>NC_136059.1:250479239-251090324 GCF_964261635.1 Lissotriton helveticus
CTGTGGCTGGTGGAATGTCTGTGACCAAAGACGATGGATGGAAGCTTTGCCTTGATCACAGACTCTAATAGTATGTATTTCAGAAGGGTGTTCAGAACAAAATATTCGCCCAAAAGGCTGATGGAAGAAAAGCCTCACGCGTCAAAGTCTGGCGTGTGAGTGGGGTGTGTTGGGTCAGTTGGCAGGATCTGTGAAGCCTCGAGCTTCCTCTACTCATGAACCTAAGTAACGTATGAAATATTTTAATCACACCGCGTTTGAGTTACTATCATTTCACAGAACATTGCTTTTGTGAAAAATATTTAAATTTACTAATCAAACTATATAATCAGGTATATATGTGGTGAAGGTCAACAAATAGACAAGATGCATGAATTTACAGAAATTTATGAGGTGTGCTGACAGAGCTGTATGAGGTTAATAATAGCTATCCTTTGGCAATGCCGGAGGGTTTTCAAATTCTCCAGCTTTGGCAAAGCTATGTGTGGCAATGATCCATGTTAAAACTATAGAAAAATTGACATCTATACTTAACAGATTGCAACCTCATGCTCTAATGCAACATGGGTTGTGTCATCACACTGCATCAAACAATGAGCAGCCACTTTGAAACCATAAAAGGTTATATTTTCTATGCGTTCAAGATGCCCGTCGTATTAAGTGATGCAAGTTGGCAACGCACTGCAACTGGCAATAAAAATTGAGTTCCATGACATCAGCAGGGGAAAGATGCATCCTATCACGCCAAAAACAACTGTAGACAACTATGCTCTGGGGACGAGCCAGGCACAAAATAAAGAGGAAGGCCATCCAATAAATAAGAGTATGCAAACACTGTGCCGCATTTATGTTGCAGAGGGACATTTTGCTGCCTGTACTGCAGCACCTCATTAAACCACGCTGCAGTTGGAGGTGGTGAAATGCCCATGGGCAGGGTGGGGAAGATGATGGGAGCACCGGCGGGGACCCTCCTCTTACAAAACAAATACAGCAATCACAGCAGGGCAAGCACCGACATCAAGAACGTGTTGGTGTTTGCCCCGCTGTTAAATATCTGCAAATCATTAACAATAAAACCCTATATCAAACCTTGTTCATGGGCCACAGGGCAGACAGAGGCTACTAGGTCACAGCCGTCCTATTTAGAGATGTAAATTTGACTAAGTACTGCCCTTCTGCCGTTGCCTCTCATGGTAGCAAGAGCAAGCAGTTCGAAGCATCTCAGGGAAGTAATGCACGGGCTAGAGACTCAGAACTCAAGCACTCAAACAATGGACACAACAAACAAATGCCCAAACAAACAAATACCCACTCCAGAGCTTTTAAGAAAAAGAGAAGTACTTTAATCACAAAATATATGTGTAAAGAATAAGAAGCATACCAGCAAGGTATTCTATTGATGCTCAGAGGATGAATGCTCGGGAAAACTGAAGCTTTGGATTCTGGCATAGTTTCATTATGGTGAAAGAATAGTTTTCCAAAGTTCTGAGGTCCATTGATCGGTCTGCATACCTTAACTGTGAAATTCTGTGAAGCAGGCTGCAATAATCTCAAAGTCACAGCATATCTGTTCGTCAAATTGTCAGCCAATGTTTTCTAGAGGTGTTGGCCTTCCCTGAGGTGAAACGCACTCTTGATATCTAAGTGTGGATGTACAGACTTCAACTCCACGGGGCATGCAATGGTGCTAGCTGGCCTCGTTCGGACGCCCCCCACTGCCTCCTTTCTGTGCCGTGCCACTAGAAGCTGCAGCCTGAAGTATACAAAAAGTGAAGGAAGGAATGCTTGAATTAATCCCAGTCACTGATAATTGCTCAGGCCGCATCCCAGTCCACTGTTATTTTGGACACAATGGCACCTCAGTTAGGACTCAGCCATATGGACTGTAGGCCGAATGGCGGCTACGGAGCTTCCCGCTAGCACGTAGCTGCAGTGATGCTCCTCCCCCTCAGGGAGATGGCGACTCTGCAGTCAGGTGTGGTGAGCGCTGAGGTCAGGCGCTGCAGTTAGATCTCCTCTTCGCTTGCGGCTCTGCTTCACGGCAATTTTCGAGTGCCGTTTACCATCCGCTCACCATCCAATTAAGGAGCTGGACTTGGCAGGCTTGGAGAAAATGGAGCCACTTCATGTTTTTTTCTTCACCTCTCGGGAGGCATCGTTACCGCTAAACCAGCATATCCCCCATGTGTGTGCTGTCTGTAATGGCGGCTTGGCGTCCTGTCCGGTCCGGTGCTTAATCTCCAGACCTGCCGATCTGCTGCTGCGGTGTGGTGCGGCTTACAGCACAGAACAGAACAAGAACAGTGGCTACTTAAAAGCTGAGGAAACTATGGGAAAATGCCAGGGGAAAAGGCTGGGAGAGCGGGTGGCTAGTATAACTGAGCCAGGAGGTGAGCGTTGGGAAAGCGGTGAGACTTATTTAATTGAATGAAATGAGACTCAGTTAGAGACTGGTAGGACTGGTTAGAGACTTGCTCTGATTGTATTGAGCCTGCTAAAGGCTGGGGTGGAAAAGAAAGCGAGCCTCAAGAACCCAAGCCAAGCAAGCGACTTTATAGTGAACTTAAAACGCCTAAAAAAAAACCCCTGGGAATATGCTGGAGGAGCTGGAAGGCTGCATAAGGACCGAATTCAAACAGTGGTAGGAGGAGAGCAGCAGGAGGAGGGGGCGGGATCGGTGCAGACAGCGAGAAACTTAGCTAGAGACTTGTGTAGATTTTTCATTTGGTGATTAGAAGTTGGAGTATAGAGCTCAACCTATACAAGTTACACAATGAAGAAACAGCTGAAGCTGGCTGCTGCAGCAGCTAAAGCGGATGCAGCGATTGCTGCAAAAAACACGTTTAGCAAAAGCCAAGCTGAACCACACTTTGACCAAAGCAGGAAGTAAAATGCATCATAGTGAGTCCTCCTTCAGCTCTCAAAGCTCAGAAACCGATGATCCCTCCTTAAAAGAGATAAGTTCGATGGAGGCTTCAGAAGATGCTTAGAGGGATAAAAACTTGGTTACTCTGCCAGGGACGCCTTTCCCAGACGGACAGGCCCCACAGGTACAGGTAGAAGAATTACAGCCAGCTCTGGGTCCCTTGGTCCCACTTCAACCTACTGCTTTGACTGTGGCTAGGGCTATCGCGACTCCGCTTCCTCAGTCTCTACCCTCTCTCCACCTTACCAGCGTAAATGACTCTCTAACTCAATCTAATGGTACCATCCTGGCTCGGGGTCAGTCGGATAAGCAAGACCAGCATGCTTGCTCCTTCTCCTACCTGGCTGCCAAGACCTGGAACTCACTCCCGACCGACCTGCGCCTGACCCAAGACCACCTCTCCTTCAGGAAGAAGCTCAAGACCTGGCTGTTCGAGCAGTAACGGCACCCCCCCCATCCCAGCGCCTTGAGACCCTACGGGTGAGTAGTGCGCTCTATAAATGACTTGATTGATTGATTGATTGAAGTCAACAAATGCTTTCAGCGACCAAATCCTCTCTGGAAAACAGTACTATTTTATCAGATCCCATGACCGGTGCAGATAACAATGAGTTACAGCAAGGAGCTAAATAATCTGATTCTATATTCCAGAATGAGAAGGCTGTTTCATACCAGATGGATATAAAACTATGCTAAACATGATTCTTGAAGAAATCAGAGACATGAAGAAAACACATCAGTTAGAAATTGTATCTATACAGCAGCATTTGGGAAAGATAGAGGAAGCAGTTGCTAGTCTTCCTGTCCGTGTTCATGAGGCTGAATCTAGGATTTCCTCCCTTGAGGATCAAATGAATAGTGTTCTTCAGCAAGTGGATTCAGTCTCTCGGGAAAAAGCAATTATGGAGAATAAGATTGAAGAACTTGAGAATTTTTCACGTCGCTCTAATCTTCGGATAGTTGGTGTTTCGAAATGCCTTGAAGGGGCCGATACATCTAAGTGGGTCGAATCTTTTATGAAGAAGGCTGTGATACCTGAGTTTTCCGGTGACTTAACGTTAACTAGGACTCATTGTGTTCCCGCTCATCTTCCTCTCAACAAGAAGTTCCCTCGCACGATACGTGTTAACTTTGCGGACTATCGCATAAAGGAAAAGCTTTTGTATCAGGCAATCCAGCTGAGAGTTCGAAACCGAAAATGGAGCTAAATGTAGAATTTTTTCTGACATGTCTGCGGCGGCAGCTAGAAGACGCAAAGAATTTGTCAAGTTATTATACCTGTTCATAGCTCAAGGGGCACAAGCTTCTATTGCGCAACAATCCAAACTCAAAGTTCTTGTGCAGGGAAAGTTTAATTTGATTACTCGTATTGAAGAAGCACAGGAATTGCTTAAGGCAATTTCAGTCGGAAAATAATTTTCTTGTTATTCTAGAATGCTATTTTATGTCCAAACTAGAAAAGAAGTATTTAGCGTTGCTGTTTCTTCTAAGAAATTCCTTTTGAATATTTGATTACTGGATTCTAGGTCTTTGAAGAGTCTTGATCTTGAGGATTCGGTTCCGCTTTTGTGGGGGGTGGAGGGGAGTCACTTTTTGGTGCAATATCAGGGCACCAGCACTGAGGGGGGAGAAAGCGGATAGCGGGGCTTGCCGCATTTCCTACGGGTGGGATGGCTTTTGGGGATGTTGTTGGGGGAAGGTGAGGGAGGGTTAGGGTGGTTTGGGCTAACAGAAAACATGAGCAGGTGCTATCAGGAAAATGCTAAATGGTGTAGGAATCAAATGAGTATAGAACTGCAGCTTACATTGTTTCTTCTTATGTTTCTCATTTTTTTCCTTGTCTATCTGTTAGAATGAGTTTATCCAGTAAATGTCCGATTCTGTTAAAGTCAATGGAATATTGAATAGACGTAAATACGGTGGTTTGATTAGGTGGCTAGTTACTCTAAAACCTCAAATTATTTTCTTTCAGGAAACTCATCTGAAAACAAACAGCTCAAAATGTTATATTCCAGGTATGTTTTGAAGAGTTTTTTTGCTTCTGTGGGTGTTGCAATGCGGTGGGTTGCTATTTATTTCTCTCGGGAATTTGATTGGATGGTTTTTCAGGAACAAAGGGAAGGTGGATTTGGGTACAGGTCTCGTTAAACGGAACGCTTCTGAATTTAGTTAGTTATTATGGTCCAATAACTGACGATGTATTTGCATTACGTACACTCTACAAACTCCTGATAGGGGTCTCGGGGCAAATTGTGTTTGAGGACGATTTCAATTATAATCAGGATTTGAAAATGGATACTTCGAATACAGGAAAAAAACAACTGAAACTTAAAACTAAGAAGGTCTTTAAAGCTTTGGTAGAAGATCTTCAGCTAATTGATGCATGGCGTTTGCTTAATCAGAATGTTCGTCAATATATTTGCTCTTCACACCAACAGCAAACTGCATCCCAAATAGATTTTTTATTGATGTAACGCTCATTGTCTCTTAGAGATGCAGACATTGGTGTGAATGCTTTTTCTGATCATTCTTATGTTCAGGTTGGCACTGAAATGGGTTCTTCTAAAAAGAGCAGGTCCAAGTGGCAGACGGACCGCCTTCTCCTTCAAGATTCAGTATGGCTTGAAGAGTTTAGACTCTGGTTACTAGATTATTTTACTACTAATGAAGGGACAGCTGGTATGTTTTCTGTCTGGGGTGGTTTTAAGGCTGCAGCCCGCGGGCAGATGATAGCTGCTTCCACCAGGAAAACTAGGGAAAGTCTAGGACAAACCGCACAGCTTCAACAGTCGTTGGTTTATGATTCTAAACTCGTTGGCTCCACATGTCGGGCTCAGTTGGAACAGGCCAGAAAGACATTAAGAGATTTTTTTGTCATAGAAGAAATAAATAGCTCTCAGACATATTTGCAGAAGGTGTATGAAGAAAGCCAAATAGTTGGACAGATGCTAGCTTGTTCAACTAGGGCTCAACAAGAATACGCCTGTATCGTAGAAATATTAGATCCCAAAACAAATACATTAGTAACTGATAGAGCTGACATTGCTCGAATTTTTGTTGATCACTTTCAACAAGTATATACCACCAAATATCCGGTTAACCCAGAGATGATCCAGGAGTATTTCGCTTCACTTCAATTACCTATAATATGTCAGTGTGTAGATATGTTACTGCAGAAGAGAATTACAGAAGCCGAGCTTTCAGCAGGTATTAAATCTTTGGCCGGAGCAAAAGCTTGTGGCGAGGACAGAATCCCGATCGAATTTTATTAAAATGTTTGCGAAGGAGTTGACCCCATTTTTGGAAATATTATTTGATCATATTAAAACTGGTGAGTCGGTATCTTCAGAATTGAAAAGAGCGATAGTAATTAGTTTCGTAAAAAAAGGGCAAACAGTCTAATAATTTGAATTCTTATCGACCCATCAGTCTACTACACGTCGACTATAAAATGTTTATGAAGATTTGGGCTCGGTGATTCACTTCTGCAGCCAAGGAAGTAATCCACGGTGATCAAGCGGGGTTTATAGCAGGTCGCATGACGACGACCAACACTCGTTTTTTGATTCAAGCTCTAGATTATTTTAATATCAATAAGACACCTGCCTGTATCATGATGGTAGATGCAGAAAAAGCTTTCGATTTAGTTAATTGTGACTCATTATTTTATTAACTTTTTTGGTTTGGAATCCAATCTTTAGTAATAGCTATGCTTAAAAACATCTACCTTGGAGCACAGGCACAGATAATAGTTAATGGGGCCCAAACAGGGTTAATAGATATAAATCGTGGGTCCAGGCAAGGTTGCCCCTTGTCACCCCTCTTATTTACCTTTTTTATTGAACCTCTCGCAATTAGATTACGAGCTAATAGGAATATTAGAGCTCCGATCTACGGAATGGCGAAATTGAAACTTTTCGATGATGACGCTATTCTGTACCTAGCTCCAGAAAAATTTAATCTGCAGTCAACAATGTCAGAATTTAGGAAATTCAAACAAACAGGGGGCTATAAAATCAATCCCCGCAAAACTGAAATTTTAATGTTAAACACTGGGCCTGAATTCCTCCCAGAAGATTTAAAACAACAGGCATCAAAAACCGATCCCATACGGTATTTGGGAATACACGTTACAGGCCATTATGGGGAGTTAGTTAAGAATAATAATGAAGCCACCAGTATAAAGATTCAGAAACTGCTGGATAAATGGACCAATCTTTCTCTAACTTTAATAGGATGTGTGGCACTGATTAAGATGTTTATTTTACCTCTTTTGATATTTCTTTTTACTAATATGCTGATTAAGGTTAACGCTAGTTTTTTTTTTTTAAAAGGATCGATTCAATGATTAGGTCATTTGTATGCAATAAAAGGACAGTTAAGTTGCCAACTCTGCAATTAGATATTCAGTTGGGCGGTTTGGCACTTCCAAATATTCGTTTATATTATGATTCATCATTTTTTGATTATGTAGCATGTTCATTGTCTAATCCGCATCAGGTCGACAATTATTTTGTCAACAAAATGATTCAAGAAGCCGGAACTCAACTTCCTACTTTTTTAAAGACATCCAAACTCCCAAAGAGAACAAGATATAAAACGTTAGTAGACTTTTCAAATAAACTTCGTACTATTTTTAAACAAAAAGATTTCTCTGGGTTTTTTTCATTAAAATTAACCAAGTGTCGAGATCTAGGCTTATATATTCATTCTACTCAATTGAAAAAATTGAATGATTCTGGCTTGAGGACAGTTAATCAATTTGGTATTCAGGGCAGGATGATTATTTGGGAAGTAGTACAGGCCAGAAGCCTTGGTCCCAATAAACCTTCTTTTTTTTTATTTATTCATTTTTTGAAAAAATACAATCTTATTTTTAATATCCCCCCAGAAAGAATTGCTTCTGCATTATATATATCGAAACTGTCTGGAGTGGGCAATTGGTATCGTTTAATGAACTCTCAAGACGAATCTCCGTTGGTTTTAAAGATGCTGGAGAAACTCGCAGTTCAAACACAATGTGTTTTTCTTATCAAGAATGGCAAAAGATTTCAACCACAGGAAACAAGGTTTTGAGAGCTGCTAACTATAAAAGAATGGCATTTCTTGCCCACTGGGTGGCATATTATACCGGAGAAGCATTAAATAAAATATATACAGCGGTGGCAGATAGTTGTTTTCGCTGTGGTACTCTAGGGGAAGGGGGATGGCGGCATATTTTTTTTTCCTTGCCCCAAGCTGATAAAATTTTGGGAAAAAATATTTGCATATATTAGCAGGGCGATTAAAATATTGTACAAACCCTCAGCAGAAGCTGCTTTGTTCGCGATAGGTACTAGGGAGGTTATACTATCGAAAACTGAAGGACTTTTTCTTGCTATTGTTATGTTGTTTGCTCGTTCATTAATTTTACAAAACTGGAGATCATCAAAAATACCTTTGTTTGAGAAATGGTTGATGAAGATGAAACGAACGAAGCGGTTCGAAGAACCTATGCCAAACGGATGGGGGCAATTGAGAAATGTTTGCGGGTTTGGGAGTTTTTTGTTGATTTTTTTTTTTTGGGGCTGATGCCATCGGTAATCAATGATTAATGAACAAAGATTTTGTATTTTGGTTTAAGCTTGAAGTATTTATGTGTAAATATTGGATGCTTCTTGATGGCCCTGCTCAATAAAAAAAAAAAATAGGACTCAGCCATATGTAAATCAGTCTTAACCCTGCTCCAATGGGTGCAGTCGAGCCAGAACTGCTAGGTGCTTCCTGATCTTGCACACAAGCAACCTAAAATCGGTTTGCCCTAGTTAGGGTTCTTCGGCCAGGTACAGCTTGGTTCCAGTGACCCAGTCTGAAGTGGAGTCACGTGTGTGCCTAACTGTCCCACTTAGAACTCCAGCAGCACAATTGAAGGCTCTCCAATTGGTCAGTTCTAGCACTAGCAGCTGGGGGATTCCTTTAACAGGTCCAGGGTGCTGGGTTGCGGGTTGCAGCAAAGGCACTGTCAGCACAGGTCCTCTGGTCTTCTTCTGTGGTGGTTTTTGGAACAGGAGCACTGCTGATTCATAAATTCACATTAGGTTACCTTGGATACAAAGGGAGACCCCTTGGTCACACTCAAGCCAACTCCAGGCACACTCCCACATAGTAGTCCACTTCTTCTGAGATGCTTCCCTCTCCGTGCTTGACAGCTGTACTTCTCCTCCTTGGGCATTAGGGTCCTGCAGAACAAGTCACCTTCTCCCATCGCAGCAGGCAGTCTCACAGGTGTAAGGCAGACCCACAACTTTCCTTTATGATGTGCAGCATTGAGGTGATGACCCCTCACTCAAGGTGACTTGCCAGCAGCAATACTAGCCCTGGATTATAGGAGCTCTCTGAATACTCTAAGGAGTTCTACCATTCATAGTGATGAAGATTGGTACAGGAACAAAGTGAGAACATGTGGCTTATACATGATTTTCGGACACAGGATGTGGATCCACTGTCTAAAGTCCAGGAATTGGTTTGGTGCATTTTCAGAGCACAATAGGTATGCAGCTATGCACCTCGGATGGGCCACTCAAGGGAAAGACAGAAGGACCAGGCCCTTTCCAGAACACTTCTCTCCTAACAATTGAATCTGCTGACTCAACCCCCTCACTCCCCGCCACCCCCATGAACCCCAATGGCAATTTTCATGAAGGACTAAAGAAACTCAGGATACCAGCTTCACATGCAGTTGGGTTACTCACGACAGGGGTGAACATCACTTTACTATGCGGTCTACTCAAAAGCAAGTGATTGCTGACACGAAGTCCACTCTGTGTAGTACTTATTACAAAGCTGCCTGTAGCAAGGCCTTATAAATCAGTATTGGAGCAGAAGCTGTGCTGCGAGGCAGGATCTTGGAGCACTGGCAGACCTTGGATAGCAAATAATTGATGAAGGAATGGCAAGTGTTGCTTCAGGTCAGAGTTTAGTCACATCGGCAAGAGAAGTGTGGGGACACGCTATGCTACCCACCCCGTCTTGATCTGCAGCAAGCAGTGCTATGCTCTGTACTAAGCCAACAAGTTAGTTTCCACTAGGCACCTCTAACTTGCTATGTGTTACATCACGCTACCTAATACAGGTTCCTACAATGACTGTGGACCTTGATTCTAATCCGCAACTTGAACTGTTATTCCAATACTGGTGATACAGGAAAGCAACTCTAACTATACATCTAGGCCATGCACCCCTCTTCTAGTGCTCCACTACCCACATAGCTCCAACAATTCACATTTAGTTTGACGTATACCCCTCACACCTATACTTATTAATCAGATAGTGACAGAGCTATCATAAAGTACTTTATACTAGAGACGAAACGTTCAACCTCTCCACTGTGATCCTCGAAGACCTCTTAAAAGCGAACCTGTAGCAATTGGGAGTTAAGGAGCACCCCAATCTATAGTTTGAAAGCTTAATGGGTAAATGCGCATGCTCCATATTTCTGTTTGAAAGCTGAAAAGGTCCACCCTGAATTGGCAATTACACATCATGGCGATTCCGTTGAAACGTGCAATACAATTTTCATTTGGTCTACGTATCAGTGTTTATTAATATAAACCACTGCATAGCAACATGTGGTAATGAAGTGCGTGAAACAAGGGATTGCCAATGCCTTGCACAGTATCTACAGATTTGAGGCGAGAGGCCACTAAAACTTTAGGTTTCGGCAGACTCCCCCTTTCACAAATAGTCAATCTTATATTAGGAAGATATACAGATAAAAAATGCACTGTATTCACGGCAGAATAACGAATAGAAATTTATTTTCACGTTAAGGTTTCAAAGCAGCAGAATAATGCTAAGCCACGACGAGTCAGATGTTTATATTTTGAAACATTATGTTTCTGTTGACAGGCTGTGGCTGTCTGACCCTTCCTCTTCAGATCACATGACATATCACAACATTGAGGTAAGTTACCTGCTGGCTACATTATATGTCTGTGATGCACAGATACAACCAACATGCCTCCATATGCTCAGCAGACTAGGGTCGGGCCTGAAATCTTGCTGTGGAGACAACTAGTTTTCTGGATTGTAGTGTCCCCCCACTTCCACCTATAATACCCGTAATCATCGCACGAGTCGGGGGTACACGCAGGTACACAACGTCCTCCCACTCTTTTCACAGGGTGGACACCGTCCCCCCTGCCAAGTCGGGCCCCACAGAAATATGTTAAACGTGTCCGGTGTAATTTTTAGACACCGGGATACATTTAACAGCGCCTGCACGTTGTCTGCTTTCGATAGCCAGCAGCAATGTGCGGGCAGTGAGGGAGATTCTTGTTCACCTCCAGCTGGGCTGATCTTAAGGGGCCATCAGGCCTCCTTTTGTTAGAATATCCTGACTGGAGGGGGGCTGGAAGCTCATACTTCAATGTAAATACCACGAAGGGGAAAAAAAGTCACACAGCTTGTTATCTCTTTACAAGTACTTAAGAGAGGCAGCTTTTGCCTTTGTTCTGTCCCTGTATATAAGTGCATGTACTATAAGAACGTCAGGTGTGTTTGTCTGCCCCAGTATATACACAAATAACTTCAATAGCACTATTTTATTTCTTTTAGGCGTCAGAGCTCTTTACGTAACATACACCTTATACATTGACAATAAATCATGTACATGTGTAAATCAATGTACAAGATGAGTTACATAAGACAGCGAGAGTTACAAGGTTTAGGAGTCACATGTCCTTTATACTACACTGTGGCCTTTTAGAATGATTACATTTATGAACTGCAGGTAACAAAAGGATCTCTGTGTTAAAAGCCGCAGCCCACTTTACTATCTATATAAAATACAAATCTGTCATCTGCGTGTCAGATGATTTGCTTTGCAGGAGACATTTACCTTCTCTACTACTTCAATTCTGGGACTTCACAAAACACAGATCTCTCCAGCAAGTGCATTAATTACCAGAGTTATCTCACCATTATTACTATTCCCTGAGATTTACTGGGCGCCTTCAGAGCAGAAGCCTTAACCCAATCAAATATTTTAAAATGTAGACTTGGCAAGATCATCTACTACCATGCTTCTCCTTGTTGCTAACTTCTTTGTGTCAGGGTTTAAAAATATTTATTAGGTGCGGTCCAGATTTTTCTTCAGGATTGCTTCACTTATTTGGCACAACCTCAACGCCAAAACTCATTTGTTAAATCTCATAGTGCGCTTAAACGTCCTCATGATCTACCTGATAAACGTGTGTGAGGTCTTAATATCTGATGTCACTTCTTGTGATGTCACTTCCAGTGAGATCACATCCTCTGATGTCATGTGCAATGTCACGCGTCGTGACATCATGCGCTGTGATGGCACGCGTCATGATAACACTTGCCAACTGCCTAAACTGGTCAGTCCCCACACTTCTTGTTTTAGGACTTGTGCCCTGCCCGTAATGATTGCGATTATAATACTGGGAGAGGATGTGGTGATACGGTCGGAGCTGCCGACTTTGAAACAGGGGGCGTGGGGGATCAGGTCTTGGAGTGAGCACCACATGTTGTGATTCTGGGCTATACACATGATCTTCCCATGTCTAAAAGCAAACCAGGCATTGTGAGGTGTGACCAGTGCTCGAGTAAAGAGCTCCGGTGCCAGGAGTTTGAGCTCGCGCTATACAAAACTGTAAACATGACTAAACATTGGTGGAAGGCATGTCACTGGTCAAGGATGCGGTTCTGGGAATGTCGCCGAGCCACAACCTTGCCGTGGTCCTGTTTCTTATTTTACAAGCCCATACACACAAATAATAAAGCACCAGATTGCCACTGAGGGAATACAACAGGCTGAGGGCACGTCGCTATTCGCAAAGTATTTCAGTCCAATGACAACCAGTTTAGATTTCACTTCAGCACTATCCCGTTAAGCCCCCTAGGTAGGAATGGCTTTATAAACAACAAAAACCTTGCGGAAGCGTCTGCTTGCTGCTGACGTTGGTGGCCTGTTCCCCTTCCCCCCCCTTATAGACACAGCGCCCCTCATGGCCTCATCCCCACCCTAGAAGCGGGACCCGCCCCGCTCCCGCCAGCCAGAGCCGCGCCCCCAAAGTCGCCAGACGCGCACACCCCTCACCCGAAGCTCGGAGAAGTCCGCCATTTTCAACCCGCAGACATCCTCGCGCTCTGCGGCCGCCGTCGTCACGTGACTGTGGAGCAGGAAGTGGCAGCCCTGCAACAGCTGTGCTGCCCCGCCCCCTGCTCCCCGGGCGCCTGTCAGTGTCAGCTGCTGACCCCACCCCTAGCCGCAAGGACGTACACATTGTTTCCTGCGTGCGACGTCAACAGCTGAAGAAACTGACACAGTGACCCGGACACTGCTCACATTATGAATGCCCTGGTCAATACTCAATTACTACGTAGGCAAAGAACTGCGCCTGCACGCTCCAACATTTGATTACAAATATGTTGTGTTTTGTAAATAAAAAAAACCCAGAAATGAGGACAGGTTGTGGTTTAGGGCTAGCAGCAGACTTTGAAGTGGGTAACCATGTTCGAGTCTGGCGGGAGGCACCAGTAGCCTTTGATTCTGGGCGAATCACTTGATCTCCCTGTGCCTATTAAAAAAAACAAGCACTGAAAATGCAATAGGACGCGCCTTTGATTAAGTTAAAGCCATTTGCTTTGCTGATGGTATTGTATAACAAAGCAAATGGCTTTAAGTTAATGGAAGGCGAGACCTATTATTGTTTAAACGATGCCATGGGCTTAAACACACACGTGTTGTTATAAGCCAAAACAGGCTTGGGGTGTATAACACTGTGTTTGCCCATTCCATAGTATATTGGCTCTGCAAATGCATAGCAGATGTTGCCAATGGAGTTTTTTTGTGCGTTTGTGTGTATTGGGGGAGGAGGTTCCACAGAGTATGCTCGTATTCTGCAACCTTCAGCTTAAGTCCTGTAACCAGAGTGCCTTTGGGTGGAGGCAATACTGCTCACAATATTGTGCCATAAAGGGAAGGGTTGGCCAATTACTTGCAAACAGGTATATGGTGCCCATGACAGACCACCCAATGAAGGGGAAGTGCGACGATAATCGTTTAACAAATGGACTACATGCCAACGTAACCCTTAAGGGTGGGGGAGATAAAGACATAACCCCATAACATACACCAGCCTCCCCTCTTAAAGCGGCCATGTCGCTCCTTTTATTATGGAAAGTTTTCGAGAACTGGGTTTTGGTAAAACAAAAGAATGCATTACGGGTGTGGTCGCTGGTTTGCTTCGAAGGGCAAATCTCAACGAACAGCTCTGCTTTGTGGCTGAAAAGCCCAGAAATTGCGTTTTTGATAACCTGCAGCGAGGTGGCCACCTTGCAGCATACTTCATGATTGCATATGCATAACTACATTATAATTATGAGTGCTTTCTATAAAAATGACAGATTGTATAGGTGCAGCAGTTTCCGCCTTTGTAGTGCTATAACAAGTGTTAACATCATGATCACCCAATTCTGATGTGTGTCAGGCAAGCTCAGTACATCCATGTGTAAACATCTCACCAACAGCTTGAGCAGACATGGCTAATTACTCATCCAGTCCCCTAGAGTTTCTAACCATGGAAAACAGTTTCCTACTTACTCAACTATGCTACTACCTCTCAGGCCTGCGCCTCTGGCACGTTTGGTGTAGAGTGATTAATGTAGTTTAGTCTCAATTCCATGAGAGGATGTTGTCTCCCAGCCAGAGCTGCCGACCTTGGAGCTGGGAAACCAAGGTTACAGCCTCAGGGTCCACTCCACATCCTGTTACTCTGGGCAAATCACTTAGTCTCCCTGTGCCTACATAAATAAATGTATCCTTTTATAACGTAACTGGTGCTTGTGTAAAGCGCACCAATACCTTCTGATGGAGTTCGCGCTATATAAAGCTGCATAAAGAAAAAGAGAGGTAGCAGTAGTTTTACCTGCTATCCCTTACTGCTACCTACCCTTAGAGGAGGTAGGCTACAGATAAACAAAAAAGCTAAATGACTCTCTCCCAAGGGAGATCTAAGAAGATGGCCCCTGCCCTCAAATGAAGAGATGCGTACTGCCAGTAACTGAATGCTGAACAAGAGGTATTACATTTTGTATTTCACTTGAAGGTCAAAATAACAAGTACATTTCACATTACAACAAGTGGAGGCTCACTCCGAAACCAATCTTCAAGCTAGAGATTGATAACAGAATACGATCGTGCTAGTATTAATTACCGCTTTGGATTCAATCACTAGTAGTGATCACTTTTAAGTGGTACTGGACAGGACATATCTCTCACATCTTTATCCTGATAGCATTCTCATCCTGGATAGGTCAATGGGTTGTGCGCCTACTGCAGAAATTGTCCTGTAGCCTCCAAGCAGTGGTTCTAATCCCAGCTGGACTAACCTTGCCCTTCATCCTTCTGAAGTGTGTGCAGTGGGTAGCACAGTAGTGGGTGTCTGTCACGTACTCAGGAAAGACAGTGCAGGTTCTGCCGTGTGGTGGGTGGGTGCCCGGTGGGACCAGTGGAGTCACGCCCCGCTTGCCAAGGTTTTCAAAAGCACCCGGCTACAAGGAGCACACAGCAGCAGCGCGCACTGATCCGGCTGTCACTCATTAACGCTCATTGATCAAGGGGCACAAAAGCAACAGATTAAAAAAACGCTCCATAGACGATCAGTCTAGGCTTGAGCATGGACTACTCGCTCCAGCAGTAGTGGAAAGCGCCCAGAGGGCGTGGCACTGCCAGTACAATATAGGAGCTTGCTCGTCTTCTGGGGAGCGCGTTCAGGGAAGGGGAGGCCCTGGAGCGAGAAACCTTAATACATGGGAGAGCTAGCTTACCTCGAGCTCTCAACTCGCCCTCGACTGCTACTCTAACTCCTTCACGACGATACGGTGTAATCTTGTACAAATCACGTCAAGTCCATCATTCTCAGTCAATTCTTGAAGCTTTCAAAACAACGGGACCCCAAAGTTAAATGTCAGTAGATGTCTGAGTGGGTTAAGTATCGATCTAGGAATCTGTACTTCACGCTTGGTCGACTCAACCTTTCATCCAACTACAATGCATGTCAAGAGAGCCCCTGAGCTGGGACATAATAACAGCTTCTACGAAGGAGTCTAGGTCAGACTGTTACTGGAACCGTGACTGTTGTCACTTTTGACATATGTATTGATAACGGGTCAATTAAGTACGACTGCTGTGGCGTTCGTGTGATCCGCCCCGCTAGGTTTCCACGCAACGGAGCATATTGTGTTTCTGTGAGAAACAACACAGTCCACTCACGTTCGTTCCGGTGTCTTGCTTCCTGTGGGCAGGGAGAGCTGGTCAAGTTTGGATCCCCGCCCCCGTTGTGGGGAACACAAGGAATGTACCATCATTTCACTCCTTACACTGTAGCGCCACAACACACTTGTGTTTTCACCAGCGCTCGCAGGAGTGCAGAGCCATCACGTTTCCCCCCCGGCAAACGCAGTCTGAAGTGCGTCAATACATAACAAGCTCTCGGCTTTGGCAAAGGCAGCTGCGTGTTTATAATTGCTTAGCGATTTCACTTCAAGTGAAAGCGCGATGCAAAAATAAACACGCAGCTGCCTTTGCCATAGGCAAATGCTAACAAAAAAGTGAGTAGCGGCTAAATAGGAGACACTGTCTTCCGCTGCCAGGGAGAGATCCAATCCCGCTGGGCATGGATCAAAGGAGACAGGGTAGCAATAGGGATTGACATGCCTTCAGTGCAATCAGTGCACTGCCTTTGGCATCATTTGTGATGCAAAACGACGCGCACAAATCAAAACTTAAGGGGGAGCTGGGACGAAGCTTCTGGAATCATATCGATTCCAAGAAGGCATGCGCTGCTTACGTCAGGCCGAGACCTAAAAAGAATGTGTTGGTCGGTAATGCAACTGTGTAATGAAGTAAATTTCACCAAACATTGATACTTCAAGATGTAGATTTATTGACCACAGCTGAAGCAGATCCCCCAAGTTACTGTGTAACATGGAATGCTTCAGACAGGCAAAACATAATACAATCTAGATTCTCATGACATAGATAATGATGTAAAGCAGCCAGATCACCACAACATCTCCCTTCTTTACATGAAAGTGAATAACTTGAACAAAGATAACTATGTTGAAAATAACACAACAACAATAAAATAATACATAACATGAAAAACCTAAAAGCAATGGGAAAGAATTGTTGCAAAGAAAAATATGGTTAAAAGAAGACATCAATCACGAAACCTTAAGGGTCTGACTATATTTCTCCTACCGTTCCTACGTACAGATAACGGATATGAGTTGGACTTAGGTACAGCAACATGGGAATCAGGAGAGGAAACTGTAGGAGGAACAGTATGGAAAGGTGTCTTGGATACAGCACTGGAATCATGGAAAGAAACATCATGACCCTGAGACAGCAAATCATGCATATGCACCTTGGCAATCATATTAATTGCGCGTTCGTGACGCATTTACATCTGTATTCAATTGAGTTTAAATACGAAGCTTTGCTCCTCACACAAAGTGTATTTACTTTCAAAACTTGAACTGTCAATTTAGAACCACTCAATTAAACGAACACAAAGCAACTTAAATGTATTTTCCACGAACAAAAATCACAGCTCTTCTTTCACTTGACAGGTTTCACTCAATGTTTACAACAGGCAAATAGTAGAATTAAGTCAGGAACACACTGCAGGTTATTTTATATGAGAGGACAGAGTCGCACATGAAAGGAAACAGGCTCGTGGATGTTTTCCTTAAAAAGGTAACTTTCACAGCTCATTAAAACTAAGCATCGCCTCAAAAATGCAGAAAAGTTAATTATCATCTTTGCACTCAGCTCACAACTGGAAATGCTTGTCTAGATAGCAAACTGTCAACAGCTTGTGAAAACTGATCAATCCAAAGTCAATAATTATTATTCAGCGCAGAATTAAAAAATAAAAAGGAGAAGATATACAAGCCTGTATCAATTGAGTTGAAAGGAGTTTGTTCCAAGTTTTGTTCATATGAGACAATCCTCTTCTCTGGCAATTGGTGCCTCTTCTTTGACAATTGTTGTTTGATATATATATATATCCTCCTTTAACGCGTGGATTCTTTGCTGTGGCCAAATTGTCGTCAAATTGTAATGAAGTAAATATCACCAAACATTGATACTTCAAGATGTAGATTTATTGACCACAGCTGAAGCAGATCCCCCAAGTAACTGTGTAACATGGAATGCTTCAGACAGGCAAAACATAATACATTCTAGATTCTCATGACATAGATAATGATGTAAAGCAGCCAGATCACCACAAACTGGTGCTCATGTAAGCGCTCTGAAACCTTCGGGTTGAGTTTGTGCTATATAAAATTGCGAAAAAATAACTTTTGGTCCCCACTGTACTCTTAGGCCTGTGACGTAAGCGTTGGCGAGATGAGTTGAAGGCAGGCTTAGAATATTGAGTTCTGACTTACACAGCGGATTAAACACGTGTAAAGTTACTCTCCATGTGTAGCGTGGTTATTGGCGAGTACCTGGGCTGGCAGGATGCTACAACTGGTAATGAGATAGGGGAGAGGTAGCCAGGACACTGAAAGCGTTCTTCCAGTGAGTTTGTCGCAGTCGAAGTGCAGAATCAATGCTGGCACTGGTGGAGTCTCAGTGCAACGCCAGCCTGTGTAAAATGCGTACAGATAAAGAAAGCAACATTGAAATTCTTATTTGTTTGTGGCCAGGACCTGAATGAAGCAGCTGCAAATAAAATCTACTGCGTCATTACGCAAATTATTGACATACACTCATGGACGTCGAATCACCAAAATCCCAGGGGTAGCAGAGGTGACATCATATACCCTTTGACTTCAATGATGTCACAGGAAGTGACATCATATGACCTTCGACCCTGAATTATTCCAACCCTAATCCTGATGAAATCCCAATAATTAACATTGCTGAAGTTACATAATAATTGCACAATTAATATTCTATATTCTTCTAGGGGAGAACAGCCATAGGCTCTGACATAACAGTCACTAACTATTCAAATCCGTTCATGGTGCAACTAGTTAATGAAACCTGACAGTCCCCATGAATTCACCCAATTCGGTATTTAAAATGTCCTACGGGTGCCCCTTATGTAAAAAATTACCTCAATTTGCTAGGACCAGCTCTTTGCTATTAGTGGACACATTAGCCCAAACATTACATACAATATACCAGTGACAGAATTTTCCTAATACTTTATGGCTTGCTGTTGGACTTGGCCTTTTCCCCCCAAAATGTTTCGCTTTTGACCCCCTTATCTGGATTGTCTCCCCCATAGGATTAAACCTGTATAGGCCATGAGTGGTGTGAGACACCTTGTGAAAATGTAATTACCTGACATAATGTGAGCACTTGTAAAATCCCCCATTTTAAAACTGCACCCCCATTTTAAAACTGCACCTGACTGAAATGTATTGCTTTTAAAATGGATGCCATGGCCATGGGTTTTGCCACTGGACTGACATAGGTCAGCGGTCTAGATAATATTACCCAGCTACCCCTAGCTTTTGGAGGGAAAGCCTGGCACCCAGGGTGTTCACCCCCTCCCCTAGAACCAGTTTAGGCTAGATGTGCCAACATTCTAGAAGGTCCTGGCACTGCCTGGGAGGAGGGTATAAATAGGGTGAAGTGTCACCAGAGAGTCAGTCAGCGCTGGGACAAGGAAGGGAGGGGGACCTGCTGTGAGGTGCTACCGCCACATGGGCCTGTGAGCTGGGCCCTGTACCCCTAAACTCCCCCCTCTGCTGTCCCCTGGGCCCCTGACAAGGGAGGGCCCCAACCCAGGTCACTGACGCTGTTTGGACCGGGTACCCCGCCAGCACTGCGTGAGGAAGCGCCCAGGAGGTGAGGAGTGTGCCCCTGAGGCGGACTGCGGGACTGTTTACCCCCCTGTGAGGAGTGCTGTCAAGTGCTGTAAACTGCAGTATCGTCCCCTAAGCGCTGGGTGTCCAAAGACTGTTGCTGCCTGTGGAGCTGCCCGGGGATGATTGTGCCCCCAAGGGACTGTGCCCTGTGATTGGTGTGGCCCTCGAAGTGCTGTCGGCCCTGAGGACTGTGTGGGCTGAGGGAGGAGCTGTCCTTTGAGAAAAGCGCCCCTTTTTCTGTGAAGAGCGACATATAAATAATGAAATAGAAGGGAGCCTACCCCTTGTCGCAGCCCGGGCGCTGAGGAAGCTGTGAGGAGAATCGCGCTGTGTGGCCTGAGGAAACTGGGAGGGGACTTGAGCTGGAGGAGCCTACCCTCGTTTTGGCGCGCTGTCCGCCATTTAATTAATTAATTAAAAAGGGAGCCTACCCCTTGTGCCGCCGATTTCACCGCCGCAGCCCGGCGCTGCGAGGAGGCCTTTCCCCGCGGTGTGGCGCATCGTTGCAGCGACCCCCGGTGTCAGGAGGGGGCCGCCGAAGTGGAGAGAGGTCCGCGCTAGGCCCGGAGGCCGCTGACTCCTGCCTCACGTGACGGGGGCCTGACTGCGTCATCGGGCCGCCCCCGCCGCGCACTGATTGGCTGCCGGCTGACAGCCAGAGGAGAGGAGCCGAGTCTAAGCCCCGGGTCCCTGTGAGGAAGGAGGGGGGACCCGGGTGAAACGACGGTGGTGCGGGGCCCCCGTGGTCAGGAGGGAGCCCCGATTGGAAGACCGGAGCGGGAGGCCACCCCGCCGGTGAGTGCCCCGGCCCAGAGAGAGGGGCCCGGGAGGAAGGAGGAAGAGCGCCAGTGTCGGCGGGGCTCTCGTGAAGAGAGGAGCCCCGCGCGAAGAGCGACAGTTGCCCGTTAGGGTGAAGGAGCTGGACGGGAGCCTCCCTGGCACTAGGCCCCCGCCCCCAAAGGAGCACGAGACCGGGGGTGATGTGAGGAAGCCCCGGAGGGAAGTCCCGCTGTGCCCACCCATAATGAAGCGAGAGGGAGGGGGCGTCGAGGTGCGAGTCGGTGCCTGCCCCTCCCCTCATCCTGCTTAATGGTCCGAGCTTACCGGAGAAGAGCACAAAGAGTCTCCTGACCGGCCTCCTTGAGAAAGGAGCCAGCAGCGGGAGGAGAGCCCACAGCCCACAGGACATCCCCGGGAGCAGCCGGTGAGTGGGACGTCTGAAGAGGGTCGGTGCTTGCCCCACCTCTCTTCTGTTGGAGACTGGGTAATACCCCCCGAGGACCCGGAGGAACTCCCCGCTGTGGGTAGCGTGGCCGAGACTAATTGTCCCTACAGTGGACTTGTCTATTTGGGAAGTTGGGTTGTGCTTCTACCCCTGCTGAACCTCCCCCTTTGTTTACACCGCAGGTGATGGTGCCCTATGGCAAAGCAGCTCTGGTAATGTGTCCCCTGCTGGTATGATAAGACCCATGCATTTATGGTGATGGGGGTCCAATGATAATGTGCTGTGATGACATGCCCAGTGTTACGCCTAAGCTAGGGGATTGATGCCCAAGTGCAGAGGGATCCAAGCCTGGTTCAAATGTTATTGATGCCAATGCACTACCTGATGTTTGTGTTGCAGGTTGGGGGCTAAGAAGTCATGTTCCCCAGGTCTTTTCCCTAAGGCTATAGCACTGGGGTTCTGTATGCCCTGTAGAGCTTGCGAAGGTGGCTTAATAGTCCTATGGTTATTCCCGCCTGCTAGTGGATGCTGGTAGGCCATGATGTCTTTTCTTACAGGGGTTATGCAGGATGCTGTCTGCTGTAATTACAGCCGCTACCAAGGATGAAGGCCTGAGTTGGCCCTGCCTGACGCATAATTCCCTAGAGGGAGGGGGGAAGAAACCTGATGTTTTATTACAGGTGTTCCTATCTAATGTTAATGCCAGGTGATTCCTATTCTTTTTGCAGGAGTCGCCAATGCCAGCTAATTTTGGGTTCTTATCCCTAATGTTTGATTGCATGTTTAATGGGCGAATACGCCAAGTGCATTTTTCCCTTATATAGGTGTCACTGATGTTTCGTGCCAAATGCTAACCTGTTTATATTTCAGCTAGACACTATGGACTATGGACTAAATCCTTTTTATCCCATGTAAATAATCCCCCTCTGAAGTACTTGGCTCTGGTGCCAGTTGGCGCCGTGTTATGATGACACTGTTGATGCATTTTTGCCTTGCAGGTTGGAGATACTAAACTACTTAATTTTCCAACTCAAATTGGTGTCCTGCCTCTTCTGTGGTGTGCCTGGTGTGTTGACTGAGGGTACTGCGTGAGTGCTTCACATGTCCTCCAAGTTTGGCCTGCCCGCTTGATGCCATGCTACCCCCTTTGAGACTTGGGCAACCCCCAATTCCAACATTTGGTGGCAGCGCGGTGGGATAGGACTTGTGTTTGCGCAGTACCACAGCGGCCACAGGTTACACCACAAGTAGAGCCTTGTGGTGGGGATTATTGTTTGAATATTGTTTTTGATTGCTTCCTCCTGAAGAGTATTCTGAATTGTCCCCTTGCTCCACTGGGAGGGTGTGTCCCGGGTGTACCTCGCCACGATGGGGTTGATTTACCAGGAAGTGGAACTGATGGAGTACACCGAACAGGAGGTGATAGACTTCCTCCTGGAGAGAGGGATACCCCCAGTAGGGAACATTAGGAGGAATTTGTTTCTCTATGAGGCCCTCAAGAGGGGAGAGCCCTTGGAGATTAATGGGGACTTGTCTGACTACCCCCCCGAAGTTTTGAAGGGTCAGTGGGTTAGAGACCAGAGAGAGGGCTCCCCATCCAGAACCCTGGGAGGTAGTTGCTCCGATGAGGAGGAGGAAGAGTCTAGCAGGGCAGAGACGCCAGTAGCTGTGGAGGACACCGAAGATAGGGAGTCTCGCACTGGGTCCAGTCCCGGGGGCACTGCCCCATCCCTTTCCCTGTCCCCAGAAGAGTGGGTAGATAGGAGGGAAGAAAGGGAGTATCAGCTGGCGCTGGCAAAGCTCAGGCATGCCGAGGGCTTAGCGCAGCTGAGGGTAGAAGAGCAGCGACTAGAGACTGAAAAAGTCCTAGCGCTGGAGAGGATGGCGGAGGCGGAGAGGGCCTTCGCCAGAGAGAAATCAGCTCAGGTGGGTAGGTTGTCCCCTGAGAGTGGTTTTAGGAGTCTGGATTCACCGAAGAGGGTGGGATCCAGTGGTGGCAGCGAGTGTAGGTCCAGTGCAAGGAGTCCCACTCCCGAAGCCCAGGAGACTGTGCCTGATTCCCCGGAAGAGGAGGACGGGTTAGTGTTTAGGTGCAGGGGAAAGCTGTTCCATCAGTCCTGGGGAGAGTTTGAGGAGGAGTGTTGGACTGTACTGGAGGATTGGGTGGTGAGGAGAGCAGTGGAGGATTGGGAAGGGCTGTGCCATGCCGTTATCCGGGAGCACATGCTGAGGAGTTGTTTCCCAAGACTGCGTCACCATCTGTTGCGGTGCGGGTTCTCAGACCCCAGGGAACTTGCACGGGAGGCAGACCTCTGGGTAAGTGCCAGAGCGTCTGGGAAGGCTGAGGGAAGTGATCCTGAAGGGAGTGAGACGGGGAGGTGTCCCGAGAGGCCCCAGCTGTGGTCACCGGGCCTGGAGTGTTCTTTAAGAGAACCTCCGGTTGGGAGACTAGGCTGTCCCGATGCGTCATCCAGAGGAAAGGATCCCCTCATGTCAGGAGGACCCGGAGCCTCAATAATTGGAGCTCCAGTGGTTCGGGGGTCTGACCAGTCACAGGGTTTAGATCCTGGACTGGGGTTCCAGGTTGAGGGGTTGCCTGACCTGGAAGGTGGGGTACCTGTAATTCAGGTCCCTACCACTTTGACTCCCAGGGGTACTACTCCCAGTGGGAGGGTGCGGAACTCTGGGAGGGGGTGCAGAGGGAGGAAGGTCTCTTCTCTGTCACCGGCTCAGCCACAGGGCGCAGATCCTGGGTTGGGTGGCCAGGGACAGGGTTTGCCTGCCCTGGTGGGAGGGACCTCTGTAACCAGAGTCCCCCCGGAAGTGACTCCCAGGGGTACTACTCCAGTTAGGAGGGTGCGGAGCTCTGGGAGGGGGTGCAGGGAGAGGGAGGACTCGCCCCTGTCACCAGTTCAGCCTGTGGGTTTGGGCTCCAGGTTGGGGAGAGAGTTGTGTGAGGGTGTCCCCCAGCGTAGGAGATGGAGGAACCCTAGGAGGAGAAGTAGGGGGAGGAGAGCCTCGCCCCTAAGGGCTGGTCAGTCTGAGGGTGTAGACCCCAGATGGGTGGACCAGTGGCGGTTTGGAGAGAAGAGAGTGGTCCAAGGGAATTACAAGCCTGAGGCTAGAGCCTCCCACTCTAGGAAGGAGAAACATCCCACTAGGGAACACCAGTGGGGTGGTTTTGTTGGTGAAGGGAGGGTTGCGAAAGAGAACCATTGGGTTCCAGAGTGGAGGAGAGACTGCAGGTGCTCCTGTAGTTGCAGGCCTGCGTCCACCTTTTACCGCCCCAAGCAGGGAAGCCCATCAAGGCATTGATATGTCTACCCTGGCTTTTGGCTGGGGGGGAGTCGTGTTGGACTTGGCCTTTTCCCCCCAAAATTTTTCGCTTTTGACCCCCTTATCTGGATTGTCTCCCCCATGGGATTAAACCTGTATAGGCCATGAGTGGTGTGAGACACCTTGTGAAAATGTAATTACCTGACATAATGTGAGCACTTGTAAAATCCCCCATTTTAAAACTGCACCCCCATTTTAAAACTGCACCTGACTGAAATGTATTGCTTTTAAAATGGATGCCATGGCCATGGGTTTTGCCACTGGACTGACATAGGTCAGCGGTCTAGATAATATTACCCAGCTACCCCTAGCTTTTGGAGGGAAAGCCTGGCACCCAGGGTGTTCACCCCCTCCCCTAGAACCAGTTTAGGCTAGATGTGCCAACATTCTAGAAGGTCCTGGCACTGCCTGGGAGGAGGGTATAAATAGGGTGAAGTGTCACCAGAGAGTCAGTCAGCGCTGGGACAAGGAAGGGAGGGGGACCTGCTGTGAGGTGCTACCGCCACATGGGCCTGTGAGCTGGGCCCTGTACCCCTAAACTCCCCCCTCTGCTGTCCGCTGGGCCCCTGACAAGGGAGGGCCCCAACCCAGGTCACTGACGCTGTTTGGACCGGGTACCCCGCCAGCACTGCGTGAGGAAGCGCCCAGGAGGTGAGGAGTGTGCCCCTGAGGCGGACTGCGGGACTGTTTACCCCCCTGTGAGGAGTGCTGTCAAGTGCTGTAAACTGCAGTATCGTCCCCTAAGCGCTGGGTGTCCAAAGACTGTTGCTGCCTGTGGAGCTGCCCGGGGATGATTGTGCCCCCAAGGGACTGTGCCCTGTGATTGGTGTGGCCCTCGAAGTGCTGTCGGCCCTGAGGACTGTGTGGGCTGAGGGAGGAGCTGTCCTTTGAGAAAAGCGCCCCTTTTTCTGTGAAGAGCGACATATAAATAATTAAATAGAAGGGAGCCTACCCCTTGTCGCAGCCCGGGCGCTGAGGAAGCTGTGAGGAGAATCGCGCTGTGTGGCCTGAGGAAACTGGGAGGGGACTTGAGCTGGAGGAGCCTACTCTCGTTTTGGCGCGCTGTCCGCCATTTAATTAATTAATTAAAAAGGGAGCCTACCCCTTGTGCCGCCGATTTCACCGCCGCAGCCCGGCGCTGCGAGGAGGCCTTTCCCCGCGGTGTGGCGTATCGTTGCAGCGACCCCCGGTGTCAGGAGGGGGCCGCCGAAGTGGAGAGAGGTCCGCGCTAGGCCCAGAGGCCGCTGACTCCTGCCTCACGTGACGGGGGCCTGACTGCGTCATCGGGCCGCCCCCGCCGCGCACTGATTGGCTGCCGGCTGACAGCCAGAGGAGAGGAGCCGAGTCTAAGCCCCGGGTCCCTGTGAGGAAGGAGGGGGGACCCGGGTGAAACGACGGTGGTGCGGGGCCCCCGTGGTCAGGAGGGAGCCCCGATTGGAAGACCGGAGCGGGAGGCCACCCCGCCGGTGAGTGCCCCGGCCCAGAGAGAGGGGCCCGGGAGGAAGGAGGAAGAGCGCCAGTGTCGGCGGGGCTCTCGTGAAGAGAGGAGCCCCGCGCGAAGAGCGACAGTTGCCCGTTAGGGTGAAGGAGCTGGACGGGAGCCTCCCTGGCACTAGGCCCCCGCCCCCAAAGGAGCACGAGACCGGGGGTGATGTGAGGAAGCCCCGGAGGGAAGTCCCGCTGTGCCCACCCATAATGAAGCGAGAGGGAGGGGGCGTCGAGGTGCGAGTCGGTGCCTGCCCCTCCCCTCATCCTGCTTAATGGTCCGAGCTTACCGGAGAAGAGCACAAAGAGTCTCCTGACCGGCCTCCTTGAGAAAGGAGCCAGCAGCGGGAGGAGAGCCCACAGCCCACAGGACATCCCCGGGAGCAGCCGGTGAGTGGGACGTCTGAAGAGGGTCGGTGCTTGCCCCACCTCTCTTCTGTTGGAGACTGGGTAATACCCCCCGAGGACCCGGAGGGACTCCCCGCTGTGGGTAGCGTGGCCGAGACTAATTGTCCCTACAGTGGACTTGTCTATTTGGGAAGTTGGGTTGTGCTTCTACCCCTGCTGAACCTCCCCCTTTGTTTACACCGCAGGTGATGGTGCCCTATGGCAAAGCAGCTTTGGTAATGTGTCCCCTGCTGGTATGATAAGACCCATGCATTTATGGTGATGGGGGTCCAATGATAATGTGCTGTGATGACATGCCCAGTGTTACGCCTAAGCTAGGGGATTGATGCCCAAGTGCAGAGGGATCCAAGCCTGGTTCAAATGTTATTGATGCCAATGCACTACCTGATGTTTGTGTTGCAGGTTGGGGGCTAAGAAGTCATGTTCCCCAGGTCTTTTCCCTAAGGCTATAGCACTGGGGTTCTGTATGCCCTGTAGAGCTTGCGAAGGTGGCTTAATAGTCCTATGGTTATTCCCGCCTGCTAGTGGATGCTGGTAGGCCATGATGTCTTTTCTTACAGGGGTTATGCAGGATGCTGTCTGCTGTAATTACAGCCGCTACCAAGGATGAAGGCCTGAGTTGGCCCTGCCTGACGCATAATTCCCTAGAGGGAGGGGGGAAGAAACCTGATGTTTTATTACAGGTGTTCCTATCTAATGTTAATGCCAGGTGATTCCTATTCTTTTTGCAGGAGTCGCCAATGCCAGCTAATTTTGGGTTCTTATCCCTAATGTTTGATTGCATGTTTAATGGGCGAATACGCCAAGTGCATTTTTCCCTTATATAGGTGTCACTGATGTTTCGTGCCAAATGCTAACCTGTTTATATTTCAGCTAGACACTATGGACTATGGACTAAATCCTTTTTATCCCATGTAAATAATCCCCCTCTGAAGTACTTGGCTCTGGTGCCAGTTGGCGCCGTGTTATGATGACACTGTTGATGCATTTTTGCCTTGCAGGTTGGAGATACTAAACTACTTAATTTTCCAACTCAAATTGGTGTCCTGCCTCTTCTGTGGTGTGCCTGGTGTGTTGACTGAGGGTACTGCGTGAGTGCTTCACATGTCCTCCAAGTTTGGCCTGCCCGCTTGATGCCATGCTACCCCCTTTGAGACTTGGGCAACCCCCGATTCCAACACTTGCAATTTGTATGTCCCTTATGTCAAAGGCTTATGTATAATATGTTGTGGACGACATTTTGACATGAATGGCCCCATGACATTGCCAAAGTTCTCCTCCCATATGTCAAGGATTTCCTCCAATGTGCCATCACCAGAATTTCTCCACAGGTGCTTCCTTTGCCATGGATTTCCTCCAGTAGGCCAGCACTGACATTTTTTCATGGGGGACTCATGCCAAAATGGAACTACAGTGTGCCAGCACTAGCATTTTGCTGAGGGTACCTCATAGGCAAGTATTGTTTCCAGGATGCCAGTGCCAACATTTTGCTAAGGGTGCTTCTATGCGCCAAGAAGCCTACTAGGTCCAACAGCGGATTTGCAAGCATAACAACACAGGTTCACCTACATTCACTTAATCATACATTCTCTCATTAGTACTCAGTTGCACTAATTAATTTTTACCTAGTGTCTTGCACTCACTCTCACCCTAAATCAATCATTTGCACTGTCTCTGACTGACTTATACTTACTTACTCATTTTGACACCCACACACTCACAATCTCACCTGCAAACATACATGTTCACACGCTCTCTCACATAAACTCACTTTCACCCACATGCATGCACACAACATACATTTAAATCCATTTAATTTATTTTACCTCAGATGCCAGGGAAGGTCCAGATCTTGCTGCTCCACTTTTTATTACACTAATGAATAATAAACTATTATGCACTATTAGTGTAATAAAAATAAATGAGCAGAAAACAAAGTTAGGGCCTGACTCCAATAATGCAAGACACCCTTGTATTCTTAGTACTGAATTTGCAACTTCTGAGGCCAGGAGTCGCAAAGGCAGTGCGAGGGATAGCAAGGGGCAAACTACGGGTCGTAGTTGCCGATGCATATGCTATATGGAGTAAGTTTGGTAATGGCAGATGCAACCAATTTGCAAAAGCAGCGCACAGTAATAGTTCAGTGAAAATTAAACTGAAATTCATGTGCTATGAAACAGAGATTAGCCAGGTGTTTGTGAAGAAACATTTAAGCACAAAGCCAACCATTGTTATTGGCTTCCATGGGTCTGTAGTGTACAAATATTTATCTACTTACCAAAACCATTAACAAATAATTGTGCTACAACGTGCTGCGAAGCACCCCCTAAAAGAGGGTTGAGCTTGAGGAGCTGTCCCGAGACGAATCGGCCCACTACCAAACCTGCCACGTAGGGGGTCAGAACAACTCCCTAGACCGCCATCAAGTAAAGAGCTCTGATGGAGAGCCAGGGTGAAATTCAAGCTCTAAAAGTCAATAAGGCTGATCCCAAAGCCAGCACGTCACAAGGCGCTAGAGAAACTCTGCCTGATCGATTTCCACAAGAAGCACGTGAGGGACCACTACTGTCCACCAATGTATATAAGGCATTCTTAATACTGCCAACTGCATTTGATACTGCCAAAAAACACCATATTGACAATAGATGAATTGCATGGATAGAGAACGTTAAGATTTAATAGATACAATAGATGAAAAAGATTATAAAGTATCTGAGGAACATGGCTGGTGGAGGAGTGAAAGAAGCCAAGAACAAGATACCACAAGAAGGTGAAGTGACGTATGATCATATCAAAACAGCCTTGAATTTCAAGTTTAATCCAGTGCCAAATGTGGATTATGAAAGATACATATTCAGTTAAGAATGCCAGAGACCAGGTGAAATCATCAATGAGTTTGTTGAGAGACTGGATGTTCTAGTGAAGCACTATAAATTCAATGAATTTAATGATGAGGAAGCTACCCACCTCAGAGTAATCAATGGATGTCTGTCAGATTGATGAGACTGTTATGATTCAGTCCAAGTTAAGGGTTGGTGACTGAAAGAGCTGTGGAGTGAAGGATGGATGTGGTTTATACTGCACTTGAATAAATCATTGAAATTGTGACATGTAAGTAGCCATCTAACAGGTCCAAAGACGCAAGAAAAAATCTTTATTTTGGAAAGGATTGTCAGAAGTCAAATAATTTTGAAAGTCACCTGGGGGATGTAACTGTTCACATCTTTGGGGTCTAGAACATGCCTGTAATCCCCTAATGTAGGCGTCTTCAACCTTTTTTTGGAGTGAGAGATACTTCTGATCAGTGAAAATCATTGCTACTGAAGGCCAAGCAACTTGGGCATTGTTACCATTCTCCATTGACTCTAAGCCTAATGTCCATAGAACCAGGTACTATGATTTGATCAAAATATTTTGACTATGACAGGACTTCCATGTGTGTCAGTTAGTGTGGTATTTGGGTATGTATAAACATGTGTGTGTGTGTAAATGGGATCAATGTGTATGGATGACTGTGAGCCTATGTCGTATGTACTTGTGGCACTGGAATAAATTTCATCATACGTGGCACAGTTACATGTATAATTCAAACATATAACCATTATTTTAAATGGAAGATGTAAAGTGCAGAAAACGTTCTGCAAAAATGTTCATGATATTGAACATTTTCTGCACTTAAAATTTCTCGCACTTAACAGAATAGGTGCATTTTTCAGTTATAAATATGGTACTGTGTCTACCAGCCACTGGGAGTAAGATGACTTCTGTGTGTAAAGGAGACACTTTGAAATGGGAGAAAATTAAACTAAAGAGTAAACTTTATGTTTATATATGGATTCCATAAATTTCATCCTATTTCCAAGTGTCACATTAACAACCTCGAGGCATCTTGCTCCCAGTGGCAGAAACTCAGTCTTCCCACAACTGGAAGCTGATGAGGATCCGTACCATACTCATGTTTTTGGATGGGATGGAGTAAGAGTTTAAACTCCCACAGGCTGTGACTGGGACTTGTCTGGGAAAGGGACTCCCCAGCTATGTCCTCTCTTATGAAAGCGCTTCTTCCAGATAAAAAGAGGTGCCAAACTCTCTTTGTGATGGGAAAGTCTTCGATACCAATGGAGGCCTTGCTAGAGCCATTAGCTTTATGACCTCAATGAATTTCTTAACTAGAATTTCCAGTGTTGTACCAAACGGTTTTGTTCCAGGGAAGGGTATGTGCATTTAGCAGATTCTTTTGAGCTGCATCAGCCTTTCCGGCCCTCACCTGAATTTGACTCTTGGCAGCAATAACTGACCCTCCTGCTGCTGCTGCACTCAAGGATTCAAACAAAATATCCAACAAAGACAGATGTGCTCATTGTTTTACTTATTGTTCTCACTGAACTGGTATATGGTAGCAGCGCAACCTGGGGGGTGGGGGGCAGGGGGTGTTTGTTATGTATGAAAATGTCTGACACTGCTGTGCTCATACCATTGCTGTGTGCAACAGAACCCGGGGTTCGGGGCTTTGCATTTATATCTGTGCAGACTAATAAAATGTGTTTTGAAAAAAAAAATATCCAACAAAGACAGGACTTGTTGTTCCATTACAGACTGCAAAGTGAACCCTGGTCAGTCTGCTGCATGAGGGTCTGAAAGTCTTTTAAAAAGACTGGATGGTGTAAATAGTGTAAGCTGATGCCGAAACTTCAAAATTAGATGCAAGAAACGACCTCTTCATTGCCACTTCTACTCAGAGGTTCACTGGATCCGACAGTGAAGCCTCTTTCGTGATTATTGTTTGCAACAGTTGTGGTAAATAAATAATTAATTACCGGTACTATTTTTCTATGCATTAACTGAAAAGGATAGCTCAATAAATAAGAGGCAGGATCCGTGATATCTGAGTCAGAATGGGCTTTAATCAGATGGCTCGAGCCAATGGACCATCGAGTTCCATCACCTGCAAAGGTTCAGGAAGGGACAGACACAAGGAAAGGGGAATGGAAATGGCAGCTGCAACGTCTCATTAACATTATACAGTATATATAGTAAAACAGTACAATTGCATTGAATACAGTAGGCGTAACAAGTGACAAACGAAAGATAAGAACATATGGGCGTGAAAAGAAGGCGTGCACAGGGCGTGCACGAAGACATGTGATGTAAACGTCACAGAAGTGTCATAAATGGGTGGATACATGGAGGGGGCTACCTGGGCTGCTGGAACCTTTAACCTACTGGTGCGCGCAAACGGGCCATGACGTGTAAATGGGGAGAGCTGGGGGCTCTGACTTCTGTCACTAGAAGAGGAGACTAAAGTCTGGGATGTCAGGACGACATGTACCTATAGCATATCTGGTATCTTGTGTTTGGAGTACATGTTGATAGAATCTAAATGTCATCAGGGCAAAGGCTACTTGACACTAAGACTGGTGCATGCATATATTTCTTAGTGTATTGCGTGTGCTATGAATCTTCTATGGGTATTAAGTCAGAAATTCTCTTGCATGGAGACAGGAAGACTAGACTATAAATGAAGATGTTTATGCGGTTCGTTAGCTTAGGAATGTGAAGCCGGGGAGCTGAACTGATAACTAGAGGCATAACATATTCTTGGCAGACAGGCAGGCAGGCCAGGCCGGGCACCGCGCTGCTTGGCAGAAAGTAAGTGAAGGGTCAGGGATGCGGGAGGGGCTGCATCGCTCCTCAGAGTGGTTTCAGGGGACTGGAGACTCGAATCTGGTGTCCGGGCCCTTTGAGGCCTAGAAACGGGGACAACTCGATGATTTAACGTGCACAATGTTAAGACGTTGGCAACATAGGCCTAATACTCGTTGCTTTCACGAGGACTGGATAACTGGCATACTAACGTTGGACACAACTATAATTGCGTCTTTATTCGGTCAAGGGGGAACATATGCATATTTAATCGTGCACATATAACATACGATGGGGAATACGTAGGGACACATGACAGGGCAAAATTCAATTTTCCTCATTCCCTCCTTGTTCCCTACGTTTCCTTCAGGAAACATCAATATTCATGATACCATCTATCTGTTCATAGAGCATCATTTGCTCGTCTCTAATCTTCTTGGAACGGGATTTAGGACTAGGAATACAAGAGGTAGCGCACAAGCCGCAAATCGCAGGGCCACATTGTAAACATAGGCAACAACTGAATATGATCATTACTACTATTCCTAGGAATGACAGTACTTTCCATCCCCAGGCAGATATTATACTCCAGAGCCAACCGGACCATGTCCAGGTGCCTGGATTCTGGTGTAACTGATGGGCTATTTTATGAAGTCTGGTTATAGCTGAATAAACAGACGGTGCGTTATTAGGAATGAAAATGCAACAACTAGATCCGATGACTCTACAAGCTCCGCCCCTATCGGCCAGTATGACGTCAAGAACAAGGCGGTTCTGAAGAACGACAAATCTCATAGCAGATTGCTCTTCGGTTAAGTTACCTAGAGCGGAAGTAGTCTCATTCACTACTGCTTCAAGGGTTCTGGTTAACCTATGTATTAGCTTACTATTCTGGATAGGTCCTATGAAGAAAAAGAAACCTTTATTGAAGTCTGTATACTGTTCTAAGGCAGTTTCAGTTTGATCGACAATCCGGGACTCGATCTCTCTTCTAGGTCTGACGTGTACTAGATGTGTATTTCTGTGATAATCGGATGGGGCTAGGAAAACTGGTGGCAGTAGGAAGGCAATGTAACATGTTCCATCCCAATCTAGGGGCAGACGTACATATGCGGTCTGACCACACACAAAATACGAATGACGTGAGGCTTTGAAATTAGATTTCCCACTGTCACTATACTCGACCACAGTAGTACAATCACTGTGTCCTAGATGTACTGAACCATTCTTTCTGACACATAATTCGCCTTTCACTGGCAGGACTGTAATAGCAGGCAAGTCTGGAGTTGTCTCGGACTGAACATTCAAAACCATGAAATTCGAGGAATAATTACCTAGATCATATACTTCATTTTCTAGATCTAACCCTGTTCTATGGGAAAGACCTTCCTTGTCTGGGAAACATGTTCTATTCAGAAGGGACTTGTCGTCTGAGGATGATGTTATCGTAAACCATGCTCCACACGAACCATTGTGTGAAAACGGATAGGGAAAAAGTGGCAGAACTCCCCTCGGTGTCTGAAAAGGGGGGAGTCGACCACACACCCAACAATTAGTGGCATTGCTAGTCTGGTGTGAATAGTGTAACATTCGTATAAAAGTATTGTTGCGCATTGCGAGTCGGTAGGATAACTCGTGAGGGGGTAGTTCACTAAAAGTGTGCTCTACTGTATCATTAGAGGAAAGATGTACATGTGAATCAATAGGAGGAAAAAATACATGTAAAACGTAACTTATACATGTAATCGTAAGACTCAGAAATAACATAAACAATAAAGTGATAATACATCGGCTGCGCAGATTTTTACAATAACGTATTTTCTTGGAGTTTCGTCTAACTCTCTCACTATGGGGGTCTATCTCATACATGTCAGGAACCTGTCTAACCGCTTCACCCGAGAGGGACTTAAACAATTAAACTGTCTGACTTGCTAGACCTTAATTTATATTTATACTCCTGCTGCGGAGTTTTCTCTAACAGGGGAAGTTTAGAGTCAGTATCGGGGCAGTCCTTGAAAAAAGTCTTTGGACGGAGTCCATGAAAACGTTTGATATGGCTGGAGTGAAGCCACCCTTTTCTTCCTTCTAGCTTTACGGCGGTCCTTGTGGTCATCAGAACAAGCTTTGGCTCTTTCCAGCGGGGCTCCAGCGGACTTGAACGATCAAAGTTCCTCACTAGAACGAGGTCGCCTGGAATGACCTCGTGCGGTTTCACTTGAGTGTTGTCTGGAAAGGCAGCCGCGACCTGTGAACGACAAGAGAGTAGTGCAGACATCAAGGAAGCTAGGTAATCTGTCAGCATATTACTGTCAACATCGGTTATTTTACGTGGCATGGGGGTACCCCACATGTTCGGGGGACGACCGAATACAACCTCGTACGGTGACAGACCTGAACGGGAGTGAGCGACCATTCTCATGTAAAAAAGGGCGACTGGCAGGGCTACCATCCAATCTACGCCTTTTTCTGCGCAAACCTTTGCAATGCGGATTTTCAGAGTCTGATTATGTCTCTCGACGAGGCCAGCTGCCTCGGGGTGTCGCACACAATGGAACTTCCATTGGTACCCTAACAGAAGAGATACTTGTTTCATGAGTTCGGATGAGAATGGCTGGCCGTTGTCTGAATACACGACCCTGGGCAAACCATAGCGGGGGAAAAACTCACGAACCAACTGTTTGGCAGTGGTCGCGGCAGTGTAATCTGGGACTGGATATGCTTCTGTCCATCTGGACAAAGCGCATACTACTACGAGGACATACTTGAAACCTCGACATCGATCCATCTGAATATAATCCATCTGGAGGACTTCAAAAGGGTGGTCAGGAGGATGGAATCCACCTTGTTCCACCGGAACACCTTTACCTGGATTGAACTGACAACAGATCATGCAGGTACGCACTTTCTGCTTCGCTGCTGCTCGTAAATGCTTGTTAAACCAGAGGTTCTGGATGCAGTCTAACATGGCTTTTTCTCCTAAGTGTGCTGGACTATGTGCTGTGTTAATAATGACTTGAACCATAGAGTCGGGGAGAAACCATGTGGCTTTTCCCTTCGTCAACCATCCCTGATCTGTCTGGACCCCTCCTTGTTCAGACCATTTCTTGATTTCGTCTGGGGTAGCATGTGTCTGTATGTCTAGTACGTCTTGTGTAGGGTCCTTTACTGTCATACAAGTCGTCTGATCTGGGACATCTGTCTTTGTCGTGCTAACTGGAGTGTCTGGAGTCTGAGCTGTAAGCTTGGCTGTTCGATCTGCTAGATCGTTACCTTGGGAAATGCCGTCAGTGGCTTTCGTATGTGCTTTGCACTTCATAATGGCAATGGCTTTCGGTAAATGTATTGCTTCTAACAGAGCTTGAATGAGGGGGCCATGCTGAATCTTGGCTCCATGAGAGGTCATGAAACCTCTTTCTTGCCAAAGGACTCCAAAGTCGTGTACGACTCCGAATGCATAACGCGAATCTGTATATATGTTTACTTTCAGGTTCTTGGCTTGTATGCAGGCTTGGGTCAGAGCGATGAGCTCTGCTGCTTGAGCAGACAAGGTGTCAATACGATGTGTTTCTATAACTTCAGTTCCAGTAGTCACTGCATACGCGGCTACTAGTTCTCCTGTACTTGTTCTCATACATGAACCATCCACATAAAGTGTCAGGTCTGGATCAGGTAATGCAATGTCCGTCAAGTCTTGTCTTGGCTTTGTCATGGTGTTAATAACTTCCACGCAGTCATGTGTGGCAGGGCTTGACGTAATCGAGGGTAACAGTGTAGCAGGATTTAAAATGTTGCAGCGTCTGATTTCTATGTGTGGCTGAAACAGTGTCAGTTCATATCCTGTTAAACGTGCAATTGTCAAGTGCTGAGTCTGTGTTCGGTTTTAAAAGAACTTCCACGGAGTGTGGAACTTGTACTGTCAGGGAGTGTCCTAACACTATGGAATCACGTTGTCTGATAGCTAGAGCTGTGGCTGCAACTGACTTGAGGCACGCAGGCAGAGCCTGGACTACTGGATCTAATGTACTAGAAAAATAAGCACAAGGCTTGTGTTGTCCTGCTTGATCTTGTGTGAGAACAGATAATGCTGTACCATCACGTTCAGTAACAAAAAGTGTAAAAGGCTTACTGTAGTTTGGTGTCGCTAATACAGGTGCATTACATAAAGCTTTCTTTAACTCATTAAAAACAAGCGTATGTACCTGGGTCCAAGGGAGGACAGTCGATGTCGCTGCCTCCTGTGTCGTTAACTGTATCAGTGGTTTGGCTAGATATGCATACTGAGGAATCCATTGTCTGCAGTAAGAAGTGAGGCCGATGAAGGCTCGTACCTCCTTCTGTGTCTTGGGCTGTGGAAGATGTGCTATTAACTGGATACGGTCAGGTGTCAACTGTCTACCCCTCTTGGACAGTAAGTGTCCAAGGTATACCACTTGCTGGACACAGAATTGCAGTTTCGAAGGGGACACCTTGTGCCCCATCTCTGCCAGAAAATACAAGACTGTAAGTGACGCACGTTCGCAGTCACGTTCTGTACGGGCTGTGATCAATAGATCATCGACATACTGGAGCAGGGCAGTGTCAGTTGGCATGTGAATACTGTCTAGTTGTTTTTTAAGTGCTTGACTGTATATACTAGGACTTTCTGTGAAACCTTGAGGTGCACGTGTGAATTTATAGCTTCTTCCATTTAAACAGAATCCGAAAAGGAACTGGCTGTCTGGATGAATGGGGACACTAAAGAATGAGTTCTTGAGATCAATAACAGTAAAGAACGTAGCTTCAGAATCAATGGCAGTCAATAGGGAAGAGATATCTGGAACCACAGGGTACTGGGGTATGATACATTTATTAAGTTCTCGAAGGTCAATCACTAATCGATAAACTGGAGGTGCATTTGGATCAGTACGTTTAAGAATCGGAATGATAGGGGAATTACATACATTGGAGTCAGTTTCTACAACTACTCCTTGAGCAATGAGCTCGTCAATAATTTTCGATAAGGCTGCTACAGCCTCAGGTGGCAACTTGTACTGTCGGATTCGTGGTAATACAACACCGGGTTTCAGAGTAACACGATATGGTGTAATGTGCATACAACCTACATCAGTTGGACCTTGCGCCCATAAATGCTGTGGTACATTCAGTAATCTTGGATCAAAATCACGTAACACATAATGACCTTTAAAATCTCGTAAAAACAATCTCACTCCTTCCGGAGAACAGCAGATTACTGCACCTAATTCTTTCAATGTTTTAATACCAAGTACATTTTCTGGACAGGATTTCGTAAGTAATAAGTCTGTAGTTCGGGACAATGGACCAACTTCTAGGGAAACTGGCTTCGATATTTCATTAACAATAGGCTTTCCTGAAAATCCCAGGGAAACATTTCTTGAGCCTGAGAGTGGAGCCCCTGGAACCTCGTCATGACTGATGGTAGTCCTACTTGCCCCTGTATCAATCAGAAACTTTCTGTCTTTCCCTAATACTTGACTGTGTACATAGGGACCCTCTTGATCTACAGGAATCTCGATGAGAGGCAAGCCAACCTCCCTCTCTAGGCTGTTTCATGAATACTGCTGGTATTCTGGATACTCTGACTGTGCGTACTGGTACATCTGTTGTGTAACGTGTTGTGTGGCAGCTATAGGCTGCGGTACTGTAACTGTCTGTTGTGCGTTCTGCGGTGGCTGTGAATTCTGCGGAACATGTTCTTGTCTAGGAGGACGTGGTCTCTCTTTCGTCTTACCTGTAGCTATGTTGTGTTTTAGAACTGCACATTCGTTTATATAATGACCTGGCTGTTTACAGTAATTGCATGTCCCTTTAACGAGAGTTGCAGAATGACTAGTCTGATTCGGACCCCTCTTCTGGCTATCTTGTGGAACGGACTGTGCAACTATTACTTTCATTTTCGTGTCTTTCATACGTTTCCTTTCGTGTTCTTGCTCTTCCCTGATTCTGTTCTGGTGATACTGTAACATCTGGAGCATTTGTGACGGGGTATTAGCTTGCCATGTACTCTCGACTTTCAATACTCGATTTTTAACTTGCGGTAAGGAATTCTCGACTAGTTTGGTAACAAAAAGATGTGGATACGACTCACTACTTGTTTTCAGACCACTATTAATAATGAAACATTTCTCAAATCTGGAATAGAAATCACTAGTGTCTTCGTCTTGTTTCTGTTTACAGGCTGAGATGGCATCCCAGTCTTCCTTTTTCGTAGCTAGTAATCTTGGCAAGACTTGTATTAACAGTTCGGGCAATGCTTTGGCTTTTTCCCCAAGACCAGTACCTGGAACTCGTGTGTTATCTTCGTTTTCTAATGCTGTCCAATCTATCTTTTTCTCTCCCACCTCCCATTCTTTTTCTTTAAGTTTTTCATATATGCCCGCAGGCAACAGGACCTTTAACATTTTGATGATATCAGGATACGTGTATTCTCCCATACGGAGCATGTCTTTTAATTCTTGATGGAACCCTGCTGGATCTTTATCGTGACAGGGCACTAACTTTTTCATTTCTAGTAGTTCTATTTTCGTTATAGGGGTGTAAACAAATACTCGTTCGAGATTACCCCCCGTTCCCTTAACAGGATGCACTTCTCGCAACGGATTCTGTCTATCTATGTAGAATGGGGGTGAAACAGGAACAAAATGCGGAGTCAGGAACGTTCTGTATTTGTGGCGCTGTTCTAGTATGACGTTAATTAAATCAGTACCTAGACCTTTCCATCGGTTTAGGAGTAACTCGTTCAGTACATTATATAAGGGACCTGGATCAGAATGCTGACTCTCGTACAGTGTAATAAGGTGCTGGATCATGTACATACCCACCAGTCGTTGCTCGGCTGGCGGCAGTTTCAGAAACATTTGAGCTACTACTTCGTCTGAATACGTGGTAGAATCACTAGTCCATCGGACTGCTGATCGGGCGAGTTCTTGTTCATGCATGGTACTAAGTTCACTGTAACCTATTCGTAATTTCAGAACTTTATCGGTAGCCTGGAATAATTCTTCAAGAGAACACTGTTCTGGTACGGGAGGAGGAAAAGCTTTCTTGTAGTCTAGGCGTGTGTGTCTATCGGAAGGTCTCGTTCTACCTACATACGCTATTCTGGAGGGATTCTCGTTGTCTACCTCTTCGTCTGAGGAGTCATTCTCTTTCTCGGCTACTCTCATTGCTTCCTCCTTTTGGTGTATACTTATAATTTCTTTACGGATCTTTCTGTACATGGTTTCTATACTATTTTGTGTTCTGTGTTTTCCTTCTGCTATATTGTCACTCCATCTGGTCAGGACTTTCATCTCTTCTTTGTTTTTATCAGGGTGATCTTGTTCTCTTATTAAACAATTTATTAAAAATTGTAAAATCATGCCTTGAATCTCGACTTTCCTGTGTGCCATAGCTTCGTGAATACTTTCTGGTTTCTCCCCTGTTCGGATAAAGTGATATATCCTGTCTAGATGTTGTTCCATATTTGATATGGTAACCAAGAAGCTTGCAACTCGTTGTAAACGTATGGAATATATTATCATACTATCTTCACCTGGTACTGGGTCATATCTACAATCAGATCCGCACTCATTAAAATACTTTTTGAGGGCTTCGTACGTAGTCACTTTTGGCGTACGTTGTAACGCTGCATCTCTCAGCGTCAGGCGCTTTGTTTGAGGCGGGGTGATAGGAATACCTCCCCCTGCTCCTCCTGAACTGGAATCGTCAATTAATACTGAATGTGCGGCTGCTGGTAACGTGACAGGTAAAGTAGGAGTACGTAATGTGGGTTGGTCCTGGTGTACTGGCACATGGACAGGACCAACGACTGGGGGCACAGTAATTACATTATTAACAGGAGGTTGAACTTGAACAGGCGGAGTAGGATTCGTATTAGCATATTCTGGGACAGTGTCATCTAAATAGGAAGAAAGGAAAATTTCAGCTGCGGTCGGTTTATGACGTAGCTTAGTCGGGACCAATGGTGGCGGTAAATTACAGAGTGTTTCCGGGGTCGCTTTAGGCAAACCCCCGGCGAGAAGAGGATACATACCTTTAATAAGGGCATTTCTCTGTCTGTCTGACTGTTCTGCTCTAACTCGTTCACCTTCTTCGATCAATTCCCTTTCTTGGGCTTTTTCTGAGGATTCCCTACTTATTTCTGCTTTTCTGAATTCTTTCTCGGTTCTTTTATGGGATTCTTTACGCCATAACTCTATGGCATCTTTCTGGGATTGTCTGGCTTTCTTTTTCCATAATGCTTCTTCTACTCTCATGATGCACTCGGCATCCCATGTTCCTGAAACAGGCCATCTATATTTCTCTTCAAGATTCCTGGTGTAGTCCACCCATAAATCTAGATACAGTATGGCATCTAAGCCATGCTTATGATACATGAAATGTCCAGGACTGTCCCTGGGAGGGACAGGAACTGATTCTTCGAGTAACCCTTTTCTGGTTTTTATCTGACGTAACTTTGAAAACAGAGGCATATTTGAACCGTACTTGAACTTGAACACAATACACAATGAACACAGTAATGAATAGCAAAACAATCACTCATACCACGACATCAAGAACACATTAATAACAGTTCGAACAGATACTACCGAGGACATTGAGAACATAATACTTGAACTTCTCGAGAACAGACTTACTAGAATTACTGGATGCACTGCTAAAACAGTACAGAACATACCGGTCTCCTAAAGAGACACGTCATACCGCATCCACCTAGGTGAACACGTCGGACCGGATCTGTGTACCCAAACCCGTCGGACCGGGCACAAATTAATGAACACCCGTCTAGATACCCCCAGCAACGGTACTCACCGGGAAGCAAAACTGAAGGCCTCGGACTGGACTGGACTGCTACGACGTCTGGTTACTGCTAAGCACTACGCATGCGCTTCGGGCTTCGGTTACAGGTGGGCCTCCGGATACCTCGGACCTTGCTCTCTCGGCTTGGGCTCTGGTCGGGACGAACCGCCTTCCTCACCGCCTCGTCTGGATGCCGGACCGCAGTCTCCGTCTCCTCCGTGGGCCTGAGGGAGACTTGAAGCAGAAATATCTGCACGTGCACGTAGGGTTCCGTCACGGCTGTAGAAGGGTCAGGGGGCCTGCGTTACATCGCCGGCGCGTGGGGAAGGGGCTCGTCCCTGTTCGGGCGCCATTATGTGGTAAATAAATAATTAATTACCGGTACTATTTTTCTATGCATTAACTGAAAAGGATAGCTCAATAAATAAGAGGCAGGATCCGTGATATCTGAGTCAGAATGGGCTTTAATCAGATGGCTCGAGCCAATGGACCATCGAGTTCCATCACCTGCAAAGGTTCAGGAAGGGACAGACACAAGGAAAGGGGAATGGAAATGGCAGCTGCAACGTCTCATTAACATTATACAGTATATATAGTAAAACAGTACAATTGCATTGAATACAGTAGGCGTAACAAGTGACAAACGAAAGATAAGAACATATGGGCGTGAAAAGAAGGCGTGCACAGGGCGTGCACGAAGACATGTGATGTAAACGTCACAGAAGTGTCATAAATGGGTGGATACATGGAGGGGGCTACCTGGGCTGCTGGAACCTTTAACCTACTGGTGCGCGCAAACGGGCCATGACGTGTAAATGGGGAGAGCTGGGGGCTCTGACTTCTGTCACTAGAAGAGGAGACTAAAGTCTGGGATGTCAGGACGACATGTACCTATAGCATATCTGGTATCTTGTGTTTGGAGTACATGTTGATAGAATCTAAATGTCATCAGGGCAAAGGCTACTTGACACTAAGACTGGTGCATGCATATATTTCTTAGTGTATTGCGTGTGCTATGAATCTTCTATGGGTATTAATTCAGAAATTCTCTTGCATGGAGACAGGAAGACTAGACTATAAATGAAGATGTTTATGCGGTTAGTTAGCTTAGGAATGTGAAGCCGGGGAGCTGAACTGATAACTAGAGGCATAACATATTCTTGGCAGACAGGCAGGCAGGCCAGGCCGGGCACCGCGCTGCTTGGCAGAAAGTAAGTGAAGGGTCAGGGATGCGGGAGGGGCTGCATCGCTCCTCAGAGTGGTTTCAGGGGACTGGAGACTCGAATCTGGTGTCCGGGCCCTTTGAGGCCTAGAAACGGGGACAACTCGATGATTTAACGTGCACAATGTAAAGACGTTGGCAACATAGGCCTAATACTCGTTGCTTTCACGAGGACTGGATAACTGGCATACTAACGTTGGACACAACTATAATTGCGTCTTTATTCGGTCAAGGGGGAACATATGCATATTTAATCGTGCACATATAACATACGATGGGGAATACGTAGGGACACATGACAGGGCAAAATTCAATTTTCCTCACAGTGGTAACAGTATTTGTGACAGTTGCCCTGGTAGATGCACTCCATACAATAGAGGAGATTTCTACTTCTAGTACTCTCGGGCAGATACACTTGCTCCCTCAGTGACACCAGCTCTTGGTTATCATTTCCCAAACTCATATGGTGTTGGTCACATAGGAGTTGCATAACCTGATGTGGCAGTGGTCTTGAATTTACTAAATCATCTAAGAACCCCATTTCATCATCATCTGACCCTGTGTCCCTTTCTGTTGTTCTTTAACCTAACTGTCTTTCTTCACAAAACGTTTCCCCAGCACTCTCAAATACAATTAAATTGTAGTCTTTCAAGTATCTCATTTATTTTCTTCAAGACTCTTTATGTATTGTTCAGTGCATCTGCCCACAACTTCAGCCAACACGTGTTTTATCCATGCAAATGAGAATGGTAAAGGACTTCATCAGGGCTAATGTTAGGTAGTTTGGAGCTAGAATTATGATAATGGTGTTTCTTAGTATCTATTCATCTTAAATACATGATTCATCACACACAATGAAGAATATAAAAATGGTACCAAGTGTCCAATCTCATGTAAGAGTATTTCCCGGTCCTTTCCGATTCATTATCTTGTGCAATTCAATGTAGCTCCAAACTGCCTAACATTAGCCCTTATGAAGTCCTTTGCCATAGTCATTGGCATGGACGAAACACGTGTTGGCTGACTCGTGGGCAGATGTACTGAACAATACATAAAGATTCTGGAAGAATACTATACTATACTACACTACGTGATTTTATTTGAGAGTGCTCAAAAAACTATTTGTGCAGACGTGGACCAGTTCCAACAAAGAAGAGGATTTGGTAGCTCTTCTCTTTTCCCGAACATTCAACTAACTTGGACTCCATACACAAATTTGTAGTACTAGTGACTGTACAAATAACATACTGTGTGTGCAGAGATAACCAGCTACCTTCCTTCTCCTTCTGACTGTCTTTCTTGTCTGTTGCTTACTTCGCTCTCTCTAACAGCAGCAAGGTAAACAGCTATAACTTCAAACATGTCTTCACGCCATACTCGCTGTCTTGAATTAAATCGTGCATCCAAAAATTAGTAACAGAATGTCTAATCTGATTCTTCATTCTTTTGCATTCCTTCTCATGTGCAGCATGCTGCCATGTATTCAGTGCCTCAAACTGAGCAGGTCTAGGACGGGGTTTCATTTCATACATCACCTGTCTCAGAGCCTCTAAGCTTCTCACATTAAAGGTACCATGGAAATGATTTTGCATGTCCTTGTCATATGTAGTGCTGTTATTCCAATCTTTTATCCACAGGCAAGTATGGAAACCCCTGTAGAGAGCCATGTCATGGGCAGGTGTTCCTTTGGTGGCATTTTCTCTACCTTGTAGGCAGGAAGGGCAGGTTTCTTAAGCACAATTCCCATCTTCCTGTACTGAACTCCCTCTAATCACATATCACAAACAACAGAAATCTACCAATCTAAAATAGTAGCCAGCAATAACTAACCAATCCTAGTGCGGCACCAAGTTACATAATCAGTCAAACACAGCACGAATCACAGCACAACCAATTGCAGCATGTTCAGTTCAAAGGTTAACCAATCGTAGAGTGTCTCTGTGTATCACCCTAAAACAACCAACACATCACCAAGTGACTCTTTTAACTTTATGTTTTCAAAATTAAATGCATTGCACTAATTTAAAATCAAAGTCTAGCTAAAATAGCATTTGTAGGCCTCATACTCCATGTTGTTTGTAACATGTTCATGTTTTAGAAAAATGTATTTTCACAGGCAAGGCAATGACCTTCACAAGAATATTAATATGTTGTTTTGGCAGAATTGTACACGTTCAAGGTTTCACCTGACTGTCTTAGCGAATTTACCCAAAATGTAGCAATATTTGCTCTGGTACAGGTGGTGTCTGTAAGAAGCTCCATGTTGTAAAATTATAAAAGACTTTAAAAATGTATTTTCTTGCAAGTGTTTCACCCTATTTAGTTCTGAATGGCTTATTCTGTGTGAACCGTGTAGAACTGTATTGAATGTATGAACTCTTTTGTTCAGAACTCTATAAAAGTATGCTCTTTTTATGAGTTACAGCCCCTTTCCTACTGACATTAGGAGGCAAATCCATTCTGTGTTAATCTTCTATTTTATACTCTGTACTTTGCTGACCTGAGCTTTACTGATTTCTACGATTGATTCTGTACACTCACTGAGCTTTGCACTCTGATTTATTGATCATTTGGTATTGGCTATATTTTACTTGATTACTGTATGACTTACAATCAAGAAATTAATCTTTACATTTTAAACTTCCCAGACTGTCCTTCTTGTAGGACCAAATGGTTTCTACGTGTATAAATTGAAAATGTTATTTAGAGTGCCTTACAGAGAAACAGGTCCAGAAATGAGCACCAAAATTCAATAAAGAATTAACACCGGTCCAGTCGTCCATTAGAACAAGAGGGAGAGCGACGTCAACTCACTGCAATCTAAATTCAACATGCTTAATACAACAAACAATGCCTTGTCTGCTTTATCTAAAATAAAGGGGAAATCAATCTCACTTGCGAGATACAAATACCTCTAGCACCAGTAGAAGTACTATCAATCACTCTAAAAACACATTTTTGATCAGCTATAACCTGACTTGATCAGTGTGTTTCCGCCTGTGCATAAAGGATTGAACAATCACCAAACTGAAATAATATGCATTCACAACTGGACCCTTAGTAAATCCCTATCGTGTTGTGAATGTGGTGTCTGACAAGACACACCCCACTTTAGAAGACAAGTACCAATAAAAGTTTATATTCCAAGATATTGGATTTTTTAACAGCCAACACATTAATCACAATAAGCACATTCAATAAACCTGAATGAACACCAAGCATTTAATTGCAAACACCTAGCCCTTTTGGACTCGAGTAGTGTGCACAACTCAAAAATGGAATTAAAATAAAATCGAGGTAACCAAAAACCCTACTATGCCACAGCTCGAACCTGCATAGACAGAAGCTCACTCCTGCATACATTTATCATGGCTATGACAACCAAAACTACAAGTCCCACAATGCACTATACAATAACACACTCTCAACAGCACTCTATGATGAATTCTGCCCTGTTTACACTCACTTTTCCTTAACCCCAGGAGCAGCTTTAGGAACACAAAGTGTCGTCTAAATTAATGTAGTCTGAGTCAGGGTAAATTTAGTATAGGGGTCTGATTTGCTGAACCATAAAGGTCCCTCCAAATCCAATTTAACCTATCCAGATACAGATGAAACCAGTCTCTGCTACTTCATTATTCATGTAGCCCTTTTCTCTAATGTCAAATTAAAGAGATTCTGACAGACCGGGAGCGCTGTTTATCCCCTTAGGATTTTGTTGCTCCTCTGTGGAATTTGCCATTCAAATCAATTCAATATCAAGTAATATTTCAGGTTTAAATATACAGCACATTAGGCTTCACAATAAATACTGTATTATAGTGAAAATCATGATGGTTTATTAAAAAGTTAAAAGAATTACAGAAAGTGAACTAAATGTCAAGGAATTGGTCAGTTAGTAGTATGTCATGTATAAGTATGATTCTAAGAATTAAATGCAATTAATGAAATAGCAGAGCACAGTATAGTTCAACACAAGTAATATAAATAAATCATAAATCAGAGTTCGGACCAACATAGCGCCAAAGCCTACATCGTCCAGAATATAGTGTCTTCATTATGTTTCAATCACATTTGTACTACAAATATGCATTGTATTAAAAATCCTTTTTCAACTGTCAAGGATAAAAAAAGAAAGATTTAAGTTCCAGAGTACCTCATAACATTAAAAAACTAATGTGGACTGTAAATATAAGTTGTGGGGACTCGGAGGTTGTAGTGTTGTTATGAAATCTGGCTTCCGGTTGTGTCACTCTCCAGTGTGATGAAGCCTAGTTCAGAACTGAGAAGTGACGCATGCGGGAACGTGGCAGGCAAAAATTAGAAAGAGTGCAAAGGGTCGGTGCTGTGGTTTTCTTTTCTAGCCAGTGAAACCGGTCTAGGTCCCAGCATTATAGTACACTGAGGTGCATAGTTGTCAAAACCTGAGAAAAAAATCTCTAGACACTTTGCAGCACAGGGCTGCTGCAGATAGAAAGTTCTTGTTTGCGTACCTGTGTGTAATAAAGAGGAACAGTTTCTGCAACAATATTACCTGGGGAAGTCTCCATCTTGCCAGGCTGTCCCGGTAAAAACGGGACAGTTGGCAACTATGAATGTGAGGGTCACCCGGGAGTGGCAGTTACTCTTGTTTCAGTTGGTGGCTGAGGCCACTAAAACGTCTCATCTTCTTACCTCGAAGCTGCACGTGCTTCATTTCAGGCACTAGGGCATTACGTCGGCACGAGCGCCCGTCTCCATGCAGACCCGCTGCGTGCAGGCTTTATGTTAATCTGCATGGCATGCATTTCAGCATGGGCTGTGATTGAGATTTGTAACTACAGTCAACTCTCAATAAACCTGGTTGTTATGCATTGTCATTGTCTGGCTGCCTTATAAGTACGTCTGGTGATTCCCGGCCCTGCCTGAAGGTGAGAGATCTTACTCTGCCTTTCTATGAATTTCCATATACAGATTAGATTAACAGTCAGACCAATTGACTTTGTCAGAGTGAGTTTTAAATGCAAAGACTGTTAAACCCACACTGACAGGGGGTCGGCTGCTTGGTACCTTGATGAATGACTATACTCGTGTAGAGGTGTTACAGGTATTACAAGTTACAGGTGTAACAGGTATACTACAATACATTCTTCAGCCTAAACATCCCCCACTTGACTTGGGGTGTGTGCAGCTTAACACTGGTGACATCACACCACTGCCAATTACCAGGCATCAGGCGTTAGGCACATTTCAGTGTTGTGGTCCGCATTACTGCACTGAAATGCAAAGTCACGCATAATAGCGCCTTCTAAACTGTCAAGCACAGTGCCAGTACTCATGCACCAGTATTGACTGATTGAAACTAAAGCTGGTCTGCAGTGGTAGCTTCCGGCAGGCGTAGGAGCTGGCTCAGAGTCTACAGCAGTAAAATGCTACAATGTAACAGGATCATTCACTCAACATCGCGCCACAGCGTGATTAATGATTATATATTGAGGACTCACTCTGAGAATCAGTGCCCAATGGCTACTACCGAGATATCAGCCTGGATAAGGTCAGGATGGAGTTTTATGACATACACTGTTTAATAACCGGTCGCATGGTCCTGGGGCTGCTCACGGCGACAGGAGTGATGAGCGTACGTCTTGGCTGCAGTTGGAATACAGTTTTGGCCAGCTGCAGGCAGTGGCAATGGCAGCAGTCCTTACACCGGGACTGCGTTGTGAAGTGGTTATTTTATCTAAAAAACTATGATCAAGTGACGGGATCCAACCCGCAGCTCAGCGGAATCCCCCACAAATCGCAGCAGCCGCTGGAGTGGTTACGCAGGACACCAGCCCCTCCCTGTGCAGCTGCACGTATGGGGCTTGACTTTATACATCAAAACAGACCATTGTCCCCTAGTTCAAATGTTCTGCTGTAAAGGGAGTGAAAGATTAACACCTAGGTTGATAGGATTTAGACAAATTAAAGTACAATATTTACCACTTAGGGACAGACCAGTTGATTAGGTGTCTTGTCTGCCAGTGGAAGGCGAGAATGAAATAGGAATTGTTGATGCTCAAAAAGTGTGTTGGAATATGGAGAGTGCTCAGTCTCAGTAGGAATAGGAGGAAAGTAAAGCAAATGATGCCACATTGCTAATCATTAACCAATATATTGTTCAGGGCTGGCCTGATTGTAAAACATTAGATCCTTTGGTGTCTTCCTTTAGGAATATGATGGATGAGTTGACAGTTGAGGGTGATAAACTTTTGAGAAGTGAAAGGATAGTTCCTCCTGAAGAGATGAGAATTAAAATGATTAAACTACCACATGATGGGCACTTGGGAAGGGATTTAACTAAGGCAAGAGTGGGAGAATGATATTGGTGACCCTGGGGTGGACTGTCAGGAAGAAGTAGCTAAAGACTGCTTAAATGTGTGCTTAAAACACTAAGTTGTATGTGACACATCAAGTTCCTTTATTTACTGTTGAGATACCTGATAAACCAAAGGAGAAGTTGGGATTGGATATCATGGGCCAGTTTGAATTGTTGAATGAACACAAGAGGTTCAGTGGGAGAAAGAAATCCAACCAAGGACGTACTACTCCCTGGCCATACAAAAATGCACAACAAGTACATCTAGTCTCTACATAAAAAGGGGAATGAAAACACTAGTTAGGTGTCTGTGGGAGAATGTTTCTTTAAGGACAAGAACCATCACTCACCAAGGGTGTCATGCTTTATCATGGGGTTCCCCCCTCACACAAGGACCGGAAGTTACCTGGGAGGACGACAACTCTCCAATGGGATGGAGCAGAGGTGTTTTCAATAGGATGAGCAGAAAAATGGTTCTTAGGGAGAGGCAGAGTGCAAACAAAAATGTATGCTCAATATAATTATCTCTAGATAGGCTGACTCTATACTTTATTCTGAGGGCCCCAGTGGACAGGGTTTAAAACTTAAAGAGGATAGTGGGTTTAGAAAAATGTCTCTTCTATGTGTTCGACATATTTCTGCCTGTAAATGACCCAATAGAGGGTTCAAAGGCATTCATCAGGACAAAGGTGACAGAGTTACTCTGCAAATAGAATAAAAAGGTACCGGCCTCACAGAGGTAAGCCAAGATGGCCCACCATGAATCACAGGGTCCAACGTTGTACCAGAGCATGTCAGTAAATTATGTTCTCAGAAAGCTGCCTACACCGCAGAGCTTAAGAGTCTTTGCTCTTAAGCCAGTCAGTAACTTTAGTGGTGAGCCCGGCGAGAGCCCAGCACTATGTGGTGGCAGTCATAAGCTCACGTCTTGGTCTTTGGTTTGCAGAAGAGGGCAAACAAGACCGCTGGGCCACTCATAAAGGGGGTCTCACTATCCCTGAAGTCCCTCACCATGCAGGTTGGTCTTCCTCTGCGTTGGTGTCCAGTCTGAGCACAACAAGCCTTAGCTGCTGCAAGTGGTCCTCTGTGGCTCCGGTTGGTCCTGGTGTCCTCTCACTCGGTGGGGGGAGGGCAGATCTGATCTTCAGGAGCACATGGTCCTCTTTCTGGGGAGATGCTGTGTTGGACTGGCCGGGAAGCGACAACTCGTTGGATGCACCTTGTAACTTTGGTGCTTGTAGCTGCAGGGAAGTAGATCCTCTACCCCAAGGGAGTTTCTACAGGCAATATGCGAAGTACTGGCAGCCCTCTGGGTTTCCTGGAGACTGCACAGTGGCAGAACAAGTCTGCTCCTTCTATGATTGTTGGGGGCAGCAGTCAGGCTGGCAGGGTTGGCACCAAGTCTGTCATTGCTCCTCAGTTCTTATGGCAAGACTAATCTTCATTGACTCCTTCTCTTTATCCGTTAAAATATAAAGTCCTGGTATCAGGAGGTGCCCTAAATACTCAATTTATGGGTGTTAAGGGGAGTGAGGGGTAGTAGCCAATGGACTGCTTACCCCTGGGGTGACAGCACCTCCTAGATAACCACTTCCTTTGTGGCATAGGCATCACCTGTCCCAAAATCTCTAATTACACCACACAAAATATGGTGGCATTTCAAAAGTCATGTTCACTTCCAGCTGATCACCCTCGATGTATCCAGTCTGGCAGTGCAACACGCCACCTGCATAGCTAATGTTTTGCCTGTTCAGGTGACAAAGGGCTCTGGACAAAGGGGGACAGCATCCTCTCCTGTGAGGAAATCCAGATTTGTATACCAAAGGCGGATGGCTCTTTGAAGCTTCCCTGCCTTGGAATGCTAATCTGCAGTTCATCCTGTGGGAGTGTGTTTAAACACCCTCTGCCTGAGCAGGCTTGGTCTCTCGATTCCTGAGAACCATGGTCCTCACACTTGAGGGGCCAGAAACTTGTCTCTGGTGGCAGGCTGGCAAAAACCAGTCAGTCAGCTCATCAGTAGCTGGTAGGTTTTCAGGGTGCATCTCTAAGGTGCCCTCAGGCTTCCGTGCTAATTTTAGCACTGAGACAGCCCTTCTCGAGGTCACCGATGCTATCAGGGACGTTTTAGACTCTGGAGGCAAGGCCATGTTTGTTATGCTGGATTTGTCGGCGCCTTTCGACACCGTCCCCCATGAGGGTCTCCTTTTAAGACTCTGGGAGATCGGCTTTCGTGGGACGGTGTTGAACTGGTTTAAATCTTTTCTTACCGGCCGCCGGCAAATGATCTGGGCACCTCCACATTCCGCCGAAATGCTGCCGCTAGAGGTTGGGGTTCCTCAGGGTTCTATCCTCAGCCCCACCCTTTTTAACATCTATATGGCCCCTCTGGCGGCGGTGGCGGAATCCTTTGGTGCCCAGATCATATCCTATGGTGACGATACCCAGCTTCTGTTCACTTGCGGCAGAGGTGGGGCGTTCGACGGCATGCGGATCAGGGATTGCTTGGGTGCAGTCTTCGAATGGTTTCAGCGGCACGGTCTAAAATGCAACTCCGATAAATCGGAGTTGCTTTTTTTTGGATGTATGCCAGATCCCAGCTGAAAGGCTTGGTGGCCGCAGGATATGTTTCCCCCGGATGACGTCTCTCTCAAGGCGAAAAACCTTGGAGTTTTGATTGATTGTGATCTATCATTCAGACCCCAGATTATAGGGTTATCAGGGAAATGTTTCGGCATTCTGAGGATGCTTAGGAAGTTTCTTCCTCTGCTGTCACTTCATCACAAAAAAGCTATTATGCAGGCCCTGATAGGTTCGCGTTTGGATTACGCGAACACCCTCTATCTGGGTTTGCCCAAATATCTTCTGGCCCGTCTGCAAATTGTGCAGAATTCTGCGGCTAGAGCTATTTTTGGGCTTCCGAGAAGGGCTAAAGCCACTGAGTTGCTCAAAATGCTGCATTGGCTGCCCATCTCCAAGAGGATTTTATTTAAAATCCTGACCCTAGCTTTTAAAGCCCTTCATCGCATGGGTCATAAGTACATTGGGAAACGTCTGTCTTTCTATCTACCCAGCAGGACTCTTCGGTCAGCTTCTTTGGCCAAAGCTGTTGTCCCCTCTATCAAGCGTACTAGAACAGGAGGCCGTTCCTTTCGATACCTGGCTTCTCGGGGTTGGAACGAGCTGCCTCTCTCCTTAAGAAAAGCCAATAGTCTGCTTGTCTTCAGGAAAGAGCTGAAAACTTGGCTCTTTACTCAATAGAGTTCTTCTGGTTCCTCTTGTTTTTAGCTGTTGTGTTTTCACTCTGCCTTTAGCACTCTTCGCTAAAGCGCCGGGATGCTCTTTGGAGTAGCCGTGCGCTATAGAAGAGATTAAATAACATCACATAACATAACATGTATTAATAAAGCCATCACTGGAATCAGTGTAGGTTTATGAATATGGGGTGTATGATAGCAAACACCATATGTTTCAGTGAAGCCAATATGTAGTTGGGAAACTCATTTTGACCAGTGCCCAAAACATACCTTAACCTCTTCCATGTGTCGGACGGCCCCCAGGGGGGGCTAATTCTTCCAACCATAGACAGAGTGGCTGTAAGAAGGGGTGAACACACAACAAAAGCCTCATTTACAAGTAAATGGTCTTTTAAAGACCTGTTAAGTACTCGGGTGCGGCTGCAATTAGATGCTCGCCAGCCCGCGAAGCTGTCTCTGCCCGGGCTGACACACACGACGGTGGGGGGTGGGGGTGGGGCTGAAGCCCCGTGAGCCCAATGGGTGTTGCGCGCCTGGCTCCTTGTTCTGATGAACTGGAGTTTTATAATAAATATACAGTTTACACTCTACCTGAAGAAGTCTCTTTTTAACAGCGACACATATTGCAAAGGATTGAAGAGCACTTCCGAGAGGTTCGTTAGTCACCTTTCTGTTGCGTATTGCTATATTTTAGTGTTAAACTGGTACTAATGAGGTAAAACCTATGCCCAGACAGTGTTAACAGGTGTAACAAAATTACAAAATAATGAAATATCACAAACTGTGCCACATAATTTGACTTTTCTTGCCACATGATTTAGTTAACCGTTCTGCATAATTTGGTCCTCTGCTGCTGCAAAATTCCAGTGGCCCTGGCTATTGGTCCTAGTCCCTCCTTTGTGTTTACAGTGGTGATTGGTTGACAGGGACCGCACTAACGTGTTCCTCTTCTGTTTCTATGGCTCCATAGGAACCCTGCACAGCTCTTCTGTTTGCTTTTACTGCCTGCCCCAGACACTGGAACACCACAATGGAACTCTCGTATCAGGCGATCAAGACGGCATCCCAAACCCGGGAGGCGGTGAGATGGGGTTTGAATGGGGTGGGGTGCCTTCGGACATTTAGGGGCGAAGAACGATGGAGTTTCGGGACAGTGTCTGTTTACAGGTGTCTGGTGCTAGACTCAGATCCATTTCTTTTGGTATACGTCTTCGTTATTGTAGAATAGCTTTAGGGTTTCTGCTCCCGGTGTAAAGTTTGTAGTTGCTATGGCAACCGTGCATGCCGGGTTGTGTGCAGGAGCCATCAGTGTGGGAGAAGCTACATTATTGGTCGGCACCATGTTAGGGTCAGGCAGGAATACTGTTGCATGAGGGCGCAGGCTGCTGAAATAGACCGCCAATTCCGAGAGCGCCAATGACTGTATTTAGTAGATTTTGCCTCGACGGGACAGCTGATACCGCCATTGCGCTGACGCTATAAATTAACACAAAAAACAATACGGATTTGATCAATATATATATGGGACGTTATTAACATTCCCCCAAATATTTTAGGACCTGTGATGTCCTGCCCTGTTTTGACGATTGCAGTTCCTAAATATTCTAGCGCTCGTGTTAGTATAATGAATTAGGTGTTTCCATTCTCAATTGCTGCGCTAATGAACAGTAGTTTTACCTGCTGGCCTTATCATGGCCAATATTAGGACTGTATTCCTTCTGCGCATGCGTGTTGTACTAGTTAGCTAATTAAGTGACGGAAGCTGTTTCCCACGGACACAAACGTGCTAATACACGGTTAGCGGTCTAGTTTCATTTCAGCGGGTCTGCTTTTTGCGTGCTGTCTCTGAAATTCCTAATGAAAGGGCACATTTGCTGTGGTAGTTTCATCAAGGTTCTTTATAATTTTCTCATCGTAATATTTTCGATCGCCCGTTAAAACCCACAGTACACAGCAGAACAGTTTTGCGATATTTTCTGCATAAACCACTGGCTTTTGAAAAGCCTCCTATTTTTTCGTTTGCATTTCATCCAAATAGATGTACAGAGGCTTCCACCTGAGTCTAGTGTTAAGTCATAAATTACCATACCAATAATGCATATTTCTTTGTATAGCCGCATAGCATACTGAGCTTCTTGTATTTGCCTTTTCAGCACAATCCTGTAATTTTCTATTGAGCGGTGTCATGACTGGTCTGGTCTGTATCAATAGTTGTGTTAAGAGATGTGACCACGCTCATGATGTACCAGCTATCTTTAATAGCATCTACCACAGGTTACACAGCCACCTCTGAATCAGCCACAATCCAACTGATCCAGTGGTTGCTGAGGACCCCCACAATTGTACATGATGGTAAGATTAGTCTACACCTGTTTGGCCTATTTAATTTACCTGTCAGTCCCCTGTAGAGTGGTATCTTCGATACCCAGGGCTGGTCAATTAAATGCTACTGGTGGGCTTGCAGTGCTGATGGCGCCACCCACCAAAGTAGCCTTTCAAACCTATCTCAGGCCTCTGCCATTGCAGGGCCTGTGCGCGCATTGTCACTGCTGCTGTGACGTGGCACCTAAAGTGTGTGCCATGTCCGTGACCCCCCTTTTACTACATGCCAGACACCCCTAAGGTACGCCCTAGCTAGCCCTATGGGCAGGGTGTATTGTAGGTAAAAGATAGGGCATGCACCTTAAGTGTGTGACATGTCCTGGTAGTGACAATCAGCCATTTTGATTTCTCACTACTGTGGGGCTGCCCTCCCATAGGAATGCATTGGGATTCCCTGATAAGTGTTTCAGTGGTAATCCCTGATATGAGAGGTGAGGTCAAGTTTCGTATGTTTAGCATAGTGATAATAAATGCTACGCAATGGTGTGCGCAGATTTATTATAACTATTTTAGAAATGCCACTTTTAGAAGTTGGCAGTTCTGTGTGCTATATGTCTGCCTGATGTGAATTGCATGTCTTGCTTTTGAGTGACAGGGGCTGGTGAGGTGTGTGTGGCTCCAGGAGGAGCCGGGTGAGTCAGCGCTAGGCTGAATGGGACACCTACATTTTCAGTAGTGGGAGCGGAAGTCCCGAGTCCCTGAATAGGATTGTGCCTGCCCTAGTGAATGCTGGCTCCACCCCCCTGTGGTGTGTCTGATGACGAACCCCCACCTAACAATAGGGAAGAGGAGCCTGGTAAACAGAGTGCTCCAGAACCAGTTCTAGCTGGTCCCCCTAAGCCCTGTGCTCTGCAGACAAAGGAAATGTTGGTATAAATGTTGTATAAATGTTGGGGCTGTGACCCCATGTTTTTTGCGCTGTTCCTGTGTGGAAAAGTAAATTTTGTCATGTTCTGTGTCCCTACGCCTCATCCATCATATGTTATGTGTGCATGACCAATATGCATATGTACTCCCCATGTCCGATTCAAGACGCAATTACAGTTGTGTCCACCTCTAGTATGCCAGTTTCCAGTTCTCGTGAATACTACGAATACCAGGCCTATGTAAAGCTACGTTGCCACGTTTCCCAGTGTGCACATTATTCCATTATAAAGTCCCCGTTTCTAGGCCTCAAAAGGGCCTGGACATCAGATTCAGCTCCTGTCTCCTGAAGCCTCGCTAAGGAGCGATACAGCCCCCACCTGTATCCTCGACCTTTCACTTACTTCCTGCCTCGCAGTGCCCGGTGCAGCTTGGCTCTGCCTCTGAGTCTGCCAAAAGTATGTTATAGTTCCAGTTATCAGTTCAGTCCTCCTTCTCTGCATTCCTAAGCTACTGAACTGCATCAATAGTTTCCGTCATTGTCTAGCCTATTCGGCTCCATGTTAGAGAAATACTGCATTTACTAGTCGTTTAATATTCTTCATCACGCACTACATGTAGAATAATGCATGGTCCAGTCTTAAAGTCAAGTTAGCCTTTCCCCTCCTGACTTCTAGTTTATATCAACATGTTCTCTAAACATCAGATACTAGATAAGGTTTAGGTGCATGTCGCTCCGACCCTCCAGACTTTAGTCTCTGCTCCTAGCACAGAGTTCATAGCCCCCAGCTTCTCCTAGTAACACGTCATTGCCAGTTTGCGCGCACCACCAGGTTAGAGGTCCCGGCTCCTTAGGTAGCCCCCTCCAATGTTTCCGCCCCATTCATGACATATTCTGTTACGTCTGCACCACATGTCTATGTATATGCCTAGTCAAAAATAGGGTATTATTTATTTATTTACCACATAATGGCGCCCGAATAGGGACTTGCCCTTTCCCCACGCGTCGGTGAAGCCACGCCGACCCCCTGACCTTCTGCAGTCGTGACGGAACCATACCGTGCACCGGCAGATATTTCTGCTTCAAGTATCCCTCAGGCCCACGGAGGAGACGGAGGAGGCGGTCCAGCATCCAAACGAGACGGTGGAGGAACGCGGCGAGTCCCGACCAGAGCCCAAGCCAAGAGTCCAAGGTCCGAGGTATCCGGAGGCCCACCCGTAACTGAAGTCCGAAGTTCGTCGTCCGTCGTCGTAGCAGTCCAGTCCAGTCCGAAGCTTCCGTTCTTGCTGCCCGGTGAGTACCATTACTGGGGTAGTATCTAGACAGGGTCAGTCTAAATTGACTCCTGGTCCGTGGGTTGGTGGTACCCAGACCCACAAACGAAGTGTTCACCTAGGTGGATACGGGTCTTGATGCGTCCCTTTATGGGACCGGTATGTTCCGTACTGTTACAGCAGTGCATCCAGTAACTCTAGTCTGTTCTGTTCTCGAGAAATTCTTGTGTTTCTGTTCTCAGTATTCCAGGTAATATTCTGTCCAAACTGTAATGTTATGATGTTGTTCAATGTATAGTCCAATGTCGTGGTATGCCTGAATTGTTCTCCCAATTGTTATTGTTCCTCGTTTATTGTATTGTGTTCCGATTCAAGTTTACAATGTCTCTCTTTTTGAGATTACGTCAGTTAAAAACTAGAAAGGGTTTGTTAGAGGAAGCAGTTCCTGTCCCGCCCAGGGACAGTCCAGGTCATTTTATGTATCAAAAGCATGGCATAAGCGCCATATTATATCTAGATTTATGGGTAGATTATACCAAACAGTTAGAAGAAAAGTATAGATGGCCCGTATCGGGTACATGGGATGCCGAGTGCATCATGCGAGTAGAAGAAGCATTATGGAAAAAGAAAGCCAGACAGTCACAGAAAGATGCCATCGAGTTATGGCGCAAAGAAGCTCATAAAAGAACCGAAAAAGAAATCAGAAAGTCAGAACTAAGTAGAGAATCCCAAGAACGAGCCCAAGAAAAAGAATTAATCGAGATAGGTGAACGAGTCAAAGCCGAACAGTCAGACAGACAGAGGCATGCCCTCATTAAGGGTATGTATCCTCTTCTTGCTGAGGGCTTGCCAAAAGCGACCCCGGAGGCATCCAGTAATTTCCCGCCACCGTTAGTCCCGACCAAGCTACGTCACAAACCGACCGCAGCTGATATTTTTATTTCGTCCTATCTGGACGACACAGTCCCCGAATATGCAAATCCTGTTCACGCTCCGCCAGTCCCTGTAAATCAGGTAATTCCTGCTCCTCCAGATACCGGGGTGCCCTTAACAGCCCCCCCGGGTCAGCCCGCCATACAAGTCCAGCCCACGTTACAATTACCGACCCTGCCAGGACGAAAAGCATCAGTTGATGATTCCAGTCTAGGGGCCGCAGGAGGAGGTCTTCCTCAAACCCCGCCGCCACACAAGCGTTTATCAGCCCTCGAATTACATGCTCAAGCATCACAGCGTACTCCTAAAAGTAATAAGTCTGTTACAGAAATCAGGCAAGCCCTTGGCGAATGTGTCTATGACCCAGTTCCAGGCGAGTTTAATATGGTTTTATATTCCGTACGCGTAAGGAGAGTGACCGAGTATCTAGTCACCTTGCCGAATATGAAAGAAGATCTAGACAGAATATATCGTTTCATCCGTACAGGGGATGATCCAGAAAGCATTAGTGATGCCATGTCTCAAAGGAAAGCCGAGATTCAGCGCATGATATTAAAGTTTTTAATTAATTGTCTAATAAGAGAACAAGATTACCCGTCTAAAGATCCAGCCGAAATGAAACTCCTGACAAAGTGGAGTGATAATATAGCCGAAGGAAAGCACAATACCATTGGTGCCATGGAAAGTATGTACAAGAAAATCCGCAGAGAGATAATAAAGATACACGAACAGCGTAAAGCAGCACAAGTAAGCGAGAAAGAAAGTATCTCTGATCCTGAAGAGGAAGACGACGAGAATCCCGCCAGAATAGCGTATGTAGGAAAATCTAGATTTCCAGACCGCCATTTACGCCTAGTTACACCTACTTTTACTGTTATCTTTCGCGACTGCTACGCGTCACGCCTTCTGCTCCACCCACTGCTACGCCTACTGCAATGTAATGCTATGTGTTCGCGCTATGTATATATGCCCGTGTATTGTTATCAAAAGTTAGCGCGCTCATCCCAGACCCAGCCCCAGCAGCTGCTGGGCCCCAGTTGTCCTGCCGGGCCCTGTCATCCTGTTCCCGTGCAGGTCGTCCTGTTCCTGTCCTTATGCTGTATTAAACCTGCAAACTCCTACTACCTCGAATCTTGACTCTTATTTATTGAGCTATCTGTTATGATATATGCCTAGTCAAAAATAGGGTATTATTTATTTATTTACCACATAATGGCGCCCGAACACAAGTCTATTTTTCATCATCCAGCACCAGAACAAGGTTCTCTAGAACAAGTATTCCAAGCTACCGATCACATTCTGAAATCACGAATCGGTTATAGTGAGTTAAGTACTATGCATGAGCAGGAACTAGCCCGATCAGCAGTCCGATGGATTACTGATTCTACCACTTTTCCAGACGAAATAGTGGCACAAATGTTTCTGAAAATGCCCCCAGCCGAGCAACGACTGGCGGGTATGTATATGATTCAGCACCTCATTACTCTGTATGAGGGTCAACATTCTGATCCAGGCCCGTTACATGATATCCTGAACGAGTTACTCCAGTATAGATGGAGAGGTCTAGGTACCGATTTAATTAGTGTCATTTTAGAACAGCGTCACAAATATAGAACGTTTCTGAACCCGCATTTTGTTCATGTCTCACCCCCAGAAAGTAAATCATTCTACATAGACAGACAGAATCCGTTACGAGAAGTCCACCCAGTTAAAGGAACGGGTGGCGAAATGCAGCGAGTGTTTGTTTACACCCCAATAACAAAGATGGAACTTCTCGAGATGAAGAAATTAATTCCCTGTCATGACAAAGATCCAGCAGGGTTCCATAGAGAATTAAAAGACATGCTCCGTATGGGAGAATATACTTACCCAGATATCATTAAAATGTTAAAAGTTCTGCTACCCGCAGGGGTGTATGAAAAGCTAAAGGAAAAAGAATGGGAGGTTGGAGAGAAAAAGATCGATTGGGCAGTTCTAGAAGCTGAAGACAAGGCACGAGTACCAGGTACCGGTCTTGGAGATAAATGTAAAGAATTACCGGAATTATTGATTCAAGTTTTACCCAGATTATTGACAACTAGAAAAGAAGACTGGGACGCAATCTCAGCCTGTAAACAGAAGCAAGATGAAGATATTAGTGATTTTTATTCTAGGTTTGAAAAATGTTTTAGTATCAACAGTGGTCTCAAGACAAGTAGTGAGTCATACCCTCACCTTTTCGTTACTAAATTAGTCGAGAATTCAAGTCCACCAATTAAAAACCGAGTTCTGAAAGTCGAAAGCACCTGGCAAGCTAATACTCCGTCCCAGATGCTCCAGATGCTCCAGTATCACCAGAATAGAATCAGGGAAGAGCAAGAACACGAAAGAAAACGTATGAAAGACACGAAAATGAAAGTACTAGTTGCACAATCTGTTCCTCAAGACAGTCAGAAGAGGGGTCCGAATCAAGCCAGTCATCCTGCAGCTCCCGTTAAAGGGAACTGCAATTATTGTAAACAGCCAGGTCATTTTATAAACGAGTGTGCAGTTCTGAAACATAACATAGCTACTGGTAAGACTAAAGAAAGACCACGTCCGCCTAGACAAGAACAAGTTTCACAGACTCCTCAGTCACAGAATGCACCACAGACAGTTACAGCACCGCAGCCTATTGCTGCAACACAGCATGTTACATCGCAGATGTACCAGTATGCACAGTCTGAGTATCCAGAGTACCAGCCATATTCATGAAACAGCCTAGAGAGGGAGGTAGGCTTGCCTCTCATCGAGATACCTGTAGATCAAGAAGGTCCCTATGTTCACAGTCAAGTATTAGGGAAAGACAGAAAGTTTTTGATTGATACAGGGGCAAGTAGGACCACAATTAGTCATGCCGAGGTTCCAGGGGCTCCGCTCTCAGGCTCAAGAAATGTTTCCCTTGGATTTTCAGGAAAACCTATCGTTAACGAGATATCAAAGCCAGTTACCCTAGAAGTAGGTCCATTGTCCCGTACTACTGATCTGTTACTTACTAAGTCATGTCCAGAAAATCTATTAGGCATTAAGACACTGAAAGAGTTAGGTGCCGTTATATGCTGTTCCCCAGAGGGAATACGTCTGTTCCTACGTGACTTTAAGGGTCACTATGTATTACGAGATTTTGATTCAAGACTGTCTAATGTTCCGCAGCATTTATGGGCGCAAGGTCCAACTGATGTAGGTTATATGCAAATCACACCCTATCGTGTGACTCTCAAACCAGGTGTAGTGTTACCACGAATCAGACAGTACAGATTGCCACCTGAGGCTATAGCAGCCTTATCCAAAATTATAGACGAGCTCATGGCTCAAGGAGTAGTTGTAGAAACTGACTCCAATGTATGTAATTCTCCGATCATTCCAGTCATGAAACGTACTGATCCAAATGCACCCCCAGTATATCGATTAGTGATTGACTTACGAGAGCTTAATAAATGTATTATTCCGCAGTACCCAGTTGTCCCAGACATCTCTTCCCTATTGACAGCCATTGATTCCGAAGCCATGTTCTTTACTGTCATCGACCTCAAGAATGCATTTTTTAGTGTTCCCATCCATCCAGACAGTCAGTTTCTTTTCGGATTTTGTTTAAATGGAAGGAGCTATATGTTCACACGAGCTCCTCAAGGTTTCACTGAAAGTCCTAGTATTTACAGCCAAGCACTTAAGAGACAACTAGACAACATCCACATGCCAACTGACACTGCCCTGCTCCAGTATGTCGATGATCTCCTGATCACAGCCCGTTCTGAACGTGACTGCGAGCGAGCGTCACTCACGGTTCTGTATTTCCTAGCCGAGATGGGGCACAAGGTGTCCCCTTCGAAGCTTCAATTCTGTGTCCAGCAAGTGGTCTACTTAGGACACTTGCTGCCCAAGAGGGGTAGGCAGTTGACACCAGACCGTATCCAGTTGATAGTGAGTCTTCCCCAGCCCAGAACCCAGAAGGAGGTACGTGCCTTTATCGGCCTTACTTCTTATTGCAGACAATGGATTCCCCAGTATGCATTTTTAGCCAAGCCACTGATACAGTTAACGACACAGGAGGCAGCCGTATCGACTGTTCTCCCTTGGACATCTGAACATACACTTAGTTTCAACGAGTTAAAGAAAGCCCTATGCCAAGCTCCAGTTCTAGCTACACCGAACTACAGTAAGCCTTTTACACTTTTCGTTACTGAACGCGAAGGTACAGCATTATCTGTTCTCACACAAGATCAAGCAGGACAATACAAGCCCTGTGCTTATTTTTCGAGCACATTAGATCCAGTCGCCCAGGCATTGCCTGCGTGCCTCAAGTCAGTTGCAGCCACAGCACTCGCTATCAGACAAAGTGATTCCATAGTTTTAGGACATTCCCTGACAGTACAAGTCCCACACTCCGTGGAAGTTCTTTTAAACCGAACACAAACACAGCACTTGACAATTGCACGTTTAACAGGTTATGAATTGACACTGTTTCAGCCACACATAGAAATTAGACGCTGCAACATCCTGAATCCTGCTACACTGTTACCATCAGTTAGTTCAGATTCTGCCACACACGACTGTGTGGAAGTAGTCAACATTACGACAAAGCCAAGACAGGACCTGACAGACATTCCGTTACTAGATCCTGACCTGACACTTTATGTGGATGGTTCATGTATGAGAACTAGTACAGGAGAACTAGTCGCCGCGTATGCAGTGACTACTGACACTGAAGTTATTGAAACACACCGTATTGATACCCTGTCCGCTCAAGCAGCAGAGCTAGTTGCTCTGACACAAGCCTGTATACACGCCAAGAACCTGAAAGTTAATGTTTACACAGATTCACGTTACGCATTTGGAGTTGTACACGACTTCGGAGTGCTCTGGCAGGAGAGAGGTTTCATGACTTCTCATGGAACCAAGATTCAGCATGGTCTCCTTATTCAAGCTCTGTTAGATGCCATACATTTACCGACATCCATTGCTATCATGAAATGCAAAGCACATACGAAAGTTACTGACATTATTTCTCAAGGTAATGATCTAGCAGATCGCACAGCCAAGCTTACAGCCCAGACTCCAGACATTCCAGTTAACAAGACACATACTCCAGATCCGATTACATGTATGACAGTTAAGGACCCTACTCAAGATGTCATAGATATCCAGTTACATGCTACTCCCGATGAAATCAAGAAATGGTCTGAACAAGGAGGGGTCCAGACAGATCAAGGATGGTTAACAAAGGGTAGAACCACATGGTTTCTCCCCGACTCTATGGTTCAAGTCATTATTAATACCGCACATAGTCCAGCACATTTAGGAGAAAAAGCCATGTTAGACAGTATCCAGAACATTTGGTTCAACAAGCATTTACGAGCTGCAGCCAAGCAGAAAGTCCGTACCTGTATGAAATGTTGTCAGTTTAATCCAGGTAAAAGTGTCCCGGTGGAACAAGGTGGTTTCCAGCCTCCTGACCACCCTTTTGAGGTCCTCCAGATGGATTATATTCAGATGGAGCGATGTCGAGGTTTCAAGTATGTTCTTGTAGTTGTATGCGCTTTGTCCAGGTGGACAGAAGCATATCCAGTCTCAGATTACACAGCCGCGACCACTGCTAAGCAGTTGGTTCGTGAATTCTTCCCTCGATATGGACTCCCTAGAGTCGTATATTCTGATAACGGCCAGCCATTCTCATCCGAGTTGATGAAGCACGTTTCCCTGTTGTTAGGGTACCAGTGGAAGTTTCATTGTGTACGCCATCCTGAAGCAGCCGGTCTCGTTGAGAGACATAATCAGACTCTGAAAATCCGCATTGCCAAAGTTTGTAAAGAAAAAGGTGTGGACTGGCTAGTAGCTCTGCCAGTCGCTTTGTTTTATATGCGCATGGTCGCACATTCCAGATCAGGTCTGTCCCCGTATGAGGTCGTATTCGGCCGCCCCCCTAACATGTGGGGTACTCCTAGACCCCGAAGTATTACTGATGTTTCATGTAATATGCTGACAGATTACCTAGCTTCCTTGATGTCTGCCCTCAACTCATGTCGTTCACAGGTTGCTGCCGCATTTCCAGACAATACCGAGGTGGCACCGCATGAAATCGTTCCAGGTTCCATGGTGATGGTCCGTAACTTTGACAGATCAAGTCCGCTGGAGCCTCGATGGAAAGAACCCCGTCAGGTCCTCCTCACCACCCGTACAGCCGTGAAGTTGGAAGGCCGAAAAGGATGGATACACCTTTCTCACGTTAAACTTTTAAAAGGACTGAAACCCGTCTTTAAAAACATTTTCCAGGATTCGAAGGATTGCCAAAATATTGTTTTAAAGGACTGTCCCGCAAAAGACATTGCTATAACCCCTCCCTTGTTAGAGAAAACTCCGCAACAGGAGTATAAGTTAAAACTACGGTCTAGTAAAATAAGTCAGCCAGTTTGATTGTCTAAGTCCTCCCCTAGGTGAAACGGTTAGACTGTTTCTGACATGTATAAAATAGACCCCCATAGTGAGAGAGTCAGTCAAAACTCAATTCAATGTATCGTTTTTCTAAGTTTCATATTATTCATCAGCATAATGATTTCCTGCACTAGTTACGCATTTTTCCTGTATTTTCCAGTTCCTCATGTAAATAAGTCTGCTAATGCTACAGTAGAGCACACGTTTAGTGATCTGCCTCCTCACGAATATTCATACCGCCTCGCTATGCGTAACAATTCATTTATCCGTATGTTACATTACTCACACCAGACCAGCAATGCCACAAATTGTTGGGTGTGTGGTCGACTCCCCCCTTTCCAGACACCAAAGGGAGTTCTGCCACTTTTTCCTTATCCATTTTCACATAATGGTTCGTGTGGAGCATGGTCCACGTTAACGTCATCCTCAACAGATATGTCTTTTCTTAACAGCACATGTTTCCCAGACAAGCAAGGTTTCCCCCACAGAACAGGTCTAGATCTAGAAAATGAAGTATATAATTTAGGTAATTATTCGTCGAATTTTATGGTCCTGAATGTTCAGTCTGATACTACTCCAGACTCACCTGCTATTTCAGTACTACCAGTCAAAGGCGAATTATGTGTCCGTAATCATGGTTCTGTACACGTAGGACATAGTGATTGTACTACTATTGTCAAGTATAGTGACAGTGGGAAATCTATTTTCAAAGCTTCACGTCATTCTTATTTTGTTTGTGGTCAAACTGCATATGTTCGTCTGCCCCTCGATTGGGAGGGAACCTGTTACATTGCCTTCCTACTGCCACCTGTTTTCCTAGCCCCACCTGACTACCATAGGAATTCCTACCTAGTACACACTAGACACAAGAGAAATCTCCCGATTGTCGATTATACTGAAACCGCTGCAGAACAATTCATTGATATTGATAAAGGTGTGTTCCCTTATTTAGGTACAGTTGTAAACAGTAAGCTAATTCGTAGGTTAACAAGAACTCTTGAAGCAGTAGTAGATGAGACTGCCTCCGCTCTAGGTAACTTAACCGAAGAGCAATCCTTTATGAGAATTGTTGTGCTCCAGAATCGTCTCGTCCTTGACGTCATACTGGCCGATAGGGGCGGGGCCTGTAGAGTCCTCGGATCTAGTTGCTGCATTTTCATTCCAAATAACGCGCCGTCTGTTTATTCAGCTATAACCAGACTCCATAATATTGCCCATCTGTTACACCAAGATCCAGGCACCTGGACATGGTCCGGTTGGTTCTGGAATATAATTTCCGCATGGGGATGGAAAGTCCTGTCCTTTCTAAGTATTGCAGTAGCGATCATATTCAGCTGCTGCCTCTGTATACAATGTGGCCCTGCGATTTGCGGCATTTGTGCTACCTCTTGTATTCCTAGTCCCAAGCCCCGTTCTAAATCCCGTTCCAAGATAATTCGAGACGAGCAAATGATACTGTATGAAATGATAGATGGTATCATGAATATTGATGTTTCCTGATGGAAACGTAGTGACAAGGAGGGAATGTGGAAAAGTAAATTTTGTCATGTTCTGTGTCCCTACGCCTCATCCATCATATGTTATGTGTGCATGACCAATATGCATATGTACTCCCCATGTCCGATTCAAGACGCAATTACAGTTGTGTCCACCTCTAGTATGCCAGTTTCCAGTTCTCGTGAATACTACGAATACCAGGCCTATGTAAAGCTACGTTGCCACGTTTCCCAGTGTGCACATTATTCCATTATAAAGTCCCCGTTTCTAGGCCTCAAAAGGGCCTGGACATCAGATTCAGCTCCTGTCTCCTGAAGCCTCGCTAAGGAGCGATACAGCCCCCACCTGTATCCTCGACCTTTCACTTACTTCCTGCCTCGCAGTGCCCGGTGCAGCTTGGCTCTGCCTCTGAGTCTGCCAAAAGTATGTTATAGTTCCAGTTATCAGTTCAGTCCTCCTTCTCTGCATTCCTAAGCTACTGAACTGCATCAATAGTTTCCGTCATTGTCTAGCCTATTCGGCTCCATGTTAGAGAAATACTGCATTTACTGGTCGTTTAATATTCTTCATCACGCACTACATGTAGAATAATGCATGGTCCAGTCTTAAAGTCAAGTTAGCCTTTCCCCTCCTGACTTCTAGTTTATATCAACATGTTCTCTAAACATCAGATACTAGATAAGGTTTAGGTGCATGTCGCTCCGACCCTCCAGACTTTAGTCTCTGCTCCTAGCACAGAGTTCATAGCCCCCAGCTTCTCCTAGTAACACGTCATTGCCAGTTTGCGCGCACCACCAGGTTAGAGGTCCCGGCTCCTTAGGTAGCCCCCTCCAATGTTTCCGCCCCATTCATGACATATTCTGTTACGTCTGCACCACATGTCTATGTATATGCCTAGTCAAAAATAGGGTATTATTTATTTATTTACCACACCTGACTTGGGGGCATGCTGTTGCTGGGGCCCAGGAGGAACCGCAATGGGGGCTTACCTCCCTGCTGGAGGGCCCTGTGTGCTGGCCTCCCTGGGCCCCACCATACCCCTTGATCCCTAAGGACCTGGCAGGACTCCTAGGCGCCATGTGAGCGCTAGATTGTTTTATTGCTGAAATCTCCAAGAAGAAGGACTTCAGCCTTGCCAGAGAAGAGGAGTGCTATATTTCTACCCCTTTGGCAGGAGAAGTGTGCGTGCTTTGCAGCGTGCTGTTGAGGAGTCTGGAGGAGGGAATCCCAGCTTGGGGATTCCCCCATAAAGCCTGCAGAGGGAGAGCTCACCCCGCATTTTCATCGCCTTAGTGGGAGCCCACCCCTTGTTTAGATGCCGTCCAGAAGAGTGGAGTCAAGCAGGAGCCCACCCCGCTTTTGTATTTATTTAAAACTGGAGCCTACCCGCTATTGCCCCCGCACGAAGGAATCACCAGAATCACTGCAGCGGCCCGACCCAGAAGCCAGGCAAAGTCAGCCTTACTGTGGGCTGGGTCCACAGCAACGAGACCGGTAGCTGAAGCCGCCCGCAGAGAAGCTGCCGGAGAGATGCTGCTGTTGTTGGCGGGGCTCCTGTGAGCTGAAGAGAGCCCCGCGTACTGAGCCTGCTGGAGTGAGGCACCAAGGGAGAAGACTGGAGCCTCGCAGGCCCCCAGTGACTGCAACAAGAAGAGCCTGGTGAGTGGGGCCGGGAGGAGAGCAGCATTGATAGTGACACCAGAAGTGCCGTTTCTTTCTGCTCCGCTGCGCTGCACAAATGCGGGCAGCTGCAACGAGGGCGCGTTCTTCTGATCCAGAGCCCCAGAGGGGGGCTCCAACATGCCAGTGTTCTTTTGGGCTACAGAGCAGTGCCGCAGTTGCGGGCCGCTGCAAAGTTTTGGGCAATATTATTTTTAGAGTCCCATTGTGGGGCTCAGGAGGCACGGTAGTGCCCGGTGGCATTTGCTCAGCTGCACCGCAGTTGCGGACAGCTGCAACATGTGGGCAAATCTGTTCTTTCAGAGTCCCAGATCAGGGGCTCCCTAGGCGCAGTGGCGCCAAAGGCAAATCTGCAACGAGGGGGGGCCATTTCTGTTTGTCAGGAAGGGGTGATACACCACACGCCCCCAGCGCACTGGAGCAAATGTGATTCACTGCATTGGCAGCCAGAGGGCCAGTAGACTGTCTTATAGGAGCCCTGAATTTTTGGACAAAGGGCATTGGGCCCCCCTAGAGAAGGGCAGTTGGCCTGGGGGTCATTTGAGTACCTGAATTTACCCGAAGGGCGCTAGGCCCTAGGGGAAGGTGATGTTTGCCCCTGATGCGTGTACTGCTGATGTTTATGTATAATGTGTTTTATGCCTATAGTAATGATGCATAATGTGTTTATGCCCAATGTGATTTAGGCGTAATATGGTTTAGGCCTAATGAGATGCGTACGGTGATTTATTGCCTAATGTCATGTTATGATATGATATTTTAGTATGGTGTCAATGCTAATGTGATAATGCTTAGGTCTTTATGGTACCAGTAGTTACTGGTTGTGTATTGCATTTATTTACCTCATCTGATTGTTCTTATTCGTTGCCCCATTGGCCTGGTCCGGTATATAATCCCCTGTGAATATCGCCTAGTGCCAGTTGGCACAGAGTAAATGTGTGATTATGTTTCTAATGTGTTTATGACAATACAAAGGCTATTTTTTATATAACCTTGTGTGGAGTTTCTTTTGTGGTGTGCCTAGTGTGTTGCTGCTGTGTGTGTGTGTTGCGCAAATGCTTTACACATTCCACTGAGATAAGCCTGACTGCTCGTGCCAAGCTACACAGGGGTTAAGCAGGGGTTATCATCAGTGTGTAACTCCCTTTCCCTGACTAGAGTGGTGGTTTCTGCCTGACTTTGGCGCAAGCCTTAGCGAACCAGAAATTCCATTTCTAACACTACCAATTCCATGTTTCACTTTTGCAAGCGCTATCTCTCCCATAGGCTATAATTGGAGCTGCCTTGTTACATCTTACAAGTGTAACTTTCAATGGTGAAGAGATGGAAAATTGGAGTTTGGGCTCCCTGAGCTCAGAATTTAAAAATACATCTTTTAGTAAAGTTGGTTTTTAAATTGTGTGTTTGAAAATGCCACTTTTAGAATGTGGTTGTTTGTGCATTCTCTCTAGACAGTCACACCAAGGGAGCTGATGTGTGCCCTATATATTCTGATGGCCCATCACCAGGCCGATAGGTCTTACTGAGCTGGAGTGGTGGAAGGAGTTGTCACTGACAGCTTTGTGAGAGGCCAGGTACATCCCTAATCAGGTGTCTCCACCCCCCTGTTGTGTGTCTGGAGCCAAGGCTGAATCTTGTGGACAACAACGACATTCCTTTGAAGTATGCATAACTCAAAGGCCAACAGGGGTATAAGTATCAGGCCTAGAACCCCACATTTTAAGAACACTTCTGGATTGAGGAGTCTGCTAAGAAGAAGAGCTGTCAGGAGGAGTACTTCCCCTTCGTTGTATGCTGCTTTGCTGGGTTGGCCTACAGTTACTGCTTTTGTCTGTGGGCACCAAAAGACCTAAACTGTGCTTTTGAATCCTGCTTCCCAAGGTTCTCCAGGGGCTTGTGTGTGCTTGTCTCCTGTTGAAAGTCTCTGGGCCATCAAGGATTTGACATGCAGCATCCTTGAACTCCACTGCTGGGAGGTCTGGCCTGCCAAGTGGTGCCAATTCCTGTTCTGGGCCCTTGGAGGTTGTTCCTGATGCATAAGACTGCAAAATCGATGTGTCATCCTTCCAGCGCTGTTTTTCCAATGCCGCACCGCAGTTCAGGAGAAATTGCCGAGCACTGCCGCCGTGTGGCCGAAGAAATCGATGTAGTGCCTGTCCGCGGCTTAAGAAACCCCTGCAGCGGGAGTCCAGAGCCCGCATTCCAAATTCAGCGCATGCCCTGCTGTGCGGCTAAAAGAATCAACGCATCTCCAGCCTGTGACTGGAAGAATCAATGAAGTGCCCGTTTGGCACCACTGCAACGACCTCCAACATGTCCCGATATGCACGCATCACACCTGTGCGCCAAGATTTCCACTGCACCACCTGCAGACCAGAACAGTTTTTGGATTTCGACGAATTGCTTCTCCTTACTGTCCGGAACCGATGCAACACATCTCCATCGTGCAGCAGAACTGTCGCATCGCTTCTCCAGGGAATCAAGAATGGACACTTCGCTGTGTTTTTCAATGCTTCCCTCCTCTGCAGCTGTTTTTCCTTGCGGATTTGATGCATCAAAGGCACTTAGTGCTAAAATCACTGCATCCTTAGAGTTCTATGGCCAGAATTGCTTAAACCTTTTAAAAGTGATATTTTGTATTCTGTATTTCGTTTTGATCTTGTTTGGTTTAGATAACGTTTGTTTATTTTTCTAAACTGGCGTAGTGCCCATTTGTAGTGTTTTCACTGTATTACTGTGTGTGTTTTGTACAAATGTTTTACACATTGCCTCTGAGATAGGCTTGACTGCTCGTGCCAAGTTACCAAAGGGGTGAGCAGGGGTTATCTTGGGTGTTTAACAACCTTACCCTGACTAGAAGGAAGCGTCCCTACTTGGACAAGGTGCATACCACTGCCAACTAGAGGCAACCATTTCTAACAGTGAAAACAGAAGTAACCCACTGAGTTATGCGCATAAAATATTGTCCTTTGATATGCATAGTACACGTTCTTTGCAGCAGGCATACTAACCCTCGGTGCTACATTAGATGAGTCAAAACTGCCACTAGACAAAACTTTCATCTCTCTCTCTAGCAGGTACATTCACTACCAGAGTTAGCTTGACACTTTTGTTGTTGCCCTAAAACTGCTAAATATACAAGGAACTTTCTAGTGCTTTTAATACTGCTGCGCTACTGCAAAACCGGCCCCCTACCCTTCTAGCTTCCCGGAGAAATGCCCGGCGCCTGGTATGGCCAGCCCGGCCTTGCCTGCTGTCCGAATGGAAAATAGAGGGTTAAGGAGAGGTCAGGGTTGACATGGTTACGCAGCGAAGTGTCTCTGCCCTCTGCAGAATTCAGCAACACCACTAGTGATCATCACTGCTTTGAAGTTTAGATAACTGTGCTGAGAGGTATTTACTTAAAAAAAACGTTTGGCCCCAGCCTTGACGACAATGCCGTTAAAGAACTATGAGGGAAGTCTGTACACAGTTTTATCAGAATCATCTTTATTCGGCTGTCAACCAGCCATAAAAGTAATTTAAAAAATCAAGTGCAAAATGGCAATAAAATACATATAACATCATAAAAGGAAGCCAATAAAATGTATAAAATCAGGCATAATACATCAAGTTGCAAAAAAAGGCAAATAAAGTAGTCTAAAACCATTGACCTCCTTGACCCAACCGCTGCTTGAAGAAATTGGGTCACATTTAACATGTTTCAACATTTGACAAGGCCAATAAGCAGTGATAAGCTTGTAAACAAAGCCACCAATTCCTAGACCTAAATAATGGTACAAGAAATTTCTTTTTAGACATTATATAATATTCACAAAAGAACAGAAAGTGTAACATTGCTTGTTTGTGCAATTTTCCGCATGGACATACTCTTGTGTCAAGTTTGGACTGGTGTCTAGCCGAGAAACAAAGCGAATATTTCACAGTACCAGCCTGAAAGCTGAACAGTAAGGATCTTTCCCAACTTTTGCTGACGTTCCGCCAATAATCAGTGGTAATGATCCCAGGATTAAAATATAAATAAAACTTAACTCTTGGTTTCTGATCTCCAGCCCTTAACCTCTGTTCTTTAGCTTGTTCTAATAGTAGGGCTTGCACTTGCTTTCTGCCAACACCCTCCCGTGGCATTCTTCTCAAACAAATATCCGCTAGTGTGTATGTGATCATTATCAGTGTATGGGGGCCTGGGGCCCCAACACTTTACACATGCCAGCTGACACTGTTGTCAGGCCACAGCAATAAGATTGGTGCAGCTCTCTGACCCTCATGCACAACTCCAGTGGTTCCAACATCAGCTACACCACAGTCACCCATCTCACCAACCACTCACAGGACCAGGCAGGCAGGTTGCAAAATTTCGGACAAAGCATCCGAACGCTCAACACTCTAGCGCCAAATCAGGCACCCACTGAAGTAGAAGCACCTTATACAGGTGAGAATACAGTTAACACTTTCAAAGTCTCCTGATAATTCATAAAATCCTAGTCGGATCGGAGATTAAGAACAGCAGCTCCGAGAGACCCATGCAAAGAAAAAGGGCTCTGAAGGGATTTCAGTGTATCTGAACTGCTGCAGCAGCTGAGGGCACCGAAACATAGACCCCAAAGCGAGTAGTAGAGTGGGAATCAAGACAAATATGGGGAGGGCGATGTACTGGGAGGAGCGGCAAGATGGCGAACAAGAGATCGCAGAAACGAAACTGAAACCGCTGCACGGAAAACAGAGGCTCGATGGCAAGCGACTGAGTCTGCACCAGCACCAGTACTGATAAGCCGCTCCAGTAAGCCAAGATAACAGTCAGGCTGTCTTGAGAGCAAAGATGGTGTTAACACACTGATACAGAGGAACGGCTGGGAAGGTCACGACAACAGCGACGCAATAGACACGATGGCAACCCAACTCCGTCTGGTAAATCCAAATGTAATACTGACCGAGGGACCTGGAGCCGGAGACCGTATGGGGGAACACGAAGAGAGCGCCCTGGGGGGGACAGCGCTCCGACAAAAAGGAGAAGGAGAAAGCAAAACCACCACAGCCCAAGATGGCGCTTGGTTCAGAGACCTACAAGTGGGTGGAGAAAGCAGCATAGCAGCATCACACACAACAGCGACACTCCCCTGTAACAGCCTGTACCGCCTGCACCTCTGAGCAGCGAGATGTAGTGCGCCTTCATTGCCCCTTTAAATATGGCGTATTCTGACCCCTCCTCGGATTCTGATGCTATCATATCATATCATATGCACTAGGTGAGTTCTCCAAAACTGCTATGTACGACAAGGGACAGGCACTAAGTGTGAAATCTAGCAGCATGAAGAAGTAAATACAGCGGCTCACATCTGCCGTTTAACGGGCAAGTAATGTCTGCATCATGCGGATGTCCGCAATAAAGATTTACTATTGGTGCCTCCTTGTCTGATCTTAAGGGAAGTCTATGAATTCAGCCGCCATCTGACATAAAGTAACACTTTTTGGAACTAGTTCTCGGCCTTTCATCTACAGATTTGAAGCTGGTGATTTATTGATCTGTGATGCATGAAGAACTACTTTTGCGGGACGAATAAACAAGGCTGATAAGGAAGGCTTGCTGCATTCCCGTGCTTGCCCGGCAAGCATTACACAGAGCGATCTCCTCCTCTGTGATTCATCTCTGCCCCCCGGATCAAAAGAAATTAAACGCATCCTCCCTTGCTTGCTCGCTTCAGTTTTCTGTGAAAGCTGATAACTAACCACTTTCAAGGAAAGTTTATTTAAAGAGGAGGCTTGTGAGTTCACCCTTCGCTGCCTTGCACTGATAAAGGCTTTACTCTCTTAATCTCACAACAGTTCAGATCCTTTGAAGGAATAAATAATAGCCTCTCCCACTTTTGTCATTTTATCCCTAAGCCAATTAAACAAACAGAAAGTGAACAAACAAATGAAAGAAATCTTTTATACATATACATATACATATACATACACTTATACATTGAGGGACGTCGCCCATTTTGTTCATCTATATTCTTTGCTTTTGGGCATCCATCTTCTCCTTTGGGCAGAGAAACTGAAGAGGGGTGCCCCCTCCTCCCTGGTCTCTATGCTCGGCTGTGCATAGAGAGTGAAATGGGCTGGATCCTTCCTCTGCATTTGGGGGCCATCATGGAATGGACAAACTGACAGTATCCCACATATCTGGTTCAGGAATTCTCCTCTTAACATCATCCATGTGCCACTGATAAAACATTACCATCGGACAAGAGATCAAGTGCAGCAACAGAGTGGGCAGCTGCAATGTTTCTTCCTATCTATTTAAAGGGCACATTAAGTGCCCTGGCGGCCTTTGCCACATCTACAGCTTCGCAGCAAGTAGTGCCAGCTGCACCGTTTAGGCCTTTTACAGCTGCGCAGCAAGTAGTGCCAGCTGTACCGTTTAGGCCTTTTTACAGCTGCGCAGCATGTAGTGCCAGCTGCACCGCTTAGGCCACTTTATTTGTGGGGACAGTTCTGATTGAGTTAGGACTCCCGCTGCATTGGCAGCAGCCTTGACATTATGGATTCAGGGCATTTGGGTCCCCCTCTGAGATGGCCAGTTGGCCAGGGAGACTGCGAGGTTTGTAGGGCACCAGGCCCTTGTATGTATATGTGGTGCTAGGAAATGTTTTTCATGTAGTACGATTTACGCACCCTATTCTGAGTACCTCTAAAGGTGGTCTGATGATGACGAGGTTGTCCTGCGTATTTGGATTTTGCTTGTCAGAGTTTGTTCCACCCTATGCTCTTTGCCCCTAATGTTAGTGATTGTCAGGAGATTAGGGTCCAATAGTAGTCTGTTGAGATTATGGGCGTACAATGCGGTTGGTGCCGAATGTGGTTCTGTTAACAGGCGGATGTTAAATACAGTGTTCACCAGTGGTCACTGGGTGTTTGTTTATAATCTATTCTACTTGGACTATATTTTGCTTTGTGATGGTTCTGAAAGTGGTCCAGTTGGTCCTATCATATGTAAATCATTCCCCTGTAAATATTATCTAGTGCCAGGTGGCTTCATGTATAACTAGATGAAGGGCCCAACAAATACCCACCTCACTTCCCGGACGGCACATTAGTTCTGATATCTTCACCCAACGTCTGGAATATGTGCCCCCTTTATGCCCTTTTACTTCTCCTCACCACCGCTTTCCTAGTAACACCCTTCTCATATCCCCCCCACCCTCCTCCGCCTCATTTTTCCAACATGGCCACCACTCGAGTTAAGGCTGAAATTAATTGCTACAAAATCATTTATCCTCCCAACCATACTAAAGCTGCAGTAAAACGATTGAAGCATAACACTATTGAGAGTTTCCCGGATTCCCTTTTTGTTGATCAATTTTACAATGGTCGTTTTGGGAGGCTCAAAAACGATTTCATTTTCTTCACTCACGACACTCCCTCTTGGTCCACCAGCTTTTTTTTCTTTTTTTAAAATATGTTTTATTGTTTTCCATATCATGCTTAACTTTCCAATATTCATCTCTTGTACAGCCATTACACAGATGGCCCAGTAGGCAATGTACATGTCATTCAAAGTCTCTTAACTGAGTCGCTCCCCAACAGTCCTAGCCCCCCTCCCCTTTAACCCCACCCCCTGTCAGTGTGCCCCAGCCTATCCAGCACCATCAATAACTACTGAGTCATCCTGTCTCCCAACCCATCAAACAGGAAAAAAGAAAGTAAAAACAAGCAGGAAGTTCCGTTGAGTAAGTGTATGTTCTCTGCGTCTCCGCACTAACCCGGTAGTACCACTAAGCCTGGAATATGCCAAACGCCCCCCCCCTCGTATTGCAATTGTGTACTCCATTTCACTCTACGTTTCTTATGAGTTCACCATTCTCACTCTCTCCCCTTGAGCTTACCCTACATCCTCTTCCTCCTCCTCATCATCCCTGGTAGGGATTTGAAGTTCTGCCACCAAGGCCCCCCATGCCCTTGCTGCCTCCAATGCTTTTTCATTAGCACTGCGCCTAGTTAATTGTAAGCGAAGTGTCCCATCGCTACCTGCCCAATTAAAAAAACTTACTCTCCATCTCAGAAAATTAGGCCTCGCTTTCGACTTCCAGTGCATAGTAAGCTCCTTTTTAGCCATTATTAACCATAAATCATAGAACTTACTAGTAATCTTAGTGCTGGGAGTATGTTGGAACCAAAGTAATAAAAAAGTCCCCATCTCCGCCTCTATCGCGCGTCCTGTCGCCTGATTTAAGCATGCCACTACCTCCTCCCAGTAGGACCCCAACCCCGTACAAGACCAGAACATGTGACTGAAATCAGCTCCATCGGTATTACACCTTGGGCACGGTGATTGGGAGCCCCCGAAATACTGTAGGATTTTAACCAGCGTCAGATAGGCCCTATGTAATGTAAAGAATTGAACTAATTGAAACCTGGCATTGTGCGTACCTTTCCAAGTACGCCACAGCAATTGTGGCCACGTCGTCTCCGGTAGGGGTTTACCAATATCCGCCTCCCATTTGCCTTTTAGAGCATCAAGGGGTGGAAGCCGGTCGATCGACAGTCGCCTGTAGAGGCATGTGATAGCCTTAAACGTACTGGCTGCCATGGTTACATATTGGCTGCCCAACGATGTCGGGGGCTCCAATAACCCCATCTTCCACTGCCGTTGAATTCCTGCTATTAAGGCAGCGTGCAACAAGTAGTCTCCCCGTGGTAACCCAAAAGTGCTCTGCAAGTCCTGAAACGATAACAGAGCCCTGTCCCTGTATAAATCCCCCAACATATGGACCCCAAGCTCCTCCCATACAGCCAGCGTAGACCAATCCCCTCCATGCGGAAGGGCTGTGCACATTCCCAGAGGAATCTCCGGAGCATAGGGACAGGGAAATCCTGCTAGTTTCTGGCTCCGGTTCCAGCATGAGCGGAGAGTGCACTCCTCAAGAGTAAGCTGGTCAAGACTGATCTTCTGTTGAAGAACTATAAATGACAGTACATGCCGGGGAATCACTCTACCCTGTGGTCCTTCCGGGCCTCTAAACTCTCGAGCCACCACCTGCGTGAGCCACTGTAACTGCGCCGCCAGATAGTACCATTCAAAATCGGGGACCGCTAGTCCCCCCTCCGCTCTCGGCTGCATCAGGGTATTTAGTGCGACACGCCTTCTACCCAAACCCCAAATAAATCCTATAGTCAAGACCCTGAGCTTCTGAAAGAATGACGCTGGAATCCACACAGGTAGCGTACGAAAAAAGTAGAGCAAACGTGGAAGCGCCACCATTTTCAGCAGCGCTACCCTCCCGGCCACCGACAGGGGAAGGGTTCGCCAGAACTCCATGCTCCTCCGGAGTCCCCTCATTGCCCCGCCCATATTGCCTTCCAAGAGGTCAGGCTGAGTGTGGTAAATGCGGGCACCCAGGTAAGGTAAGCATTGAGGTTCCCATCGCAAATCCCCCACTGTCAGAGGTACCTGGCCACCCGGAGCCAAAGGGAACAAACAGGTCTTACCCCAATTCACCCTTAACCCCGAGAGACGGCCGAACTCCCGAAGCAGGACTTTGGCACCCTGTAGAGGGTCATCCACATCGCCAAGTACAGCAGTAAATCGTCTGCGTACAGGGAGATGTAATGGGTCTCCCCTCGTAACGATAGGCCTTCGTAAGATCGTCCCAGTCTAGCATGCGCCGCCAGCGGCTCAATTACCAGGGCAAACAATAACGGCGATAAGGAACAGCCCTGCTGAGTGCCCTTCCCTACCTGATATGCCGCTGAGAACGCAGGCCCGTAAGAACCCTAGCTGTAGCAGAATTGTATAACAGTTGGGTCCACCGTACAAACTGATCCCCAAGACCAAATACCCTCAGTACTTGAAACAGATATGGCCATTCCACGCTGTCAAAGGCCTTCTCAATGTCGACCGATAATACCACCGCGCCCGGCACCCTATTGTGTCCACCACCCATAACCCTAATCGGCCGACGTATACACGTCGCCGTGTTCCGGGTGGGGATGAAACCCGCTTGATCCGGGTGTACCAAAGTACACATGTGTTCCAAAATTTGCATTGCAAGAATCTTACTCAGAATTTTGTAATCCACTGTGAGCATCGAAAGTGGCCGATATGCCGATCGAGAGCAGGGATCCCCATCTCGCTTCAACAGCGGCACTATGATCGCTTCTCTGGTGGTTGACGGCAGCCTACCCAGTTACCAAGCCTCTCTGTACACTGACTGCAATAGCGATGCAAGGAGGTCTACATACGCCGCATAAAACTCCACCGGGAGGCCATCAGCTCCCGGCGTCTTCCGCCTAGCCATATGCTTGATCGTTGTTCGGATCTCTCCTAATGATATTTCTCTCCTAGTTTGTCCCCCTGTACAGGATCTAACCGTGGGAGTTGAGCTGCCGCGAGAAAGTCATTGACTCCGTCTGGCAGATCACGCATCGTGCTCCGGTAGAGGGATGTGTAGTGGACCAGAAACTGATCATTAATCTCCTTCTGTGAGTGTACTAGGTCCCCATCCACCGTAGTCAGTGATAAAATCGGAGTACCCCGGGGTACTGGATTAGCCAGCCAGGCCAACAAGGATCCCACTCTGTCTCTCTCGGCGTGGGCCCGCACCAAGTAATCCTTATAGTCAAAACAGCGTAACCGTTCAATTGGAGCGGCCACTTTTTCACGCGTTGCAATACCTGCCTCCTGCCCCTTCGTATTCGTGTGACTATCCTTCTCAGCCTGACGCAGGTGATCCTCCTCCCGCTCTATGTCACGCAGTAATGTTTTGCGAGCTCCTGCCTTGGACGCGATACACACTCCTCGTACTACCGCTTTAAAAGCGTCCCATTCTTGGGCCCTACTCGATGCCGACCCGGAGTTCTCCGTGAAGTAATGCTCAATACCATCCCAGACCTCAGCACTAAAAACTGGGTCCTCCAGTGTCACAGGGTTCAAGCTCCAGGTGGGGATCGCCTGTCGTTGCCTGGACCACCGTACCGCTATCAGACAAGGGTTGTGATCAGAGATTGTCTTCGCTAAATACTCACTATGGCAAGTCAGCTCCTGAGCTCCCGGGGAACACAAAATACTGTTGAGTCGTTCATGTAAATCATGCGGTACTGAATAAAATGAGTAATCCCTAGCCGTGGGATGATGTGTCCGCCAGGCATCAACTAGACCCCAGGTGCTCTGCCACTCGCGCCTTACCTTCGCTAGTCGGTGAACCGCAGACTGGGCCAACGGGGGGTGGGACCGGTCCAAGTCTGTATCAGTGACTGAGTTAAAATCACCCCCCAAAAACACCGTGCCCATCAGGAATGACGCCAGCTTCCCAGATAATCGTGAGAAAAAAGCGGACTGGTCTACGTTCGGGGCATAGACACTACACAGTGCCACATCTCTCCCATCTAGTCGCCCCAGTACTGCCATAAACCTTCCCTCTGGGTCCACCACTGTAGTCAAAGGCTGGAAGGGAACACCTGACCTCACCCAGACCAAAGTCCCACTCGCATATGCAGAATGGGTGGTATAAAACAGTTGGCCCCTCCATCTGCGCTGTAGTGCCCGCCCCTCAGCTTGATAAATGTGGGTTTCCTGCAAAAAGGCCACCTGAATCCCCCTACGTACTAAATATGCATGTACCTTGTAACGTTTCGTCATGGAGTTCAGCCCCCGCACATTCCAGGTGATACATTTCAACTCAAGTCGGGTCGGGTCCCCATAGCGGAGCATGCAACAGAACAATCTCCCCCCTAGCCTAGCAGGCACACTGATAGTACCCTTGAGCCCAAAACATCCCCAACAAACCCCACCCGATGAGCCCGCTCCAACGTATAGAACTGCGACAAGCCATCAGGAGCGACCACATCGCGCAGCCAGGCTTCCAAATAGGTGATCATACTGTCCCCTTCAACTTTTTCGGGAAGGCCCACCACCCGTATGTTATTGCGCCGATTGCGCCCTTCGGCACCCTCGCCTCTTTTCTCTAGTTGCTGCACTCTTCGCAACAAGTCTCCCACTGCCGCATCGGTCGCCTTTTGGGCCGGCTCGGGCACCTCCAAGGTAAGTTCTGTGTGTTTGACGCGGTCTACCAGCTTTCCGTGGTCTGCCCGCAACAGCCCCAAACTTGTTGACATGTATGTATGTCATGGCGCAGAGCGTCCTTCGTGTCCGAAATGGCCTTCAATATTTGGTCCATCTGCTGCTGTTGCAGCCCCGCCGTCGGTGCCCCAGACGGATCCTGATCTTGACCCTCTGGTAGTCCCTCAGCGGGGTCGGGGGGTACCGTCCCAGGTTTCGGCCGTGGTTTTCCCATAGCTCAGATCCCAGCAACCGTCTAGGATGGCCGTCAACCGGGTGCTCACAGCGGCGGTCCCCAGCGGCACAGGCGTCGGTACGGGCAATATGCTGTCACCGCTTTACGTCAGCCAGGCACCAACAGCGTGGATCACTCTCCTGCAGGTCAGCCAATCAATCAATCAATCAATCAATCAAGCATTTGTATAGCGCACTACACACCCGGAGGGTCTCAAGGCGCTTAGGGAGGGGGGGTCCGCTACTGCTCGAACAGCCAGGTCTTGAGCTGCTTCCTGAAGGCGAGGTGGTCTTGGGTCAGGCGGAGGTGGGTCGGGAGGGAGTTCCAAGTCTTGGCGGCGAGGTAGGAGAAGGACCTTCCCCCTGTGGTGGCTCTTCGGATGCGGGGGACGGCGGCGAGGGCGTGGCCGGTCGATCGAAGCTGGCGTTTGGGAGCGTAGAAGTTGAGGCGGCTGTTGAGGTATCCTGGGCCTTGGTTGTGCAGGGCTTTGTGTGCGTGGGTGAGGAGACGGAAGGTGATTCTCTTGTTGACCGGGAGCCAGTGCAGGTCTCTCAGGTGTCCGGAGATGTGGTTGCGGCGGGGGATGTCCAGGATGAGTCGTGCTGAGGCGTTCTGGATCTGCTGGAGTCTCTTCTGGAGTTTGGCGGTGGTCCCGGCGTAGAGGGAGTTGCCGTAGTCCAGTCTGCTGGTGACGAGGGCATGGGTGACCGTCTTCCTGGTCTCGGTGGGGATCCACCGGAAGATCTTGCGTAGCATGCGTAGGATGTTGAAGCACGACGAGGAGACGGCGTTGACTTGTCTGGTCATGGAGAGGGAGGAGTCCAGGATGAAGCCCAGGTTGCGTGCATGGTCTGTTGGTTTGGGTGCGCTGCCTAGGGCGGGGGGCCACCAGGAGTCGTCCCAGGCGGAGGGTGAGGATCCCAGGATGAGGACTTCCGTCTTGTCCGAGTTCAGTTTTAGGCGGCTGTTCTTCATCCATTTGGCTACCTCTTTCATCCCTTCGTGTAGGTTGGCTCTGGCGGTGGCGGGGTCGTTGGTGAGGGAGAGGATCAGCTGGGTGTCGTCGGCGTAGGAGATGATGTTGAGGTTGTGCTGGCGTGCGATGGCTGCGAGGGGACTCGTGTAGATGTTGAAGAGGGTTGGGCTGAGCGAGGAGCCTTGAGGAACGCCGCAGATGACTTCGGTGGCTTCTGATCTGAACGGGGGAAGGCGGACTCTCTGTGTCCTTCCGGCGAGGAAGGAGGTGATCCACTCCAGTGCCTTCTCCTGGATCCCGATGTTGCTGAGGCGCTGTACTAGGGTACGGTGGCAGACAGTGTCGAAGGCCGCGGAGAGGTCTAGGAGGATGAGGGCCGCTGTTTCTCCGTTGTCGAGCAGGGCTCGGATGTCATCGGTTGCTGCGATCAGGGCGGTCTCGGTGCTATGGTTGGCCCGGAAGCCAGACTGCGAGAGGTCGAGGGATCCGTTCGTCTCGAGGAAGGCGGCCAGCTGCTTGTTGACGGTCTTCTCGATGACTTTTGCGGGAAACGGGAGCAGCGAGATGGGTTGGTAGTTCTTGAGGTCGGTGGAGTCGGCTGATGGCTTCTTTAGTAGGGCGCTGAGTTCGGCGTGCTTCCAGCTCTCCGGGAAGGTAGCGGTGTTGAAGGAGGTGTTGATGATGTCCCGCAGGTGGGGTGCGATGACAGCGTCGGCCTTGTTGAAGACGTGGTGAGGGCAAGGGTCGGTCGGGGATCCAGAGTGGATGGAGTTCATCGTGCGGATGGTGTCTTCGGTGCTGATCGGGATCCATGCGCGGAGGGTGGTGGTGGGGGCGGAGGTTCGCTCGTGGTGTGCGTTGGTTGAGTGCTGAAGCTGTTGTGTATGTCTGTGATCTTGTTGTGGAAGTAGGAGGCGAGGGAGTTGCAGAGGTCTTGCGAAGGGGTGATGTCGTTGTTTCCGGCGTTGGGGTTGGAGAGCTCTTTAACGATGTTGAAGAGTTCCTTGCTGTTGTGTGCGTTGTTGTCCAGTCGTTCCTTGAATGCACTTTTCTTGGTGGTGTGGATCAGTTGGTGGTGTTTTCGGGTGGCGATCTTGAGGGCAGTCATGTTGTCCGGTGTTGGGTCTCTGCGCCAGGCTTTCTCCAGGGCTCTGCAGTCCTTCTTGGAGCTCTTGAGTTCGTCGGTGAACCATGGGGCTTTTTTGCTGCCGGGTCTGCTAGGCGGGTTCCTCAGAGGGGCGAGGTCGTCTGCGCAGTCGCTGATCCACTTCGTGAGGTTGGTGGCCGCTTGGCTGGGGTTCGTTGCGCTGGTGGGTAGGTTCTTGCTCAGGGAAGTCGTGAGCTGGTCGGCTGTGATCTTGTTCCAGCTTCTGCGTGGAGCCTGTTGCTGTTGGTGATGGATCGTGGTCCTTTTGAAGCTGAAGTGGACGCAGCTGTGGTCCGTCCAGTGGAGTCCGGTGGCGTGGCTGAAGGCGATGTCCTTGCTGGATGAGAAGACGGGGTCGAGAGTGTGTCCGGCGTAGTGGGTGGGGGTGGTCACCAGTTGCTTGAGTCCGAGGTTGGCGAGGTTGTCCAGCAGGGTGGTGGTGTTGTTGTCGTTGTTGTTTTCCAGGTGGAAGTTGAGGTCCCCGAGGAGGATGTAGTCAGCGGAGGGGAGGGCATGCGGGCTGACGAAGTCGGCGATGTCCTCGCTGAATTGTGTGCGTGGTCCCGGGGGTCTGGAGATGAGGGTGCCTCTGAGGGTGGTCTTGGGGTTGATGTGGATCTGGAAGTGCAGGTGCTCGGCGGGTGCGAGGGTGTCGTCGGTGTTGGTCGTGATGCGGATGGAGTTCCTGTGGATGATGGCGATGCCTCCTCCTGTCTGGTTGACGCGGTCCCTCCGGATGATCTTGTAGCCGTCCGGGATGGCGATGGCGATGTCGCGCGCTGAGGAGGCGTTCATCCAGGTTTCCGTGATGAAGGCGACGTCTGGGGCTGTGTTGTCGAGCAGGTTCCAGAGCTCGACGGCGTGTCTGTGGACGGAGCGGGTGTTGAGCAGGATGCACTTCAGGTGGCTGCTGCTGTTGCTCGTCGAGGTCTTGGGCGCTGCTGGAGTGGTGCAGGATCGGATGCAGGTGAACTTGCAGGAGTTGCAGCAGAAGGGTCCGTGGGTGCGTCTCGGGGTGGCTCGGTAGCAACCCGGGAATCGGCCCGCGTTGAGTGCGTTGAGTTCGGTAGAGCTGTAGGTTCGGCGGGTGGGCTGGTGTCTGCGAAGGCCAGGGGTCCTGGCGCTGGGCGCGGTCCAGGCGCGGACGGGCGCAGACGGGCTTACCTTTGGCACGCCTTCGGCGCACAATCGGCGCGCCCGCTGCGCGTCAACGCTGCGCGTTCGCACGGTCGCCATTTATGGCCAAGTGCAGGGAGGGCGGAGCAGCTGGGAGGCAGGAGCGGGGAGGAAGGGGGCGTGTCCACACTCCCGGCGGCGGGAAGCGGGAGGCGGGGAGCGGGCGCGCAGGGGACAACAGCACAGGGGGGGTACAGCAAAAACAATCACAGGGAGACAAGGAATTAAAATACAAAAGTACAGCACAATTTAACAACGAAGCAGCGCAATGCAGAGATGCGGGAACGATGAGCGGCGGCGGGGGGCGTGGCCCGAAGGCGGGAGGCTCAGCGAGGCTGAGAGCAGCGGCAGGCGGGGGCACACGCGACAGCTGGTGGCCGTGCGGCGCGGGGGTGTCCTATGAATAGGTCACACTCACCTGCGTCGCATGGTCGCCATTTATGGCCAAGTGCAGGGAGGGCGGAGCAGCTGGGAGGCGGGAGCGGGGAGGAAGGGGCGTGTCCACACTCCCGGCGGCGGGAAGCGGGAGGCGGGGAGCGGGCGCGCAGGGGACAACAGCACAGGGGGGGGACAGCAAAAACAATCACAGGGAGACAAGGAATTAAAATACAAAAGTACAGCACAATTTAACAACGAAGCAGCGCAATGCAGAGATGCGGGAACGATGAGCGGCGGCGGGGGGCGTGGCCCGAAGGCGGGAGGCTCATCGAGGCTGAGAGCAGCGGCAGGCGGGGGCACACGCGACAGCTGGTGGCCGTGCGGCGCGGGGGTGTCCTATGAATAGGTCACAGGCCACAATCGCAAGCGGGTAGCTCAGGGGACCAGGAGCCACTACTCAACATCAGCGTCGCCAGATGGTTCCCCAAACACCACCAGAGGCCGGGTAACTCCGGTCGGGCCGCGTCCCCAGCCACACAGTTTGTCTACCCCCAGCCCCGCCACGCCGGCCCCAGGCACCACAGGTCGCCACTCGTACCGTCTCCCTAACCTCCTGGCAACTGGATTCACAGGGGGGGGCGGTCCCGTGCCCCCAGTAGCACGCACTGGCGCTCCGGTGCTGTCACCCTCTTCAACTCCGGCCACGCAAAGGCGCACTCCGGTGCTGGTGCCTCTCAGGATGGGCGGGGTCCACCAGTGCGCCACAGCCCAGCCCCGCTTACCGCCGGTTCTCCTCCGGCCACCTCACCAGCCGCGTGGGCCTCCAACTGCGGCACTCCGGTGGAAGCAGAATCCACGTGTCCCCTGCAGTGTGCACCGGAGATCTGGCGCCGCTGCTCTCCCCTACACCGCCAACACAGGGGTACACTCGAGTGCTGATGCCCCCCAGGGCCGGGGAGGTGGTTGCTCCGCCAACGCGCCACCACCCAGGCTCGCTCGTCGCTGCTTCCCCTTCAGCCACCCCACCAGCTGCGGGGGTCTCCAGCCACAGTTGTCCAGTGGCCGCCAAAGTCACACGGCAGGAAGGGTCATCACCGCCGTCGTGGTTGTGTCCCTTCGCCGGGGGTAGACGCGCTGATCCGAGCCAGCCGCTCCCGCTAGCGCTCAGATGACCTTCACCTCCGCAGCAGCACCACGCCGGCCTCCTCGCGGCTCCACCAGCCCTCAGTTGCAGCGCTCCCCCGCAGCCAAGATTCTCCTGCAGGTGGGCGCCGACAACCTATGCCGCAGTCCAGTCCGTTAGAGCCCCGCCTCAGTGCAGTGGTGGTATGCGCAGCTCCCCGAATCCAGGCGTGGCCGCGGCCGGCCCGCTCCTCTCCCGCGGCAGCCCCACAAACACTTGAGGCCGGGGATGTGGACTCCAGCACAGGCCTCACCAAGATGGCCGGCGCCTTCCGAGTGGGCCGGCGTCGTCGGCAGTTCGCGCTCACAGGCTCTAGGCAGCTCACGGGGATCCACACGGTCCCAGGGGGCCTCCCCGAGCTGCGGGCACTACCAGGGCAACAGTTGAGACAGGATAAATATTGAGGCAAGCGCGGAGCTCTCAGCTCACGCGTCCATGCTCGCCGGTGGTCAAGCCACGCCCCCCCTCTTGGTCCACCAGCTTATATAATTCCCTTAACGTCACCTCCTCCTCCTCTATCCCTCATGGGAAACAACTAAAATTTCCCCCTCTTCGTGTTTCAACGGCTACCTCACTATCTCACTCTATAACAACGGTACTGTCATGATCCAAGGCAAAGACACGTGTCTCTCACTCTTTGACCACCTCTTCCCCTCCCTATTCCCCTCCTTTGCGACCGGGTTATCCCCTGACTCTTCTTCTAGCTCCACCTATTACTTCCTTTCTCCTCCCCTGACCCCCCCTACACTCCACTAGGCTGCATCGTCGAGAAGCAGAGGTCAGCCCTCTTCCCTCCCCCTCCTCTGTGCCCTCCTCTCCTATTCCTCCCCCTCAGCTAATACGCTCCTCGTCTAATCTGCACCATCCCGGTACTCCAATCTCTTCTCCTCCCCCATAATCATACCTGCCACCCCCCTTTTTATTCCACCTCTCCTCCAACCTTCTCCCCCAGTTAACTTTCCCTATGCTCCCCTTCTTCAATCAATCAATCAATGCATTTGTAGAGCGCGCTACTCACCCGTGAGGGTATCAAGGCGCTGAAGGGAGGGGGGGCGGGGTGCCACTACTGCTCGAATAACCAGGTCTTGAGGTGTCTCCTGAAGGTGAGATGTTCCTGGGTCAGTCGTAGGTGTGTGGGGAGGGAGTTCCATGTTCTGGCTGCCAGGTAGGAGAACGATCTTCCTCCGGTGGTGGCTCTGCGAATCCGTGGGACGTTGGCGAGGGCGAGGCTGGTGGAGCGGAGCTGGCGGGTGGGGGTGTAGAACGAGATGCGGTTGTTGAGGTATTCGGGGCCCATGTTGTGGAGCACTTTGTGTGCGTGGGTGAGCAGCCTGAACGTGATCCTCTTGCTGACAGGGAGCCAGTGCAGGTTTCTCAGGTGGGCGGATATGTGGTTGTGGCGAGGTATGTCGAGGATGAGTCGTGCGGAGGCGTTCTGTATGCGCTGAAGGCGTTTCTGAAGTTTGGCTGTGGTTCCTGCGTATAGGGTGTTCCCGTAGTCCAATCAGCTGGTGACGAGGGCCTGGGTGACCGTCTTTCTGGTTTCAGTGGGGATCCACCGGAAGATCTTTCGGAGCATGCGCAGGATGTTGAAGCATGAGGACGAGACTGCGTTGACTTGCTTGGTCATCGTGAGGGAGGAGTCCAGGATGAATCCCAGGTTGCTTGCGTGGTCCGTGGGTGTCGGTGCGGTGCCCAGCGTCGTGGGCAACCAGGAGTCGTCCCAGGCGGATGGGGATTGTCCGAGGATGAGGACCTCAGTCTTGTCTGAGTTGAGCTTCAGACGGCTGTGCTTCATCCATTCTGCGACATCTTTCATTCCGTCCTGGAAGTTGGCTTTGGCGGTGAGAGGGTCTTTGGTGAGGGAGAGTATCAGTTGGGTGTTGTCGGCGTAGGAGATGATGTTGATGTTGTGTTTGCGTGCGATGGTGGCGAGTGGGCTCATGTAGATATTGAAGAGGGTTGGGCTGAGTGAGGAGCCCTGGAGTATGCCGCAGATGATCTTGGTGGCCTCGGAGCGGAAGGGAGGGAGGCGGACTCTCTGGGTTCTGTCAGAGAGGAACAATGTGATCCAGTCCTGGGCCTTTCCTTGGATCCCAGTGTTGTAGAGGCGGGTTATTAGGGTGCGGTGGCAGACAGTATCCTCCCTCCCCCCTTATTCCTCCCTCCCCCCTCTTCTCTCCCCCCCTCCTCCCCTCGTTATTCACCCCGATTTCTCCACAAACCCATTGCATCTCTCTCCTTCCTCCCACTCCTCCAGCAATGCTGTGCTACCCCCTTATCCCCCTTGGTAACCCTTTCCATTTCCCTCCCTCGGGCCCAGCAGAACCACTTCCTTTCTTCAACTTCCCTTTCTCCCAACCCCCCTCACTCTGCCAGTTGCCCGTTCCCTCACAGCCACCTCCTCTAGCTGACAGGACCTCTGCAACCACCTCCCCTCTTTTACTCCCAAACCTCCTACATTCCCATGACTCTCCACAGTCCTCCCCTCTCCTCCTACCCTACCGCCTTGATCCGCACCCATCTCCCCCATAATATGTCCTTAATTCCTTTCCTTCTTGCAACACCAACAAAGACAACTCTCCCTTCACCTCTGATTCACCAACTCCCGCTCTCAACCTCCACCTTTCCCCACTTTTGAACCCTATACCCCAACTCTCCTCCTGTCCCCCACCTCTCCCTGCCTTCCACCATTAATTCCTCCCCCTCCTGTTTCCATCAAGCCACCCAACCTTCCGTGCTCTGCCTTTCTCTCTCTGGAAAATAAGCTAGGCTCTCTTATCACCTCCATCTCCCAGCTTGTAGCTGCCATTTCACTTTTAAGCTCCAAGATTTCCACCTTTCCATACACCTCTACTCCTTTGGAAAACCCTCACCTTCCCACGAGATGCACTTCGCCCCCTCACCCCACTATAGCCAAGCTCAACCTGTCATCTGCAAACGTCGTTAACTCACACATGCCCTTGAACCCCACCCTTCTTCAACTGCATCTCCTAGTAACCCTACTATCTACACTATTCCGACCATCTCCTCTGTCAGAACCAAGCATCCACCTAACCCCCTGAGCACCCCCGTATAAGTAAAATATCCCGATCACCCTTCAGAGCCCAAGTGCCCTCGTCACAAGAACAGGCTTGACAGAGCTGCTCTGTCTGCTCCACAACTGCAGATCTGCAGTAAAACACAAACTTGAAATCTCCGATACCATCACCCTTCACAATATTGACATGCCCTTCCTCACAGAGACCTGGTTAAACGATACCTCTCACTCTATATTTGATCTCCTATTACCCACAGGCTATTCTATATTTAGGAATGACAGAATTGACAACGTTGGGGGAGGTGTTGCAGTCATCTTTAGAAACTCCCTTCAACTTAAGGCTTTTCCTATTAGCTCCTTCCACACCTTTGAATGCCTTTCTCTTGAGCTTCAATTGCACCACTGATCACCCCTCAGATTCCATGTCATTTACCGCCCGCCTTGTAGTGGCCCTTCGTTTATGGAGAAACTCACTGACTTCATCAGCGACCAATTCTCGCAAAGTAACAATCAGACCTTCGTGGGTGACTTCAATCTCCACTGGGGCTTACCGCAAGACTCTTTTGCGAACTCGCTGGCCACCTTCCTCTCTGCAAACGATCTTATCCAACACTGCACAGAATCAACACACTCTAAGGGCTCAATCCTGAACCTTGTTATTTCTAAAGCAGGCATGCTTTCTATCACTACCCCTATTCATGTAGACTGGTCTGACCACCTCCTCATCCCATTCTCTCTTCACCTATCACACTCTATAACTCTTGGCCAACCTAAGAGGGCTACCTCCTGGTTCCGTGATGCTAAAAATATTGATGTCGGTTCCCTCTGTGAATCAGCTTTATCACCCCCAAGGCTAGACCCGAACCTAGATGCCTCGCAGTCCTTACAATCGAAATCAATAACATCGCTCCTCTGCAAAGCAAAAAGATAAGGCCCACTCCCTCAGCACCTTGGTTCAACAAATCCCTCTATGAAGAAAGGAAGCAGCTAAGATTCCTGGAGAAACAATGGAGGCAAGCGCCATCCACCGATAATTTGACCACGCTTCGTTCAGCAAGATCCAAGTACCACAAGTATATCTTCCTTGGGAAAGCGTCGCACTTCAGAACACTCCTTGACACAGCCAAAAAATAGACCCAAAAAACTATTCGATCTCATCAAGATTCCTAACTGCTCTCCCCAACCTCCAGGTTGGAGGATTCTACAAAGAAAGCAGCGGATTTCGCTATATTATTTGACGAAAAAGTGAAATCCCTTATGGATCAGGTCGCTCATCCTACCCCTCCAGAGGAGCGCAAATCCTCAGCCATTTGACAGAACTTTGACCCCCATCTCTGAAGATGTCCTGCTCAATTGCATCCTCGAAACAAAGCCCTCCAACCATTCTCTGGACCCCATCCCTAGTGCCATTGCCACTGACTTCTATACCCATTCTCTTTCCTATTGGACCACCCTGGTCAACCTCTCCCTCTGTCAAGGCTCCCTTCCTGTCTCCTTCAAAACTGGGCAGGTCACCCCTCTGCTTAAAAAACCCACTGCTGATGCGAATGACCTCAACAACTTCCGTCCCATCACTAACCTACCCTTTCTTGCGAAGATCACAGAAAGATGTGTAGTGAAACAACTCTCTCGTCATATCAAGGACAATTATCTTCTTGACTATTGTCAGTCCGGCTTCATCCAAAACTGCAGCACTGAAACAGCCCTACTGCAAGTGGTTGATGACGTGCTGAGGATACTCGATTCGGGGGGTCCTGTCTTCTAATTCTCCTTGACCTTTCTGCAGCCTTTGACACTGTCAATCACAACACTCTCCTCAACACTGTGCAACAGAGAATGGGCATGGAGGGCACTGTGCTTAAATGGTTTGCTTCCTTCCTCTCTGATAGACTGTTCGCTATTTTGATCATTTGGGATCTTTCATCTCCTTTGGCGGTAGGTCAAGATGTTCCTCAAGGCTCTATACTTGCACCCACATTGTTCAATATCTATTTAGAACCACTGGGAAATCTAAGTAAATCCGTGATCCACTATCATCTCTATGCAGATGACACTCAAATCTACTTCAAGGTTGCCTCCACTCACGATCTCGCCATCCTAAGCTCCACTCTCGACTCCATTCAAAACTGGATGTCAACTCATCAACTGATTCAGAATCCCTCCAAAACTGAATTCCTCCTCATCTCCTCCTCACTCTCTCCTCCCCTGGTTCAATCATGGATGGATCAGATGCATCTACTTAACAATAAACCCATCATTGTCGACAGCGCAAAATTCCTTGGTGTCATACTCGACAAAAAACTCAATCTAATCTCCCACATCAATTCCATTGCAAAGTCTGCCCGATACCAACTGCGCCTTCTTTGGGGAATTTGTCACTTTTTCCCGGAGCAAGACCTTAAAACCCTGGTGCAAACGCTGGTCCTCTCCAGACTGGACTGCTGCAATTCTCTTCTTACTGGCCTCCCCAAATCCCACCTGTCCCCCCTTAAATCTGTTCTCCATTCAGCAGCTCGTTTCATTTATGGGGCCAAAAGAAGCGACCACATCACACTGATGTTATCCACCCTCCGCTGGCTTCCCATCGAGGCTAGAGCTATCTACAAGACTGCCTGTATCACCCACAAAGCCTTGCACTCCTCCTCTCCTCGCTACCTGGCTAATAAACTGAAACTCTCTGGAGGCTCTAGACCATCTCGTAATGCGGAAAATGTACTGCTTGAATCTCCCACTTTCAAGAAGGAAAGATAGATGGCCCAATCCTTTTCAGGCAACGCAGTGAGAATCCGGAACTCACTTCCGCCTCAGCTCCGGACCACCACCTCCTCCCAGGCCTTCAAAACGGACCTCAAAGTTCTCCTCCTCCAAAGACACCTCCCAATGTATTTCACGCCCTCTCTATTATAAAAGGAAGACCTCCCATTATTGAAAATTCTTTTCTCCATGACTATGGAAGTGCCTTCCCAGTGTGTTCTTGTGGTTGGAGTGTTTGCCATTTATTGCAGTATTATCCTTCTACCTGTGTTTGGTACTCTTTTGTAACATGCACACGCCACTTTTCTCTTGTAACACACTGTTTGCTACCTCTCACATTTTGTTTGCTTTAGATACTTGCACAAGTGCCACCATTGCCTACGTAACGTTTGTTCTTGTGCTTGAGTGTCTGCCATATATTACGGTATTATACCTCTAATTGTACTTTGTTTTCTCTTGTAACCTGCACACCTCACTTTTTCCTCCTGTATTGCACCGTTTGCTACCTCTTGTATTTGTTTACTCACAATTGTCACTTTTGCCTCATGTAACAGGCGTTTGCTTTTGTAATTGGCTCACTTGTAATTTTCTCCTCATGTATCATTACTTTTCCTATTGTGCAGCGCTTTGACGCCTTCGGGTAAAGTCCGCGCTATATAAAACGCATAAATAGATCGTGAACATAATCGCTACACATAACTACGAAACGCCTCTTCATTCTATCTGTTGTCATTTCATGATGCTCATCTCAGTTTACTCCACTAGATGGCACCAGAAACCAAGACATTTCCCAGTGTTCTTTATCGCTTTATTCTTAGCTAAGGATGTTTAGTTTGGGTTCTTGACAGCAAGTAATACGGTAAAAAGTGGTGAGCAAGTAAGTCTGGGATGTCGTGGGAAGAGCAGAGCCTGGGGTTCGGCTGAGCTCGAGGAGCCACGCACGCTATTACGCCATCCGTGAAGAATTAAAGACAAAGCATAACTTTGATGTAACACGAAAGCAGGAAAGAGATACAGGACTAGTGTCTGAATTGGAATGTGAAACCGGAAAACCTGGACTCAATCCTGGCTTGGTCACTTGACCAAACTGTGTAATTCTATGCAATTGTGTTATTTCACTTTGCCTCTTTTTTCTTCATTATCAGAGCACCTTGGAATACATGTGTTTAGGATGTGCGCAGTACATAAGCTTCTTTTGCATTTAATTTAATCAACTAAATAAAGTCTATGTATAGTGACAACCAAGGCTCAGTTGTGGCCGGCAGAGGTAAGAGCGGTGAGCGGGGCAGTGTAGGGGTCAGGGAAGGTGACATACGATGGGATAAGTTAAATGAAATAAAAAAGAAATTGAAATATATATATATATATATATATATATATATATATATATATATATATATATATATATATATATATATATATATATAAATATATATATCTATCTCTAAGATACTGGGGACTTCCTCAATAAAATCAAAACTATCAAATGGGAGAAAGGAATGACCTTCATGACTCTAGACATCGAGTCTTTATATACATGTATTAAATATCATACAGGACTCCAGGCTATCAAACACTTCCTTGATACTAGACCAGTTGAATGCTATAAACATAACGCTATGTGAATGGATTGCATATCGTGGTGTCTCAACAACAATTTCTTTCTGTTCAGCACAGATGTGTATAGACAATTGCGGGGAGTTGCAATGGGAGCCTGCTTCTCTCCCAGCTATGCCTGTTTGATAGTTGGGTGGTGGGAGGAGCAGGTTCTCTGGGGCACCCATTCAGAAATGTACAATCAGCATGTCAAATACTGGTACCGGTATATTGACAACGTTTTTGTGGTGTGGCAGGGAAGTGAGGAGACTGCAAAATGTTTTATTAACAACATCAATGACAACTCTTTTAATCTAAAATTCACATCAAACATCAACACAGAGAAGATTGAATTTCTAGATGTGGAGGTTATTGTCAGAAATGAGCAGATAGTCACTACACTACACAGGAAAGTGACAGCTGGAAACTCCACACTCCACGCCACACTCCACGCCCCGGGGACCGCCACCCCCCCAGGGCTTGATTTTAATGTATGCGGGGGCTCACGGGCCCCCCCGCAGCCCGGGGACCACCACCCCCAGGGCTATTTTGAAATGGGTGGGGGGCTCTCAGGCCCCCCCAGCCCCGGGGACCGCCACCCCCCAGGGCAAGAATTTAATGTATGCGGGGGGGCTCACCGGGCCCCCCCTGGGGCTTCAAACAAATGGGTGGGGGAGGCTCTCGGCCCCCCAGCCCGGGGACCGCCACCCCCCAGGGCTTAAGAAAATTGGGTGGGGGGCTCTGAGGCCCCCCAGCCCCGCGGACCGCTTCTCAAAAATGTGGGAGGGGGGCCGCGCAGCCCCCTCTTGAAGCCATCGATGGCCCTGGGGACCGCCACTCCCCAGGGCCAGCTCCTGCTGTGTCCTGGGGTGCCCCTCCCCGGGACACTGCTGTTTGCAATGGCAGGGCGGGAGCCCTGTCATTGCAAACTGCTTTCCTATTTGGAAGAGAGAGCAGGTAACCTGCTCTCTCTTCCAAATAGGAAAGCAGATTGCTTTTCCATATGGGGAGCAGCATGTTAGCTGCTTCCCATAGGGAAAAGCAATGCCGGCTCCCGCAGGATGTGGGGAGCCTGCTAGGACCGTGGGGGGATTGGGGACCCCCCACGGTCTCCAACGGAGTGGGCCAGCCCCAGGGGATGGGGTCCCTGGGGCTATTAGTGGCCGGCCCTGGGGGCCAAAAGTGGCTACAGGACGGGGGCAAGTCAGCCCCCCTCCTAATAAATTGTTTTTTTTAAAAGGCCCATGCCCCGGGGTATGGGGTCCTCAGGGCAGACTATGGCTGCAGGAAGGGGGCCAAAGGGCCCTCTTCCAAATAGTTTAAGTAAAAAGAAAAAAAACTGGAGGTAGGCCCTGGGGGATGGGGCCAAAAAATTAGAAAAGGAAGGGGGGCTACACAGCCCCCATTCTTAAAGAAAAAATATTTTTTTTAAAAGGGATCGCGGCCGGAGGCCACTCCCCTTATTGCACCACTCTGCAAACGCGCCCCCTGGCGCGTTTGCAGAGGGGGAACAAATTCAACTTAAATAATGGGAGTCCCTGGGGGCCAACTCGCCCACCAGGTACCTCCAGTATGTGCCAGGGGGCTGCGTTGCAGAGAGGTGTTCTGAGGCCACACCCCTTTTTACACCTCTCTGCAGCGCAGCTCTGTGGCACTTACTGGAGGTAGCTGGTGGGCTAGTTGCACCCTAGGGACCCTCAAGATTCAAGGGGAGTTGATCTTCCAACTTAAAATGCACCATGGGGCGCGTTTACACAGTGGTGAACGGAGGGGGTGGGGCCTGAGGTGACAATGTGTGCAAACACACCCTGTGGCTCGTTTTAAGTTGCGGCCCTTGAATCCTGAGGTCCCCTGGGGGCCAACTAGCCCACCAGGCACCTCTAGTAAGCGCACAATCTGATCTGGGGAGACTGTGACAAGTGGTTTCTTTCTCTTTATCTCCTGATGAGAGCACAATCAATGGTTCTCCCTTTTAATTTCTCAAGTATGCAAAGGCCCATAATCATCTGCAAGCTCTGCTTTTTTGCCCTGCCCCATTTTCCTTAGTAGCATGCAAAGATCTTCCCGCCTTTTCCCACATTGATGGACAGCTTACCAAAAGGCCAAGCGTGTTTCCCACTGATTTGGGTGACTCGTTCTTGATGCAGATGAATACGAGGACGTCTCCAATAAAGAAAGAAACACTCAGTTCATATATTTAAGAGGAAGTACTTCTGTTTGGTGGAGATTCACCCCTTTGTAGTCTAGTCATCTTCTACTGACCGGATTCATATTATCACAGATTTTTGGATGAAGACGCTGCAGAAACAATTACATTGACGAAATTACATGCACACAAGGTACCTGGAGACATTACCTTGTGGTCCTTTACGCAGCTGTCGTGTAGAATATTTACTAGACATTTACCAGCGAAGGTAGCACTTACCAATTAACCAGTAGAAAGTACTTCAGTTGGGTAGACATTTTCGGAAAAACTGTGGACTCTTCTTAGAAAAAAAAATGAGGTTCTAATATGGCCCTGATGTTCATTTCACAGAAATTAAACCTCAACTGCAAACACTTACAAATATAAACTTAAAAGGCGAGCCAGCTGAAGCTCTACTTCTGTAAAGCACAAATGATCCCAACTTCTTGGACTTCAAAAAAGTAAAGCAGGTGTGTTTTCTCGCGTACTCTACGCTGAAAAATAATATGGAATCCTTAATGGAGGTGAATGCATTGTTGATCTATTGGAGCGCGATCTGATCTGTTGTGACTGTGACGAGTGGTTTCTTTTGTCATCTTCTGGTGAGAGAAAAGTTCATGGTTCATCCTTTTAAATACCCTAAGTATGCAAATGTCTAAAAACCTTAGCACCACTCGCACACCCACTCACCTACGGGAAACATCCTTTACAACGCAACTTTTACAACGCACTACCATTACGACGCGACTTTTACAACGCAAGTCATTACAACGAATTGCGCTGGAGGGCGCTCTAGGATAGGGAATAGTTTAATTACTATCCAACACCTTCCCTACTATCCACGGGGAAAGGAATTGGAATAGTAAATTAAACTATTCACTATCCAGCGCCCCCCAACGCAAGTCGTTGTAACGACTTGCGTTGTAAAACCTGTGTCGTAATGGCATGCGTTGTAAAAGCATGCTTTGTAATGACATACATCCCTCACCTACACACACAGGCACTCACAGACCCACACAGTGACTGACAGACCCACACAGCCACTGACATACCCTCACAAACACCCACTCACAGACCCACAAAGACACTCACACCCACTCACAGACCCATTGCACCACTTACACACCCACTCACAGACCCACACAGTCACTCACACACCCACACAGACATTAACACAAACACTCACAGACCCATAGCGGCACTCACCCACTCATAGACTGATAGCACCACTCACAGACCCGTGCAAGCACTCACAGATCCACACAGGCACTCACTCACACACTCCCAGACCTTTACAATCACTCACACACTCGTTCACAGACCCATACAGCTACTCACACACCCACTCACACACCCATACAACCAGTAACACAACTACTCATCGACCCATACAGCCACTCACACACTCACACACCCACTCATCGACCCATACAGCCACTCACACACAGACCCATAACACCACTCACAGACCCGGACAGGCACTCACAGACCCACACAGGCACTCACTCACACACTCCCAGACCTTTACAATCACTCACACATTAACTCACAGACCCATACAGCTACTCACACACCCACTCACAGACCCATACAGCCACTAACAACTACTCATTGGCCAATACAGCCACTCACATACCCACTTATCGACCTATACAGCCACTCACACCCACTCTCAAAGGTTAGTTAGGAAAAAAATTAAAAAATACAACAATTTAAAAAACCTGGAAATTTACTAGCAAAAATTTAAATTAAAGGGACATTATAGTTAGGAAATAGAATTTAAAAACCTTAGAAATTCACTGCAAAAAACAAAGGTTACAGGGACATTATGGTTAGGGTCCAATTTCACTCGTACAAAACCATAGAAATTCAGCAGCCATAGGTACCTGAGCTAACTAAGACGTATACCCCCGCAAATCACTGCTTATACCCTCACATAATACATCACTCATGACATGGTGAGTGACATCACTCATGACATCTCAGATTACATCAATTTTGTAGTAGTGAAATCGGAGCATAACTATAACGCCCCCTGTAACCATTGGTTTTTGCAGTGAATGTCTAAGGTTCTTTAATTCTATTTTCTAACTATAACGTTCCTGTAACTGTTGTTTTTTTTTTGTGGAAATATACGTGTATATATGTATATTTTGTGTGTGTGTGTATGTGTGTAAATGAATATATATATATATATATATATATATATATATATATATTTATATATCACACATATATCTCACAATAAAATAATTTTTAACATTATTTGTTACAGGGTTCTATTTTAAGTGCCTACCTCCATTATTTTTGAGGACAGGGAGTCACATTACCCATGGTTGGCAATGTGTGGTGCTGGACCTGCACCAGGTCTGAGCTACTACTGTTTAGGGTCCTTTTTGACTGTAGTAATTTATTTGGCTTCACACCCTGTTTTTGTACTTTTGGAAATTCATTACTTTCAGTGTAAAATTACTACAAAGAGTAGACTTACATGGCTACTCTTTGTAGTAAATTGACAGTAAAAATAATGAATATCCAAAAGTACAAAATTTACCACAAAAATGTAATAGGTAAGTTACATGTGTAGATTTACTCACTAGCAAATTCACCTTTGTGAATAGGTCCCGTATTTACTTCTCATTTATGTAAGGTGCTTCATACTGCAGATTTAAGATTTCTAAGCACTGTAAATAACATAAGTGTCAGTTGCCCGTGTTATTGGTACTTACTCAATTGATCACTTCCTGAATGAAGCAACGTCAAATTGATCTTCCTGAGATGCAAACAGTGATCTGGAGACCAAACCAAATATCTATAGCAAGTACTTCATTCACTGAACCATTTGCTCCTTGGATTCCAGAATTCCTTCCTGAAAGTCAAGCTTTCGATGCAAAAGTTCATTCTTCTTTCTATTCTCAAGAAAATTACAAGAAATACTGTGGAAAGTAAATTTTGTATGAAGCCTGTACCCCTGTTTAAATGGGGACAGTGACAGTGCACCTATTAACATTATGGTCACAGGTGTGCATTTCACATAATAAAATGCCATCTCTTCCCTACCACCTTAGCTGAACGCTGCAAAGCAGGATACGGAACTAAACAAATACAGCTGTTTCTCTGCTTTTCTCCACTTCACTGTGGTTGGTCAAGGACAAGGTGCTTTCCTAAGCGAAGCAAGAGGGGAACCAGCACACAATGTAGCTTGAGTAACACATCACTCTTGCTGCTGATTTCGAGCCTTTCCCTGTTATGTGGTGGGATGCTATTGGTGGTAATAGACTTGTTGCCTTGAGCTAGAGCCAATAAGGGGGTAAATTACCACTCCACCTCTATGGGCTGTCTTAAGCGGCTAGGGTCCATAATTACAGAAAAGGGTCATTAACAATCGTTATTTTCTGCTCCTGCGGGCATTGACCTGTAATTGGTAAATGTTTTGTTTTTTATATCCACTGAATTATAAATGAGATCCTTTTAGGTGTATTTCAGATGTCTTGGAAGAGATGCTGTGTGAGTGAAACTGTCTCAGCTGCTGTCTCAGTAGTATTTACAGGGTCCCCCATTGATCTTCATCTACACTCTATCCCAGTAAACAGTGAAACTAAACAAAATAAAATGTTGTTTTACAGGAAGAAATGCGCACGGAAGCGCGCCGCAAGAATCTCCTCATCCTCATAGTACATTATTTGATGCAAGAAGGGTAAGTGACATTCTGACGTGTATGTCTGCTGGTGGGACCTTTAGTCTTTTAAAAAGCTGCTGTTACATTACTTTTCCAAATCCATCCATACTCTTGGCAGCCTAAATTATTATTTTTTTAGAGTAAATATATTGTTCTTTACTATGAATGTTTTACATCTGCTAGAATGATTTTTCAAGATGTCTTTCCATCCATCTTATTTTTAATATTTTGGTAAGCATCAGATTGTGAGACCTTTATTGATCTCCTGCTACCGGAGTTGACATCAGGGTAGAACAGGAAGTATATCGGAAGCAAGGGGGTGATAAACAATGTTATGTTATCTTTTGGTTTTACAAACACATTCACGCTGTGTATCCTGCTGCTCATCCCAATTGGTGGCAATCCACCCCTCTCTCCTCTAAAGATGTATACACCCTCTTACCCATAAACAAACACTGTGAAATCCTTCCCAACGTCCCCTCTTTGCTGTCATTGTTACTAGGATGATTATAGTTCTATTAACCATGCATGACTACTGCTGCTATGAATGGTACAAATAATGCTCTCCTCCTATTCTTGATATCATTTTACTATAAGAGCTACTGATGGAATTGCTGCTGCTCCTGCCACGACTGATACAAGTTCTACTAGCCCCAGTGCTACGTTTATTATTACGACAGCTACTGGTACCACTAGCTGTTTTTCTTTTTTACCAGTCTGCCAGTTCTGCTGTTTTTCTTTTTTACCAGTCTGCCAGTTCTGCTAGTGCTGTCACTGCTGTTAGTAGAAGTACCCCGAACACAAGTGCTGTCCTTGATTGCTTCTATTAAAGTCACTGGTACCAGTACTAATTGGTACTTCTCTAGTTGTGCTACGACGAACATATCCCACTAGTGCTCCTTATTGCTGGTACTTAGTTTTATACAATTACTATTACTACCACTAGTGTAAGGGCTACTACTGTTTGTGCTGCTACTGGTTGAGGTACTATTTTTCATACTAGAATTATTAATACATGTACTGCTAACACTACCACTTGTGCTACTGTTGACACTACTGTTAATGGTACTGCATATTCTAGTACTACAGCAAGCAATGGTATAAGAAATAGTGCTATTAGTGGAAGAACAAGCACAAGTAGTTGTAGTATTGTTGGTATTGGTGCTATCCCTACACTTCAACTATCTCTGAATCCTAAAACCCCTCACTACCCCTAAACTTTACCCATTCCTGTATGCCAAAAAACCCTTTGTACGCTTAAACCATACCCAGCCCTGACCCCTTATGACCACACTTTAACTCCACCCATCCAAGACCCTCTAAAAACCTTTCACCAACCCTAACCTGTACCCATACCTTAACCCAAAAACCCTTTCTGCATCTAAGCTCTACCTATCCCAGAATCCTTAAAATCCCTCACCACTCTAAGGTTCACCTAATCTTTGAAGATGAAAAACTCTTTACCACGCCTAACTACTACCCATCCTTGAACCTTAAAAACCCTTACCAGCCCTAAACTCTGCCCAGCCATGAACCCTAAAACCCTTCAACACCCCTACACTCTACACATTCCTGAACCCTAACAACACCTCAGACCCCTAAAATCCACTCATCCAAGAACCAATGTTCCCTCTAATTTCTTTCCTCTGTGTGCCGCAGTGGAGGGTCTCTGTGCGCTGCAACCATGGCAATGTGCGCTAGGAACCAAACCATGCGTCTCTGCGGCGCCAAATGGCACTCAAAACGTTTACTTTAAAAAGTGAAAGATGGTGCATTTTCACACATACAGAGCCACAATAAGGGTCTTAAGGGCAGTTTGCAAATTTATTGTATTGCCTGTATTTTCATTGTTGTGTCTGACTGCTGTTGTCTATCTTTCCCGCTGCCTGTATGTGGTCCGTGCCCCTTTTTCTTCCCTCTGTTACGCTCGCTGTCCCCGTGCTCTCTCTGCCCGGTCTTTCCTTCTGTACCCCTCTCTGCCCGTGCCTCTCTGCCCGTTCTGCCTTCTGTTCTTAGTTGCCCCTATATTTCTGTATTCTGTATTTTGCCTCTGTGCCATTAGTTTTTTGTGCCCGTCTGCCCTCTGTGCCACTCGTTTTTGTGCCCCTTTTGCCTTCTGTTCCACTTGTATTCCCCTCGTTTTTTGTGCCTTTCTGCTCTCTGTTCCACTTGTTTTTTGTGCATTTCTGCCCTCTGTTCCATTCGTTTTTTGTGCCTTTCTGCCCTCTGTGCCACTCGTTTTTTGTGCCTTTCTGCCCTCTGTTCCACTTTGTTTTCACCTTGTTTTTTTGTGCCCTTATGCCCTCTGTTCCACTCATTTTTTGTGCCTTTCTGCCCTCTGTTCCACTTTGTTTTCCCCTCGTTTTTTTGTGCCCTTCTGCCCTCTGTTCCTCTCGTTTTTTGTGCCTTTCTGCCCTCTGTTTCACTTCGTTTTCTCCTCGTTTTTTATGCCCTTCTGCCCTCAGTTCCACTTGTTTTTTGTGCCTTTCTGCCCTCTGTTCCACTTCTTTTTCCCTCGTTTTTTGTGCCCTTCTGTCCTCTGTTCCTCTGTTCCACTCGATTGTGCCTTTTTGCTCTCTGTTTCACTCGTTTTCCCCTCGTTTTTGTGCCCTCCTGCCCTCTGTTCCACTCATTTTTTGTGCCTTTCTGCCCTCTGTTCCACTCGTTTTTTGTGCCTTTCGTTTTTTGTGCCTTTCTGTCCTGTGTTCCACTCGTTTTTCCCTCGTTTTTTGTGCCCTTCTGCCCTCTGTTCCACCGTTTTTTTGTGCCTTTCTGCCCACTGTTCCACTCGTTTTTTGTGCCTTTCTGCCCTCTGTGCCACTTGTTTTTCCCCTCGTTTTTTGTGCCTTTCTGCCCTCTGTTCCACTTTGTTTTCCCCTCTTTTTTTTGTGCCCTTCTGCCCTCTGTTCCACTCGTTTTTTGTGCCTTTCTGCCCTCTGTTCCACTTTGTTTTCCCCTCTTTTTTTGTGCCCTTCTGCCCTCTGTTCCACTAGTTTTTTTGTGCCTTTCTGCCCTTTGTTCCACTCGTTTTTTATGCCTTTCTGCCCTCTGTGCCACTCGTTTTTCCGCTCGTTTTTTGTGCCTTTCTTCTCTCTGTTCCACTTCGTTTTCTCCTCGTTTTTTATGCCCTTCTGCCCTCAGTTCCACTTGTTTTTTGTGACTTTCTGCCCTCTGTTCCACTTTGTTTTCTCCTCGTTTTTTATGCCCTACTGCCCTCAGTTCCACTCGTTTTGGTGCCCTTCTGCCCTCTGTTCCACTCGTTTGTTGTGCCTTTCTGCGCTCTGTTCCACTCGTTTTTTGTGGATATCCCTGCTGTAGCATGCTGATACTTTGCAGCGAATGTGGCTGTAGATGCTGTTGCCCACCCACCCACCCACCCACAGATTGTGATTGAAGGAAACTGCAGTATTGTATGGAAAGGGGCCTGGTATATGCCTATATAATCTTCCTAGGGTGAAAAGGGAGGCTGCCACAAAATTAACTCTAGTAATGTTTGATTTAGCCGCAAGTGACGTGGCTACAGGAAGAAGAAGGAATGAAGGGACCCAACTAGAGCAACAAAACAGATTACATTTATTGCTTCTTTTGTTACACAGTGTCATTACTGTTTGGTTATGATAATAGCTGCTAATATGAACTTTCTAATTACATCACATTGCAAAGATGCTGTATATAGTGTGGCTCCTTTTCATTTTTTCATCCACTTTCTTCTAATTGTTTGCTTGCTTATGTCAATTTTCAGATATTCCAATACTGCGCAAGCTCTGGAACAAGAGACCAAAATGGGTTTAAGACGCTTTGAAGTTTGTGACAATATTGATCTTGAGACTATTTTAATGGAGTATGAAAGTTACTATTATATAAAGTTCCAGAAATACCCCAAAGTTACCAAAAAGGTGTTGGATGGCGGTAGGTAGACCTTGCCACATTTCTCAAATTACTTTTCATTCTATTATAGTTTTGCAAGTAGTAACTCTAGAGATGCTTATATCAAATAAAGTCTGTAAATGAAGCAATAAAGTAAACATTTAAAAGTTGCCCAAGGTTGACAGTGGTAAATTTCTAGAGAATCATGATTTTCTTTTCTTATTGTGGTCATTATATGGTCATTTTGAAATTTGTTTAGTGTTTTTCTTCTTTTTTTCTGATACTATAGGAGAAAGTTATAACAGCATCAGTTAAAATATATTATAATTTTCTTGCATTTATCTGAAACAACCTCTTGGGCTAACTACTGCCTGAATGACATTACCATCGTCTTTTTAGCCATATTAACATGATCCATATTACTTAACTCTGTGATGAATTTGGTCTTAGCACTGTTTTCTCAGTTTGTGCAGGGGATCCCTTGCTTGCTTTAAGGTGCTGGTTCATCATGAATTTACCCCATCATTCCGACTTGTTGCATTAACTCAAAACCTCCACAGCTCCAAAACTGTGGAATGACAGAAGGAAAGAAATCCAACTGGGTGTAGGTGTGATTTGTTGGTAGTTGATGCCCAGTCCATTTCGCATACACAGTTTGTCATCACACCAGTGCATTCGTGATCTGTTAGAGAACCACAGCATTCAATCACTAAACTCCTCTCTCTAACAAAGCACTGTACATCTACACTCTGTGACAAATGGTGGAGCCCACATTGCACTTGATTGACAGTGAAGGCTTGTAATACAGTCACAATTTAGCACCCATCTGTATAACAAGCCCTGTGCTGTCAATCACACTATCAGTGTGTACACAGGGTCTGCAATGCAGCATTATCTAGAACTATGACTAGGCTAGAGGAGCTGTGTGTGTGTGTGTGTGTGTGTCCTGCTACTTGAATGAGTCTCCAAGCAAACCTGATGTTACAGCCACGCAACCATCATATATAATCCCCCCCTCCCACTCATACAGGGGGTATGTCTGGCATAACAATGTTTTTTTTTAACATATTGTCCCGATTCTTGCTCTGTGGGTGCCGCCCATAAACAGATGCCCCACAAACCACAGCCTCTTGCTGCTGGGCCCACTTGAAAGTCCACTTACCCACCTGGGGCTGTATTACACAAAGTGCCCCGGGTGCGCAAAGGGTGTTTGCGCCTGCTTTGTGCGCCCCGGGGGCACTTTGATATTACAGAAGGGGCTGCAGATGCTGCTGCGGCCCCTTCTATTATACCGAAAGCGCTGGTGCGCATAAAGCGCCAGCGCTATCTTCAGTGGACATTCCCTCATTTGTATGGGGGCATGCCCCATGAAAATGAGGGAAACCCTTTGCCTCTGCGCCTGCACTGTATTACAGAGGCGGGCGCAGAGGCAAAGAAGCTCTCAGAGGCGAACTGACAGGCACTGAGTGCAGCCCTCTGCAGGGACTAAGGGGTTCCCATGGACCCCTCAGACATCCCCTTGCAGTCACTGACTGCACCCGCCTGTATGGGGATCTCTAATCCCCTTTAAAAGTGCAAGCGGATTGCCGCCTGCACTGTGAAAACACGGAGCGACTTCAAAGCAGCCGCTCCATTTCACGTGTTTGCGTGTTTCTGCACATCATCTGCAACATTGGTAGTTTTAACATTAGAAGAGGCAGACAGAGATAAATATGTTGGTAATGGAAGCCATAAAATATCTCTTTTAATTGCTAGAGATATAGGGGAGACATAATTAGTGTCTAGTTGGTGATGGAAGCAAACAGCGTTCCACCAGGATCTGAAAGTGACTTTATCTGCCTGTTTCCAGTTTGAGATTATTAAATGAAAGGCAATGGCTAGCAATAAATCTAAGAGTTTAAAGCTCAGTGATGATTGGGGCCATTGGGGTGATGATGTGCCTAGGAATATATTTGTAATTGAAAAAGGTGTCCGAACTTTGAAAATTAGCTTATTTTGGGACCAAACCTACTGCCAAATTGCTTGATAGGGGGACGTTCAAACAACATGTGTTTTAAATCAGCGGAAGGACAAGGGCAGGACCAACAAGTAGAGGACATATCTGATGAAAACGATACTAGGGTTGATGCAGAAAATAGTACTCGTTGATAAATGAAATAAAGGGTTTGCGTGGTATTTGCAGCACGAGAAGTTTTGTGAAGCTTAGACCATAATTTGTCCCATAAACTGATTGGCCAATCTTGTGATAAATGTTTTTCCTAAGCCAATTAAATTTTAGATTTGTGTCTGTCCGGGGTAAATTGTAACAATTTGTATATATTGTAAGCAAGTTGGGGGGGAGCGTCAAGTATTGAAAATATGTTTTTGTCATTTACTGGAAAGCTAGTAGTTCTTGGTAAATGTAGGAGATATTGATTGAGGGAAGGACATAAACGATTATATTGCGATCTAAAGGATCTAAAGGTCGTTGGTAGAGAGCATTTAGTTTGGAGATCAGAAAAAGAGAGGGGTTGATCATTTAGTATAAGCTGAGATATCCAACATAAACCTTTAGAATGCCAAGTTTTATTTATTATGCCAAATGGGTTGTTGATGACAAGAGCTAGTTGAGGGATATGATGAGGCTAAAAGGGGAACCAAGAGTTTACGGGAGTGGGAAATGACAGGGGAACGTAAAGATGTAATATTGGTGCTAAAAGCGAGGACCTCTCGAAAATCGAAAGGGGCAATAAGAAATTTCTCTATTTTTATCCATAATGAGGATATACAGGAAGCTCCATAGAGATCCAACGATAAGTTTGTTTGAGGAAAAAAGCAGAATGATAAGCTTTAAAATCAGGAAACCTAAGACCTCTGCTAGGTCTATCTTTTATAAAGAAGACAGAGCTATACGAGGGGGTTTACCTTTCCATAGAAATTTTGTCAAAGTAGATTTTATTTTTTTAAAGTTGTATCCAGGAATGTGTATAGGGATCATGGAGATAGTATATAAAATAAGAGGAGAAAGCATCATTTAACTTCAGCCTAAACAACCCAACCAAGATAGAAAAAGGGGGTGCCAACGTCTAATAGCGTCATTAGTTTTTTGGTGATATAATCAAAGTTTAACTTTATTGTATCCGGAATTAAAGGGGCGAACCACAAGCCTAAATATTTTATTTTAGATGGTTGCCATGAAAAACCGGAATGGTCAAAGAGATGTTTTTGACATAAAACATTTAAAGGTAATACTTCACATTTGTCGGTGTTAAGACGGTAGCCTGAGAGCTGAGAAAAAGAGGTTACCTGTTGAAGACAAAGGGGGAAGAGAAGTTTCAGTATTACAACAGTATAAAAGAATGTTGTTGGCGTAAACTGACATTTTAACCAGATGTAGACCAAATTGAAATCCAATATGTTCATCCCGCCTAATCTTAGTTGAAAAGGTTTCTAATGCTATGACAAATAAGAATGGTGACAAGGGGCATCCCTGTCGCACCCCTCTACGCAATGGGAAGTAATCTGAGACTTTACTGTTGACAAATATTAAAGCTTTGGAGCCTGAGTATAACAAAGAAATTAAAGCAATCAATTTAGGAGGAAAACCGGCCCATTTAAATGCATGAAACATAAAATCCCATCCAATCCTATCAAAGGCCTTTTCTGCATCAAAAGCAATAGCAGCAATAGGGTGATCTAAGGATGAGGCCTTACTTAGGATATTAAAGAAGACTCGAGAGTTGTCAGCGGCTAGTCTTCCCTTAATAAAACTGGATTGTTCAGAGCTAATCAAATCAGGTAGGACATGATCGATACAAAGAGCCGAAATCTGTGCGAAGATCTTATAGTCTGTATTACCTAGAGAAATAGGCCTATAATTCTTACAAAGGGAGTGATCTTTATCTTCCATTAGGGATCAAACAGATCAAGGCATCCTGAAATGTTCCTTGAGATGAACCATTATTTGAGAAAAATGTAAACAAAAGTAAAAGATTAGGCAAAAGAATCTTTGCAAAATGATAAAAAAAACTCAATGGTAAAACCATCTGGTCCAGGCGCTTTCCCAAGACGTAAAACTGAAACAGCATGGGAGAACCGCTAAAGAAATATCAATTCCCAGGGAATCAAAGTCAATGTGGTTAGATGGAGGAGAAGGAATGGATTGAAAATAGGAAGAAAGATCATACTGTTCTGGTAGGGATTCAGGTGTATAAAAGTTCTTATAAAAAGTAACAAATTCATTTAAAATATAATTATCTTTAAAAATAGGAGTACCGGTAGGACCCTGTAAAGATTCTATTCTCATTCTTTCCTTTCTAATTTGTAAGTAGTTAGCTAGTAATTTCCCCATTTTGTTTTGACCCCCATAGTAGCGAGAATTACTTTTCAATAAGTAATTGGAGGCAGGATCTGTAGATAATCTATTAAAAGTAAGTTGGGCGTCAATAAGATTTTTCAAAGAAGACTCATTATTGGATTGATAATAAGTATATTCTTACTGTTTCATTTTATTAAGCAATTGAGTGGTTGGGCTTCTAGGGATTTTTTCTTTTGTGATACAAAATTTATAATAAAACCCCTGTGGGAGCTTTAAAGGAATCCCATATCATAACAAAGGGAGATTCCGGGGTTGTGTTAATAGTGAAGAATTCTGAGGCAAAGGAATTAAATTGTTGACAAACATTAGGATAGAAGTAGGGAATTATTAAAGCGCCATCTTCCTTGGAGGGGAGAAAAAGGGATAAGACCTACACGTACAGGAGCGTGATCTGAGATTAACATGGAACCAATTTCAGATTGCATGGCATGTTGGGCCAGAGACGTACTTAGGAAAAGGTAATCAATAAGGGACTGTGCGTGATGTGAGGCTGAATAAAAACTATATTCTCGAAGGTAAGGGTGACAAAGTCGCCAAATATCAACCAACGATTTGCAACATATTGTGGATGTAAATTGTGAGTGCATTTTAGAGGGAACAAACTTAACTCTAGAATGTCTATCTAATATGGGAACATGAATGTGGTTAAAATCACCACCAAATATAATATAGTCATCATCAAACAGAAACAATTTGTCAGATACATTAGTCCAGAAAACCTTATTGACCGAAGTAGGGCCATATACATTAAAAATAACAAAGGGATCTTATCTATGACGAGCTTAACAATAACCCAATGACCTTCATTATCAGATTCCTGTTAAACAAGAGAAACATGTAATTTTTTATGACATAAGATCACAACCCCATTTTTCGTACCCAAAGCTGGAGAATTAAACACATGACCCACCCAACATCTTTTAAGCTTGGAAGCTTCATCTTCAGAAATATGGGATTCTTGAAGTAAAGCAATGTCAGTTTTTAATTTCGCTAGATGAGATAGCACCTGTTGCCTTTTGATGGGGTTACTTAAACCTTGAATGTTCCAGGTAGTAACGCGAAATGTAACAATGAGAACAGCATGAACAAGCAATATGCTTACAAGAGCAAGACCAAAGTAAGAATATGATAAATATGAGGAAGAAAAGTAGAAGAAATATAGTATTTGTTTTAGTAAAGAAGACATAAGAGAGAAAGGATTAAAGTAGATAAAATACAATAGAAAGTGAAAATAAGAAACCATAAAAGAGAATACCATTGAAAGAGAGATAAGATAGAGAACAAAAAGACAGTACAGATCATACACATGATGACTGAAAAACATACCTACAAACACAAGACGAGATGAGGGATAGCCACACCCGAAGATGATGAAGACAGCACTGGAACTCCACTGAACCCCAGAGGAACCATGGATAAGACGTCAACATACAGGGGAAGACCAAAAGGGAAGCAAATGATGGGAAGAACTACACCTGTATAAGAAGGGAAGAAACATTATAAATGAGAAGATACAATCAAAGAAAGGGAAAAGATAGAGAATATGTAAAACAATTTAATACATTGAACAATACAGGAATACAAGCGAAAACAATCAAGGAATTACAAAGACAAGAAACAGTCAGTCAGACATGGCAAAGCAAAATAACAAATCAAGTAGATTTTGAGGTATCCATAGCAAAGTCTCCATGTTGACGAAGGAATTCCTGCAATGCGGCTGGCTCATCGAATATGGTAGTCTTTTCCTTATAGGTGACCTTGAAGAGGCAGGGATGGATTAGTCCAAATCTGGCATATATAGAACGCAATTTAGGATGAAGATCAAGACATTTTTTCCAACGATCAGCTGTAACTTTAGCCACATCCTGAGAGAAAAATAGACGTTGACCTTCCCCAAAAATTTGCTTTTGGGACTTAACAGCAGACAGGACTTGTAGAAGGTCTGTATATTGCAAGAAAAACATGATGACTCCACTTCATTTTTTTTAGAAATCTTGGGACCCAGTCTATGAGCCCTTTTAATGTTAAGGGGAGAAGTAGCAGATACGTTCACGACCTTAGGCAAAAATGTTTGAAAGAAGACGGTTAGATTGAAGCCCTCAATATTTTTGGGAAGATCAAAAATTCGAAGGTTGTCTCTGCGATTTTAATTTCCTAAATTTTCAGATTGCTTCTTAAGTAGAGATATTTCAGAGTCCAGAATTGAAATGCGAGAACATGAGACTTGAAGAGAATCTGTTCTTTGTTCCACAACAAGCATACGTGATTCCAACGAAGACCACTTATCATCCAAATGCTGTAGAGTTTTATTAGTTTCCTCCATGAAGGGTTTCAAAGCACAAATTTCTTCAAGAATTATATCCATGGAGACTGAAGATGAGTTCACTGGAGAAGGAGGGTATTTTTTCGGTCGTTTAGTGGAAATCGCAGGTAGTTTGCTTGAAAGTTGTGTTTTTGGAATGGTGCCTATCGTGTGATCAGGTTTCTGAGGAGAAATGTCCTCTGTTTTGTTGAGAGTAGAGTCCGAATCTGAGTGTGCAGTAAGTTTGGAAGAAGTAGCAAGCTTAAGGTTTCTTAGTATCCCCATAAAAAGACAAAGGAAGTATAGTAAACAATGCTTAATTTTGAGTTTTCAAAATCAATACAGCAAAGTCAGGTGCACTGTGAGGAGAATGACGTTTCAGTTTTAAAAGGAAATTGCAGGGTCCACCCTCTTAGTCAACAAAATCACTATGAATGTGAGGAAAAGTGAAAAAGGTTACATAGTGAGGGTATATAAGCTCTTCAATTTATAATGTAGAAGATTATTCAATAAAAACAAGATAGTCTGAAGAGTAAAGGCACAAAAAAATCTTTGTTCTTTCTAAAATAGATATGCCAACTGCGCACAAGCAGAGAGAAAGCTACAATGCCGAAAAAAGGCTACAAAACATTTTGAGTAAGGGTGCCTTCAATTTATATGTATTCGATGAAAATAAATCGAAAATAAACAAAGTCTTTTGAGCAACAGTATGACAGACACCCAATGATCCAGAAACAGGCTAAATCTCGAAGTAAGAGGTGTGACGAGGGAAGCACAAAATGGCGGCCGTTAGTAAATAAGTCACACTATATCTCTTGAAATGTCAAGAAAGCATCAAGGTTCTTAATAAATAGGGAAGTTCACTTGCCCAACACGAGATGTAAATCACCAGGCGCTTCCTAATTGTAAGAGCTGAGCATTTTGAAGAGAGCACGAAGTGCGATGTAGAGGATCCAAAATGGTGGCCGTTTTGTGAAGCAAAGTTTCGCACCAACAAAAATTTCGAAAAACAGGAGAAAGTCTGCAAATGAAGGATCCAAATGCTTACCGCAATAAAAGGAAGTTGAAGTCCTACATCCTTAGTCCAGAAGAGAGGTGCTACCCACTCAAAACTGAGCTACCTGAGGACCGTCGGCACGAAGCTCCACAGTCACGCTGCCATCTTCTTTGGCGTCCAAGCCACGCCCCTGGCAGACTGTTCTACAACAAGTCATTCACCTCTGAATGGAATACCAAGCAGCCAGCTGCAATGTCACTGAAGTTTGAGATGACACAGTACATGGGATTCTGCTAACGTGCACCTCTTCCGGGGTGGGAGCACAGCGAGATGCCTGGGTGACTGGGGCAGCTTGCCAAGGCATCGTGCCTTACCCCAATCTCACAAAGGGTGCATCAGTCGATCTGCTCGCCTAGGGGTGGATTGAGGGTGTTTACCCAAATCTGCCTCAGCAGGATAGAAAGTCCACTTAATACCAGGGGACAAATAGTCCCAAAAAAGTCAGAAAAGATGGAGGGGAGGCTTACCCGCGCATCTCGTCTTAAATGGTCACAACAGTTTTTCTGACGCACTACCCATTTTTTATATGGCTTTTTCCCCACCCCCTAATCTACTTCTCAGCAATCTCATAAACCACATTCCCTGTACATTATTGTTGCCTTCTGTGATTAGTAAAGTCGTCCTTCTATAGGCCCCATGCACACCATTTTTATGTATCAAGCTTCTTGCCCAATGGTGGATAATCAAATCTTTTCTTGCACCCTACATACAAAAAATTCTCTAGTTTCTTGTTATTCCCTCACTCAGAATCAAGTTTAAGTACATATATTGGCCTTCTGGTGCAGTGCATTGATCAGTATGCAAGCATAATGCTGTCATACATTGCCATAAGCATCAAGGCACTGCAGCTTATGACTCAAGATTTTTATTTTTTCTGGGTCAAGAGAACTTGAAAATAGCATGTCGTGATCGTTACTCTCTTCCGAGGTTTATCATTTTGAATGAAAGAAATAGCCAAAACTGGAAAGTAACCCTGCTATTTAGAAATGGGATTGAGCTAGGTTGCATCAAGTCATTGGGCACATAAACCTTCTTTGTAATTATGGATGACAGAACCCATTGAGGTCTTTCATTTGCCATATGGCTTCTTGAGTAATTTTCCTTGAGCTATTTAACTCCAAGCTCAAACAGAGTTTTCACAGTCTGGAATTAGTATACAAATTTCTGGAATAAAAATGCATAGTGGAATTCTTTCTTGGCTTCTTTTGCTACTGCTTTTCTCCCTCCAAGATGTATGTGTTCTCCTCTGTGCAATCTCACCAGAATTCAAAGCAATCTGCTCCTACACATCAGTATAAACAGATAGCTGGCTTTAGAAAGTACGCATAGGCGTAGTGGGAGAGACTTAAAATGGCCCCAGCAATTGGGTTGGTGTTGCTGGTCAATGAAGATCTCATCCAAATGGCTGCAGATATCTCTTTAAGAGTATGTGGATCGTCATCTGTACTCTCTGCTGCTCACCTAACTTTCGTAAAGTGTCTGACATTCATACATATTATGATGGTAATATTGTTCATAAGAAAATGTAATGAGGGTATTTATTTTATTATGGAGCATGGTAGAAAGAAAAATGTTTTCTTTGATGACTGTTAATCTTTTGTCATTTCAACTTTAATTTCTCTCTGCAGAAAATAAATTGCTCACGGGTCCAAAAAGTGGAGGAAGACTGAGAAGGTAATGTTTCCTTTGACCCATATGGTCAGTGCTTCCAATCCCTATGTTAGCCCCCTTCTTTGGATTTTGTTTTTGCGACAAGCCATTCGCATCCGCACAACCCTTTGCCAATGGTGTTTGTGAAGCACTTTTATTATTTTTCTCATACCAACTAGAATGGATTACCCCCTAATAAGAACAAGTAGCTTACACAGACAAGCAGAATAATCTTCATTGTATGCAGTTGAGGAAATATTTGAGCAATTTCCTTGGCTTCTGCCTTTTTATGGAGGAATAAGAAAAGGCACAGATACCAAATAGATTATTCTTTTTTTCATGCACAGTGGGAAATGTGTGCTTTCATTCTAATCTTTGCCTAAAATGGGTGTTTACTGTATCCTTATCTTCTAAATAAATTTCCAAGTGCTCCCCTCCACTAAGACCTGCTAATTTATCCAAAGAAGATGTTTGTGTTTACAAGTTAAAATGCTTTGGTTCCACTATGATGGTCATCCACTGAATATACTGCAGATATACTGAACATCACTGCTACAGTACTATCGGATGTAGGAAGAAGGGTGACTGTAGCGTCTTTTGACTGCATCTGCTGAGGTGGTGAATGGTCCCAGCTCAAACTTGCAAGCCATTGCAAAGCAGGAGAATTCTGTTTTGAATGCAAGACTACTTCTCCCAGCATCTGTTAAACACAGAAATTATACATTGCTGGTAATTACATGTTTTGAATTTTATAACAGAAAACATATCCCTTATTGGCCTGGAAATAATTTGACCGAGCCTCCATCTCTGTGCAGTCATTCCCATCAAAGTCTTCCCCAGTAACACTGCTTCTGACTCTGGGTTCCTTAGATTCCAAGTTAACAAAAGCAAATGTATTTTCCCTCACTTACACTCCAGGTTTGGCATGGAACAGAAGGGAGGCATCAAGTCTCCGAGTACCTTATTTAAGGTCTAGCCTTAGCCAAGACTTTTTGATGTTACTATAATGATATGTCTGATATATTTACGTCCCCCCCCTCCTTCATCCATTGGTCTGTTCCAGTGTCATTCGTGTCTTGCTTCTGCCCACTACAGCATGGGGCAATTGGTCAGACTACTTCCACCCTGGCTAACTTCACTTTGCGTGAATGCATTTAGCCCTTTCACAAGGAGCACATCCACATGCAAGGTAGTTTCCTTCAGTGCTTCTCTCGTTTTGTTTTTACTTTAATTATTACTTTATTCTTTTGCTTTGTATTATGCCTTAGAGCCTGATGTGTTAGTTGGATTCTTCTTGCTTTCTTCATACTTTATTGAGTTTTTATTGAGTTTTATTGAATTTGATATGATGGCACTGAGCTTGTATGCAGGTAGGAAGTAAAAACACCATGGGATCATTCCACAAGATAAGGCAATCCTCACGATCAATCAGCCTAATCTTTCTTTTCTTATTTTCTTCTTTCCTGCTCCTTTCCAATGGAAAGAGATTTGCAGCCAATGCCAGACCTACTGGCTTTTTGAAGTCTGTGTTAGCCAAGACCTTTTGATTTTACTAAAATTGTGTGTAACAGCCAGACTTCACCCATTAGTTTGTGGTTCTGTCATTCACATTTTTCTTCCACCCACTCCAGCATGCATCAAGGGGTAATGTGGCAGCACCCTTCAGCCAATGGCTGACTTCACTATGAGTTACGGTTTGCTACCCTTTCACAAGGAGCACTTCAACACACAAAGTAGTTCCCTTCAGTGCTACCGAGTACCGGTGAGTACTATGGCAATGTATGCTTATGTGAGACCAAAACCACTTTTTTGCTTTTAGCCAATGTTTTTGTTTTGATTGAGGGCCCACAGCTGCTTGAACAATAAAGGTTTGCAAAAACCTTCAAAAACAAAACATGAACTTGCTAAAAGGCTGGCAGCCGATGCCAGACCTGTTGGCTTTGCCAATGCTTGTTTTTATTTGCTACACATCTTGACACCTCATCAGATTAATTAGACTGATGACTTAGTAAACATCGACCCTCTGATCATCCACGCCCTTGTTCAGGGCTACTGCCGTTGCCAGTCCTGCCTCTCATCCTCTCTGACCTTTATTGGGCAAATGCACAGCTTTTACAACACTGTTGTATGCATGCTCTTTCTTCTTCGGTACAGCTGAGGGGTCAAACTGATGTACTTCTTTCCACTAATTACCAGAGCCAGTGGAGTAAATAGCCACTAATTTTCTTACAAGGGTTTCCTCATTCTGTCCCCCTTTTCTAGGGCCAGTAGAAGTCCCTCACCTCACTAAGGATATATTTCCAAAGGCTAAGCTTCCAGTCTTCCTCAGGTATCTGATGCTTTTGAAAAGCTACCTCATAAGCTTCAAACCGTTTGTCAGTAGCGTCCCCCCACAACAACGTCAGGTACAGACCCTTGGGAATTGGGACCCTCCTGTCTCTAGGGGGCAATTTGTATATGTTGCCACCATCACGGCTCGACTTGCCTGTCTAGCCTTAATGTCCAGCTCTTTAGGGCTTCTCTCATGAACCAACTGCTCCAAAGTGATTCTTTACTCCATGGCCAGTTTCCTTCCCGACATGGGTAGTTTCTGCTCTTCCATACGCAACTAGGCCATCTGCAGCTTGAACTCCCTCTCTCTTCCTGTCCGCCAGATCCTCTGGGGACAGACTGTGGGAAGATGCACTGCTCTCTGCCCTGGTAGGGTGTTCTTTTTCAAGGTCAAGTCATCCCGCTCAGCTGAATGTGCATTCCTGGGAGGTCCTCTCCTTGTCTTTGCACCTCCTCATCCCCTTCTGTGGCTTCAACCAATGACTGGTGAGCCTCCGCCCAGGGCATCAGCATCTTTTGGAGTTCCACCATACTGGTGGTGCTTTGGTCGGAAGTCTCCTCTCCTTGCAGTACTCCTTGAGCTGGGCCACAGTGTGGCAGTCCATGTTTGCCAGCTCCAATTCCATCCTTGCAGGTGTGGTTTCAGACAAAACAGTAAGAGGGAGAATTTAAGAGAAAAAAAAAGAAGCCAATCCAGGAGAATTTAAACTTAAATTGGTCTTAGATATAGGATGGTTGTGTATCCAGTCTAGATGTTTTAGTGCACGAGAGGCAGATTCTTGCCTAGGTATGCCTAGAAGTAGTCGAGCCGCCACATTCTGAATGACTTGTAATTTGGTCAGGCATTTTCTTCTGATGTTAGCGAAAAGGGCTTTGCAATAGTCGACCTTGGATAGGACCAATGCTGACATTACCATTTTTTTAGGCATTGAGGATTGTATGGGAAGAGCTTTTTGAGACGTTTGAGCATGAAGAAGGAGGCTGAGGTGATAGTATTGACGTGACCCTCGAACGAGAGTAGACGGTCAAAGGTAACTCCTAAATTCTTCACCTTACAGGTGTGGGAGAGATCCTAATGCTTGAGGCCACCATGAATGTGCCCAAAATTAGAAATTGCTTCCAAAATGGAGAACCTCAGTTTTGTTGGTATTAAGTTTCAAGCAGTTTAATGCATCCAATCTCCAACCTCAAGCTGGCAGTTGTGGAAACCCGTGGCAGTGTCAGTAGGGTGGCTTGCCTTGGATAGCATGATTTGGGTGTCATCGGCGTATGACACCACAGAGAACCCAAATGATTTGATCAATTTTGCCAATGGTAGCCACATACACATTGAAAAGTGTAGAGCTCAGTGAGGAGCCTTGGTGAACCACACAGGGGAGAGTAAAAGATGGTGATTTAAAATTTTCCAGCGCCACAAATTGTTCTCTCTCACTGAGAAAGGATTTCAGCAGTAATAGTGCTCGGCCTTGAATCCTGATCGAGGTGAGGTGGTCCAGTAACGTGGAATGATTGACAGCATTGAATGCCGCAGAGAGATCTAAAAGCACCAAAGCAGTGTTACCTATGGCATCTACTGTTTGTCTGACCTGTAGTAAAGCAGTGATCGAGGCAAGTTTGGTGCTATGATGGCTTCTGAAGCCGAACTGGGTTGGGTCAAGATGTCCATATGTCTCTATGAAGGAGTTAATTTCCCTGTTCATCGCTTTTTCCACCATTTTGGTGGGGAAGGGTAGTCCGTGTTGCCTAGGTTTGATTTTTTTCAGCAGCGGGAGCACTGATGCCAGTTTCCAATGGGAGGGGAAGCTGTCCAAGTTGAACATTGAGTTAAAAATGGTCAGAAGGTTGGTGCTATAATTTCGGGTGCCAAGTGGAAAATCCTAGGAAGACCGGGATCAAGCGGGGAACCTGATTTGGTTTGGTGCAATCGGCTCATGACTTGGGCTAATGTAAGAGGAGAAAAAGAAGAAAAAGTGGTTGTGTCCACTAAAATTCTTTGTTCGGTCAGCTGTGTATATTGCATGGAGTATGATATCCCTGCGTTCAAAGATAATACCATTCCCGTAAGATGATTGCTAGAAAAGTTGCAGTACACAGCCTTGTTCTTGTCCTGAAAGAAGAATGCAAGGCAATTGTAGAAAGTTTGACTAGTGTTGGTGATGGTATTAGCAGGGAAACAGGAAAGTTTATTTACCACTGCAAATAGTTCTTTGGTTAAGTGTTTTGCTGCTTCTATGGCATTGATATAATACCAAGCTTTCTCAGCATGAATTAATGTTTTGTAGGTAGCTAGTGATTGACTGTATGCCTGTGAGAGGGACGGGTGGAAGGAAAATCAAGGAGGCGAATTCGGGGATCAATTTTGGTAGAGTTTTATTTAGAGCAGCAAATGTCCAACAAAATGTCAGCCCAACAAGACGTCTAGGTCGTTTTCTGTCCCTCTGGTGTTGTGGTCGAGCTGTTCGTCCTATGTAGTTCAGGTTCTTGGTTCAGTCGGGCACCCCAGGAGGCTCACGAAGGAAGAAAATGAAAAAAAATGTGGTAAGATGATCTGTTTCCACAAGTCTGAAGGACCGAACCCTCCACCGTCTAGAGGGGGCACAACCGTAGCACAGGGTTTTAGACTGGCTTATTTTATGTCGCTGCCTGCAGGGTGGTGAACAACAAAACAGAATACAGCCACATTTGATGTGTAAATATGCTTTCTTTCAGCCCCCTTAACTTCAGGGTGTTGACTGGGCGACATATAGCTGTGACCATGAGTAGGGGTAGGAAGTGCTCAAAATAACAAGGGAGGTGGGGGTTTCAGTGCAGGAATTACACACACACACACAAGTGCAAAAACCCCCACAGTGCCCCGTGACACGGCGCAATCCCCGGTGACCTCCCTTTACTGCCTCCCCCCTTCTGCTTCACATACTGCAACAACCGCAACTCTCCTGAGTTGCAGCGGCTCGTAGGTATCCGGGGCGTCTACCACTCCTCTGACCAGGTTTCCGCTCCTTCTTCGGGGTCATAGATGGAGTCGGGGTCGACGTCCGCAATCGTCTCTCCTTGGCGTTCTTCTTCCCGGGCACACTACTTCCACCCGGCAGTCGCTTCTTCTCTTGCGGTCTGTTCTCCTTGCTCCTCCGGTCTCCAACGAACTCTTGGGACTTCCGCGTTCTCCTTACAAGATTAGCCCCTCCTCTTCTTCCTCCTATTGGTTCCTCTCTCCCATCTGGGAAATCCCTCCCTGTACGCAAGAGGCAGAGGAACAGATTAACCCTGTCTACGTGTAGTGGTGGTCACTCGACTGTGATCCGTACGGTAAAAAGGACGGAGGGGCATGGAGGGTATGGAGTCGTCCCCCACACAAGGCCTCTCTGTCAGTGGGGTTGTAATGAAGTCTCCATTTACTTTCTAGTCGACTACATAGTTGCTTCTGGGTGCTAAGTTCCTCAGCGAACCAAGGTTCTGAGGGCTTGATTCTTTGTTCTTTTTCTATTTTTTAGATTTTCCAAAGGTGCTATAGAAATCAGAGATGTAGTAATACATTAATTAAAAGATGCTGCAGCTCTATTTTGGTCATTACTGGATGATGAGTGATTGTGGGATAGGGCTGAACTAAAGGCTTCCAAAGAGATAGATCATCATAGACGGATTGTTTGGCACTCTTTAGGTTGCTGGGAATTATGTGGGTTATGCTGAGGCTTAAGGGTGAATAAGACCTCTAGGTGTCGGAGCAGATCAGCGGAACAGTAATGCAATTTGAAGAGTGTTATTGTTGGAAAAAATATCGTCCAACAGATGGCCAGCCGAGTGGGTAGCTCCCTAGACAAAATGGGAGAGGCCTAAACTGTCCATAGCATCCGTTAATCCCTTGTCGTACTCGTCTTCCAAATGAAGATTGAAATAACCCAAGATTGTGAAGTCCGAGGACTGGACTGTTTGGTCCAGAAGATGATTTGGAAGCTGCCCTGGGGCTAGGCAGCCGATATATCAGTTGACAGCTGAAAAAATCATAGTTAATTATTTGAATTTTGGACAGTTCTTCAAGCTACATTGTGGTATTTAGGGTAATGAAAATTGCTTTAAATGAGCTTTGGTAGATGACTGCAAGACCTCCCACCTCTTTTGAATGGACAGTCTTGGCTGAATAAGGAGAAACCGAGTGGTACCTCCACAGAGAGTTCTAGTCTGGACGCTGCGTCGCCCAGGGTTCTGTGATAAAAGCTATATCTGTCCTTTGTGTGATGAGAAAATCGGCACACTTAAGAGCATGTTTATAGAGTGAGCATGCGTTGATTAGAGCGCAGTGGGTTGACTTTGGAACATGTGCTGATTTTGTGTGGGGTAGTAGATGTTAAGGTGAGCGCTTTAATTTTTTGATGTACAAAGGTAATCCCGCAGTCAAGGCAAGAGGTAGTTTCTGTGCTATTATCAGGACAGAGAGTAATACCGGGACAGAGCCACCAAATTCCAATTTTCTGTCTGCTTCCATTGGAAAATTACATTTAAAAGATGTTTAAGGCAATCCCCATGTTAACCTATGGATGGGATAGGCCTTGCAGTAGTGAAAAATGAATTTAGCAGTTTTTCTTTACCAGGACATGTAAAGCTCAAAGTACATGTCCTACCTTATAAATACACGGTACCCTCCCACTGGGGCTGCCTAGGGCGTACTAATGGGGTGACTTACATGTGATAAAAGGGAAGGTTTGGACCTCGTAAGTGGATACATTTTTCTAGTTGAATTGGCAGTTTAAAACTGCACACACAGACTCTGTCAGGGCAGACCTGAGCCATGTTTACAGGGCTACTGAGTGGGTGGCACAATCAGTGCTGCAAGCCCACTAGTAGCACTTACTTTACAGACCCTGGGCACATATAGTGCATTTTACTAGGGACTTATAAGTAAATTAAATATGCTAGTTGTGGATAAGCCAATGTTACCCTGTTTGGAGTACAGAGAATATGCCCTTTAGCACTGGTTAGCAGTGGTAAAGTGCCCAGAATCCTATAGCCAACAAAAACAAGGTCAGAAAAAAGAGGAGGTAGAAGGCAAAAAGTTTAGGGCAACCTTGCGAAAAGGGCCATTTCCAACCGTTATGTTATGATTTATTATGTTGTGTTATGTGCTGTACCAGCTCCATGTTTTTCTAATCTATTGCTTTAAAATGCTAGAAAAGCTTATTGCAATGTATAGAATATTTTTATCTTAGGGTGTTTGTTGTTCTAAACTCACAATGAATACTGCTATTAGTATATCCAGGTTGTGGACCAAGCATTTTCCAAACCTTTGTGTATTGCCAGATTATTTGGTATTTCATTCAGTTTAGTGAACGTTTCTCTAAACACGACCCCTGTGGTGCCCCGAGGCGACTAAATTAGGCTAAAACAAACTGGAGCATGGGAGAAAATTGCATGACGTCTACGAACATCTGCACGACTCTGATTGGCAAAGGATATCACGAAGCCATTATCCAGAAAAGACCTCATTAGCAATGAGATTGACATGGATACGTGTATAGCTCATATGTCTTAGCCAAATCAACCTTTTTGTATTTCATAGTGTAACTAATCTATAGTCTGCCTATTCATAAGGTTAAAAACGTGAAAGGAAAATTATTCAACTCTATCAGCAATTAAGTAATATGACACTTATTTGAAAAATGAAATATCCTAAAATTAAGAGTGAACGTGTTGCGAAATTGAAAATAGAGGACAGTCTGTCTCCATAGACATTTGTAGATTTGACCTGTAGAGTGTACACATTTAGTGAGTAAGATATAATTTAGAGCAAAAGCGGTAACTTCCCATCATGACTAGTATATGGCACATTTGTTTCTGAAGTAAAGAATAAAATAATCGACTTCTCTCCTAGGACTGCCAGCAATTCTTCACAGCCGCTTCCGAGGATTGGCCAACAGCAGATGGTGCAGCGGCCATTATCAAGAACAGCGGTGAGGACTACAGAGTCTAAACAGCGAAATAAGGAGAGCCCAAAACAGGTGGATGCAAAACTGTTTAAAAGTGCTTGCATTATAGTACATCAATAGTAATATGAATGAAGTTTACATACCTATCTATTCTGTGTTCAAGATTGCGAATTGACATGGTACTCTTTCATTTGGCTTACACTGCCTTTCCAGTTGCCTACAAAAGATGGGTTTTTAAGAGGGTTCCGGTGATTTGCAAAGAAAGTGCTCTTTGCTCTCCTGGCCTCCTCACAGAATGTTCTCTAAATCTTCTATAGCGGGGTTCTCCAACGGCGGTCCTGGAGGGCCAGATCCATGCCAGATTTTTAGCATGTCCCTATTTAGATAAATGTAGTTATCTTAAAAATCTGCCATGGATCCGACCATCCAGCACCGACTTTGGAGAACCCTGCTCTATAGTTCTTGTACTACTACTGTGTTGATGAGAACTATTATTCCTCTCTATTAGGTGTGTATGCACAGAACCTTCCACTAAGTATATTTCAACCACCCTTTATCATTCCTCTATATCTTTCTGAAAAATTCAGGTTAATATGTTTAGCCCGTACAGAGTCGAAAAACCATGAATATATTCCTATATCTTCTGTTCTTATGTTGATGAGGCTTTTAATTCCAATGTTTTACAAGTTCCCTGCTGCCATTGTACATCATAATGTCTGTACGCTGTGAAGCGTTCATTGCCTGGTTCAGGATAATATTCAGAAGTGTTATATATAGATGTCCTGCAGATCCGTCTGACGTATTGTCTTTGGTGCATTTGGTTTTCTTGACTCAACCCCTTTCAGGAGGCACGATGACCAATTTTATACTATTGTATGTAGGTAAATGCCAATTGAATATCTGCCATCTCCCTTTCATGTGTCTACTAATCACTTGCTCCCCCCAATCTTGCTCATAAAGAATTTCAAGAGTCCTGGCTTAGGGCAAAATCTGGAGTACCTGCAATTGTTGCTGTGGACCAGTGGAACATTGCCCTGCAGTATTTTGAAGGGTGCCAATTAAACCCTGTGGTGGTCCCTAGGTAGTCGAAATTCCAGGCCTCCTCGCAAATTATCTCCTAATAAATATTTTATTTTTACCAACCAACACATTTAATAAACCCCTACATTACATTAATATAGTATTTTCTCTAGAGTCTTTAATGTAGAGTTTTTGTTTCTTTGAATTGATAATTTGTTTTCTTTCTTTTGGAAACAATTTAAGACCGCTTGATTGTAGTTTTCTTTCAAGATCAAATCGATATTATTTTGATCCGTTGTCGTGGAGCGTCTTAAATGGAGTGTGGGCCCATAGACTTGAGCCTACTTTGGCTATTTGGTCATCTGGAACTGATTTTGACATGTCCTAAGCGTCTCTCACAGTCAACATGCTATTGTTGGTGTGTCTATAGGAGGTTTGTTCTGTGCAACCCCCACAAGATATATTATTGTAGGGTCACTTTTATTAGTTTGACTTCTTCTAAACAATTATTGTCCAGATCTGTGAGACTATGAAACACCTTCTGAAGTCTGCAGCTCCTAATCCACTTTTTGAATGATCTCAGCACATCCCTGCATGCAACACTGTTGTCTTTGATTTTCTCATATGAATGCTATCTCCTCTAAAATCACATCAGTGTTTGGCTCCAGTTGCATGGAGTACACAGGACCCACGTCTGGACATACCCGTCCCACTCGAGGTGACCAATGCAAAAAGAACAATTGATGGACAGAATGCAGAGCAATGTCATACATTCACCCCGGTACAAAGATCTGGGCCAAAATCCATTGTTTGTTTGCTCCCCATGCCATTCCAGTTTGAACCCAGCCATATGCACATCAGTCTTGACCCTGTGTGTCTTTTGCTTCCTCGCCCTAAGTGCGCCGGGTATGCCCAGACGTGAGTCCCGGGCTCACTGTGCCACTGGATTCAAGCTATCCTGGCCGACGAGGGGTGATACCCCGAAACCAGTCCAAGGATGCTTGTTTCTGGTCCACGGAGGGCCTGGCTTGGCAGTTCGGGCTGGACTGTTCCCATAAGGCACAGGGTCAAGACTGATTTACATACGGCCAGGTCTAAACTGGGGTGGCATGGTGAGCAAAAGAGTGATCAGTTTAACCCAGATCTCGTGACTGGGGGTGAATGTTTTGATTTGTTCTGCATTCCATCCATCAATTGTGTGCCTTTTGCTTCCTCGCCCTCAGTGTGCCGGGTATGCCCAGACGTGGGTCCCGGGCTCACTGTGCCACTGGATTCAAGCTATCCTGACTGATGAGGGTGGAAACCCCGAAACCAGTCCTAGGATGCTTGTTTCTGGTCCAGGGAGGACCTGGCATGGCAGTTCGGGCTGGACTGTTCCCATGATGCACAGGGTCAAGACTGATTTGCATATGGCCAGCGCTAAACTGGGGTGGCATGGTGAGCAAAAGAATGATGGATTTAACCCAGATCTCTTGACTGGGGTGAATGTTTTGATTTGTTCTGCATTCCGTTCATCAATTGTGTGTCTTTTGCTTCCTCGCCCTAAGTGCACTGGGTATGCCCAGACGTAGGTCCCGGGCTCACTGTGCCACTGAATTGAAGCTATCCTGGCTGATGAGGGGTGAAATCCCGAAACCGGTCCCAGAATGCTTGTTTCCGGTCGAGGGAGGGCCTGGCTAGGCAGTTCGGGCTGGACTGTTCCCATGTGGCACATGGTCAAGACTGATTTGCATATAGCCAGGTCTGAACTGGGGTGGAGTGGAGTGCAAAAACACGATGGATTTAGGCCCAGATCTCTGTACTGGGGTGAATGTATGACATTGTTCTACATTCTGTCCATCAATTGTTGTTTTTGCATTTGTCACCCCGAGTGGGACGGGTATGCTCAGACGTGAGTCCCGTGCTCTCCACACCACTGGGGTCAAGCTATCCTGGCTGATGACGGCTGATAGCAAGAAACCTGTCCAAGGATGCTTGATTCCGGTCCAGGGAGGACCTGGCTTGGCAGTTCGGTCTGGACTGTTCCCATGAGGCACAGGGTGGAGACTGATTTGCATATGGCCAGGTCTAAACTGGTGTGGCATGGTGAGCAAAAGAATGATGGATTTAACCCAGATCTCTTGACTGGGGGTGAATGTTTTGAGTTGTTCTGCATTCCGCCATCAATTGTGTGTCTTGTGGTCTGGTGTTTTATCCTATGCTTTGTAGGGCTTTGTTTCATGCTTATTGCCCAATATTTGTGTTGTCAACATTCACGTGCCATCATGAAGGCACGTCTCATTTTTGTGTGTACGGATACCAACATGTTCATCCAAGGTCGTTCTCCTGGGTTGCGGAGTTGCACCATGTTATGGTCCTTTCTTGCAACACTCATCTCTTCCTCTTAATACATCACCACTTTACAGAAGGTAGATCTCTTCTGATATGTCTGTGGATCGCGTTCCCCTGTTTCTCCTCTTCATGCTGCAGCTTCATTTAGAAGCTTCTTTTGGCTTCTGCTCCCATCCAGTAGACCTCAGTTCGGGGGGTCTGGTATTTCTTTGACATTAACATCTCTTTATGTCTAATATCTCATAGGTGTGTTAGCCGTCCTTCTCATGCTTCCACAATCGCAAATTCATGTTTTACTTGCCCATTTTGTTTAGTTTACTAATTTGTGGGTCTCCTTCAGTGTAGCCAAAGGCGACCTCATCTCACTAGTTATTTCAGTAAAGTCTCAAATGTGCCAACAACTTAGGTTGTGGAGACTCAGATATCTCCTTTGGTCCAGTGCAGCCTCTCCTTTCCACTTCTGTTCTCTCTTTGTTTATTTTTGTGGCTGATGTTGAGTATTTTACAGTGGAGATAATTCGCCTTCTTATACAGGGGGTAGTTGCATCCTTTCCGGGTGGAGTTGCCTTTGCTGGGTTGGGAACAGTGGTGAGGACCCTCTTCTGCTACCTCTTTAGTATTTGGTTGCCTTATGATTATGTTCCGCTGTTGTTATATCTGATACTCACTATGGCAACCCTCTTGTTTACCCAGTATTGACTCTTCTCAACCCTTTACTCTGTGTAATTGAAGTTAACCCCCTTTTCTCAGTTGTGAGTACATTCATTTTACGATTTTCCCAACTTTAATCGTTCCCTCTGGGTAGATAGTAGAAATGGAAGATGAAAACAAAATCTTGTTAGTCTGTTTCTTCAGCGTCTTTTTAGTGGATTACTTTCCTCTTTTGGTTTACTGGCAGCCAAGGGCACCTTGTATCTTTGTTCTGACCCACTCAAAAGTTAACTCCACTATCTCTATCAGTTGTTTTATTTTTTTGTGCTAAATAGTGTATTTAATCTTTAGCTCTGCACTATGTATTACTTGACCTTGTAGGACCAGATGCAGCCTACTTTCAAGGGCTTAGTGCACTCTTTATTGTCATTTTACGTCGTTTTCCCTCCTGAGTTTGTGGTTTTCGTTTTGCTCTTTTGTAGGCCCCTGTTGTAACATGTTGAGGATCCAACTCCAGGCTCACTCATCCAACATTCCACAGCATCATCACGCACCAACATTCCACACCACAATCACACTGGCTGAGCAGCAGGTATGACAGCCTCCATATAATCCTCTCTGTAGACGCTTCACCAATCCGCGCTGGACTTGCAGATCCCACATAAACACAAACATATATCCTTACATGTCCCCTACATGGTGAAGGCAAGAGACCCAAGTTATGGGGATTGCAGGGCCATAATGCAGGCACTTGAGGTGCAGAGGGGTCCCCAACCCTGTAGGGGGTCCGCATTCTTCCGGCGGGCCCATTCGGACCAAGGCCAATGAATATCTGTGAGATATGGGAGACTCGGGGGCCCCTCATCACATTTCCCACCGGCGGGGCACATCATTTTGCATTATTCCACTGGGGAGGTGGTCTGGCTTTCTTGAGAGAGCTGATAGGACCACAGGTAAAAAGACCGGTGCCGAAGGACTGTAATCCCACTGCAGTTCTCACCAGTGACCAACAGCATGGCTTGAGAGGCAGCAAATACTCCCTCAGGATGGCGGACATGCATGAGTGTCCACCTGATAAGAGAGTAACGCTTTAATGACGGCACAGCCAAGGGAGACATGGAGCGCCTGAACTTGTGTACCTGGCTGAGGAGCTAGCTGGAGGAAAAAAACTGAAAAATGGTCACGGTGGGAAATGTTTTGAAGGAATGCAGTGAAAGTTCATCCCAGCAGAGCTAATCCTGACACAAATGGATTTCATGCATGTGGTTGAAGAGCTAGGGTTGTTGATGAGTAACTTCGCTGATCACACAGGAAGACATCCTCTTTGATGGTCTGTTGAAGCGTGCTTTGGCATAAATGAGGTGGCACTTCAACCTGGCACGGGTTCATCCATCTTGCGAGGAGCTACGGAAAGCGCCTTTCATGTCCATATAAATCACTGCAGCTATACTTGAATCAAAACACCAGCGCGCTTTATTGGAGCAACAATGCATTGAACATCTGTGCCACAACTACTTGGGTTAAATGTTATGTCTTCCGTGCCATTGAATATGACGACAGAACCGAGTAAAGCCTGGTTTCCACATGTCTTGGAAAATTAACTTTAATTTACAATAAACTTTGCAGCCCCGTATTTAATTGCAATAGATATGCACATCTGTTTGCTGACATCCTCTGTGCATTGGAAACGGAATGGGAGAGTTTTGGGTGTTTATTTTGATTTTACTTGTTAGTTTCTTCTGTATTTGATTTAACTGTTATCAGTTTTTTGGGCTGCATTGCTAACAAGTGTTTTTAGGCGGGTTCTAGGAAAGCTGAATACAGGTACAGCGAATTAAACAAATGAAATGCTGAATACAGGTACAGCGAATTAAACAAATGAAATGCTGAATACAGGAACAGCGAATTAAACAAATGAAATGCTGAATACAGGTACAGCGAATTGAACAAATGAAATGCTGAATACAGGAACAGCGAATTAAACAAATGAAATGCTGAATACAGGAACAGCGAATTAAACAAATGAAATGCTGAATACAGGTACAGCGAATTGAACAAATGAAATGCTGAATACAGGTACAGCGAATTAAACAAATGAAATGCTGAATACAGGTACAGCGAATTAAACAAATGAAATGCTGAATACAGGAACAGCGAATGGAACAAATGAAATGCTGAATACAGGAACAGCGAATTAAACAAATGAAATGCTGAATACAGGTACAGCGAATTGAACAAATGAAATGCTGAATACAGGTACAGCGAATTGAACAAATGAAATGCTGAATACAGGTACAGCGAATTGAACAAATTAAAGGCTAAAATCAATAACATTTATCAGCGATACGGTGGAATATAAGTCTTTTAGGGGCGTTAGTGTAATCTCCATGTATTTCATGATACTAACAGCAGAAGGATGAAAGGCGGATGCAAAAAGGAACCTATGCAGATGAACCTTTCGCTATTTTAAATATTATATTTATCCTCCAAAAAGAAGTGAAAACGTAATTAACACCATAGATGCAAATTCGTCCAGAGCTTTCTCTGCCAGAAGCGTTACTACTGCCAATCTAAAATAAGTTATAACGTCACCATTTCTTCTCGAATAATTATACGTTGCCACCTATTCGCTTTACTCCAGGTGCAAGTACAGCTCCAACAATCACTTTGACACATTGGATCACCTTTCTGAACCTTGCATACGGCCCCAAAACCTACCCTCCATAGTAGGCCTCTCTGTAAGCCCGAGATCAACAGGGAAAGTAACTTCTTCTCGTGCTTCCAAAAGCGCTTCGGGTCCTTGTAATATGGTAGTGCTTCAATACAAAACAATAAAATACAATAAATAAACTGTTCGCTAGATAAGGGCTTATATGAAAAATTAAGGCACTTTGGGGCATATCAGCAAGGGCTGGCGATAATTATCGCTCAGCGCTCTTAGCGCGAGGATAATTATCGCTGGGCGACTCTGAATTTTATCGCGGAGATAGCGTGCAACGCTTATCTCCAAAGCGATAAAATTCAGAGCGCAATCTGCCAACTGTGCGATTATCGCTGGAAATCCAGCGATAATCGCACAACTTTTGGCGATAGCTTGCGGATAGGGCTACACATACTTAGCCATGATATCCACCTTAGATAGGATATCATGGCTAAGTCAGTTTCAAAGCAGGCGTAAGGCGTAAGGAAAGTATCGATAACAGAGGTTATCGCTACTTTTCTTGTCGCTATGCTTCTTTGTGTGAGGCTTGATAACAGGAGAAATGTCGCTTAGCAGCATTTCACCCGTTATCCTGGGGAGGAAAGCCCACTTTGCCCTTGCTGATATGCCCCCTACAGTGCTGGATCACTGCTAAACATATTTTTTAGAGAAACCCACACAAAAATGTAAGCAATATTCTATTAGGAAGAGTATTTTGGCTGGTCTGAGTTAAAGATCGTTTTGGTTTACTAGGCCTTAATTCTTTTTTTTATTTAGTTATTTTTGCTCTTTTTAATTTCACCTGCAGAGGAAGCCAGCCATCTGTCTGACAGTTATTTTTTTCGAGTTTGAGAGAAGGGCTTACTCAGTTCTACTGCCCAATTATAGCAGGATGGTGGAACATATCGCTAAGGGCCTGTGAGAAATAGGGTTACTGATTGGTGTGAAACCCTACTCAAGCAGCAACCACAATCCTTGTCAGGTTGAAACACAAGCAAAACCTCAAACTAACCTGTGCTTAACACTCTGGTTGCTCGTCACAGAAGCAGTCAGGCATAACTTAGAGGAAATGTGTAAAGTATTTATGCAGCACACAAACAGTAATAAAGTGACAAAGCAACACAAAATGTAATAATATTTAAACTATTTTACACCAAAATGAGAAAAATCCAATTAGTAGAGCCAGAGATATGCAATTTTAAAGGTTTGGGTAAAAATAGTGCTGAAAAGCACAAAGCCCCAACTGTGGTTGTTGCTCAGGACCGGGACAACGTCACAAGTTCAGCCCGACTGCATGGGAGTGCGGGCTGGATACAGGGACCAAGTTAGTTCATAGAAATGTATCTTAAATCCTAGTTGCAGAGAGTTGAGCTGCGCAGCAGCAGTCTCGAGAAGCAATGCGAGGTGTGTATCGAAAATGCGACGTACTGTGGTGGTTCAGATGAGGTGCACGGGTTGTAATGCGGGCTTGCGTTGAGGCTCCATTGGTTCCGATTGGAGACTGTAAGGTCCGCATTGAGGATGTGTCATGCAGTGGCGGTTCCGATAAGCTGTGCAGGCTGCGATGCGGATTTACGTCAAGTCTGTGTTGCGCTGCATTGATTCCGAAGAGGCGCTGTGAAGTGCTGCTTTGGGTTTGAGTCGCTCTGCGTCGGTCTGATGAGACAACAGCTGGTCTGGCAGAGCATGGTTAGCCACACTTATAATGGTCCCAGGACTGGAAGCGGACCACTTGGGAGGGGAGGGGGGGGTTATGACTCACTGCAGGCAGAGTCCAGGTGCAGGGTTCAAGATGAGCCAAGAGAGGATGTGGCCTTTAAAAAAAAAGTGGGCTCTCCCCTAGCCCTTTGTGCCCAGTACCTGCCTGGAGAGAGTGAGAAGCCAGTATTCATAACTCCACCTTGGTGCGGTTGGGTGTTTTCGACTCCTCTTCCAACCCTCTCTTATAGATTGTTCCACATTTGCTTCTGAGGAGGGCCCTGTGGAGAAAATGCCCCACCTTTGATTGTTTTCCTGTTAGGAGCTTACTAGCTTCTTCCCTCTTTTAAAGCACCCCCTTCCCTTGGTAGGACAGTATCATGGTGACATTCCCTGTCTTTTATTGAAGAGGCAAGATTGTGAACGTTTCATGGTATTCTAACACTGTATTGACCCTGAGAATTGGGCAAGCTGGCTCGCTTACCTTCCAAGACTGGCTGCTGCCCTGCCGGAGGAGCCAGCACCTGCTCGGTGTCAAGCTTCTCTGGCTACTGGGTTTGAAATTCATACATTGGTGTTATGTAGCTAATCTAATTCTGAACTACTGGATAACATATATGTTAGTGGCCCGTTATCTTTCAAGAGCCAATAATCATAAGGATGTTAATGCATGGAACTGATACGTTGCACAGTGAAAAGTAGAAAACTGCCTCTGTTCTGACTGTGAATTATAATGTTTTCTGTACATTTAGGAAAATGGCAATTCAAGTTCTCCAGAGATTTCGGATTTTGGTTTGAATGTTTCCGCAATCAACAAACGTGGTGGAGGAGACAGCAACACTCATCCTCGAAGGGTTAGTAGAACCATATTTTATATAACCACCTTATGTAGGTGGCCTTTTTGATGCATCTGAAACCGTTGTAGTGATCTGCAGATGTCTACAAAACTGTGTTATACATAAAGGGCAAGAAGTACAAAGTTTAGGAATTGAGTTTTCCTAGTTACGATTCTTACTAAACTGCAATTAGGGAATCGCAATTCCTAACATTAGAAATATTTGTACTTCTAAATTGTGATTCCTAGTGGAACGCACATTAACCTACCTCATCAATATTAATGAGATAGATCATAGTTTGGGCCTCATTAGGAATGATAGCCATCACAGGGATGGTGGCCAGCTGGGGTGGCCATGTCTGTGATTGCTTTTAAACAAAGTTATCTTTTTGCTTTAAAAAAAAATGTTTTAAATGTAGCCTGGCTTCCTTAAAGGAAAATGGGATGTGTTTTAAAAAAAAAAGAAAATGAGACATTTACGTTACATTTTTTAAGATTATGCAGTGGTCTGTGGTAAAATTGGTTTACACCTAATTTGGCATATTCAATTTACTTATAAGTCCCCTATACAGGGGTATATCATATACCCAAGGCCTATAAATTAACAGCCCAATTGTTCACACCTGTTCAACTGTGTGGCCTGACAACATTGACAACAGGAACAATACTTTAGCTGAAAGTAAATTCAGCTGATCTTGCTTTGATAATTTCATTGGACATGCCATGTACCTTCTGAGGCCTGGAAAGTTTCCAAGTGGGCATCTGGGAGGAAATAAATCATTCATTTCCATTATATTTAGATGGAATGAAGGTCTTGATAGCAAGTTCTTAATACACCTCCCGAAGGCTAGGCGTTCAGGAGGTTAGGTTCTCAATACTCCCTAAGTCTTAAAGGAGGCTATTGTAAGTTTAGTTATCATTAAACAAGACACATTTGCTGTCTGATCTAATATATTTACATGTTTTTACTTCAGAAAACATTTGTTTTGTGAGTGTATAAGCAATGCAAGTGGATAAAATACAATCTCCTTTTTCAAATATAGGAGGGTATCTCTTTACAGTGTTTGATAAACAGTAATCTGAATCGTAACAATAATTTAGAAACTAACATGAACCAGAGTGGCAACAAGGCACCAGAATAATGTGTATTCTATTAAAAAAAATATTTGAATTACTTTTTAAAAAGGAAACCAATACAGATAGTCTTTCTTCCTGTTACAGGGCCAGCAGTTCATATGTCATATAAAATTAAACAGACATGTCGCCACACACAGGAAAGACGTCGTAGTCCCACAGCAACAGACTCGGGCTTGTAGATCGGGTGCAAGGCAGCATATATCACCTCTACATATCTTCACTCTCTCAGATCAGAAGATGAGGCATTCCCTCCTTCCACTCACACATGTGTTGGTTAATATCACAGTAGTTTCTCCATGGTCCCAAGATCCTAACACCCCATTCCCCCTACAGACGTACTTTTCAGCAGACATGTACCAGTTCGTGTCTGATTTCCATTTCTCTACCTTGCGGAGGTCTGCCGCTTCCTAGTGGGGGGCTATGTTGCCTCCCACAATTTATTTTATTATTTTATTTTATATTCTTATATAGCGCAAGAATCGACCCCTTACGGGGTATCTCCGCGCTTTGCTCGCAATGTGGCATGGCAGATGTTACCAGAGGTTGTGGTTTTCAGCTAACAGATGATTATTTATTCTTCCAGGAATAAGCAGGTTTTTAACTTTTTCCTGAAGGAGGAGTGGTTAGAGGTTTGTCTTAGGTCGGGAGGAAGGTTATTCCAAAGACTAGGCCCTACCAGAGAGAAGGCTCTGCCACCTTGTCTGGTTTTTTTTACCAGAGGAATTTTTATCAGCAATTGATTGCTTGACCGTAGTGCTCTGTCAGTTTTGTAGAGGGGCAACTTTTGGGTCAAATAACTGGGGGCTTTCCCGAACAGGCATTTATGAACCATGCAACAGAATCAGACCGAAATGACATTGAAGTTTTGTCTTTTTGGGGGGAGTTTCATCAGTCCAAATACCTAACAGGAGGAGATGTGCATGATCTCTTACAATTTCTTTCCACCTTAGTCAGACAGCATCTGCCCGCCCCTCATGAAGGATTGTTATCTGGAGTAAGCAAAAGATAATGGGAGAAGGTTCCCACCTGACCGCATCTCCAGAGACCGATCAGAATCTGTTCTACTAAATTTAACTCTCTGGATTTTTGTATTGTAAATTCTACGGAGAATCTTAATTTGGACCAGCCTGACCCTTGCACCGAATGCCACCTCTCTTGGGCATTGAAGGACCTTTTCCCAATCCATATCCTGCACACACCCTTGTCACTGACTGTTTTTCCTAAGGTTTCTGATTGTATCCAGCAGTATTATTAATGATTTTTTTGTAAGTGAAGGATATCACTTTTTTATATAATAGTTCTAAGAAGAACCTGTGTTCAAGCAGGGAGGTGTCTTCAAGGAGAACTCTGACAATCCACCCCTCACCCCACCTCCAGTGCCCTCTGGGACATAGCCTACCTGTGCACGTCTCAGTTGCAGATATCAAACTATTGCACTGTCTGACAGATAATTTAACTCCTTTAAGATGTTCGCAGGGTACCATTTAGTCTGATCCCAGACATTTCCGAGCATACTGATACCTATGAGATCCTATTTTCTAAATCCTTGTCTAACATCTAGCCCCGTCTAGATACAGGTTTGCAGCTTTTTACTTTTTACCACTACTGAAGTCATGTGTATCCCTGAGCCCTCTTTTAATGTCAAAGACAGACATGGAATCCCAGAGCTCAATGCATGTGTTTCATGAGAAAGGATTCATCTTGGAACAGAAACGACCATTAGTTTGCTACATAAATTGAGCTTCCCAATAGCATTTACCAGCATCAGACAATGTAATGTTGCTATATTAAATAGTGTAAGTCACTCTTGAGATTGAGATCCATGAAGCTCCCCATCCCTCTGTAACAGGGGAGTTAAGCACCAAAGGGCTTAAAGTATTCCTCTGGGACTCCATGTGGTTTGAAGGAGATAAAGGAACGCTGGAAGTCATACAGGGCCACCTGGCAAAGGACAGAAAGGGAATGCTTTCTCCAGTGCAATTCATTCCCTCAAAACCAATTTGATTCCTTGAATAGGTTGAGGTCAAAGGATTTCTTTGTATCATGGTTGATATAGATGCCAAGCTTTTTAAGGTCCCTTTTGATTAATAGCAACTGGATAGCTGAACTCTGTACCTGGGCACTAACCAGTTAGTGAGTATTGTTCTGGTAATCCCATATCCTGAGTATTGTCTAAAGATCAGAAAAGTCTGTTATAGTTTATGTAAGAAAATGTATTATTATTTGGGGTGGGTGGTCACCCAGCTCAATTAATCATAACATTGTCTCGACAGGGTGAACCCTAAAAGTTACTACATTGACTTGAGCTCAATACCCTGATAGATATGGCACAGCGCAGACTGGTTTTCTCAAGGAGCTTCTCTGAGTTACTTCTGAGGCTTCTAGAACCACAGGGACAGCACTTAGGGGCCAGGTCTCACTCCATCAGAGGCCAGAAGCACGGTCCAGTTGGTACTGGTCTGCTGGCCACTTCAAGAAAAAGGTCTCTTGCAGTTTGCTGTGTCCCTATATTCGCATAGTTGATCAGTCGATTAACCCTTGCAGTCCACTTCTTTGTCCTGGGTACACGATGGAACAGGTTCAGTCCTACAGGGCCCCTCTAAGGTCACACATAGCACATACAGTCCTCTTTCTTCGGTACGTCTTGAAAGTGTTAGGAGGTTTCCTTGGGGTGCCACATTTATGGTTTGGCACTAGCTCGGGATAGGGATGACTTGTGTCTCCTCCCTAACCAATGGTGTAAAAATTCCTAGGGATAACCACACCCACTTTATCAGCAGTTCTGCTACAATCAAACCCGGAGCGTGCCTTACTCCTAAAATCCAAGATGTGAAAACCCTTTCTACCTTGCACAAAATCTTTGTGCCCACCCAGAGGTGTGCCCAGCGAAATCAGTAGCACCATATTTTGTAGTCACTCAAAACTGGTTCTAGAGTAGTTTCCCTCAATCAATCAATCAATCATGACATTTGTATAGCGCGCTACTCACCCGGAAGGGTCTCAAGGCGCTGGGGGAGAGGGGTACGTTACTGCTCGAACAGCCAGGTCTCGAATTGTTTCCTGAAGGAGAGATGGTCCTGGGTCAGCCGAAGGTGGATGGAGAGGGAGTTCCAAGTCTTGGCTGCCAGGTAGGAGAAGGATCTTCCTCCGGCGGTGGCTCTGCGGATGCGTGGTACGGCGGTGAGGGCAAGGCTGGTCGATCGTAGCTGGCGGGTGGGCGTGTAGAAGGTCAGGCGGTCGTTGAGGTACTTGGGGCCCAGGTTGTGGAGAGCCTTGTGTGCGTGGGTGAGGAGCCTGAACGTGATCCTCTTGCTGACGGGGACCCAGTGCAGGTCTCTCAGGAGGCCGGAGATTGGCTGTGTCGGGGGATGTCCAGGATGAGTCGTGCGGAGGCATTCTGGATGCGTTGGAGTCTTTTCTGAAGTTTGGCTGTGGTTCCGGCGTAGAGGGTGTTCCCGTAGTCCAGTCGGCTGGTGACGAGTGCCTGTGTGATGGTCTTCCTGGTCTCGGTGGGGATCCATCGGAAGATCTTACGGAGCATTCGCAGGGTGTTGAAGCACGATGAGGAGAAGGCGTTGACTTGTCTGGTCATCGAGAGGGAGGAGTGCAGGATGAAGCCCAGGTTGCGTGCGTGGTCCGTTGGCTTGGGAGTGGTGCCCAGGGCAGGGGGCCACCAGGAGTTGTCCCAGGCGGAAGGCGATGATCCCAGGATGAGGACTTCCGTCTTGTCTGAGTTCAGTTTCAGGCGGCTGTTCTTCATCCACTTGGCGACGTCTATCATCCCTTCGTGTAGGCTGGTTCTGGCGGTGGCGGGGTCGTTGGTGAGGGAGAGGATCAGCTGGGTATCGTCAGCGTAGGAGATGATGTTGAAGTTGTGTTGGCGTGCGATGGCTGCGAGGGGGCTCATGTAGACGTTGAAGAGGGTTGGGCTGAGTGATGATCCTTGTGGTACACCGCAAATGAATTTGGTGGCCTCGGATCTGAACGGGGGGAGGCGGACTCTCTGGGTTCTTCCGGCGAAGAACAAGATGATCCACTCCAGTGCCTTCTCTTGGATTCCGATGTTGCTGAGGCGCTGTACTAGGGTGCGGTGGCAGACAGTGTCGAACGCTGCGGAGAGGTCCAGGAGGATGAGGGCTGCTGTTTCCCCGTTGTCGAGCAGGGATCTGATGTCATCTGTGGCTGCGATCAGGGCGGTCTCGGTGCTGTGGTTGGCTCGGAAACCGGACTGCGAGGGGTCGAGGGATCCATTCGTCTCGAGGAAGGCGGCGAGCTGTCTGTTGACGGTCTTCTCGATGACTTTGGCAGGAAAAGGGAGGAGCGAGATGGGGCGGAAGTTCTTGAGGTCGGTGGGGTCCGCTGTTGGTTTCTTTAGGAGGGCGCTGAGCTCGGCGTGCTTCCAGCTCTCCGGGAAGGTGGCGGTGTGGAAGGATGTGTTGATGATGTCCCGCAGTTGGGGTGCGATGATGGAGTCGGCCTTGTTGAAGACGTGGTGAGGGCAGGGGTCGGTTGGTGATCCGGAGTGGATGGTGTTCATCGTGCGGGTGGTGTCTTCGGTGCTGACCGGGGTCCAGTTGCAGAGGGTGGTGGTGGGGGGCGTTGGTTCGGCGGTTGGGTGCGTGGTTGGTGCGCCGAAGCTGTTGTGTATGTCGGCGATCTTGCGATGGAAGAACGAGGCGAGAGAGTCGCAGAGGTCTTGCGAGGGAGTGATGTCGTTGTTTCCAGCGCTGGGGTTGGAGAGCTCTTTGACGATGCTGAAGTGTTCCTTGCTGTCGTGGGCGTTGTTGTTCAGTCGTTCTTTGAATGCTGTCTTCTTGGTGGTGCGGATCAGCTGGTGGTGCTTGCGGGTGGCGTGCTTGAGGGCGGTCATGTTGTCTGGGGTCTGGTAGTGGCGCCAGGCTTTCTCGAGGGTGCGGCAGTTCTTCTTGGAGTCCTTGAGTTCGTCGGTGAACCAGGGGGCTTTCTTGTTGCCGGGCCTGCTGGGAGGGTTCTTTAGTGGTGCGAGGTCGTCGGCGCAGGTGGTCAGCCACTGTGTGAGGTTGCTGGCTGCTTCGTTGGGGTCCGTAGTGCTGGCGGGAGGGTTCTGGCGGAGGGAGGTGCTGAGCTGGTCGGCGGTGATCTTGCTCCAGCGAGGAGCCTGTTGTGGGTGGTGGTGGGTCAAGTTTCTCCTGAAGGTGAAGTGGACGCAGCTGTGATCAGTCAAGTGAAGTCCGGTGGAGTGGCTGAAGGAGATGTGCTTGCTGGAGGAGAAGATGGGGTCAAGCGTGTGGCCGGCGTAGTGGGTGGGGGTGTTCACCAGTTGCTTGAGTCCGAGGTTGGCGAGGTTGTCCAGCAGGGTGGTGGTGTTGCTGTCCTTGTTGTTCTCCAGGTGGAAGTTGAGGTCCCCTAGGAGGATGTAGTCCGAGGAGGCGAGGGCATGCGGGCTGATGAAGTCTGCGATGGCTTCGCTGAATTGTGTGCGTGGTCCCGGGGGTCTGTAGATGAGGGTGCCTCTGAGGGTCGTCTTGGGGTCAGTGTTTATCTGGAAGTGGAGGTGTTCGGCGGCGGTGAAGGTGTCGTTGGAGTTGGTTGAGATGCGGATGGTGTTCTTGTGTACGATGGCGATGCCTCCTCCAGTCTGGTTGACGCGGTCCCTCCGGGTGATCTTGTATCAGTCCGGGATGGCGATGGCGATGTCTGGTGCTGAGGAGGCGTTCATCCAGGTTTCCGTGAGGAAGGCGACGTCTGGAGATGTAGTGTCGAGCAGGTTCCAGAGTTCCACGGCGTGTCTGTGGACGGAGCGTGTGTTGAGCAGGATGCACTTGAGGTGGTTGCTGCTGGTGCTCGGCTTGGCGGGAGCGGTGCAGGTCCGGAGGCAGGTGAACTTGCAGGCTTGGCAGGTGAAGGGTCCGTGGGTGCGTTTCGGGGTGGCTCGGTAGCAGGCGGGGTTCCGGCCGGCGTTGAGTGCATTGAGGGTGGCGGCTTCGTAAGTCCGTCGTGTGGGCTGGTATCTTCGGGGGCCAGGGGGTCTGGCGCTGGGCGCGGTCCAGGCGCGGACGGGCGTACACGGGCTTGCCTTTGGCGCACAATCGGCGCACCCGCTGCGCGCGTACGCCGTGTGGCCTCCATATGAGGGGCTGAGGGAGGGAGGAGCAGCTGGGAGGCGGGAGCGGGGTGTCGAATGGGAGCGTCGGGGGGGGTGGGGCCGCAGGGAGCAGCGGCGGGAAACAAGGGCGAGGCGGGGGGCACAGAGGCAAGGGGGAGCGAGGGGAAAGACCAATTCACAACAACAAATAAAAAGAAAAAGAAAACAAAAATGGGAACAGAAGGCAAGAGGGGAACGAAGGGAAACTAATGAAACAAAACAGGGGGAAAAAACGGCGAACTCACAGCGGGGTAAAAACGGCGAACTCGCAGGCACAGGGAGGACGAGAAATGCAGGAGGAAACCAGCGGGCAGAGCACAGCACACGGCACGAGGAGGACCACGCGGTGGCTAGGGGGCCGACCTACCTGGTGACAGGGTCAACGGTCGCTCCCTTTACCACCGTGCGGCCTCCACATGAGGGGCTGAGGGAGGGAGGAGCAGCTGGGAGGCGGGAGCGGGGTGGCGAATGGGAGCGTCGGGGGGCGGGGCCGCAGGGAGTAGCGGCGGGAAACGAGGGCGAGGCGGGGGGCACAGAGGCAAGGGGGAGCGAGGGGAAAGACCAATTCACAACAACAAATAAAAAGAAAAAGAATACAAAAATGGGAACAGAAGGCAAGAGGGGAACGAGGGGATACTAATGAAACAAAACAGGGGTAAAAAACGGCGAACTCACAGCGGTGTAAAAACGGCGAACTCACAGGCACAGGGAGGACGAGAAATGCGGGAGGAAACCAGCGGGCAGAGCGCAGCACACGGCACGAGGAGGACCACGCGGTGGGTAGGGGGGCGACCTACCTGGTGACAGGGTCAACGGTCGCTCCCTTTACCACCGTGCGACCTCCATATGAGGGGCTGAGGGAAGGAGGAGCAGCTGGGAGGCGGGAGCGGGGTGGCGAATGGGAGCGGCGGGGGGCGGGCCGCAGGGAGCATCGGCGGAAACAAGGGCTAGGCGGGGGACACAGAGGCAAGGGGGAGCGAGGAGAAAGACCAATTCACAACAACAAATAAAAAGAAAAAGAAAACAAAAATGGGAACAGAAGGCAAGAGGGGAACGAGGGGATACTAATGAAACAAAACGGGTAAGAAACGGCGAACTCACAGCGGGGTAAAAACGGCAAACTCACAGGCACAGGGAGGACGAGAAATGCAGGAGGAAACCAGCGGGCAGAGCGCAGCACAGGCACGAGGAGGACCACGCGGTGGCTAGGGGGGGGCGACCTACCTGGTGACAGGGTCCCTCCCTCTGGGTTTGGCTGGGGAAACAAAGGTTTGCCTTCCCCAGGACTCCCCTTACATTTAAAGGGAAGGCCCTCGGCAAGTTAATGAAGTTCCTGAGTTTACCCTAATTGGACTTCCTGCAAGGGGAAGAAAAACCCCTAATCAAATCCAGACCATTGCCTCTGCTCTGGATGCAGTTTTAACACCTCATTAAGGTAAAGCGCTGGCAGATCAGCTGTCAGTATCTAATGCTAATAAGCCTACTGTAGGTTCAGGCAGGTATAAAGTAATTTTCGAAAAGTTACTTTGTCTAAATATTTATTAAAAAAATAGATTTTACCATTACATTGGATTTTAATAAGTATTAAAAATATTATTTGAATGACTTTTGTAGCACTTTCATGTTGAAAGGTACAGATTAAAGTTTATATTCTGCATACTGACTTTTTTCTAGGATTCAGCTACATCCCTGTCAGTGAAAAAAGCTATTAGGGATTAGTCACTGGAGGAGCACGGCAACTTTAATTTTGTACATATTACACTTTAAAATATCAGTTACCCTACCTTGTAGGTAACAAGGTGCACTTATGGGTAACTTATTAACATTTAAGAGCAGAGTTTGCTGCCTGTAAGTCAGACTACTGAGGTTCTTCCTGAACCCATGTTTTCCAGGCCTACCCTATGAATGGCACAATAGGGGCTGCAGTAAACGAATGGCATTTAACTGGCAGGCTCTAGGTGGATTTGCTACACTATATACTAGACACTCCTAGGCAAATTAAGTTTATCTGGATAAGACAATTTAATCTTGTTTAAAAGCAGAGCACAGGAACTTTACTCCTGACTGGTACGGTTAAAGTGCACAGAGTTTTAAGGCTGAATCTTTCCATAGTAAGTATTCACCCTCCAGTGCAAGGAGCTTGCACTCCACTTCTGTGGCCTTAGATCGTCTTAACGTTTTTCAGTGCCGAAGATATAGAGATCACCTTGCCCTAATCATAGTCATGTATGGCTTCCTCAGGTCGCCACATTCCCAACTAACCCCTCATTTTCTAGGGAGTAGTTGCTAGTGACCCAATTTGACAGTCACTCTTTTCTCTTGCCATGTGTTCAATCTCCATTCAGAGAAAGTAGAGGATCTAGGGCTATCTCTGCTCAAAGAAGGAAGTAGCCCAAGGTCCCTCCTGTTAAATATCTGATATCAGAAAATCTATGCAGGTGAACTGGTAGAATGTATTGAGGGCCCCAGAATAATGTGAATACTGCCTAATGCCCGAAGGTATATGTGCTGTACGTTCATCAAACCCTGCATTGAGGTAAAGCATTGCAAGTGTGAATCTCTAGTGCAGAGTCTAGTATATGATCATTCAATCCCCGCCAACATCACAGGGTTTAAATCCCCTTCAGCTGCCAGCAAATCCAGACCTCCAAGGGTGATGCCATCAGTAGTGAGAGCTGCCAAAGGTTCCCTGCCCGCTGCTTGCAGTGGATCTAGCAACTGTGTCTAGCACACTCTGTTTGATGCAGGCTCTCTGCCGTTAGCGCTCTCAGCACTTCAGGCCTATACATGACTTCACTGGTACACCCATCAGCGACTGCCTCTTTTCCTCGGATCATGCTACACAGACATGCCTCAAATTTGTAGTACCAGGTCAATCCTTTTTGGCCCGTATGGACAGAATTAACACATGATTTTGAGGGGTTAATTTTTAATTGGGCCAGGGGCATCTTTAAAGCCTGGCCATTTTGCCAGCAGGCAGACTAGGCCTCTCTAATATGTATCCTTGATGCACCTAAATGTATATGTTTGGAGGCGTTGATCCAATGCAAAAGAAGTTTATTTAGGGAAGCTTTTAGCACATTGCCATTTTGCAGTAGTCTCACTTGGTCCTAAATACTGCCTAGCCACAAATCCTCAAACAAAAGGGCGTAATGTGCCCAAAGAGTTCCTGATAATAGGAGAGTGAGTTATCAACTCATTTCACTTGCTTAATCCTGGCTAGTGAAAACCACAGACAAAAACATTTTCACCTTTGGCATTTTTGGGATCAAAACCTTTTGGGTTGTAATAGAGGGGTAAGAGATCAGACTTTGCAGTCATTTAGAGGAATAGAACCCTGCAAAAACCATGGGGAAAAAAAACAAATTACATTCCTTACACCTGCCAGGAAGTCACAAACGGATTTAAACGCACTTGCATTGTGGCTTTCGACGCCACTGTGTCTCACAATTGAAGTCAGTGGAGTCACAGTCTCAGGTTCGTTGTAGGTCAAAAACTCAGACCTGATTCGGTGGCTAATCAATGGCTAAACGGCTTCTCCCATGTCTATTGCCTCAGACAGCCTCTCGGTCCGAGTGCAAGTGCATTTAAAGCTTCTGAGAGGCAAAGAGACGAATACCTCTACATTCTGGATTGGCTAAAAGCCGCCAATCATCAGCCTCGCAGGCCCTTATGATAAAAACACGACCCAGCTTTGTTCCATAATAAAATCTGCACCAGTTTTACATTGGACAATTGAAGACTTCGGGTTTTAAAGAAATGTGCTGTTTGGTCCTGAGGAGAACCCCACAATGAAGAGGGATCGAAATGCGTCGACCGGGCGTTGTTGATTCCCAAACAAACATCTTGTTTAGAAGTGATTCCTTCTGTGCATTAATGTCAAGTTGTTATTGTTCAAATTTGAAGTTGTTTTCATTTTTCTGTTTATGCACAGATAGGAGGAGTCTGAATTAGATGTTGTTTGGTGTGGCACCTTGGTCTATTAAAGTGACAAAGATGGTATGAGGCCAAGGTTGTGTGTCTGAGAAGTGTGCATGTGTGGTGTGATACCAGTGTTGTTTGTGGGTGATTGACTTGGTGCGAATGAATCCGTTGAGAAAAGTCTAGATTGTTGAGCTTTATGTTTGTGTTGTTTTTCGTGAAGAATTGTGGTCGTGTTGTTGGAACTTGTGTACATAATTGGTGAGCTGTGAAATCACAAAAAATGACTTTAATGATATAGTAAAACATTTTTGGAAAATAAAATGTATTAAATATTTCCGGCTGTCAGTGATAAGTGGTCATGCGCCGTGGTAAAACTCGAGTGTAGAAAGAATTATCACTATTGGCATTTTCATTGTTTTGGTGTTGAATGGGCTTAGCCTTACTGATTAGAGCCACACCTATTGTTGTTCTGCCATAGCAATTAAGACATTTATTGAAAGTAGCAAGCCTCGTGTTTAAAATAAATAAATAAACATATACACATAAAGGAGGATTCTAGGCAGCTATCTTTATCCATTGAGCTGATGAATTGTCATTCCAATTATGCTCCCTCTCAACAATATTGAACAATTGGTCAGCTTATGTCTGCCATTGGATACCTTCATAATGCGCAACTCAATTTTTCTTGCTCATATGAATGCATTCACCTAAAATGTAGCCCCCCCATGTCAGTTATTTGAAGACACTTGAACTTACCAGTGACCGCTAATACCTATGTACAATAAGGTGTCATCACTTCAATAGAAATCAAAGAATGTAGTCAAATCTGCAGTATTAACTCGTTACCTCATACCACTTTGGCATTTTAACTTATCCTATGACAACAAAATCACAATTCAATAAAATAGAAAGCATGTTTATTATTCAAATATATATTTTGAACCCACTCTCCCTCAACTCTGTGAGGTTTACACCTAGTACGTTACTGAAGGACTGCAGCCTTGTTAAAAACGTTAAGCTGTTGCTTCTGACTCAAGAACCACAACTAGTAATGACTCGAGGTACTGCGACTATGCGCAACGCCAGACCTATGTTCTTTGCCAATGCTTGTTTAAATACGTTTTAGTTAGCAGGGGGGCTTGACTCTAAGACCTGTGAGAGAGAAGACAATGATACTGATAATGTTAAGGAACTGTTTCTTTTTACATCCTTGTAAATGATATATGACTGCCACAGGGTCTACCGGTAGATGACATAGGCCTGTTTGCTTTTATCCAACGAGGTAATATAATGGTCTAATGGATATGTGTCCCTCTAAAGGGGAAGACTTCTGGCAGTTAATTCCACATGAGCACCATTGCATTATATTTGAAGCAACCAATTACCTGCAAGCAGTAACTTGGAACATTTACGTTTGCAAGTCCTCAGGCTTTCGACATTATTATTATTTTTTTTAAGTTTAAAGTTTATTGAAAAAGAAATTGTATCATACATAGAAAGAAATATCATATATGGTAAAATCACAATGAAAAATGTCTATGTCGAATGAAAAGGGTGAGAGGGGAAGAAATGAAGAGGGAGGAGGGGGGGAAACAGCATGGAACAATAAATGGGAGAAAACATTACCTGAACAATAATTCTAATTCATCAACAGTAACAATTGTAAGTAGAATATGAAACATAAACATCAAAAAAGAATCCATAAAAAGGATAAAGGAGTAATAACAAAAGATAATCATCGGGAATATAAAGTAAAAAGACAACAGATAATTTATGGAGGTTTCCTAACTTCAGCCGGAGTATTAACTATAGGCGTTCGTCATTATTAAGCATCAGTCTCCTTTTTCATGTGAGCCCAGCATTTCTCACACGAGGCAGGAAATTCTCTTGGTAACCTATGACTTTTTCATGTTAGTTAAAAAGTACTTCTACTCACCTTTCCCCAGCCTCCATTACGCTACCTGACAAAAAAGCCAGATACATTATATTTTCAGAAACATTTAAAGCGAGGAAAGAAGCTGAGCAGGCAAACATCTTCTCAGTTTATTCATGTACTGAAGTTCTAAACAATTCATCCTCAGTGGGGAGTTAGTTCAGTACAAAAGGCTGCCAATGATATCAGAAGCGAACTGATGTGGTATGTGGCGCATGCATCCCTTCGCTCTCAAAGGAGCCTCCTCTTGTCTCGGTGTGATGAATCTCAGTACCGCCACAAAACCTTTTTCAGACCCCTTCCCCCGTCACCCCGTTTTATGTAATTGTTCATGCTTTAATATGAAGCGCCTTTAACTGTTACGTTTTTTTTATCAAGTTTTTTATCAACTTCCCTTAATCATACCAAGCAACAAGATGTAACGTCATTCTTAAAACATTTCCATTAATTTTCAGTATATACCTATCTCTCTCATGAGAGCAATTCAAACCCCTTAGCTTGCCATCACTAGCTTGCCATCACTAGACGGGCTTAAAATGGTTTTGATACTTGTTTCAAAACTCCTACGCATTTGCCACAGTATTAAAAATGTTATCAGGTGCGGAGTTTAGTTTGTACGTCAAAGTCCTACTAGAAAATGGACATCCCTGAAAAAGTTACTCTAAGTAGCACATCCTTTGGAAGATATCCATGCTCATGGCATCAAAACTGAGGCATTATCCAATGCAATCCAGAGATATGATTGAACCCCTTCTCACCCGTTCTATGGTGCCTCACTTAGGTAACTTCTATAGGCACTACTGTGTAGATGCTATTTTTTCTACTATGTGACTAATGCTATAAGGACCGATTGTCAACTAATTCCAATCAGACCAATGTTTCAACTCCTTCCATCTTGTCTTCATGTATCAATGTACACTTTAATTTTCAGATGGAGCTGTATGAAAGACGAATTAAATCTTCCCCACCTCTGAGATGATTTCTGCACTTATTCATAACCGATTTCATTTACTATACTATATCGGAAGCTTTCTGACCTGATGAAATTTCTACAGATTTGTCAGGAAAGACTTGGGGGCCGATTACGATGTTGTCTGGAAACTCTTCTGACCGAATAGATGTCAGAATCGTTTGTGACCGAATCGGCTTCTGCGAGTCCGAGCGAGCGATTACGATGCTTCCGAACATCGTTCGGTCAGACACACATTGACTTCAATGTATGCCTGTGTTCCGAACGAGAACACAGGCTCCCATTGAAAAAAGGGGTAGTTGCAACCCATGGTGCCTGCCACACTGTGCATGTTTGTAAAGGGGGGTCCCATAGGTACACCCACGGGCCCCAACCAGCAGCCTAGGGATGAATGGGGGCCTGCTACGGGCCCCCAAAGTTAAATTCCGGCAGCCGTTTCGTGTCAGACAAACCAATTTGGAACGGCTGTCAGAATCGGGCATCATAATCGCTCGCTCGGAAACAGTGCCATAGAGCTGTACGATTCAGCTCCGAACAACTCAGCCTGTCTAATGCTGATCAGAACCGATTCGGACAGCCCGAACAGTTTCCTTGCTTTGTAATCGGTTGTTCGGAAATGTATCCGATTCAGTTGGAAATATGGGTTCCAAATCGGATTCTCGGAATCCCATTCTTAACTTTTCCGACCGCCAACGTAATCGGCTACTTAATCTCAGCTTGCTGCGCTTCTGGAAAGACCCAAATCCGGTGTATTCAAAAGTTACCTATAGAACAAACTCTGATGTTCTCCTCCTTGTAACCCAGCATTGTTGATACTCAAGCTTATTTCGTTCTTACATGTAGTGTACACCCATGCCCATTTGGTTAGGTATGTGCTATAGAACACCATTAAGAAATAAAGGTAGTTGTGAACTCTTGAAATGAGCAGATGTGATAAACACTGATGCCATTTTGTTTTTTAAAGCCATGTTGTATGTCACCTTCAGGGTCAAGTGATTGATTTCCGAGGGCTAATTCAAGACGCGATCAAAGGAGCCTCGAATGAGATCACCATAAACAGCCTCAACAGTAATCCGGATCCATCTGTAAGTCACATTATGATTTATGAACTCCGTTCTGACAGTGAGATCTGTAAATACAAAGATAGATCTTTCTCTTATTTTATTGTGCTTGATGTTGGTTTCCTCCTTTGTCCAGGAACGGTTGATCAAACCACTGACGGCTTTCATTGGAATGAGCAGTGAGATGCGAGAACTTGCAACAGTTATAAGTAGGGTAAGAGAATCATTGTGAACTTTTGATGTAGTCAGACAAATATGTTTCCATCTACATGTTTTAAAGTTAAACTGGACGCCATTTCTAATGTGTTTTAAAATTGTATTGAATGTAGTATACGACCTTCCTTCTTACCATATGGATTTAAGCAAATCCTGAATCAGAAAGTCTTCTACCTCAAATCGAATTGACTTTCAGTGTTCATCTCGCTAGCCTCCAGCCAGAACACTGAGCTGGTCATTATAAGAACACATTGAACCTAAATCTTAAAGGAAGTTAAAAAATCTTCATCAGCAGGTTTGCTTCCAGCGTGAGTTGAGAGTTCTGTATTTTTGACAGTAGAGCGTTTCCAGGGAGAGTCCTGAAAAGCTTTTGTGAATTTATACTTTCCAAGTAATGGGGTAAATGCAAGAATGTAGGATTAATGAATGATGTCGCTATTCTGCTAATACACTAAAGTTACTGAGCAACAAGCCGCATAATGACATTTTGCCGGAATTCTCAGTAGTGCCCACTCCTGCATAATACTTTTACAGGCCTAATAGGGTTCCGCGTGTAATATTTTAGTCAGTTTTGGCACAATAGTGGTAATTCTTTATATATTTTGACTATTATTGGCTCGGTGCTGCCCAGTTCTGGTGTAATGCTTGCATTGAAATACTATAAGTAATTTCTGGCTTTTTAAAATTACATTATTGCTACTGCAGACTGAGGTCTCAGTCTATACGATGTAACCTGCCAGCTGGCATTCAAATATGCACACATTTATTCATGCATGCAGGCACTGAAGCCTCCCTGCACTCACCCATTTATCCATCCATCCCGGCACTCAGTTAATGAACCAGTCATCTATGCACTCTTACATTTATCCATCCTGCCTTTGAGTCTCACATTCACTTACCCATCCACACAGCCACCCACACAAACTCTCCAGTCAATGACGATGCACTTCTATTTACAAAATAGCCAAACCTATGTTAGTTTGCCAATGTTTGTTAAGTGTCTTACATTGGAGGTGATATGAAGCGTAGCTAGACTCAAAGGTCACTACTAAGTGTAGGCTTTGTGGCCTTTGTGCATTGGTTATTAACATATATGGCTTGTATCCATCTTCCGCACGAGTAATGTTTCACTCATTGCGGACTCTTCCAGTTTGTAACTCTGTGCGCCATTTCTGTTTAGCTGACACACTCGTTGACACAGAAAAGCGTTAAGCAAATAACAGCAAACAGCCTTGTAGAGTATGGCAGTGTAAAAGGTAAAAAGCAGTGTTTGCTTTTCATATATTACTGGCTGTGAGTTCTCTTCTGGTGCTTGGGCTCTAGGCCTGGGGCAATGGAGTGGACTGGGAATGTTGGAGACACTGAGATCCATGGCGGCACAGGCTCCTAACACCAGTTGGCTCAGTGCCTCACACTAACTGGCCATGCCCTGCCAGCTCTGCACAAAGTCCACGTGCTCGTAGCATCACAGCTGCCAAGGCTCCCCACTTATTCTGCCCAATTGTCTGATCTGCCTACACTCCATATGCATGTAGCCAAGCTCCTAACATGGCCTTTCATGAGCCCTTGAATACCCACACTGCCAAGCTACTCACACTGGTAGGCTCCTCTTAGCAGCTGTCTAGGTGCCCAAAGTGTCTTACACCAACTGCCCCAGCCCTGCCAGCTAATCATGAAGTCTACAAGCTGGTAGCGTTGCACACTGTCTGCTTAAGGTGCCAGTGCTCCTCAGATATTCTGGCCAAGGGCTCTAATTACCCCACACAGTGCGTAAACTCAAGCGCCTAACACAGCCTGTCCATGTACAGTGGAAACCCCCTACTACTAATCTCCTCACATGGCCTGTCCATGTACCCTGAATACCCACACTACTAATCTCCTAACACGGCCAGCCAATGTACCCCGAATACCTACTCTACAAACACGGCCTCCCCATGTACCACAGAATACCCACAGTACTAATCTCCTAACAGGGCCTGTCCCTATACCCCGGAAAACCCACAGTACTAATCTCCTAACACGGCCTGTCTATGCACCCCGAATACCCACTTTACAAACACGGCCTGCTATGTACCCCGGCACACCCACACTACTAATCTCCTAACACGGCTGTCCATGTACCCCGGAATTACCTCAGTACCACTCTCCTAACACGACCTGTACATGTACCCTGAATACCCACCCTACAAACACGGCCTGCCCATGTACCCAGGAATATCCACAGTACTAATCTTGTCACACGGCCGCCCATTTTCTGTAACCCCTCACATACAGTCCATGTGCACCCACATTCCCACAATAATAAGTGCCAGGCGTTCTGTGTTCATTTGCACCAACCACCTCACATGGTTGGTGAAGTGATGTAAAAGGTGACTTGGGCTAACATAACCACCTCTTCCTCACATCCAGGAAGCCATCTGGAGTCTTCTTTTCTCTGGGTACCACACCAATTCAAAAACCTAACAGAGTGGATTTTTAGTCTCTGTAGCTATATCAGATTGTAATTTTAGTATGACAATATGCTGTACTTTAATATACGTTATGGGAGCTGGAAATCTTATGCCGCCTCATTACAATCCAGTAGGCCTGTCTTGAAGTAGAGTGGAACTGGGAGGAGAAGGTGATCTGTGTTTGTGAGTCTTAACTGCAAAGTAAGGAGTGCTGCAGTACGATGGGCTTCTACAGTGGGGGTGCATGAGAAAAGGGATTGTGAAGGGGATACAGCAGTAAAATAGAGGTTACAGCAGAAATTGCAGAGGCCGCCCAACCCCCGAAGGGGGGGAGACTCAGGGGCCGGCACCATAACCAACACCGATCCCTGTAGGAAAACTAGTTATGGGCTGCCAAAAGGGCCCAGAAGCAGAGCCGGTAGCCCCTGCCCCCCCACCCCACCCCACCCTCACGAGCGCCAGAGTGGCGCCAGGCCCCCATCCAATGGGGGGCCTGGCGAGATACAAACCCCCAATGGGGTACAGCACCCGCTAGGCGGGAAAGTTGTGGGGGGGAATATAAACCTCTGCTACCCCAGGTATCTCCTATCTTCATGGAGTGGGGGAGTGGCGCACACTGGTTTTTCGGACCCACCCACCCTCACCTACGAAAAACAGTGTCGCAGTGCTGGACAGCAACAAGAGCGGTTTTATGGAGAAATAATGGCACAATGGTTGGCTAAGGTGACACACCAACAGAGCGGTGTGTAGGAGGAGGGCCACTCACTTTGGGATGCCGCACGGCAGGGTGAGTTGGCTGAGAAAAAAAGAGGGGGTAGCAAACTGAGACGGCACTCGCAGCCCAGACCCAGCCAGATGGCAGGGCAAAAATCGGTAGCGAGCTGGGGCCTAACTCCGGGGAGAAGCTACCCCCCCACCCCCACATGCAAAGGGCGTTGGAGACCAATCAAACAGTGGTTCCAGAAGGGACAAGAAAAGAGGAAGGTCTACAAAGGAACTAACAAAATAACTTTTGGTGCCATGTACGTACTGGGGAAGTGTACAGAATGTACCGCAATGTGATATGCAAAACATGCTAAGGATATGTATGATTTATGACCCATGATATGGCAGTTCGCAAATAACAATGATGATAAAAATGAGTATGTACATAATTCTATTAAACTGCGGTCAACAACGACCCTTGGAATGGAGCTTACATGGACTGTTGAGGAAGCGAGTGATCTGGTAGACCATGGCTGCGTGGCAGGGCCGGCTCTAGGGCGGTGTGAAGGGTGCCACCGCACCAGGTGCTGACTTTGAGGGGGCAGCGTGTTCGGAAGTATTATATGGTTTAAAAAGCACCTGCTGCTGTGTTGCTGGCCTCTGGCAATTTTCAAACAACAATAAAAATGTCAAGATAACCCCAGTGATTGATGTTCTTCCTGGAGAGAGAAGGAGTTTTGTTTAGGGGAAGTTTTAGCACAGAAGGTTAACATGCCTGCTGCAAAGAATGTGTACCATGCAGATCACAAAGTGCATATAATGTAATAGGTCAGTGGTTTTGTCAGAGAGATCCTTTTGTTACTTGCGGCGTAGATGTTAAAATCCTAAAATGGAACAGTGAGCTAATATCTGTCATCAAAGAGCTGCATGTAAACTGCAAGGTATAAATTAGAGCATTATGATTATTTCCCCCGTCTTTCATTATTCTAATGTTTCAAAAAGTGCTCAGTTCGGTAAAAAAAAATCTTATTATTAAATGTAACCACCAACCATAGGGGTTGTCTTTTAAATTCGGAGTCTGTGCTTCTCCAGACCAAGTACTCATAAACTATACTGTCTACCCGTATAGAAGACATGTGGCTCTCCTTGTTGTCTTCTGGCTTATGTAACATTTCCAATACACATACACGTATGATTAATTGTCTCTGTGCAATGTGTGTGGTGTAGAGTGCTCTGACACCGTACACTGCTATAAGCGGCACTATAAAGCTGGATGAGAGTGGTTATTGTGGAGACTTGAGGGGCACTGTTAAAGGGTGGTAGTGAGGGAGTCCGTGGGGGAGGCGCCAACAAACATTGTCACACAGGGCGCTACCAGCGCTAAAGCTGGCCCTGCTGGGTTCGGAGGGGATGACTGGAAATTATAACTCTTCTGTGGGGGGGGGGGGTCCAGTATCTCGGTGCTGCCCTCAGATGATGTGCTGTTGTGAGCTCCATGTGAAGCTGAGAAGGGATGAAGACGGGCACATACGGAATATGGTGGTGTTCCATATTGCAGGACTATAGGAGAATATTTAACCTGGCCTTTCTCCACTTCCTGTTTCACACTGAAAAAACCCTCCTCCCAACACCCCCTTCGTTTGCCTCACACTATCACCATCAGCTCCCTGGTCAACTTACTTTTAAAAGTGTGATCTGTTTCATTTGTTGGTCCTTGCTCTGTGTAAGCATAAGAATCCTCTTCTTGGTGACCACAGTAGAGCGTTATCCACACATGGCTTTTCATTTGGACGGAGGGTCATTCAAAGAGCCTTTTCCAAGAACCATTCCTTACTAGCATCTTTCTTATTCACAGCAGTAATAGTTTGCTGTCCCTAATTGGGACTCTCTGATGTGGACTGGAATATCCCAGCTATCCAGAGATAGTTATTTACATCCAATCTCATCCATGTCAACCATGCAGAGTTTCTCCTCACCCCATCTGGACTCATGAATATATTTGAACATTTATATAAAAATTCCTGGCAAGGCATTTCAATGTGAATGAGTAGTGTGAACAAGATGGGTATGGTTAAGTCTTTCTGTGTTGTTTAGACTGTTGCTTGGTCCCATTCGGTCATCCCAAATAGCTCCACATTTATTGTTGGCAGATTATTTTTTGTAAATCTTTCTATTTTCTTTGTACACTACAGGACATTTATTGTTGTCTGGTTATGTTTTGTAAGTCTTTCTACTTCCTTTGTACACTACAGGACATTTATCTCCAGAATCCCAACGTCCGGTGGGATGATATTATCGGCCTCGATGAAGCCAAACGACTAGTTAAGGAAGCTGTTGTCTATCCTATAAGGGTAAGAACTTGTTGGGTTTTTTTCTGCTCAGTTAGGGATCTATCTTGCGAAACCAACATTATGTTGTTTCTCGTAGTGCTTGTCTGCTACAAACAGCAGTATTTTCGAATAGCTATGTGACAACAGGCTTATTTTCCAAAGATAAAGACCAAGAATGGCAGTTAATAGAAGTCACTTCTTTTGGCAAATCGGCAGGTTTCCTTCATATTCTCCAATATTGTGGCTGGTAGGTGGTGTAGTATTTGTGTAACGGGGGAGGCATTTCAATTAGCGCAGCATAATACAGCTATTCTTTTTCCAGAGAATCAATATATCTTAGTAGCACTGAAATGTTAGGTGGGTTCATTGGTTGTGAAACCAATAATGTGAAAATAATCTTTTTTTGGTCATTCTGGTTTGTTTTTATATTAAGTTGCATATGGTCGCCTGTTTGCCCAAGTTTAGTAATTTGCATCCTCAAGTTCAAAACGTTGTGGAGCGACAAATTAAATATGATCCACCATAATCCATCAAGTTCACTAGTGCATCATGTTCAGTGTGTGTTCTGAACATGTAAAAAGTATTTAGTGGAACTGTATCGGATTAATTATTGATTTGGGGCCTATGAGAATTTCAGTTGACTTTTCAATATTTATAAATGAATGTAAAATGCAGTTAAACAATTTCCTAAAGACTGTCTAAGGATGTGACTCAATTAATTGAATAATCATCTCATTAAAGAAATAATTACATGATAATACATAAGATCAGATTTTGGTCCATTATCAATAAATTATGAATTGGAAACAGAAATTATATCAACTGCATCCTAAAAGAGGGTCTCTATTTGCAATTATGTACGATTATGTTGAGAAGAGCCTAGGTTTATTGTAGACCTAGCTAAGTGAACATTTGCCATAAGTAGATATTGTGGACTTTTTTTGATCGAATCCATGACCTTACCCATTGTCTTAACCTTGTCAATATGAATTAATTTCATCTTAGACATCTTAGATTATTGTGAGTTATTGCACTTTTTTGATTGACAACTAAGAGTCATGGGGCTGCTGGGTCAGTCTACGTGAGCCGTTGGATCTCTTGCACTGTGAGTGATGGCATTCAGCCTGCTAACAAGGGAACATCTGACTAAAAAGAAATGCTCTTCAGGGCCATTTGATAAAGTAATGCATTGGCCCACCATCCGTGGGCCAATGCATTACTTTATCAAATGCATTTTTCTCTTCAAGGTTTTATCTTTTTTATGTTCATCGTTATCATTTTGCTCTTAAACTATGTCTTGAGGTTATAGTAATGCAAAGCCAATAGTACTTTTTCTGTTCCCGAATAAAAATCCTATTTTCCTGTTTTATACATTAAAACTGAAAAGGATTTCTACACCTTCCTGCCTTGAATCACCCGTTGTGTTCTATTTATATTATTTGCAAAGTTGTTTTTTCATTTCCAATTTTTATTTCAAGCATGTGGCCAATGTATTTAGGTGGTAGCGTGTTTTCATTTTTTCTTTTTCATATTATAAATTTGTGACATATTTTTTGCAATAAATACCATAGCTATCGTACCAGCTTACAAAGCTCATACCAACTGGCTTTTTACATTCTTATTTATACCAGCAGTTAAAGTATATGTGCCTCTGTTAACAGTCTTTAATTTGGCCTTTGTTTTGTAGTATCCTCAGCTGTTTACAGGAATCCTCTCACCTTGGAAAGGACTGCTGCTTTATGGACCTCCAGGTAGATATGATTTACACAAAATTGTCGTCTGAAAAATACATATTTCAAAGTTGTGACTTCATCTAGCCTACACCGAAGAAGGCTCGGAAATAAAATAAACAGAAACTGATTATTCTAGGTGTATTCGTGTGAAAGGAAGCTTGTTTGTAAACTGGACCATAGTTAGCAACACTTCTGTTGGAATGAACAATCTTTGTTGTTTGCCTTGGTAGCCTCTGGAGAGAGTGTAGTAAATATCCCAGGAGACATTGCCTGGACAGGATCTTGACTTGACACTGGTAAGCTTGGAGAACTAGAAACCAGGGAGGGGGGTATAGGAGTGAAGAGGAACTGGGAAGCGGGGGTTAGGAGTGGAGTAAATTACGCCTACAACCTGCGTAGATGTACATGTTTTTTCCGAACTGAAAATCAGAATAGATCGAAGATAGGAAAGTGGTTTGTTCCAATTGGACATGGATTTGGGACTATAAAACTGGTCCAGAACGCAAAAGCACGTCATCTACCCGCACTCCCCTATGGGCTGCGTTAGTTGATGGAACCTATCTTTTGCTCTTAGAAGCAGCAAGGGGCACACCCAGGTAGGCTGAGGAGTCTTCCACAGCCCTCAGAACCTTACGGTGAGGCCTCCCAAGAGGAAAAGGAGTGTACAAACTCAGCCTATTGTGACTGGAAGCTGGGCACAAACCGTGAGATGCTAGACGTGCATGGGCGGAACTGAAAAATGTGTAGCTTTCGGCATGGAGAGTCATAATCACGGGCAAGGTAAATTTCTTCAGGAATACTTTGCGTAAGAGCACATGAATCTTGTAAGAAATGTATAGTGTGGAACAAGCATCGTGAAGCCTGATGTGAGATCACTACTGCACTGTGACAGTCTGTTCTCTCACCCAAAAGCTGACAAATGACTTTGGCGAAGAGCCGGCATGGTAAGCCCTAGGCTGAATAGTGAAAACTAAGGGCCTTTTTTGGACTTAGTCAGACGGGATACTCCACCAAAATGTGGAGGATGTTCTGTCCACCATATTACCAGCGCCATAGACTATAATCGAATTGTAAAACGACAGACGGGAACTGCGTTACGTTTGTGATGTAGTATTCCAGCCTCCAAACTTTAAATAATGCCCTATGTCCGAAAAGCAGAGAAACGTAGAGATGCTTTAGAGTTGGGAGTTGAGGATTCTGCGCTGTTGGGAAGTTTGAGATTTTTCTTAAGATCTGTGGCCATTGGGAAAATGCTCTGTGCCCGCTACAGCCAGTCCAGCCCTGATTGTCAAGAAACCCCAGGACAAATATTGTGCTTGATAAATAAATTAATAAAATTCTTATGACGTTAAGGTGGTAAAGCGCAGGCAAGCCAAAACAATGGAAAGTTGTCCGACCCCAGTAGAGAACCACAATGAGTTATTGTAGATTCTCCTTATTCAAGGCGCCTAAGTAAAAGCCATGGAGCTTTGTATGGGCCATCCTTAGTTGTTTGGCCAAGTAAAAGAGAAGCAAATGACTACAGTTCAAGGAAAAGTTGCCTCACCTCCTTCCAGTTGTAGAAGCGGCTGTGTTGATTCATGCTGGATTAATCTGTCCATCACTCTTGTTCTAATGTTCTTTAAAAAGTCATTGGATGTCCGAACCACTGGCAGGGAATGCCGAGAGCAGTCCCTTACCCAGGAGGCAGGCTTCTCAAGTAAAATCTTGTCAAAGTGTGTCCCTCCAGGAGAACAGTTTTACAGAAGGATGTTTGCAAAACGTTTTTGTTTGGGCACATACCCATCTCTATTTTAACAAAAGATTGCGCCCCAGATTAACCGAAGACGTGGAAATGACATTTCAACCATTTTCAACTTTAAACATCTGATTTGCACTGAGAAGGAGACTTTGGCACTGCACCCTCAGCAAGAGAGCAACCCCCAGGGTCAGTACACACGTTTTCACCGGGGTCATGCAGATGGGTATTTTGGAATTCTAATGAGTCCTCCACCTATGGCCGGTGCCCAAAAATAGTTTTTTTTCCACCTTGTAAATTCTGTATCAAACAATTATTTAATTGAATGTCTGGGCAGCATGGAAATCTAGAACAGTCTCACGCTGAAAACCGATTGTTACAGGTAAGTAACTTTTTCTTTACATTCCCACTGCTTTCCCTGAGGTTGGTAATCGCAGACACAATTTAAGCCACACTTGAGAGTAGCTTGAGAGGTCGGTACCATGAATACCTATCAGTCAATCAGTCAAGGTTGGGAAAGCGCAACTACTCATCCGTGAGGGTCTCAAGGCGCTGTGGGGAGAAGGGGGTGGCTCCATTGAGTGCTGGGGTCATCCGAAACGCCAGGTCTTGAGGTACTTCCTGAACTGGGACAATGTGGGAGCTTTCCGGAGGTGGACCTAAAGCTTTTTTTAACATAAAATCACAACAAGATGACTGTTTATTTTTTAAATATATAAATTATATGATGCAGACTCGTCTTCAGCAGTTTAGGACTCTCAAGTTTTGAGAGAAGAGATGTTCAAAGAATAAATACCTTAAAGGCATAGGACATTTAATACAGCATTTAAGCATTGCTTGCATTGTAGGACATTCTGTACAAGTTAAAGAGCACTCAGAGCCATCAGAAGCTAAGCTGGGTTTTATGATGTGTTTGAATTTAAAGCACAGCTTTACTTTCATAATGGCAGATGTATTGCAACTCTTGAAATTGAGGACGAACATTGACAAACGACTCTGTGCTCTGTGCGCAGCATCCGTCCAATCACAATCCAGGATTTGATTGCATGGGTTTATGGCAGCTGTTAGCTACAGTATTGTTTTGATTAACATACTTTAAAATTCATATGCACGTTGTTTATCACTTCTGCCTTAATGAGTGTGTGGCATTTAGCTGTCGCCTGTTATAATGACAACCTTTTGCGACATCTTTCCCTTTCTTCCCATTTGCTTTGTGCACCTCCCAGCACAGAACCAGTTCTAGCCTGAAGAAAGCCCTGTCTTCTGGGTTTCAGCTGCTAGTCTGTCTCTTGCGTTTTACTTCTCTCTCTGCACTTCTTACTTGGCAACTCCATAAAAGGTCAAATAGAGAAAAGGGAAGAAAAGAAGAGGGGCGTGGCTTGTGGAATGTGATGTCAGAACAATAAGAGTGTTTGCTCTCATTTAGGAAGGCTTTAAAAACCTTTATGTGGTCTGTCAACGCTGTGGTTGTTCCTATCCCACAAGCGCTTGAACAGGTTTTGCATGGTGGTGCTATAGAAATGTTCATTGGACGATGATGTATTTTATTGGACTCTTATCTCACATTCTGTCATGGGATATCATATGATGAAGGACGTCATCACTAAGGCCATGCATGTTCACTTACAATGAATTTGTGTTTATTAACATGTATAACTTTTTTAAGTCTTTTTTAAAATTATATTAATATGATCATTTTATTAGCAAAATTGTAACTTTTATCGTGTATAAATTTGTTGTTCTCGTAAGAGAACTGAATCAAATAAATTATTCATTCATTCATTCATTCATTCATTCACTTACATGAGGGTATGCCTTTCTCATTCTAAGGGCTTCCATTCTAGCAGCCTCATGAGCATCTTTGGGTGCTGCACCCCACTTGCTTAGATATTGACAAGTCTGCTGATAAGTGATTAGGTAATTTCTAGAGGTGATTTCCTCAGCATGTAATATTTTTGTAATGTGAAGTGGTTCAACAGCCATTAAAATAATTTGCGACCAATGAAAAAGTCAATATGTGCACACATCGTGTTTTCTGCAAGCGCAAAATCTCATTCTTTACTCTTTAGAATTTCCCATGATGTACTCGCTCGAAAATTACACAGTTGTAGAAATGGACCTCCTGGTGGAGATGATGTCAGGCATATTTCTACTCTGGATGTGGTTGGTGGTTCACTGTTGTAAAGGGCAGGAATGTATCTGCATGCAGGGTAGAGTCTGTGAGTCCACAATTTCCTAGAAGTACTCCAGGAGTTTTGCGAAAAAAAATAAAAAACAAAATCACTCCAAATATAAAACAATATACATATATTTATGTATTTCATATAGTAAAATGAGCTGATTTCAGTCCTGAAACGTTCTTAGGTGTACACAGCGGTTTCTCTGTCCTCTGTTTTTGCCATTGGGGAAGCTGGAATTCTCATCTAGATTTTACCTTACCAATCTCGGGAATCCCAACTCTGGTCGATCGGATCTTTTTACCTGCTTAGAAGTGTAGAGGGAAGATATCCAATTTTTATTTTAAACCACTTTGCAAACCAAATCAACTTTTCAAATTAAAGAACACCTGACTATGAACTGAAGTTTAAAAATGTATTACAAAGCCAAAAACAACTGGATGTACAAACATCTCAGCAAAAGATTTAGGAAATAAACCGGCACTAATACAAACATAATCCTACGCAGAAGTCTCAAACGACTCAGAACGAAAATCAAAGTCAATTCAAGAAGCATCAGACATGCTATAACAGTCCCTACTTGAAGTCTGGACTGTATTTACAGAAAAGGAAAAATTTACTTAGTCTGTCCCTACACTTACTCTAAAGTGACATCCCTACTTAACATCACTCCCAGGCAAGAGTAAAGGTTATTGTTATTGTTATTTTATTTTATACCGCGCCTAATCACCTACAGGTCTCTAAGCGCCAGGAAAAGATGGTACAGGACAATAACATAGCGTGTCAGCAGTGGAGACTTCCTAAGAAGTACACTAACTTTCCGATAAGTAGCCTAAGCTACCGAGCTCGTTCTAAGATGCTCCTTCCTACACCCTACTCTGCCTTAAGTTTCCAAAGTCCGCTCTGTCTACATCCTGCTTCCCAAACCGCGCCCTACCTCAGTCTACTCCAACCTACTCTCCAAGACTGCCCTCAAAGACTGCGCTCCACTCTCGGGGTGCTGTCCCTAATACGAAATCCCAAAACCAGCAGGCACGCCCCAAACACGCCTCTCTGGGCAGGTGTCCGTCCATGGATTTTTCCAGCATGGCGTGCTTCCATCGGAGTCCGTTGAGGTGTCCTTGGGTCCCAGGCACCTTCGCCGCCAAATGTTGCCTTCCTGCATTCTTCGTTCACTCCTCTATCCTCGCGCCTACCATCCTAACTCCTAAGCAATGGATTATTCACCTATGGCCATGGCCTTTCATTTGCAAATTGAAATACGTGAGAAGCAGTCTTGCACACATTCGAAGTTACAATTCGATATTTGCTGAGACAGCCTTTCCCAAGGAGAAATCATTTCACATTCGAGTAAGGCTAACTAAAGAAATTACAGTTAGGCCTCTAATGGCTTCTTCATATACCAGTCCTTTACACATTTTAAATGCATTTCTAATATAACATGAACATTACAATTCTACATCATGTTAACACATTAGTAGATTTCATTTCTAAAGCACACATTTCTAACGTTAGCATCACTCCTTTCCTCACTAAGCAATTACACTTGCAACTTTAATATGGCACGACTAACCTAATGCAGCATTTTACACACAGGACATTAGTTTCTCGACATTACCTAAGGCACATTCTTTGGTTAAGGCACTATATTAGACTTCAAATAACGTAAGCATACAACTATAAATTTAACATGATCCTCTAAATATGCGGTTGCTGACTACCCATGATTATAATGCACCCCTACGAATTTTCAAATAACATGGCACTCTCTCACCATTCTCTGCTTTTTGTTCTTCCCTCTATTTGACTTTTTCTACTGGTTTCTTCCCTCTTAATGCCGTTCCTAGTCTGCCACCATTTCCATACTACCGCCCCCCCACACCCTGACACCAGGAGCTACTTAATAGAGGCCGTAGCGCGACCCCATTGAGCAAGTCCTTGTGCAAGCTCCCCCTGCGACAGTTCTTCAGTCCAGCTTGCACGCAGTCCGCCACCCACTGCTGCCGTCTGCTGCACCTCCTCAGTTCATTTTCTCTCCTATATCTTCCTGTTCTCTGCTTGTTTTTATCTGCCCTGTTTGATTTTCTGGTCGGTTTTTGACCTTTTCTGCCCTGTTTTGCTGCTTTTTGCTCCTTTATCTGCCCTCTGGTTTTACTTTACCTGCACTGTTTTGACTTTCTCTGCCCTATATTTGTACTTTCTCTGCTCAATTTTTGACCGTTTCTGCCCTCTGTTTTGTGCTTTTTGCTCGTTTCTTTGCCCTATGGTTTTACTTTCTTTGCACTGTTAGACCTTCCCTCTGTGTTTGCCATTTTCTACTCTTTTTTCTCCCCTCTTTTTGACTTTTTCAGCTTGTTTTTTACATTTCCCTGCCGTTTCCCACCTCCCGCCATTTCTCTCCTCCCGCCACCCAGCGCCCTCCCTCTCCCAGGTCCCACTTAATGGAGGCTGCAGCACGACCGAATTGAGCAGGTCCTTGTGCCAGTCCCCCTGCACCAGTTTTCCTGTCCAGCTTGCCCACAGTCCGCAACCGTCTGCTGCCTTCTGCTGCACCTCCTCTGCTCATTTTCTGCCCATATCTTACTATTCTCTGCTCATTTTTTCTGCCCTGATTGGTTTTTTTCTGCTACTTTTTTGACCATTTCTGCTCTCTGTTTTGCCACTTTTTGCTCATTTCTCGGCCCTCTGTTTTTACTTTCTCTGCTCTGTTCTGACTTTCTCTGCCCTCTGTTTTGCTGTTCTTAGCTCTTTTTCCTGTCCTGTTTGATTTTTTCTGCTAATTGCTTCCCTCTTTCTGCTCTTTCCCTCCTCCCGTCACCCTGCGCCCCACCCTCCGCCCAGCACCTACTTAATGGAGACGCGCAGCACGCCGAAAGGTGCGCCAAAGGCAAGCCTGTCCCTGCCTGTCTGCGCATTTTACAAATGTAACTTTCATCTTTTAACTGGAACAGCTAGAGATTTGGAGTTTGGGCTCTCTGAGCTCACAATTTAATAACACATCTTTTAATAAAGGTGTTTTTTAAATAGTGTGTTTGAAAATGCCACTTTTAGAAAGTGCATGTTCTTGTTTAACCATCCTGTGCCTCTGCCTGCCTGTGGAAGCAACATCTGGTTAAGACTGACAGGGGTCTGTTTGTGCATTCACTCTAGACAGTTACACAATTGGAGTTGAGGAGTGCCATGCATATCCTGATGGTCCATCACCAGGCTGATAGGCCTTCCTGAACTAGAGCGGTGGGAGATGTCACCTGCACCTGAATATGGCTGTGCATGGCCTCCAGGGAATTGTAGACAATGCTGTCTCCAACCCCCTCGAGTGAGTCTGGAGCCAAGACCAGGCAGGACCAGAACTTGTGCGCTACAAAGAAAATCCTTTGAAGTATCCCTACTTCAAAGGCCAAAAGGGCTATAAGTAGTGGACCTGAAACCACAAACTTTAGAACACTTCTGGACTAAGAAGACCCTGCCGAGAAGAAGAGCTGCCAGGAAGGCTACTGCCCCTTTGCTGTGTGTTACTTTGCTGGGTTGGCCAGCAGGTGCTAGTTCGGTCTGTGGACAGTGGAAAGGACTGAACTTTTACTTTACTGTTTCTTGCTTAAGAAGATTGTCCAAGGGCTTGAAGTAGAGCTCACCTCCTGTTAAGAAGACCCAAAGAGTTCACTTGCAGCATCCCTGAACTCCACTGCTGGGAGTTCCGACCTGTCTGGTGGTGCCAATTCCCGATCTGGGCCCTTAGAGGTTGTTTTGCTGCAGAAAACCTGCAAAATCGACACATCGCCCTTCCCGCGCCTGTTTTTCCACCCCAGCACCGCCGTTTGGAAGAAATTTCCATGCACCGCTACCATGCGGCCAAAGAAATCAACGCAGTCCCTGCCAGCGGCCCGAAGAACTGCTGTATGCCGAGTTCAGCGCACTGTGTCTCTGAAGTCTGAGACCACCGCACTAACTCCGACGAAGGCCCTGCTGTGTGACTGTCAATATAATTGCATCGTGGGACCGCGGCTTAAGAAACCGACGCAGCACCTGTTTGCTGCCGCTACTGCATCAATCTCCACTGCATTCCATATTTCCAGGCATTGCACATGTGCGCCACGCATCTCCAATGTAGCACCTGCAGACCAGAACTGTCTCGGAATTGACACATCACTTCTCCCTACAGTCCAGACGATGCATCACTTCTCCTGTGTGCAGCAGAACGGTCTCCTTGCCTCCCCATGGCTCAGGAACTGACGCATCCAGTGTTTTCTGATGCTTCCCTCCTCCTCTGCCGCTGCTCTATCTTGTGGATTTTGATGCATTTGAAGTACTTTATGTAGAAGTCACGCACCCCTTAGAGTTCTATTGACAGAATTGCTTGAAACCTTTTAAAAGTCATAGTTTGAGTTCTGTATGTTGGATTATTGTCGTTTTGGTCTTGTTTGGTTTAGATAAAGATACTTCATTTTTTTAAACTGCTGTGGTGTCCATTTGTAGTGTATTCACTGTGCTACTGTGTGTGTTTTGTACAAATACTTTACAATTGCCTCTGAGATAGGCCTGACTGCTCGTGCCAAGCTACCAAGGGGGTGAGCCGGGGTTATCTTGGGTTTTTTAATGCCCTTATCCTGACTAGAAGGAAAGGTCCCTACATGGACAGGCTGTATACCACTGCCAACTAGTGACCCCCATTTCTAACAGATAAGACATTGCTTATGCATTTTGCACCACAGGCCGTATTGATGTTGTGTTGCGTCAGGACTGAAAAAAGAGATTTCCCTTTGAGGTGACAAATAGTGGGTGGCTCACTATTAAACTATTTTTATTTATTTTGTGAACTTGGCCGAAGGGCATTAGAGCGCTCTATATGAGCGCCAGATTACATGAGCTAAAATTATGTTTTTTAGGCAGGGAGAGATTGAGGATGTTGAGTCGATGCAAGTACTCCAACCTAACTCTCCGGGTACAAAGTCGCCAGCTCTGGCTTCCGTTATTCTGAGGTAATGTAGAATAAAGGAAAACAGGGACATATAAAAATATGCCCCTCTGGAATATGACGAAAATAGCTCCAAGAAATCTGACCATACTGACCTTACAGATCTGTTCCTCAGAATTTCAACTAACGAGTGTGTTTAGGCCCGGCAACTACCATCTGTACACACTTCTTCTGACCATCCAAAATAATCTGCCCCACTCCTGTCTTATATCTGCTCCACTTCAGTCTGCCCCACCCAAGTCCAAAACAATCCACCTCACTGCAGTCCAAAACAATCTGCCCCACTCCAATCCAAAACAATCTTCCCCACTCTAATCTGACCCACTTCAATCCAAAACAATCTACCCCACTCCAGTCAACCCCACTACAATATAAAACAATCTGACCCACTCCAATCAGCCCCAATACAATCCAAAACAATCTGATCCACTCCAATCAGCCCCACTCCAGCCTGCCCCACACCAATCTGCCCTATTCCAATCCAAAACAATCTGCCCCGATCCAATCCAAAACAATCTGCCCAACTCCAATCTGCCCCACTCCAATCCGCCCCACTCCAATCCGCCCCACTCCAATCCTAAACAATCCGCCCTACTCCAATCTGCCCCACTTTAATCAAATCCACCTCACCCCAATTTAATCCAATCCACCCCACTCCAATCCACCCCAATTTAGCCAAATCAAATCTACCCACTCCAATCCATCCCGTACTACTCCAATTTACCTAAATCCAATCCACCCCACTCTAATACAGCTAAACCCACCCCAATCTATTCCACCTCAATTCAATCCACCCCACTGCAATCCAATCTACTCCACTCCAAACCACCTCACCTTACGCCATTTTAATTCACCCCACTCCATTCCACCCCATTCCAATACACCCCACTCCACCCTACCCTACCCAACCCCACACCACCCCATTTCAATACACCCTACTCCAATCTATTTCACCCCATCCAGTTCATCCCTCTCCAATCACCCCACTCCACTGCAGTCTAATCCACCCACCCGTTTTTTAGGTTTTGCCCGCACAGTCCTTGTGCTGTGTTTGTGAAATCTCTTGTATTTAATATATCTTAAAAGGGGGTTCTTTCCGGTTCCCATGCCAAATCACTGTGTTCATTTGCTTTTGTGTGGAGTTTTATTTTGTTAACTTCCCCCTTTCCTTGGCTACACGGGAGGGGAGAGCCACTGAACCCGTCTGCAGAGACTGCCGGGCAGGCTGTCAGTAGACAAGAAAAGGGCCAGACGGACAGCAGCAGGTTTGGGGCAACTCCTCTTCAGACTGTATTGGCAAATAGACTACCCGGACGCCACGAGTGAGTGACACTTTGAATAACCTGTTGTTTCCTCTAGGGGAGTCTTCCTGGAGGAGAGCGTTACTGTGGGAAGGGTAGAATAAATAAATACAGTACTTCTACTAAAGCTGTTCACACTGTTTAAGCCCCATTCACTGTCAAGATAAGATCTCTTCCCATGGAATAGGCAGCCAGCTTCTAACAGTATGCTGAAATGCTTGATTTCTATTACTTAGTTGTGTAAAGCTGATGCTTTAGCTTTAGAACATTTATGGCATTTTCTATTCAATCCTCAGTACCTTTCTTTGCACTTTGTAGGCATTATCGGATTGATTTTTAGGTCATTATGATCAAATTCTAAATGTTGTATTAAACTTTGCACGTTAAAAACACATCTGACTATATTTTACTACTAACAGGCAATCACAATTGCAGTTACTTTGCAGTTAAAAGGTACGTCATGTGAATGGTGCTGTAGGTGTAGTGGCACCTTGGCCAAAAGCTCAAGGGACCCCACTTAACTCCGATTATTGTTAACATTTAAAACTAAATAGGCAGACACAAGTGCAGTTACCTTGCAGAAAACAGGGTCATTATTTCAATGGTGCAGCAGGTGCAGTGGCACTAGGGCCAAATGTTGTCAGAACTCCTCTAAACACCAACTATTGCTATAGTTAACTACTAAATAAATAGTCACAAGTGCAGTTACCTTGCAGGCATTAGGGGCATGATTTGAATGGTGCCACAGGCGCAGTGACACTGGGCCCAAAAGTTGTCAAAACTCCTCTAAACACATAATATTGCTATTACATCAATTAATTCTATTATTTTCCCCTTTCATTTCATTTTTCAAAATGTTGCTATTACTTACCCACACTATACCCCTAGTAACAGCACAATATATTGCCTTTATGTATGTAAACAAGTCATAATACTTTAACATACTTTCTGTAACTTAAATTGTACAACTACTCAGCAAGCAACACTTACAACAAAAAACAGCATATTAACATAGGGGAAATGTAATGCATTTACCAATGCTTGTTTTCTTTGTCCTATGCCCTTTACCTAATCTCCCCACTGCATAGTACTATGAGCAACAGCGCAATATATTGCCTTCCTCAATAAACAAGTGATAACACTTTAACAGGGTTTCAGTAAATTATATTGCACAACTGCTCACCAAGCTACAACTTACAGCAAAAAACAGCTTATTATTAATCACATAGGTGAGGCCCATTGCATTTACCAATGCTTGTTTGTCAAAAGCATCTCGCAAGCGATTATGTTATCTGCATGCATTAGCGCATACAATCACAGGCTCGACCCTAACAAGGATCTCTGTGACAAAAGCAGTAACCCACTGAGCAATGCACATAATCGGCATGGTACAAGTCCTTTGCATCAGGCATATTAACCCTCTGCACTACCTTAGACGATTCAAAACTGCCACTAGACAAAACTTAGTTCTCTCTCCAGCAGGTACATTAATCACCAGAGTTATCTTGACACTTTTATCATTTCCTGAAAACTGTTGGCTGTACAAGGAACACTGCAGTGCTTTCAAAACTGCTGCGCTGCTACAAAACCGACCCCCACTAACCAGAGCGCCCCGCACTCGTCCTGCCTCTTGGGTAGGGTGACCAGACGTCCCGGATTTGCCCGGACAGTCCAGTTTTTTCACCAGCTGTCTCGGCAGAGTTCGGCAATTTTGGCTCATGTCCCGGTTTTTAGAGGGGGTTGACTGAAAACAGTGACAGGCACTTTTTTGGGTGTTATAAAGCTGTGCAAGTTAGCAACTGTTATAAGTAAACAATTTAATTAATAGGTATGATTTTGGTTGTAGAAGTTACATTTTATTTACTTTCTTAATGCATCTTCTGTGATCCTATGTTGATGACAGCTGTCATTCTGAGCCATTCCGTGGATGAAAAAGTGTAGTCCTTCTTCTATTTTTCCCAAATGCCCCTGTTTTTGGTACTCAAGATCTGGTCACCCTACTCCCGGGGAAACACTGATGCCTGGTACGGCCAGTCGGCCTTGGCTGTATACCTCCTCATGCCTGGCCCAGGGTCGTGGAGTCCTCTATGAATCCCCTCTGATGACAAAGTCCCGTCTCTTAAAAGGTATGACAGAATACCTATTATTGTGAAGCACCTGGGGCATCTGGCAACCGTACATAGTGCTTTGGACATCACATCGAAGCACTACTGTCACCGGACAAGCTTGCCACTGCTTCCTCTGAAACGCCTCTTCGATGCTGTGGAATTGCTGATGGATAAAGCTCTTCCGGTTCCACATGTACAAAGCTGGTGCCTGTTCCAAAGCCAAGCTGACTGCATTCACTGTCCAGCGCAGTGGTCGAAGTGGGTGGGATCGGAAGGGCACGGGTTGCCCATACTGTAGTGTAGTTCCTATATTCCCAATAGGCTCTGCGCATTGGAATAATATATCCTATAGATTTGACGTAGGACTGAGGTCAACTAGGTCTCTATCGAATATACTAAACTTAAGTGTGCGTGTGCCAGCTAACTCTGAGGTCACTAGCATCTTTCTCAAATACACAAGAAGGGATAAGTTTCTGACAACCGCATAAACATGACAACTGTGTTTCCCAAGAATAAGAATATATCTCTGAGTCGTGGAAACAATAGATAAGTATTTCACTCAGTCAATCGTGCATGCTTCATTTCTACAGAGTTGGAGAGAAATAGAGAGATGGGCGTTTTTTAATAAAAGGCTTTATTGAAGTCTTCTTTCTCATGCAAGAGAGGTGAACTGCTACAATCGTTATGCAGACTGCAAAGTATAATGCGTACAGCGTAAACGGTAATATGAAATAATATTGTAAGAGCATTGTATGGTTTCTAAGCCATATAAAAATACATACATAAATAACATAGACTAAAATACTCAACTGGTGCTTCTAAAATACGCCTATCCCAATGTACCTAACCTAAGTCTAGTACGAGGGAAGAAGTAAGTGTTGTTTAGCATAGGTTTAGTTTTTGCCAAGAATCTACCAAAGGTTTCTCTATATTCTAATCAGCTCCATACCTTGTTAGAATGAAGGAGGTCTGGTATCTCTGTCTCGGGACTCGATTTCCTAACACCCCGCAAGGGGAGCCGGAAACACTGGAGCTGGATTCCTAGCAGGAGAAAGTCAGCTTCCTTCTCAGTGCGTCAGCTGGAGAGTCTGCCTCCTTCAGCACTAGCTGTAGCGAGCTGCGTGGGGCAAGTAGGTCTTCGAACTGCTCCGAACCACCGTATATTGCTAGAGCAAGTGAAGGTATATTTATACCTTGAAGGTGTTTAGGAATGCCATAGTTTGACGTAAAGTCAGGCATATAAACGTCATAATGAACCCCAGGGGAATAGTTGTTCATTGTAAAGTAACTGAGTTCTTGGAGAAATCAATATTCAAGCAAGGGGAAGTCCCCTAACTGCTTAAGCCGGTTTTCCAAGAAATCGTAGTGACTTTTGGTGAACGGATGGAAGTAGTCATGCCTGTATTTGGGTAGCATGGGCTATGCCTAAATAAGGGCTTGATTTCTATGCCTATATAAGGGCAACGAGAATTGTACCTATACAAGGGCATGAATCGGTAAAATGCAATTGAAGCCTAAAATGCCACACAACACTACTTCTTAAAATTTAGGCAATCGGTTCCGCTACCTTGCGTTTGTTAGAAGTGTGTCCTACGATGGCAGAAATAGCGAAAGCATAGTTAAGTCTCGGCCATTCACGCCGTTCGGGGACGGGCGGGGTGGGCATAGAAGGAAAAGGACTCTTTCTCTCATTCTTCTTGTCCAGGGAAGACCAGGACAGTGTCCGCTTCGGCTCTGCCACTGGCAGCTGCCCCTATCCCTCTCACTTTTTCCTCTTATTGCCTCTCTTTCTGTGTGGCTCCTTCTCTGTTGCTGAAAATCCTGACTTTAAGAAACAGCTCTTACTCTCTATTCCCTTTATTTGTTCCCCTGTGAAACGGATCAAAAGAAAGAAAGAAACCCTTTTGATGCAAATGTCTGTAATGTATTGAAGACGCTTCTCATAACAAATTTAGTAGTTCTTTATTTGTAGGCTGAAGATTAGCTGCGGGTACCAAGGGCCCAGGAGCACGAAGACCGATAGAGTTTAAACAGGCACAACAGAGTTGCAAACTAGAACATGAAGGGGACCAATAGACTTACTAATTCCAATTTACATAAAAAAAAGACCTAACAGGGAAGAAATACTGACATAGCATGCCACGATGTCTTTTTCTGAAATTTTTCTATTCCATAGGGCAGCCTCAGGGCGGAGAGAAAAATGGTTCAAAATACTAAAAATAACTAAATAAACCAAGTCAGATTGGTCGCAAAGTGGCCAGATTGGTTTTATTCACACCAAAACTCATTAGAGCCCCTTTACAGAGTTTGCCAGTGAAGCACCACTTTTGTTTTGCCGTCTTTCTTTAAACGGGGCACATTTACAAAGAAGTGACAGAGCGCAGAGGTAGCCTTCTTGGCTTAACACCACGCTCCGCCATTTCTGAAATGCAGCACTGCACCGTATTTACAACAATATGGTGCAGCCCTGCGTTTGTGCTGGTGATAATTTCAGCTGCCTATCGCCAACGCAGTCACCCTTGCACCATAGTGAAAGGGTGCCTGCGTTGTGGCGAATGATTGTTTATGAAGGTGTCCCTTCCTGCACATAAACAATCTTAAATGGCGATTTGTAACTTCTATTTGTGCTGTTTAGTGAAGCACAAATAGAAGTTGCAAATCGTTTTTTTTTTTTTAAATGACTGTTTATGTGCAGGAAGGAACACCTTACTGTACATAAACAATCATGCATGGGGTTTTGCTGTTTTTTATGTGTGCTGCACAATGCAGCACACATGAAAACAGCAAAATCTAGTAAAAATAAAGCATTTCTCCTCGTTGCGCCCTGTTAAGACCATGTTGTTCCTGCTTACATTTCACATGTTTTACTTAATCTTGCATTCCCTATGAGTAATTGATTTTTCCGAGATGTTATTACTTTTTTACAGGCAGCATATTACTTGTCTAGTGCATAATTTTAATCGAGTCACATCCAGGTGTTCATAGCGCAGCACAACTGGGTTATAGCTGAAGGCAGTGCGGGTTTCTATGTGGGGCGGTATGGTGTTCAGTGTGGGAGAGGATGTGGCACTATAGCCAGAGCGGCAGAATTTGGGTCTGGGGAACCAAGTTCTGACCGCCTTCCCAGGATCCAGTCCTGTGTCCCATCTCATGGAGCCCCCCAGCTCGGTAGTTTTGCCTCATTCAGCCGCTTCTTGCTACATACTGCACTCTTTGTACAATTTCAATAAATACTAAAAAACAGATGCATTTAAACCCCAGAGCTGCTGTGGTTACCACCAGTCTATGCAGATTGTATCCGGTTTATAAAGTATTGAAGAGCCTCGTGCACAACTTCAGCACACGTTTTCGGAGAGCAGGAAAGCGGAATTCAATTTGAGGCAGTGTTTTTGAATTTAAAAATGCTACTCTCGAATTAAAAAACAAGTGTCTGTTTTAAATCATCGCCAGCCAATCAGAAGGAGCAATCAATTTTCAATTCCAAGCTCACACAGGCCTAATCTGCAAGGTTTTATTGCTTAGTACATGTTACAAACCCATTTCACAGAGCAATTTATTTTAACAACCTCGGTTTCCAGGTCTTTCGTGGGGAAACTCAGTTAAGATCAAGCGTCCAAATGATGCTCTGTTATTTTGTTGTGTTCTGTCTTCTGCTCTCATGTCCAAACGCTCATCTTCCCTCACTCCCCACAGGTACCGGCAAGACGCTGCTCGCCAAGGCTGTGGCCACTGAGTGCAACACGACCTTCTTCAATATCTCGGCCTCTACCATTGTCAGCAAGTGGCGGGGGGACTCCGAAAAGCTTGTGCGGGTAGGGCCGAAAATGACCCCACATTGCAAATGGGTCTTGCTGAGTTCATGATTGTCATTTGTACTGCTTTGTTGTGTTCATCTCAGTCCATACAATCGTAAATAATGTTGATAAACGTTTAATCCAGAAACCTTACATAGAGCACATTTACAGCATCATATAACCACATTAGTAAAAGATATTTTGGAAAGAGCCCGTAGGTGGCTGGGTCCTATCTCATGGAATGTTTGTTCCTTGGGATACTCGCTGACCATCTTAAATCCAGGAAGGCACTTACAACCCAGTTATTTTCAGAGTGGCATCTATAGAGTCCTAGTTTAGTACTTTACAATTCCCTTCTAGTGCCATGAAGCCCAAAGATGTAAGCTCACGAATCAGAATAGAATACTTACCTCTACCGGCTGCACGCCCTAACCCACCAGATAGCTGGTGGGGGTATGAGGTCATATCCTGCACGGGGGAGGGAGGGCATTGAGGGTTGAGAAAAAGACAGGGAGGCAGCACAGGGGAGTGGTTATCACAGCGGGCTACTTGAAGCCCCATGTAACCTTCCATTACATTCCATGGCTTTAGGAGGAGCCCACTCAGCCACTGGTAACCTTTAAAAGACGCCAACAGCAAATGGCTGGAAGGAGCTGACCTAAAGACCACTCTACTGAATGTATGTTTGTATGTATGCATGTATGTTTGTATGTGTATATGTATATTTGTATTGGTAAAATAAGATTTCTGTCAGACAACTACTACTGTTGTGGGCCAGACCTAAACCCATTCATGACATCTAGCGCGTCGTTCTAGGGGGACATATTGTTTTATCATGCATGCAATATGTGATAGTACCGACCCTCCCCTCACGTGCCACTGTTCCTATTCGAAGTGTAGAGCCTGCGCCCCCAGGGGCAGATAGGACGCAGAGGGTGCTCCTACCTCGGGCACATTGCTCCTTGACCAACCACCGATCCAGACCCCGCTCACCCCGTTCCAGAGATACCCAGAGGGTCAGATTAAAAGGGGCCGAATAGTTTACACTCTATACAAAGGTAAGTGTACGCAACATCTTCAGTCTCCTCATGCATGAGGGAGGCTCACTGATTGGTTAGCATTTCCTCAATATTGATGTTAGGCAGATACCGCCTAGATTCATCCCTCACTCACTCTTGTGCAGCGCCTAGCATAGCACATGGTGGGTAGTGCTGGAAATGGTATTTCAGCCAGCCAGGTTTCCATGCTTGCTTCTTACACATGGAACACTTTCACACTTGAAGTAAGATCCTCAGTGAGCTACGAGAGTTTTAGAAAAAATTGAAAACCTGGATGTTGAAACATACCTATGAATAAATCGGTAAGCAGTGGCCTCTTCCCACCTCGGGGCCAAGAGTCCTTTTTGGTGGACGTGCGCACAATAAGTGAACATTAACATAACATTGTAGCCCCACTACTGCTTACCATGGCATATCTCAAAGAGCCGCGCCCTACGGTTAGGCTGGTCAGCAGATCCCAACACTAAAGAACATAAATATAAATCTGCCAAGACAATACCTAGGAGCCAACAGTACACCTTCCGTGTTAACCCCCATTTCAGTTCTGAACATTGCTGACCTCATGCAACGCTCAGCATGTGCGTCGCAGTGCCTAGAGTACAACTGTACTCCGCAACGAGGCCAGCTTGTGATCCCCCGGGTCATGATTCTAAGCGCTACGCCATGCCTCAATGGCTCCTTCAAGCACCGTCTTGAGATGGTCATGGTGGGGCAGTATAAGCAGCATCGGTCTCCCGGATGTGGTTGGAGTGCATATCCCGACCAGCTCTCGTATACTAGAGCGAATGTCGATACTTGGACAGCGGGCGAAGCTGGCTCCCTCCAAACCCCAGCCTTCAGTGGGATGGGTGCTGAGCTCGGCGTAGGCTAGTGGAAACCTCCAGGGCCTTTCTACCTGCTCTGTCTGTCTAGAATGAATGAATGAATAAGGATTTATAGAGCGCGGACTTAGCCCAAGGGCATCAAGGCTCTACCTGTGGTGAAAAAGAGAACATGCTCTTTAGAAGGTTTGCTGAGGATGCTAACTCATTGAGTTCAAGCTTTCATAAAATATCTAAGCGCCTCAAGGACGGTCTGCTGACACTGAAGTACCTTGTCAGTAACAAGTGTGTAGCATCGTCTGCAACCCAATACTTTGAGGGTAAGGACATTGTAGCATCATATGTAGTATGGTACCCGGAGAGCAATGAGCAATGAGCACATAGAGCTTTATTCATGTGCTGCACTGCATATAGAGGTGAAAAGGGTTGTAGCATGGCACCTGGAGAAAAACAACATAGTAGCATCACACCTGAGAATAATGACATTGTATGACCATATACAGCACTATACCTTCAGAATAATGCCCCTGTAGGATCATAGGCAGCACAATAAGTAGAGATGTATTTAGTTTTATTTATTTATTATTTATTTATGCATTTTTATATAGCGCGGACTTTACCCGAAGGCGTCAGAGCGCTTCACAGTAGGAACAGAAATGAAACATAATGAGAAACATTACAAAAGAACAGATTACAAAAGCATACGTTACGTTACGTAAGGTAATAGTGACAATTGTGAGCAAACAAAATACATGAGGTAGTAAAAATTGTGAGCAGCCAAAAATACACGAGGTAGTAAAGGTAATAGTGACAATTGTGAGCAAACAAAATACATGAGGTACTATTCAATTCAATTCAAGGGATCTTTATTCGGTGATTAAAAATCGCCATAAAAGCACATACATATAAACATGAATAAAAAAAGCATTAAACATTTCCAAAATCCCAGAGCTGAAGTATTAATAACAGCCAAAAACACAAAAACTACAACACATTGGAAGGACAAAGGAGAATCAATACCTATTCTAAAACCATCATATGTCTCCCCCTAGTTAGCCTTAGGCGGACTGCCACTTTAATAAAATTCATTATGCTACACAGTATTAAAGGGTCCGATGCTTTTTGTAAAAAGAGTAGTGCCTCGCTAGCATGTTCTAGTTTAGCTTGTTTTAAAATATTTACTAAAAATCTACGCCTAGGCATTGTGAAAAAAGGACAAAGTAAAACAAAATGAAGGGAATCCTGCGGAGACCTATTGTCGCAGCCGCAGGATCCCTTCTGGTCAATAGATGTTGAAAACCCTGCTGGTGACGCCAATATAAATGGGAGTAAGTTAAGTCTGAAACGGCACATCAAGAATCTGTCCTGTGCATTATACATAAGATACAAATATGGCTCCATCCCCTCGACGCTCTTGACCAGGTTATGGGCCCTCACTGTTGTTTTAAGCCCTTCCGCCTCAGCTCTTCGTAAACATTTCAACTCTAAAAAAGCTTTCTTTACGTGCATTTTATGCTGGGCTACAATTGTTGCCGGGTTGGTAAAGAGATTTCCATAACCTAGTTCCTCTAAGGTGTTCTTCACGTAATTGAGCCATGAGATTCGCATAGATTTATCCCTCTCTAAACAATCCTTTAAGATATCCCTGCTTAGAGCTGCATCAGGATTAACCCAAATTTTCAACCAGGCCACAATTGGCCTTAGTTTTACCAAATCCTCTAGGTAGGGCCTCCCTAGTTCCCTGTGTATTATAAAGCCTGCAGTACTTGGGGGTACCCTCAGGACTGTTTTTAGGTATTTGTTTTCCTCCTGTTGGATTCTTGTAGTGTTAACATAGCCCCATACCTCTGCCCCATAGGTTACTCTGGAGCAGCATATGGAGCTATACAGGTTCATCACCTGTTCCGGACTCCACCTACCTAACCTCCGGCCATAACTTGCTATGGCCCCGTTAGAAGCAACCATTTTGCTGCAACGCTCCTCGACCAGGGAATTAAACTGTAAGGCACCATCGAAGGTTACACCTAAGTAGGGAAATGTTTTGACCCGTTCTACTATGTGGTTTCCTATTGTATAAGTAAACTTAGAACAGGGTTTTTTACCAGCCAGGAGCACATAAGATTTGCCCAGATTAACAGAAAGATCTAAAGCACCCATGAACTTAACGAATCCATCAATCAGTGTTTGTAAGCTCCTGGGTGTACGTGAAAGCAGGACCGCGTCATCTGCGTAAAGCAGAACAGGGATGTGACGCGACCCCACCCTTGGGCAATCTGCCTTTAGATTTAACAAAAACTGTTCCAGATTGTTTATGTAAAGTGAGAACAGAAATGGGGCGAGAATGCAGCCTTGCCGAACTCCGCTCATGCAGGGGAATGGATCGGTCAACCCTCCCTCCCTGTTAAATCGAACCCTGGCCGTGGTGTCACTATGTAGTTCCCTTAGTATGTTAATTAGGCCACCCTCTATCCCCATACGAGACATCATGTGCCAAAGTTTCTCCCTGTTGACGTGATCGAATGCCGCTGCCAAATCCAAGAATCCCATATAAATGGGTTCATCACTAGCCATAGTGTATTTGGCAGTCAGCATATAAAGATTCAAGCATTGATCACTGGTGGACCTCCCCGTCCTAAATCCGTATTGAGTGTCCGAAAAGATGTTATTTTCATCGGTACACTCAGACAGTCTATTAAGGATCGCCCTACCCAGGAGTTTTGCAGATACATCAATCAGGGAGATAGGGCGATAACACTTAGGGTCGTCCCTATTGCCCTTTTTAAAAATTGGCACGATTATCGCTTTAGACCAGGACGGGGGCAAGCCACAGGTAATGGCAGTGTTTATCACCCTGGTCATTATGGGAGCCCAGAGTTCTATACAACTCAGAAACAGGTCGGGGGGAATTCCGTCAGGGCCAGGGGCTTTGTTTTTGGTCAAACCCTCTATCCCAGCAGTAATCTCCTTGATAGTAAAAGTTACCGTTTGAGCCTGAATTGGTGTTCCAGGTAACTCTACAGGGGTTCCGGGCTCATAGTTATACAAGCCCCTATACTGAGTAACCCACTGTTCTGGGAGGATGTTAGACCCTATCTCCGGGGTGTCGTTTTCCTGGAAAGTGGGTTTGTTAATGATCTGCCAGAATCTGCCTAAGTCCTTTTTTTCCCCTGCTTCTCTTAAATCTGCCCACGCTTCTCCCTGCAGGGCAAGTTTCCTCCTCTTAATCTCTTCCTTGTATTTCTCCCTACATGCCTTGATTTTTTGGGAGTCTCTTGGTTTGATTTTAAGACTGCTTTTAAGCTCCCTCAAAGCTTTGGAGCAATCCCTGTCGAACCATCGAGGGTTACCATGATTCCTTGTGGGCGCACTGGTTTTTAGTAGGCCATCAATCAGGTTAGCAATCTGGCCAAATGCTTCGAGTAGCCTAGGTCCATGGACGTCTGTATCTAAACAGTCATTAATAGCGATTTTACCAGCGTCCACCAGGGACTTGTAAAAAGTTTCCCCGTTTATTTTGGACCACCTTAGTCTTCTACCCTGATCAGTTACCTTCTCCCTAGTTGTGCAATGGTCTCTACCCTTTATACCCACCCGATACATCAACTCCAAAACAAGTGGGTTGTGATCGCTGAAACTGCTCCATTCAATTCCTGCGCTAATAGTTCTATTTAATAGGGATCTTGAAACCAAGATGTAATCTATGATAGATGAGCATCCCCTACCCTTAAATGTGGGTGGGAGTATACCATCCTTCTGGGTGCCCATCATGTTGATAGTATGCTCTAGATCATAATTGTGCCGGAGCTTACTAAAAGCTGACCCTGTCGGCGTGTGCGAGAAGTGCGGCCCCTTCTCCAAGGGACATTCAGACCAATCTGTATTGGGGAGGACCAATGCCGAACAGAGATGGCAATTAAAATCCCCCATAACCAGCAGCGCAAATGGCTGCCCCTTTTTCTGGGCTATTGCTTCCAGACCCAATCTGTGCTCCAGCTCTGCAACAAATGAGGTGCGGTCTCCCGCAGCCTCATTGTTATAAATGTTAAGTACAGTGAATCTTAGCCCCTTTCCGGAGAACCGTGCAGCTTGAATCACTTTCGAGTTCCAGTCCGGGGTAGACCAACTGCCTGCAAGGTCTAAGTTAACATAAATGGCTAATCCTCCCATGGCTCTCCCTGGTCTAGATTTTTGCGCTGGTACAAAAAAACACTTGTACCCCTGCAAGTGGAAATTATTGTCGAGGGCCCATGTCTCCTGGAGGCTGATTACATGGAATTTTCTAATGTAATCACACCACTCTTTGTTGGAGAATTTGGCTGCCAAACCTGCTACATTCCAGGAAATAATTCTCAATGTCCCGTTGCTATGCTCAATTCCCCCATGGGACCCCCTATATGACTCTAACTCTGACCCTCGTGTGTCCAGCCCAAGGCTTACTATATTTTCAGTATCTATAGCCATGGACGCATCCAGCACAGGCCTCCTGCCCCCGCTGGATGTACTAATTTGCTGTTCTCGGGGGCTTCGCTGCTCCAACTCCCCTAGTGGAACCCCTATGTTCCCGTCTCCTGAAGGGACAGTACCCGTTGAGATGGAAGGCCTGCCCATTTGTCAATCGACCCCCTCAAGATCGCTCAGGCAACTAAACCGGTTGAAAGAATGAAAGGGTGGCTCCGGGCGGCTAAATGGTGGCCTAAGGTTAAGTTCGTGTTGTCTGCCCCTCCGTGCGACCCTCGTCCAGTTGTCATGGGTTTGAGTCGGATAAATAGGGATAGGGATTGGGGGAAAAAAGAAAGACACATGAAGGGTTTGGATGGTTGATTCCCTTGATCTATTCTTTCCTTGGCATATATGGTTAACTGTTCTAACGTCTCTGAAGCTCAACAATATGCAATCCCCATTTATAGATTTGTATGTTTTACCTACCCAGGGCACCCTTCTAACCATTATAATTTCGTTATTTAGGTGTGCCGGGAGGGGTATATTCACGTTCAGCCACTTAATTACCCTACTTTTTAAAAAGCAGAAGTCCTCCACTTCATCTGCTTCAAGTGGGGGAACGCCAGCCATGACTACCGTGTAGTCATTCGCCTCTGGGGGTAGGTTAGGCCTACGTGGCCTGGGCAAGGGCTTCATTAAAGGTGTTAAAGCAATGCGTTCACCAGGTTGTATTAGAGGAACTGGGTCTACAGAGGGGGATGACCTGTTGGAGTTAGGTGGCTTGGCTAGTACGGAGTTAGTTCCAGGGGGTAGTTGAGGGGCCTTAACAGTGACAGCCTGTGGGGGAGGTAAATTCACTACCCTATTTGGGGGCTGCTGGGGTTCCGCGGAAGTGAAAGCAGACTCTGGAGATCTTCCCTGGGGACCAGCCAAGGTTTTTATGCTGTTTAACGTAGCCTCCAGGATGGTAAGTCTGATCTCAACCTTTTTGATGCTCTCACTGATTGGTAACAATAACGACCTGAGCAGGAATTCCAGGTTGCCTAGCGGAACAACTGAAAGGGGGATACTAGAAGTATTATTTCCTGTATCATTTGTCAAAGTGGGGACAGTGGCAGCCTGTGCAGTGGGTTGGGATTGTGCTTTGTCCACTAAACTCACCCTGAGTGGGGGGAGTTTAGAGGTCCTCCCAAACTCAGAGTGGGGGATTTTTGGTTTATTTTTTCCCTGGGCACCCCTCGACTTCCTCCTACGTTTATTTGGTGGGGGCCCCTGTGCCCTTTGCACGATCGCTTGCTTAGGATTGGATTTCCTAACTTTGGAGGCTAATGGGGGTTGAGATATTAAATCAATAGTTGCCCTGCTTGGGCTTAGGCTGTTAACGGGAGTTAGACTCATGGTTGGATCCGGTGGGGTGTTAGTGCACTCCCTCAACAGGAGGGGAACATCATCTATTAGAGTTGGCTCCCCACTGAGTGAGGTAGAATTTTCACCGGGGGGCCTATGTTTCAGGTTATCTATGGAGCGTCTACGCTCCGCCCTGAGCCTGGTCAGGGTACTCTCCTTATCCCCGTCTCCCACAGCCCGAGTGAAATACTTTTCTAGGGTCCTATTTTTCGCCCCTCCCTGCCTCATGGGAGAACCTTCCCTTGCAGGAGAAGGCATATCTATTTAATACCGGTAATGAGCCAGAGCGAACTATATCAAGTAATAAGACCCTTACACAAGTGTCCAGCTCAAGAGGGTAGGCCCGGCCCGGCCTACTCCGGCCTGTGACGGCCTTGGACGGTCCCACCCTTGTCCCGGGCTTAGCTCCGCGCTTAGTCCCGCGCGCGTCCCGCGAGCGCGGGGAAAGTGCTCTCTAAATAGGGGAGGAGCAGGAGGGGGCGGGAAGAAGACCAGCTGCGGCCAATCAGCGCCGCTGTGCACGCTGGTCCTCGCAGTCCCGCCTCTGTCTGTGTTCAGGGAAAAGCTGGTCAGGGCACAGTTTCCAGGGCCTCGGATGGCCAGGCGGGTCCCAGAGATCAGGTCAGCAGCAGGGAGCAGCAGCCAAGAGCGGCGCCCGCGAAGCGGGGGCCGCGAGGCGTGGCGTAGTGGCCGGCAAGGACAACAAGGCAAAGTCCGCAGTTGCGTGATCCAGGTAGGGCCCAGCAGAGATTTCCCACAGAGCTCACTCTACAGCAAGCTCTTATCTGCTGGAGGGGGCGGGAAGAGGACCAGCTGCGGCCAATCAGCGCCGCTGTGCACGCTGGTCCTCGCAGTCCCGCCTCTGCTGTGTTCAGGGAAAAGCTGGTCAGGGCACAGTTTCCAGGGCCTCGGACGGCCAGGCGGGTCCCAGAGATCAGGTCAGCAGCAGGGAGCAGCAGCCACGAGCGGCGCCCGCGAAGCGGGGGCCGCGAGGCGTGGCGTAGTGGCCGGCAAGGACAACAAGGCAAAGTCCGCAGTTGCGTGATCCAGGTAGGGCCCAGCAGAGATTTCCCACAGAGCTCACTCTACAGCAAGCTCTTATCTGCTGGAGGGGGCGGGAAGAGGACCAGCTGCGGCCAATCAGTGCCGCTGTGCACGCTGGTCCTCGCAGTCCCGCCTCTGTCTGTGTTCAGGGAAAAGCTGGTCAGGGCACAGTTTCCAGGGCCTCGGACGGCCAGGCGGGTCCCAGAGATCAGGTCAGCAGCAGGGAGCAGCAGCCACGAGCGGCGCCCGCGAAGTGGCCGGCAAGGACAACAAGGCAAAGTCCGCAGTTGCGTGATCCAGGTAGGGCCCAGCAGAGATTTCCATGAGGTAGTAAAAATTGTGAGCAACCAAAAATACATGAGGTAGTAAAAAGTGCACAAGAGGAAAAGGTGACAAGTGTGCAGTTACAAGAGAAAACAAAGTATAATTTGAGGTATAATACTGCAATAAGTGCTAGACACTCAGGCACAAGAACAAGCGTTACGTAGGCAAAGGTGGCACTTGTGCAAGTATCAAAGGTTAAAACATGTGAGAGGTAGCAAACCGTGTGATACAAGGGCAAAGTGGTGTGTGCATGTTACAAAAGGGCACCAAACACAAGTACATGGAAAATACTGCAAAAAGGCAGATGAACAGCGATGCCGGAGTATGGCACGGTCAGCCATGTAAGCTGTGCGCAGGGTACCTACCGAACCAGCATTATAGCATCACATGCAGCATGATACCTGGAGAGTAATGATAATGTAGCAATGTACATAGCATTATATCTGTAGAATAGCAACAGTGTCCGTGAGGGACCGGGGGATGAACGGCCAGACATGGGATGTGCCAATACATCTATCCGCACATGTCTCATCTTCACTTTCTTTCTCAGCCCTTTGCTGACAAAATCACATTAGAAGTAAATGAAAGATTGGTCTCTGTGCTTAACCAGTTCTTGCCCTCACTTTGAAGAGATAACATGCACTGGGTGATGGAATACATCCTGCTCTATGCCCATTCAATCATTGCCCTCTTTGGAGTGATCATATGTTCATAACAGTGCAGCGTTTTGCACGTGCACATTGAATTGTTGGCATTGTTGCTGTTATCATGCATATGTAATACTACAGCTCAGTATCTTTGTCTTTATCAACATAATATCACACACTTAGCTTCGTCAGATCATCCCCATTGTTACCACTAAAATCTGTTTATCTAATTCTGCAATGTCCTTTAACATATCTTTTTTTTTTTTAAATAAAATTCATATTTGAATTGATGCAATAAATCTACAACTCCATGAATTTCAAAGATTTAAGTAGGTAGAGCACCTAAAAGCAATAAGCGCCACTCACAGTTATCTAGTCGTGCAAGGCTGGGTGAAAGTCCAATCCCAGGCCGACAGCGATGGAGAACTGGCCAAATACAGGGACCAGGGAATTCCAATGGAAAAAGTTACCTTCCTGCTCGAAGAGTCCAGTTCATGGTGGAAGCAGCCCGTAAATAGGCCGGACGGTGGTCGCTGTAGCGTGAAGATCCTATCGAGTGTCAAAGGCAGTCCTTGCTGGAGCTTCGCATTGGTGGTTACCGCAGACAGTTGATGCCATATCAATCAGTGCAGCTCTTGCATTGCAGGTTGTTGCTGGCATTCGCTGTAGCGCGTAGAGTCAGGTTCACCGGAGCTTCATCTTGGCAGTTGGCATGGGTGGCAAGATCATGGTGCGAACAGGCCAGTTCGCAGTTGCAAACAGTGTCAGGATGAAGTCACAAGCAAACCCCAAATTACCTTATGCTTAACCCTCCGGTAGATTAGTAGAAAAGAAGTCAGGCTTAATTTAGAGGCAATCTGTACAGTATTGAGGAGCACTTCCAAAAGTAATGAAGTGAAAACATAACAGAAGAAAATATCACACCAATAAAAAGATATAGTGTAAAATCTTACAAATTATTTGAGACCAAAACAGAAATCTAATTAGTAGCACCGGAAATATGCAATTAAAAAAATGTAGGTAAGTATAGTGCCAAAAAGCACTATACTATTGCTCACATCCATATGATAGCATGATACTACGAGTATTAATGAATTTGGTTATGTACTACGATTGTTATTGACATTGTCATACCACCAGCAGCATCTGGTTAACCATTGATAATATCACGTTTATCTCATATGAACAGGCCTGCAATCACTTTACATTGGGACAGGGTCACTACCTACACTACACTGGGCTGATGGAAACCACAAGAATAACATGGCCCACGTACCCTAACATACCGCAAATTGCCCATACATTGGACATACTACTCACATGTGGTTCTGGGAGCAAGTTGATCTCGCTCCTGTGTAAAGCCATGAGGATGGACTCGACTGGTCCCCCTCCTCGGAAAGAGCGGCTTCGGATGAGGACCTAGGTGGACAAATAGACGACAAGTTGGCAATGCAGTGCGGGCAAGGCAAATTATTTTACTTACCTTACTCCTGTCCGTCGTATGTCAGACTCCACTACCCTCCCCTCCACCCAGCCCCGCCACCGCCCGCAGCACTCCCACGGCAAGCCGCCACTGCTGTTTGCTTTTATGTTTCTAGTTTCCCCTGATGAAGGGCCATGTCGACCCGAAATGCATTGGGCTTTTGAGTTTTGAATGATGGAGCATATTGAAGTAATGAACGTATCTGAGAACATAATGTTTCAATCGAATTGATGTTAGCCGGAAGACAATTCAGTGTACTGAGTGATTTTAGTTTCTCAAGTACTAAAGATTTACATGTGCAGAATTTGATGATCTGGTAGTTTATTTAGAATTAAATGGATTGCGACTGTGGGTCTACTTGTGACTGTACGTCTTGGTAATGGTCAGCAGTTTCTGCTACCCGCATCACCAAAAAGCAAAAATCGTCACTCGCGTTATCTTGTTGTGTAAGACTGGGTGAAAGTCACAAGTTCAGGCCAACCGCAGTGGAGCACAGGCCGGATAGAGGGACCAGGATAATATGGCTGAAATAGTTTCTTTTAAAAGTACAGCACGAAGAGTTCCGTTCATGGTGAAAAAGGCTGCAAGGAGCAGGCAGAGCATTGCAGATGGTCGTCGATGTAACGCGAATAGCATGCCTGGGGTCGCAAATGGTCCTTGCTCTAGCACGAAGATCCTGTTGGGCGTAGTGAACAGTAATGACTGGAGGTTCACATTGGCAGTCACATCATGCTGTCTATGTTGTAGCTTGAAGTGAAGATCTCATGCTGCCAGTCGCCACTCGTGGTCGCTGTGGTATGAACAGTTGGGTGCACAGGACCTTCGATTTTGCAGACTGCATTATCTTGGTGCGAACAGACCTGTTTTCAAAAGTCGAAAATAGGCCTATCCTATAGGATTTCTCCTTTTCTTGGGAAGGGAACTCAACTGATGCCACACCAAGGATCCAGGACCTGAGGTGCAACCCTTGGGGATCAGGAGCTCACTTCAGCATTGGCCAAGCAGGGCTCTGGCAGGTCCAGGCAGCAGGTCAACTGGGCAGATGCATGGAGGCCTCTGGACTGGAGCTTGTTATGTGCCTCTAGCTCAGAACGGGAGGTGAATCAGCTGAACCTTGGAGTCACTTCAGCTTAGGATGAAGTGTGCAGGTCCAGTCTTCCTTCTCAGCAATCCTGTCAACACCCATTCCCTCTACTGTATAGCTGTCTGGTAGCCAATTACACCTAGTCATGTGACCCAGGAAACAGGCTGCAGGCACCAAACGGTTAGGACAAGAAAATGCCAACTTTCTAATTGTGACTTAAAATCCGCCTTTTCTATTAAAAAGGATTTTTAAATTAAAATTCTTTTAAGACCAAACATGACATTTCTACCTGTTACCAAACAAAAGTTATCACTTATTCAATGTAATAAGGTAACACAATGTTACCCTATGGGAGAGGTAGGCCTCACAGAAGTGAGAAACTCATTTGAGAGTTTTTTACTACCAGGACATGGAAAACCTAAAAGTTCATGTCCAATGCTTTAAATACACAGCACGCTGCCCTATGGGCTGCTTAGGCCCTAGGTTAGGAGTGACTTACATATATGAACAAGCATTTACAAGCAATGGTTTCGCCTTTTGAAAAGTTTGAGCTATTGGCATTGTAAATGACAAAATTTGTATTTATGTGTTGGTTTTGAAAACAGATAAATAAATGGCATTGTCATTTACAATGCCAATAGTTTAATCTCTGGCAAATGCCACACAAAAACACACAGACCCACACACACACACAGACCCACACACACCAACAGAGCCACACACACAGAGCCACACACACAGAGCTGAGGGTGGTGGTGGCAAATTCTTAGCTCCGCTCTGAGGTTTGGGATGTGAATACGAGGTAATGGGGACGTAAAGGCCAGCATGGGACTCTATCTTAGTGTATAGGCGTGGGATACCAAGATCTGTGCATAATGTGCAGAAATGAAATCAGAGCAGAGCCAACTCAGACGTTCCTCCACTCAAGGTTGAATGCAACGCATTGTGTTGGCATAAGCAACACCGTAGAGGTGGACAATACAATAACTTCTAGATCTCACAGTGCAGGACGACTGAGACCGGGTTCATGGACTTAACCCTAACCTCCCTTCCTTCTTAATTTGCTGCATTTGACCTCGAACATAGGGTGGCAAGGTCAAAAACTCAATTGGGCATACCCGGCTGAAATGTAAAGAGGTTCTGGGTGACACCATGTGGGATCACCCATCTTAACTGTCCAATAACTCCAAGGGCATGGGTGCCGTCCAAAGGGCGGGTCTCAGCATTGACAAAAGCTAATACCGCTTCGCCCCCGCCCGCTGCAAAAATGTGTGACCGGGCCAGCGACGTTGGCGTGTGTTTGTTCTGCACAGCCTGCATGGTGCCCGAGCCCCACCGCGTTACCTCTGACCGAGATTTCCAGCGGCCTGCCTCCTCCCGCACGGCGGCGGGGCCCGGCTGACAACTCAGTCAAGCAAGGGTAAGTCCTTGAGGCGGTGTTACGTGCCGAGCAGAGGAAGTGATTAATAAAAATGAATGCAGGCTGAGAGATGCAGAAACCAACAAGGGTGTGCCCGTCAAACACACTTTCAAGCTGTCTTGTCAGCATGTTTCTCCCTCCCCCCTCGGCTTCTTAGAAGAGCGGACTCACGGGAAGCTGTTGGGGCATGAACTCGGAGCTTTCGCGCCGCAGCGAGTCACCTCCGAGGCGCACCAGAAGCCACCCGACGCAAAAAATGCCCCGGAACTGGAGGGCTGGGTGGGAAGCTGCAGAGGGCGCCATCGCCGCTCACCCATCCAGACCTCTGCAGCTGAAGGACTCCGTTTTCTCTGAACAATTACGAGTTTGTATCAGTTACGAGCGCGCCGCCCTTGGAGCAGATTTCCAAGAGTCCAATTGCTTCTTGCTATCGCGCAGTAAATATAAATGAGCTACTTTTTTCAGACAGCGCCGAATACTGCGGGCTTGCCACTTCTCGGGCGCTCCCATGTTTTTTTTGTCGGGTACGAAACGGCCTAGTGTTAAGCGGGTTAAGCAATCCACAGCATTAAGCACAGGCACACGGACAGCGGGAGGGGGGGCGGGAACGGGCTCACGGACAGCGGGAGGGGGGCGGGAATGGACAGCGGGACATCGCACAACCCACCCCTGCAAAGGACACTTCCGAAATGGCGAAAACAAAGCTTTTAAAAATTAAAAAAAAAACACCGCCCACCGCCGCATGACGTGGGCAAAATGTGAAAAACTGTCGGGAACGCCCACGAATCTGGTCCGGCCATGACAGACAGATCTCTGTTCCAATGGCTAGCCTCCATTTATGGAGCTAGCCAATGGAACAGAGGGGCGGGACATAAGCACACATACTCTAAACATAAGCTTTCGACAGGCGAAACCTAAAAAGGGAGGTTTTGGCCTGGCAAAAGATTTATTTTACCAGGTTGAATTGGAAGCTTACAACTGCAAACAGGGTGCAGTGGCAGGCCTGAGACATGGTATAAAATGCTAATTTAGTGGGTGGCACAACAAATGCTGCAAGCCCACTAGTGACATTTAATTTGCAAGCCCTTAGTATATGTTGTACCACCTTATTGATTGATTGATTGATAAAAATTTATATTGCGCAGAACAATAACCCGCAGGTATCAAGGCGCCTAACAATAATATCAGAAGTCTGAATCAATCATCATTACACATAGGCCTTCAGGAAGAGGCGGGTCTTTAAGGCACCGCGGAAAGTCTGCAGGGAGGGTAGGGACCTAAGGTCCAAAGGAAGATCGTTCCACCATTTGGGAGCTAAAGTGGAAAAAGCCCTGCCACCCCATTTAGCTCTTCGCACACGAGGGACTGACAGAAGCAATTTCCCGGAGGAACGCAAATTCCTTCCAGGGATGTAGTGGGAGATGATAGAACCCACTCCAGAGTCACAGTTTCTTGCAATGGCTCTGTATGTCATGCACAAGACCTTGAAACGTACTCGGTACTCTACAGGGAGCCAGTGCAACGTTTTTCTGGCCAAGGTGGCCGATGAGCGTCTAGGAACATCCAGGACAAATCTAGCCGCGGCATTCTGGACTACCTGCAAGCGCTGCAGGAGGGTCTTGTTTAGCCCCGCATACAGCGCATTGCAGTAGTCCAGGCGAGAGCCAATAAGCGCGACAGCTATTTGCCTTCTGGACTGCACAGAAAGATATTTCCTGATCCTTCGCAGGGTGTGGATAAGGCCCCAACAGGTGGAAATGGTCCTACTCACCTGTCTGCCCATATCCAAGGCAGGATCTATCATCACCCCAAGATTTTTTGCAGATGTAGTGGGGGAGGGACACACTCCAAGCGAGTCAGGCCACCAACTAGAAGACCAGATGTTTTCGTTCCCACCAAACACCATCACCTCAGTCTTCTCCCCATTCAGTTTGAGAGAGTTCTGAATCATCCAGTGACCAACCGCCTCCATACATGATCTAAATTTGGAGACGGTCTGCACATCTGAATGGGAGAGAGAGACGAGTATGTGGGTGTCGTCAGCATAGGAAACTACCTCCATCCCGAAAGTTCTTATTAGTCTGGCCAGTGGGGTCACATAGATGTTAAATAGGGTCGGGCTAAGAGCCGACCCTTGTGGGACCCCACATAGCACAGGCCGTGATGGAGATAGAAACTCACCCATCTTGACTCTTTGTTCCCTCCCAGTAAGGAAGGAAGTCAGGAGATCTAGAGCTGCGCCCTTCACCCCCACATCCCTCAGACGAGATGAAAGAACTGAGGGAGAGAGGGTATCAAAGGCCGCAGTTAGGTCTAGCAGGACCAGGAGGGTGGTCTGGCCTCTATCCACTGTCGTGCGGATGTTATCGAGCACGACAGTGAGGGCCGACTCGGTGCTATGTTCCCTCCTGAATCCATGCTGGGAAGAGTCAAGACAACCCGAGCTTTCCACAAAAGCGGCGAGATGCTTATTCAGGTGTGCCTCAAGCATCTTCGCAGGGGCGGGAAGCAGCGAGATTGGCCGGAAGTTTTTCAGGACTTCCGGGTCAAGGGAGGCCTTCTTTAGCAGAGGTTTTACTACTGCTTTCTTCCATTCCAAGGGGAAGACACCATCTCTTATTGCTAGATTCATAATTTCTAGCAGTGGTGGTAGGAAGGACTCCCTGCACTGCTTGATGATTTTCAGAGGGCAAGTATCCAAAGGGGAACCGGATTTGATCTTATTAAGCAGGACTTCAAGATCCTGCAGTTCTAGGGGTGGGAAGGAGTCCAGGGTGCCCAAAGGGGGAGCATCAAAGGTGGACATATTCGACTGGGCCAGGGCAGTAGGCACACTAATGCAAGCTCTTTGTTTCTCAAGAGCTAGGTGAATATCCAATATTTTAGTGTGGAAGAATGAGGCGATCCTATCACATAGGTCCTGCGAAGGAATAACAGGGTCAGGGGTTTGTAAGTCGACTAACGAGTTGACAATTTTGAAAAGCTCCTTCGGAGAGGAGAGCGAGGTTGTCAGGGTAACAAAGTAATCTTGTTTAGCCTGCACAATCTCGGCCTTATATTTCCTGACAAGGAGTTTGTGGGCTTCTTTATTCTTAAAGTCCCAGCTGGAATGCCAGAGCCTCTCCTTCCTCCTCACTTCTTGCCTGAGGAGCCTAAGGGAGTCGGAGAACCACGGAGCAGAAGGTCTCTTCCTTGCTCGACGTCGGGTCTGTATAGGAGCTAGCTCATTCATAGCTTCGGTGACAACCTGTTCAAAATGACCAACTGCGGTCTGTACATTGTCCATGCCTTTGATAGAGAGGCTAGCAGTCCAAGGCACAAAAGAATGGCTGCTAATGTCCCTAAGGTTTCTAGCCGTAACCATTGCATGATTCCCTTTTTTACTTCCATCGCTCAAAAGATATTCCAGATGGAATGGAACTGCGAGGTGATCGGACCAAGATAGATGCACCGGATCCTTAGTGGTTATACGATAGTCATTCGAAAAGATGCCGTCCAGCGTATGACCTGCCCGATGAGTGGCCCCACTGACTCGCTGCGTAAGCCCACAGGAAGCCAGAGCCTCAATAAGTCCTGAGGTGTCAGGAATATCCTGTCGTTCCAAATGATAATTAAAATCACCCAAGATGGAAAAGTTTTCTTGACCAAAGTATGGTTCCAAGGCCTGGAGGAGTTTAGAAGTAAAATCAGTCCGTGGGCCTGGTGGTCGATATAATAGAATTCCATGGAAAAAAGGGCACTGTGCTTCCTTTATGGTAAGATAAAGGGCTTGGAAACAATCCGGGAAATCAGGAATAGGTATGGTGTGACATTGAAGGTGGTCTTTATAAAGAATCGCTATACCACCTCCCACTCGACCCTGTCTATCAAGTCTAGCCAGGCAGTACCCTTCAGGGACCGCTTCAATTAGGTCGGGGCCAGATGAGTCTTTGGCCCAAGTTTCAGTAATGAACACTATGGTCGGTTTCCTATCTAAAACCATTTCCCTAAACATGATCTTATTTTTAACAAGGGAACGGGCATTAACCAGGATACCTTCTGCTATCGTAGTTGTAGGCCCAGTAGCGCCAGAGTACCTAGGAAAGGAATAGCGTAGAGAATTGGAAGGCCTGGAGTTGAGGGAACAGCCACAACGTAAAGGAAGGAGTAGGTTGTCTGGTTCAAAAGAGTGCGTACACCCTGATCTACAGGGTTTCAGACGCAGCATTTCCTGACGGGAATAGCTATGCGGAGGAAATGTAGCATCGGCAGAGTCCAGAGTCCAGCCGTTCAGCGCGTCCTCAGCGCGGACGGGCGCAGACGGGCTGGACTCTGGCGCGACTCCGGCGTCACTGCGGCGCCCACGATGCGCGTACACGCTGCGCGTCGTGTCCATTTTATTATGAAGGGCTCTAGCGAGTCCGCGTGATTGGCTTCAGCGAATAGCTGAGGAGTCTTACTTCGACCCACCCAAGATGGCGCCCCAAGTAAACAAAGCGCGGGGACCGGCCCGCCCAAATGGCAGTGATTGCGGCGTAATACCGCTGTGCAAGGAAGCGTTCCGTGAGATTAGGACACAGGTAGGGGAACGATACAATTATACTACAATTCTAAGTTATTTTTAAAAGCAGGGGAAATACGGCTAAATTAAATTACATAAACGACAAAAAAGGGTTGTTTAAAATATTCCAGTAGCAGGCAGCTTCTTACGAGAAGCGCGATGTGCACAACGAATTCCAAACAGAGAATGAGCCTCTCAACCTACCCGCATTAAGTAGGACACCAGAGTGCAGCCTCTAGCCAGTCCGCGTGATTGGCTTCAGCGAATAGCTGAGGAGTCTTACTTCGACCCACCCAAGATGGCGCCCCAAGTAAACAAAGCGCGGGGACCGGCCCGCCCAAATGGCAGTGATTGCGGCGTAATACCGCTGTGCAAGGAAGCTTATCAGGGACTATTCAGCAAATATATATGTCAATCAGATGTAGGCCAATTGACCATGTTATATGGAGTGAGCACAAGCACTTTACTCTAAGGTGCAGAGTCGTAAAGCAAACAAAAACAGGTTTGGGGGTAGATGAGCCTAAGACAGTCCAGTCTAACAGAGTAGAAAAATGCCACAATGGAAATGGAACAAACATATGCTTGCAGTAAACATTTAACATAGTAGTGGGCAGCTATATGGAATGCCATTATGCAACATGCATCAGTGATTTAAATGTCAGCATGGCTGCCACATTTAGTTGCAACATGTTTGCCATCTTGGAATCGTAAACCAACGATACATGGGGAACAATACCATTCTAAGATGGCCACTCATGAAACATCACACCGGCCAGCTATCTAACAATGTTACTATGCACAGCGAGGCTATGTCTGTTCTAACACAGCGAACTGCAGCGACACACAACATGCTCTGCACTCAGCACTATGCACATCTCTTCCATCTCACCAAACATGTACAATAGAGACCGAACCAAAAACACCCTTTCAACCGTGCAGCCGAATGGCATCCAGGAAAGGAGTGCTTCATGACCTTGCGAACGTTTTGTATAGGGATTCTGAATATACGATCACAGGTGATAGATTGAACAATAGTCATTTGATGAGTCACAATGAAATGTATTACTGTTAGTTTGAGATCAAGTACATAAGCCAAAATGTGCATCAATTGAATATGCTTCCTTTTTTCTTTTCTTTACAGAATACCCCTGATGAAGGGACTTTAAGTCCCGAAATGCATTGGGTTTTATGAGCTGAGATCACAATGTGATGAATTATGTATCTGTATTATGTTTAAATGTCATGTTCATTCATGCTACTGTAATGAAGACGATGTCGAATTATTTGAATAAGAAGTGTATTAAAATACTAAAAGTTGAAATTGTTTTAATTACGTTGTTGCATGTTGGAGTCCTAGCAGCCTGGGTGGGGCTAGGCCACTTTCATTATAAGCGAGTCAGGCCTACTGTCTGGTATAGGTATCAAACCTGTGGAATCTGATGAACCAATCAGGCCTCTAGCCTTTATCACTGGCTTGTCGCCATAACCAACTCAGGCCTACTGTGTTGCACAAAGGTTTTCCCATAAGGCAGTTATCAGACATACTGCCATAAAATGACCAATATATAGGCCATTGTAATTGGTAAAGCAGTATTAACCCCTCCTAAGAGGGCCTGACCTGGTTTCTCACTGCGCACATTTTCTACCCAGGTGTTCTTCAGCCATTCCACATGGCAAACCCTCATATAGGAGCAGCTCACCATGACGACTTCTATAATAACACGGGCCTCCTCAGCTACAATAAGGCATATGTCCCATCTGCTGACCAGTGCGGAGAAATACTAATGGCCATTATCTTTTTACGTACATTTACTTCATTTTCACTATAGACACGTTGCATTTCAATTGATATGAACCATGTTTAAGGACAATGTTTATTGCTGGATGATGAGTTTCCTAATTTTCTTTGTGTCTCTTTCAAACAGGTGCTGTTCGAGCTCGCTCGGTATCACGCCCCCTCCACCATTTTCTTGGATGAGCTGGAGTCTGTGATGAGTCAGCGAGGCGCAGGCCCTGGGTAAGGAATGACTCGACAGATATCACTAAGACGGGAATATCAGTTACTCCTTAGTTCTAGCCATGTTTACTCCAGTGTGCAAGACTATACTCTTTGTCAGTTTAATATACGTTTTAAACACGTTATATGATGCCCCGAATTCTTCACATTTTAAGGCCACAAACAAACGACCCTCATAAGGTTAGAGGTCAAACACGGTTAACATAAAATGTGTATTTTGGTCAATTTTCCAAACTTTTTTTTGGGGGGGGGGGTCTGTATTTTTGTATACCTTTTTAACGAAACATTTTTAAAAGGGAATGTCGATCGATGTCCCAATTGCGTTTTGAAAATACAAAAAGGCCGCATTTTGAAAACGCAAGGGGCTCACTTTTTACCCACAGCCTGCGATTTAAACAAACAGCTGTGGAGGGGGCTGGGTCTCCCCCTCAAAACGTGGTCATGAGCCATGTGGAAAGGTCAACTCCAGTGGCGTAACGGAAAGTAATATCACTCGCCCCCCCATTCCCCCTGGCCCCCCCCCGTCCCCTCCCTTTCCACCCCTCACACCCGCAGAATATGAAGGGGGCACTGAGTTTACCATAGTGCCCACACCGCCATTCACTCCCGCCCACCTGTACATATACACACTTCCTCCCCAATGAAACTCGGGAGACATGATTATGGGCAAGAACTGCTGCAGGTTTATTTCATACAACACACGTATGGCGTTTTAGGTGGGTCATCTTACGGGCGATCCAAAGCAGGCAGCCCCTCGCTGTCCCGCATGCCTAAGGAGCCATCTTGCACGGCGAGTCGATGCTCAGACGGTGCAGCACACTACCAACTTCGTTATATTTCCGCCCCACCCCCCCTGTCGGGGCGGAGCGGTGTGGCACACCCCCGGTCGGTTCAGGCCCCCCGACCGCCCGAAGGACTAACGGGGCGCCGTCGCGGTTTCCAGGAACCTCCTTCGGCTCCTGGTCCTTGGCTCAGGCACCCTTACTGTGCCAGGTAGAGGTACCCTTACTGTACCCGTCTGCTTCCAGATCGCCCTGTAACTCCGCCACAGCTCTGGAGGAGGCCCCCGTCGATGACAGAGCCCCCCACCCACCTAGCCACTTCCAGTCGCTTTTCCGTGCCTTCTGTACTTCCAGGAGGAGATGTCAACTCCCAAACTGGCCCAGTGTTCCCAGTCTTAGTCATAGCACCTTTCGATTTTCCTCTCGTATTGGTACTTGCCTAAAGAAACCCAAGTCCCCCTCCCCATGAATCATCATGGGTCTGTTGACCTCCTTTAGGGAACGGTCTACTGCTACAGTTTCCCCTTAACTTAGTTTATTACCTAATGGATCCAAAGGTCATCGCATTGGTGGTGACCCCTTCCAAACGCTGCATGCCCTTGGATATATGACATGGGCAGGTCGCAATTCTAGCCGGGCTAGTTACCACGCCATACCTTCCGCTTGCATCAGTCGGCTCGGTGACCTTGCATAGGGATTGCTGATGCCGGAGTTAACTGTAATGCACCCCAGGTGCTCAGTATCGTACATTACCCTCAGTCAAAACAGGCCCACCTTACACCTTTGCGTGTTCGGGTGGATTTCGACCAGTCATTCCTTTAGCCTACCCCAACGATTGGGGCCCAGTTACTCTAGGGGTTGTCGTATTCCGGTTTCGAAACTCGCTTCCTGGCTAATATCCAGAAATAATACCCCTGAGTTATTTCTTCCACACACTGGACTCCTTCGAATGTCGCATTGTGGACTGTGGAGGAATTGGGAGTCTAGAACCGTGGGACCTCCGCTGTCCCATGTAACACAACATGCATCACATGCATACTGCTTTGATTACCCACTTGCACCATGTCTTGTCCCTGTGTGGAGTCTAGAATCTTGGGACCTCCGCTGTCCCATGTAACACAACATGCATCACATGCATACTGCTTTGATTACCCACTTACACCATGTCTTGTCCCTGTGTAATGTGCATGTTACCTGACAGCGTCCTGCCATCCTGTCTTGGGATACGTGGCGTCGCCAACCGTTGTTATCCCTATGCAATAGCAGCGGGCAACCTGAACTGAAGTACTTTCCATTGAGAGGGTGACCTGGCATGTGCTTGGCATGTTTAGCATTTTAACATGCACATATTGGGGAAATTATTTATTAGCCGAACAGATCGCAAACCGTTGTTATCACTATGACATAGCAGTGTTGGAATGGAGCACAGTACGTATGCTTTTGTAGGAGCTAAGGAGTTACCTATTATTGAAATATGCATCGATATTTTTATTGCATATGTGGAGAACTTATTTACACAGGGTTTCAGCTCGCTGTCGAATTCTAGGCACCTTCCCTGCACCTCATTTCACTATTTCGCATTACTACCATAATGTGACCAACCTTTGAATTTACATTATGAAACACGTGGAGGTAAAGCTACTTCTGTAGTTTGCCGAGGGGCCAAAGTCACACAGATCTTACTGTAACTTGCTCTTGCCCTGGATGTCACGCAATGAAGGGCTCATTAACAGACACCTTGTGAGTCTAACACAGCAATAATCGAACCTCGCTTCCCCAGCCTAATGTGGCGGCGCCACACCATGCCACGTGCACCTCTTACCTCTTTTTCACAGCGGGAGCTGAGAGTAAGAAGCGCCAGTGGGCTGTTCGATGCGCTGCTTCCGAGCCCGGGTTGCATCATATTGTCGCCGGGCTGGTAGGGCATGGCAAGCTCAGCACTTGGTTGGCATGTTTACTTCCCGAAGTAGTAGAGAAGTACTGCTTTACCTGCTGCCGCTGGGCTTGCTAAATGTGGTACTTGGTCGGATTTTCGAGGTGGGTCTGCACCTGATAATGATTGTAGTCCAACATGGTGATAGTCTGGAAATCGTGTGGTTTGCTACGCAGGCTGGCAGGCGACTATCTTACTCAGCTGTTCCTCACTGGAGATCAGTGCATGGGACCATAACAAACAAGTAACTTTGTCGCCACTGCACATCTTATAATACCTAGGCTAATTGGTTACGCGTGTGTAATGAAACGGATCATACAAACAGCCTCTTGTCCTTGTAACCGTAGTCTCTCCACCCCTGTAAATCGAAGATTTAAAGTTTCGAACGCGTGGCTGCTCGCCATCGGCAGCCACCTCAAGAAAACGAGTTTTAAAGCGCAAAGCATGAACAACCTCGAGATATTGGCCCTCCTGTACTGACGCGTAACGGTCCTGGCACCAACTTTAGCCGCAGCTGTGGTTAGCAATTTACATAAGAAACACAGAAGAGGGCGCGTGATCTAGGACCGACACCACGGCGTACTTTAATCTTAGAGACCAAGGCTATTACCCGATTGGCGTCAACACCTTGACGCACACAATGGGCACAGAGCGGCCATGCCAATGTCACAGACTCATTCATTGGCAGGGACGGCACCGCAGAGCCCCGACTCCCAGCTCCGTGGACCGGGGAACTGCGCCGTCTGTTTGCTAACGATAATGGATTTGGCATGGTGACCATCTCAGCAAATGACCACAGCAAGCAATCAGGCCAGCAACTCCAGGGATGTGTTTCTTAAACCACCCTTCAACTCCAAAAACAGTTGTGCGTGTCTCTTGGTCTGAAACTGCAGCTCAGCTAATGAGTGAAGTTTGAAAAGAACGTTGGCTTTGGTTCTTCCGTAGCCCACTCTGATCGTGGCCCTGGCATAATAAAACAGACAAAGTTCACAGAGATGAAGTACGGCACTGTCGTGAACGGAAGCCGCGAAAAGTCCGGCCCTGCGATCTTTTCCCTTTGAATAAAACGGGTTTTGTGATGAGCATATTATTTACCACACCGTGATCATAAACAAATAATCCTCTTGGATTGCTTCTTATTGTAAATGAATTGCGTTAGACGCCATTAGCATCACCGGCTGCGTGTACACTTGTTTCCGCCACGGCTGTATTTGAAGTATCCTGTGGTAAGTTCATTACGCGTATTTTGTCCGGAATTAGTGAAGCATGCTGAAATTGCTAATGACAGATGTTTTCTCCACTCTGTCACCCTTCAAAAGCAACCTACGGTGTTCTGCTCTAACAGTATGTCACAGACTGTCTGCAAACAGCTGGTCATAACTCAGTTCACTGAAAACCAGTACTGTCAATGTAGTGCTGGACACCCTCCAAATTGTATTCTGGCATGGCCAGGCGGCCTAATGCACAAATTCTTCTGTTCCGAGGTTACCTAAGGAGGGATTTCTTCCACTCCACTTGCTTATTGTGTTTTAGAAAATAGAGCACTCGCTAAGTAGCGGATGTGGGCTTCTTGGCATTTTACATAGATGTTTTGCCCCTTTTTTTTTTTTTCTTTTCTTTTTTAGCGCTCATCCGCTGACTGACTGGTAGCCAACAGAGCCTCTAAACTCGTCGTTTCTATCTGTGCCCCCACGTTCAAAGATGTGCTTTTCAAGGCAATCAAACCATTGCTAAAATATGCTCTTTTGTTATTCGTGCTACTCTTGCTGTAAGGCAGATTAATTATTGCATATATATACTGTCGTTTCAGCGACTATCTGTGTACGAACAGGCACCCGCGGCCTCTGACAAGGCCGCTCTGTAATTGGCGCCAAACAGGACGCCGTTGCCACCGACATAACAAGATTTGTCACTGAACGCATATGCAAGCATAATGGCATTGTTGGGGAGTCAGACTATTTTGCTCAGCATCGCGCTTCAAAATCAAAATTCAAAATCATTTACTCTAAATCATGGGTTCATAGATCTCCTACGCATATGGTAGTATCAGCGAACTCATGTGGAAGGCCTGCTTGCTTCCAACCCTCTTCACGGATCGTGACCCCGAAATGGCGCCAACACGGGACAGCGGCCACCTCGGTTCTCAAAGCCTAGAAATTGGCTCCAACGCGGGACAACAGTTGCCACGGTGATCGAAGGGCCTAGGACGCAGGACTAATGATGGCAGCCTAGAAATTGGGGTTTTGCAGTAACACAGGGATGTCAGTAGAAAAGGAGTAATCCCTCAGCTAGCCATCCAACTCAGACTTGTGATTCGCACTGTATGTGTTCCCTGCAGCAGGCATGTTAACCTTCCGCCCTATTTTATGCCTCTTGACAAGATCTCTTTCACACAAGAACGTTAATAACAAGCGTTATCTTGACATTTTTATCGTTTCCCGAAAGTAGGATGCACAAGGAACTCTACCAGGAGGCGTTCGAAAGCACAGCCCCCCCCCCCGAGGTCAGCACCCCTCCCCAGATCGGCACCCTTCACCAGGGGGGGTTGGACACGCCGTTCCTGAGAAACGTGTCGACTCTCTAGCAAGAGCCACCTTGCCTCCGCGTCTAACCTTCGAGTTTCAGTGAAATGGTTTATGAAAAAACCAATCAGCTGTTCCAGGTGAGGCTCGAAGTCACCACCCTGCCATGGCACAGTAAAATAGTGCATAAGTACCGCGCCCTACTCCGATACCCCTTTTGTGATCTGGGCTACCGGTGTGCTTGGGGCTAGACATTAACAAACCGGCACTTCTCAAACACTGCCTGCCCCTGCAATGCATCCCCGTCGGGATGGCCCGGAGCACAGGCCGCCGACAGCCGGGTGATTTTGACTGGCGCCCTAGCAATCGGCAATAAAAGCCCCTCGTGCCCGCAATCTCGTGCACGGCAGGCCCTCGGCCACACTTCACAACCAAAATCAGGACACAACACGGAGAACCATAGTTCAGGCACTTGGCCAGGCGGCGCGGCGCGAGTGTGGGCAGCTGCTGGGGAGTACGTAAGGCACACAGAAAAAACATTACTAATAACCCCAAGAAAGAACGGGCCGGAGGGTTCCTATACAAGACAAATTAGTAAAACAACCGGACGGGGCAACTCAAAGCAAATGTACAACAAGCCAGTCCTGTGTTACACCGGCTGTTTCTTCAAATCCGTCTGCTGCTTATGTATAAAATGGACTCTAGGAGCGTCACGTTCGCATTGCCCTCGTTTACTCTACTCTACCTGATGTTATGTGGAGCATCACGCTGCAATGCCACATCTAATGCTGATAAACCGGACAGTATTTCACATGACGAGCAATTGCCTAGCGCTTGCCATTACTATGGCTTAGAAGCACATTTTAATTTGGGCCTCATATCATGGATTTATGTATCCGCCCTAATCCTGTGATGTCGGACCTATTGTTGTTTTGTAGTCCCTATGCTGTAACTTCGGGCCTGCGCTACCATGCAATGCACAATGGTGTAATGTTAGGCCTCTATATAGCGCTATCTGATGAAGCGATCCCTGACTGTGGCCAGTTGTTAAATCAATACATTTAACTAATGTTAAGAAAATTACGGGCCACACAAAGGACAGAGAGAAATTACGTTTGCCAACCATTTCCCTCCCCGAATCTAGGTGTTGTGTTTAAGCCACACCCATTATTACATAAGCCACGCTTCTTTTCGAGACCCTCTACTGTTCCCTCACACATAAAGCCCTGATCATGCCTCTCTAGCTTTGTCTCTTAAAGGAAAGTCACTCGGGGACAAAATATATAGTGCTGTGTCGATGATCACACAAAGTAGACCTACACCCCAGCCCGACCTAAAGCAGGCCCGGCGTACTTGGAAGGCTCGCGCCAACCCGCGCCTTGGGGCAGCATGGGGATCTAGCCAGCAAGACCCCCGCGCCATTGTGCCTCGGACACTCAGGGACAAAGGCGACTAACCTGCGTCTGGTAGCGTGCTGTGTCGAGGATCACACAAAGTAGACCTACACCCCAGGCCGACTTAAAGCAGGCCCGGCGCACTTGGAAGGCTCGCGCCAACACGCGCCTTGGGGCAGCATGGGGATCTAGCCAGCAAGACCCCCGCGCCATTGTGCCTCGGACACTCAGGGACAAAGGCGACTAACCTGCGTCTGGTAGCAACGTCGGGAATCTATGGCGTGATTCGCCGGGGTGATGCAGAAATACGCGCGCTCCTGGCAGCGAACCCCAGAAGGGCTGCTACGGTGTGAACTGGGAGCGCTGCAGAGCTTCTGCCACCAACTCGGGTTGATCTCCAAACCCCCACTCTACACGCTTGCCCGACGCTTGTACCTCCCCCAACCGCCCGATCCCACGCTCTTGTGAGGCGCGTCTGCCCGCACCCTCGACTGGCCACCTCCCCCTCCCCCCGTGGTATTCACCACTGGGGCCACGTGCAACCTGGTCATACCCAGGGACATGGCCGGGGGGGGAGGCAGGAGAGCGGCACATACCTGGCTTTGCAGGAGAACAAGGCTCGACGACACGACGTGGAAACAGCGCAGAGCCGCGGACGCACAACAGCGCTTGAGCCGCGGGAGACTGGGAGAACGAGAGGCCAAGCCTTGGCCACCTTGGTGGATATAGTGAGTTCGCCCCTCCCACCTGAAGGCCCTCCCCTTGTATTGAATGTATTGTATTGATGATTTGTAAAGCGCGTTGGCTACCCAGGGGCGTCCCAGCGCTATAGAAAAGAGTGAGTTGGGCTGGAGAGGCTGGAGTAAGAGAAGCTGAGTGAAAAGTTAGATTGGAATTTTGCTGAAGAGCCAAGTTTTTAATAGTTTACGGAAGGTGAGAAGGTTAGGTTCTGATCTGATAGGGAGGGGAAGGGAGTTCCAGATCCTAGCCAGGTTGTAAGAAAGCGAGCGGCCTCCACATCTGGCCTTCCTAATGCGTGGTACTGAGGCGAGGTGGGAGGTCGTAGACCTGAGTGGGCGGGAGGGTAGATAGGCTTTCATCAGGGGGGAGTTAATAGAGGGGCCTGTACCCCAGTCGGATCGGTGTGCGATGCACATGCTCTTAAATTCAATTCTGGATCTCACCGGGAGCCAGTGAAGATCCTTCAGTCTGGCTCTGACTGAAGTTCGGCGGGGGATATCCAGGAGGATTCTTGCCGCACAGTTTTGAATGACCTGGAGTCTGTTAAGTGTAGATTGTGGGGCCCCCAGATATAGGGCGTTTCCACAATCGAGACTGGAGAGGATCAGGCCTTGAACCATAATCCGTCTTGAATGGAACTAAAGGAGGGGGAGAATTTTGCGGAGAAGTCTCATCAGCCCGAAGCAGGTGGCAGCAAGCTTGGTGGCTTGGTAGTTGAAGGTTAGAGTGTGGTCGAGCCAGATGCCTAAGCTCTTGATTTGCTCCTTGGGTTGCGGGGGGCTTCCTAAGCAGAGAGGCCAGATGGGATTGATGGATTTCGAGATGTTATTTCCAAGGAGCATTATCTCTGTTTTGTCCCCGTTAAGTTTGAGACAAGAGCTAGACATCCAAGCAGCGACGGCTTCAAGGCAGATATGTAATCTGTGATGAGAGTTCAGGGGGGGGTCCAGTGCTACCACTAGCTGCGTGTCGTCCGCGTAGGTGACAATTTTCACCCCAAATGGGCGGACGACATCAGCTAGGGGGCGTAGGTAGACATTAAAAAGGGTAGGGCTCAGGGAGGAGCCCTGAGGCACTCCACAAGTGAGGGGTTTACTGGCTGAGGTGAAGTCCCTTTCAAAGACCTGGAAGGATCTATCCGTAAGGAAAGACCTCAGCCAAATGAGTGCTGTGCCTGACACTCCTATTTTGTTAAGCTGGTGAAGTAGGATGTTATGATTGACAGTGTCGAAGGCGGCACTTAGGTCGAGTAGGACGATGGCTGTGGACCCGCCATCGTCCAAGATCCTCCGTGCCTCCTCCGTCACTGCAATAAGTGCAGTCTCCGTACCATGACGGGGCCTGAAGCCCACTTGAGAGAGGTCTAGTATGTTGTTGGCTTCCAGGAAGTCAGTGAGAATGATGTTTACATGCTTCTCGAGAAGTTTGCTAAGCCATGGCAGAAGGGATATAGGTCTATAGTTAGCGGGGTTGGATTGATCCAGATTGGGCTTTTTTAATAGAGCTCTAACCATTGCCCTTTTCCATGGAGGTGGAACAGTACCAGTCTGGAGGGATGAGTTGAGCAGGACTTGTATGGTGGGCGAGATCAGATGGGTTATCTGGGTGAGAGCGCTGGGAGGAGCTGGGTCGATGGGTGATCCAGATTTAATCTGGCTCATGAGTTTTTCCAGTTTGGTAAGTTCTAGTGGGGGAAAGCTATTGAGAACGCAGGAGGGAGCCGTCATGTGGTCTATGTTGACGGAGTCTGAGATTAGGGTAACGGTGGGGGGAAAAGAGGAGTTGATGGTTTCTATCTTTTGGTGGAAATACTCAGCTATTTCCTCGCAGTGGGTCTGAGTGTTATTGTGATGTTTTGGGGCCTCAGGAAGTTACAAAAGGGATTTTGCTATCTGATAAATCTCCCTAGGTTTGGAGGCTGCCTTCTCGATCTTGAGTTCAAAGTATTTAGCCTGAGCTAGATGGATATTTGCTTTGTAGTTTTTGATTGCCGTTCGATAGCTTGCTTTGTCTGCTGGAAGGTAACTGAGGCGCCACTTCCTCTCGAGTCGTTTACAGACACGTTTGGCCTCACGTAGATCACTCGTATACCACGGGACTGTAGGATTGCCCCTTTTAGGATGGGAGTTTTTTAGTGGTAGTACTGTGTCTAGGGCACTGCTGATCCAGTTGTTGTAGTTCTCATTGTCTAGAGTGGGAGCGGAGGTGTTAATGGGTTTAGTGCCTTGAAGGAGATCCTGCCACTCAGTTAAAGGGAGTTTGGACCAGTTGCGGGAGCGTTGAGTTGTCGGGGGTTTGGGGGGGAGGTGAAGGGGCAGGGTCCAGGTGAGTGGGATGAGGAAGTGGTCAGACCAAGGAAGGGGGGAGGGAATTCCAACATGGAGGTTTTTGCCGTTGCTAAAGACCGGGTCTAAAAGGTGTCCTTTTTTGTGGGTGGGCCCAGTAACGCGTTGGCGTAATTCGAGGGCGATTAGGCTAGAGGAAAGTTCTCTGGCTATAGAGTCATTTGGGTCGTCTAGGTGGATGTTGAGATCGCCTAAGATAGTAAAGTTGGCAGAGCTGACTGCAAGATTTGCCGCTATTGAGGCGAGATCCGAAAGAAACTGTCCTTGTGGTCCTGGCGGACGATATATAAGTATACCCGAGAAGGTATGTGTGGCGCTGAATTTTATAAAAAACGGAAGGCATTCACAGTCCGGAAAGTTTATAGGGGTGCTAGTAACAACGTAATCTGATTTATGGATTACTGCCAGGCCACCGCCAATACCCTTTTTACGGTCTAGGCAAAGTAGTTGATAACCGGGTGGGAGCGCTTGAACCAGATCAGGTTCAGAGTGTTCCTGAAGCCACGTTTCTGTGGCGAAAAGAACATCTGGGCTCTTCTCCTCCAACAATAAAGCGATTTCCGTGGAGTGTTTGGGGAGTGAGCGGCAGTTGAGCAGTAACATCAGAATTGATGTGGGTTTCTTTGTACTGTGGGTAAAATGAAATCCACACTGATTACGAGCGGGGTGCTGGATAGCCGGGTCCCACGTGTGTAGGCAGGGTGAACTAACTGTCTGGTTTAATTGGTGTAGGAGCTGTGGGTGGTAGGTGATGGCTGGCATGTTGGATGAGCAGGGGGGGGTGGCCCCTGGCCCCGGTCGGTCGCGGACGGGCGCAAACGGGCTTGCCTTAGGCGCGCCTTCGGTGCGCAAACGTCGCGCCCGCTGCGCTCGTCCGCTGCGCGACCGAAATATGCACATGATTTATACTGCTCCGGGGTTGTGGCCTGTGATTGGTGAACGCGGGGCGCCCTATCAGTGTCGGCTGGAGTTTCTGCCGGGTGGGACTAAACCGCTGTCCCGCCCATGTTCCCCTGCGGGTCACGCGGTCATCGGGCATATCTCACGTATATTGGTTGGATTTGGGCTGAATGGGCCCCCTGACGACTTGGTCGGTTGGGGCCCTCGTGTGCAGCAGGGGCCTGTGTTTGGCCCCTCCTGAACACTTTTAATGGACTCCGGTATAGAGGCCTTTGAAATAAAGGGAAAATATGTTTAGGAAAAAATCCGAGTCCCTAAATATTCCCTTATCCACCTACCATTTTAAAAAGCCAAAGGATTCCAACACTTTGGGTGTGGCAAGTGAGTGACAGGAGTCCTGACACGTCTGAAACAGCTCATGTAATACCCCATCAGGTCTATACATTAACAGTTGGTCCATGGTGCCCACACTTCACCGTACATGTATTTATTTACTAGACACCCAGTTATCCAGCACAGTTGGTTGTGTCACACAAACAGCAGATGATGTTCTCTAATGGCTAGAGAGGTCGACCTCGAAGTTGGGGAACATGGTTCGAGTCTCGGCAGGGACGCTCAACATCCTGTGATTCTGGACAAATCATTTAATCTCCCCGTGCCTCACAAAATGAATGTGTCTGTCAGTAACGTAACTGTGGCTGTACTACACGAAGTGCCCCGGGGCTCAATGGGCATTTGCGCATGCTTTGCGTGCCTCCAGTATTACAGAAGGGGCTGCAGACGCTTGTGCGGCCCCTTCTGCAATACTGATAGCCAGGGGCGGCTGGTGACATTTGAAAGTGATGGGCGTAAATACTGCACTGTGGCGAGCGAGCGTTGTGAACGAGCCAGAATAACCTACAGGCATTTTGGGGGGTTTCTCCCCCGCAAAGATTTTGAAAATAAAGTGGGCAAATGGTGCATTTTCAAGCAAATTTGAGAAAGAGGTAGCTTGGCGAACACATCTCTGGGAGTAGCCAGACAAGTCTCTTTGCACTTACACAGATACATCTCTCTCCCTGCATTCACATAGGCACACTACTCACCATGCACTCATAGACCCATTACTCACCCTTCCCTGACAAATCACTAAGCCTGCATTCACCCATCCACATAACTCACCCTAGACTCACACAGGCACACTGCTCAACCTGCACTCACACAGACATCACTCACCCTTCGCTGCACTGCACTCAAAGATGCACACTGTTTCATCAGAGAAATATATACTGAAAAACAAACGAGTGTGAAAGCTATTGAACAATTTACAAGTAGCTGTTGGTTGCTTTCTGAACATATGTGAATTCATTCTAAGCATCGAAAAGAACCTCCTCACAGACATGAACATCTAGTTAACATAGAGTCTGAACGCCTGTACGTGTCCCAATGGCATCCCCAGGCATCACCATGACGAGAGAGAGTCTGACAACGCACATGCTTATAGCCAATGTATATTAAATGGGGCCAATGTTACCAGACTAGCTCCACCACAGAGGCCCTTTCTGGCAGTGATGTCCAATGTTGGTCCATGAAGGTTGGATTCATATCAGATTTTATTATATACACATATGACAGTCATGCATAAAGTTGATCTGAATTATTTCATTTACATATTCTTTGGTTATCCTGAAATTAAGGCTAAATTCAAGCTCTTGTGAAGCAACTCTGGACATCCCTGCTTCATACGATCCAAAATGACATTATAAGACGTTGCCACAAAACCGCAAATATTACCAAATGTTCCACATTTCAAGCTGTGTGAGAATAAAATAATACATTATTCTCATAAGCAGTATTCTCAATGATTTTTTATACCCTTCAGGAAAGTAATAATCAAGTTTTCTTACATCTAGAATTAAAATATAGACAGCACAAACTTACCCTGTAACACCCCAATAGATGGAATACACTACACAAACATATAGCAATTGAAAAGAGGACAAACTAATGCACAGGGACAGCACAAGGGGTGAAAGGGACATGGCTTGTGATGGGGGGGCACTTGCTAGTACCAGAGGCCCTTAGAGTTCCTGCCCCTTCCACCTTCAGACACTGGCCTCCTCCCCAGTGGTGGAAACCTCACCCCTTCACTAATTTCCTTTCGGACCAGGCTTTGGAACATGGAACAGGCAGTGGTCACCTCAACACAACCACTTCTCTGGAGTACTGGTCAATGGCAGATTAAACTAAGACTAACCAAACACTGAAAACTGAACTGCTGGCATGGCCACCTCTTCCGAACTTCGTTAGCCTTATAAAAGTTGTCGTGGTGCCAGCAACCCTTTGCATTAGTGCTAACTTGTGAACTATGCTCCCATGAAGAAGCCCTTCTCACCATGGAAAAGGGTTTCTGAATCTGCACAGCATTTTCTCTACATTTTTAGTGCCAGAGTGGTGAGGCCTAGAAGACTGCCTGTTGCTGATGCAACCCAGAATGCACTTTGGTGACTTTGTATTAAACGCTATTAGGAGGATTGTCTCTTTTTAAATGGCACATCTTTTCACTATAGGGTCGGGGAGGCTCGACTCACAGGTTCAAATATTCACTTCAAAATATTTACATCACTACCATCAAAAAGCCTATTAACACACGAGAGAAAAGTCACCTGCACTGCTCTGTCTGGTCAATGCTCAAACACTCTGAGGTGAATCCTTAACCAATCTGGTCCCTCTACATACACAATCACAGCAAAACAGACTGTCACTATTTATTACTCTGGATGGGATATGCAACTATGTAGTAAAGCCAGTAGGTCTGGTGAGAGTGTTAGGTATGCATGTATCTTGCGTGTATCCGTATTACTGGCTGTGCAGATACATTTTGCTATTCAAATACTCGCAAGGTTTTTCAAATATCGTTGCTTAAGGGCATGGCTTAGGTAGCTAGCATAGCGGACGTGTGCTAAGCGAGCTCCATCCAGCCCGCTTTGAATCCTGCATATATCCTGATTCTCCTGACCCCCGGGGGATCCTTGAGACGACTCTGCAGCATCACTAAACCCACGGCGACGCCAGGTGTAACTTTGCGGCGGCCAGGACTGCTGGTGGCTGAAAGATCAAGCCAGTGCGGGGTGCGGCCTAGCAGCCGGTAAAGGAGCCGGGGTGCTTTGTTTGCGATACTCCTAGGAGCCGAGAGGCGCATGATGATCTTGGCCCCGCCTGCAGTGGAAGTGGCCGGCCCGGGATACCCCAGAAACATTGGGTGGCGGCGACGGCGGCTGGGAGATTGTCCGCTGCCCCGCGGCTCTGCAGGGCGGCCTGCTTGAGGTCGGCAGAGGAGGCATGGCGGCCGGATCGGATGGCGTAGGCGAGGGAAGATGCGGAGAGGTGGGAGCCGCGACCCAGGATTGAGCCACCCCATTGCTGGGACATTATCTGGCGGTGAGTGCATCCGCTGAAGGAGAGGCCGGTTAAGTGGGCGTTTGGACAGATGGACACAGCGTCTTTCACCCCTGCTCAGAGCTGAGGCCGGGGATCGGCGGCACTACCGGGCCGCGAGGGGAGGGGTTACGGGAGCTGCCATTTGTTCCTCCCTCCCTTCCACCCCAGAGAAGGCCCCCCCCCCCCCGGGGGGCATCTTCATTGGTGGCCACTTGGACATTGGCCCGCACGCAGGTGCCTTGAGCTGCCCGGACTCCTCTGGTGACATCAAGGGCGGCCGGGGGATCGGCCTCTGCCAAGCAGTTAGGCAGTGCGGCCTGTACCACGACCTGAGGGGGAGATACGGTGGTCGGACCGGGCCGTGGAGGTGAGGTGAAAAGTTGAGAGGCGGGAGCGGCGATCTGCGACTGCGTCCCCCTGCCGTCGGGACACATTCTGGTGGTGAGCAATTCAGCGAAGGGGAGGCCAGAGACGTGGGTGATTGGACAGCCCGCCATTGCGCACTCCCCCACCCCCTACCCAGGGCTGCAGCGGGGGATCGGCGGCACTACCGGGCCCCGTGGGGAAGGGTTCATTGATCCGACAACTGCTCTCCCCGCCCTTCTATAACCCCCCCCCCCCCCCGGGACACCCATAGCGGCGGCTGACCGCGTGGGTCCTGAAGTTGGTGGTTGTTGATGCTGCTCGCAGTGGTGATGCCCTTGGTGGTTGTTGATGCTGCTCGCAGTGGTGATGCCCTACCCGGTGGCTCGCCGGCCTTGGTTCAGGGGCGCCTCCCCATAGGCGCCGTTTGGGGCGCAGGTCGGACTGTGTGGGCCGGTCCAGAGGGGATCGCTGCTTCTGCGACTTGCCCGTCCCTTCCTGGACCGGCGGGAGGACCCCGGAGGGCAGCCATGACAAGGGACAAAGGCGGTAGCGGTTCGACCAAGCATGGACCCGTTGACAAATTCACTGGCCCGGGAGTGGCAGCTGGGGTGACTGGGAGCCAGTCAGAGGCCATACTGGACAACACAGCCCTCATGGCGGTTATCACTCAATCCAGACACATGTTGGATGCTAAGATAGGCCAGTAGGGTCGGACGTTATGCTGTTGTGGCAGGATTTGCACAATGCAGTGTCCCGCATCACCGAAGCAGAGACCCGCATCTCGGGAGTGGAGGACAATGTCGCAATTTTGAAGCAGAAGGTGGCTACCATGGAGACAGTGCAAAAGGGCTTAGTGCTTCAGGCCGTGGATGCAGAGGGACGGGCCCGCGCAATAACCTTCGCTTTGTTGGATTCCGGAGGGTTGTGAAGAGGGCAACATGGAACGCTTTCTCATGCAATTGCTGAAAAGCTGGCTCCCCCCTGAAGCTATGTCCCGGTGCTTTGTCGTGGAGCGGGCTTACAGAGCACTCATGCAGAAGCCCCCGCCGGGGGCCCGCCCACTGCCAGTTATAGCGAAGCTCCTGAACTACCTAGACCGCGATGCCATTCTGAAGCAGGTTAGAGCTAAAGAACCACTGCTGTACAACAATGTGCGCATACTAATCTTCCCTGACTGCACACGGCAAGTGCAGCAGCGCCAGTCGTTCATGGCCACGAAGGCCCGCCTTAGAGACCTCAAGCTCCCATACGCCCTTCTGTTTCCAGCTCTCCTGCGAGTGGTATACCGCTCCCGCACGCATTTCTTTGACACTCCAGAGGTCTTCAAGTGGACGGATGAAACAGTGCGGGTGAGGGTGCACACGCTGCCTGGGATAGAGTCGGACTCCTCATTGAGTGAGGCGGCCCGGAGGGGTCCTCGGGGACAGCAGCAGAGGGGCAATAGATGATCAAGATCCCGGCGGCGCTCCTTGTCCTGCGGGGCCTCCTCTCGGGCGGCCCTACCCCTGAGAGACAGACACTGGAACCCTAACGTTTGCAATTAATGTGGTGCTGCGGAGTTATTGGTCTGGTGAATGCTTTGATGAATATTCTTAGGGAGAATCTTAACATGGGCTGGTTCTCCGCCAGATGCGTACTGGTCGGGGTCATGCCCGGTGGACATGGGCTGTAAGTTGGGGATCCATTTGTTGGGGCAGTCCTCGCCCCCTGTTGGGGATTGAGAACCAGCCCTACCGCGACAGATACTTCAGCGTTCTTGGGGTATGGGGTGAGGGGGGTTTGTATGTGGTTGCGAGTCGCACTTCCACTAGGGGTCCGTTATTCTACACTCACACACTGCCATGGCCTATTGTCTGTTATACTAGACGATCCACTCCCATATGACTAGCGTGCCCAATAGAGGTCAGGTAATTCCAGGTACTCTCCGCATTATAAGCTGGAATGTGCGCGTGGCTCTAGACAAAATCCAACACGGGGCTATACTTCACCAGGCAAAGAGGGCTAGAGCCGATGTCCTTATGTTACAGGAGACTCACCTTATGGGTACAAAGGCCCTATGCTTGCAGCGCTACGGGTTTCAACAGGTCTTCCATGCCGAATTTACGAGGGGTTCTAGGGGAGTAGCGATTCTGGTGCACCGCAGGATCCCTCACACACATACACAACTGTGGGCTGACACGCAGGGGCGCTATTTGTTTATCCCGGGCAAGATTGGGGAGGACCCTTTGGTATTGGGCTGCGTATATGCCCCCCTCCCTTACAGTGGACACTCGTGGAGAGGTTGCTTACCGTATGGGCCGATATACCTGATGTGTTGTCCATGGTGGGCAGCGACTGGAATGACATTATGGACTTGGTTAGGGATCGGAGTAGAGCTGGCGGTGGCCTCGGGAGTGGACATCCCACAAAATTACACTCGTTATTGACAGGCCTTGACTGGGTCGATGTATGGCGGCGCACACACGGCGATAGCCGGGAGTACACGCACCTCTCGGCGTTCCATGAGTCCTTCTTCAGGCTAGACTACCTCTTTGTCCCCCGGACCGCGGTTGGTAGGGTGGCATCGGCTAAGATCCTGCCCCACGACCTTTCAGGTCATTCCATGGTGTCCCTTGAGCTCCATATGGGCAGGGGGTGACAACCATTTTGGTGCCGACTCTGTGTGGCACTTACAGAATGACGACTACGGGACACATATGAGCGATGCTATTGCCCAATAGCTCACCTTGAATGAGGGGTCTGTAACTGGAGCTGAGATTCTATGGGAGGCACTGAAGCCTACCTTGCGGGGAATGGATATATTATGGTGCGCGCTAGCCTGCAGGAAGCGCGGGGAGGAATTGACTCGGGTTGAGGCGCACATTGAGGCCCTTGAGCGACGCAGTCGGGAGTCAGGGGTGGTCAGTATGTGAGACAACTGCTCCTAGCTCAATTATCCTGCGCTGCTCTCCTAATGGACGAGGCTCGCCAAGTCTGGCTGGCGACGCGTAGAAGGGAATGCCAATGGGGGGACAATTCCAGCAAGATGCTTCATGGATTTTGTCAGAGCGCTCTTCATTCCGAGGCCCTCCCAGTTATTCTGGGCCAAACGGGTATACTGATTACAGAGCCAATTGGCATAGCGGAGAGCTTTGCGGATCTTTATGCCCCCCACGAATGCTTATCGGCGTCCACCGTGGATAAATTCATAGCCGATCTACCTCTGACGGTCGAGGAGCTGGGCACGGCCCTAGGTGAGCTTAACTTAGGGAAGGCGCCGGGACCCAATGGGTTTCCGAGCAAATTTTTTCGACGCTATAATCTACAGCTGGCCCCTAACTATCGGGCGGTGTTGGAAGAGGCCCGGGAGAAGGGCCTGCTCCCCCAGGACTGGAGACATGCGGAGGTGGTGGTGTTTCATAAACCCGGCCGGCCCCCGGAACAAATGCCTCATATCGCCCCATCTCTCTCTTAAACACGGAGGCCAAAATTCTGGGCAAAGCATTGGCCAACGGCCTCCTACCCCACATCTCGGCGCTTATACACCCCGACCAGGTTGGGTTCATGCCCCAGAGGGTGACCAGGATAACATACGGTGGGCATAAGTGGCGGTGGTGGCTATCCAGCAGACGGGGGAACCAGCGGCGCTTCTCTTAGCAGATATGGACAGGGCGTTCGATTCCCTGAGTTGGGTATATCTCTTTGCATTGTTGCACAGACTCAATCTTGGCCCAGGTTTCCTTTCATATCTGCGACTCCTGTATATGGATCTGTCAGCATCGGTACGGGTGGCAGGGGCGGTCTCTTCCCCATTCCCTATTAGTCGAGGCACATGGCAGGGGTGCCCCCTGTCTCCGTACTTATTCGCCCTGGCCATGGAACCGTTGGTGGCGTGGGTGTGCATTGATGCACAGATCCGGGATTTGAGTGGGCTCTGGGCCTGTCCGACAGGATTGCACTGAACGCGGACGATGTCCTCTTCTTCCTCGCTGTGGTAGACAGGATGGGGCCGCGACTCCTGCAGATCATGCAGATATTTGGGGAGTCATCGGGTCTCTATATGAATCCCCGCAAATCCACACTCCACACTCTGGGGGACCGGATGATAATTGGCACATGGGCTTCCACGGTCCAGTTGGCGGTGGGAGGCCTGAAATACGTAGGGGTGTTTCTTTCAGAAGTGCTGGCAATCTCCTGGGAGTGGAACCTGGCCCCAGTATGGACGCTTGCCCCAATTGGCTGCTGTTAGACCTGGCATCTGTGGCGTGGTTTCCCCCTATCTTTTTGCCTCTACCTCCTGTATTTTTGATGCTGTGCTGGATTTCGTTTTTGCTGGTTTAGATGCTTTGGACACTCTGCCACTGCTGACCAGTGCCAGAGTGTAAGTGCTCCCTGTGTAAATTGTTATTCTGATTGGATATACATGTTTGGCATGTTTGTATCACCATGAAGTCCCTAGTAAAGTGCACTGGGTGTGCCAGGGCTGGTGATGACAAATGCTACTAGTGGGCCTGCAGCACTGATTGTGCCACCCACAGGAGTAGCTCTAAAAATGGTGTCTCAGGTCTGCCACTGCAGTGCCTATGGGCAGTTTAGAACTGCCATGTCCTCCTGGCCAGTGTCCCCACTGACCAGGCCTAACCCTTCCCTTTTTGTGCACATCAGCCACCCCTATGGAAGGCCCAAGGTACCCCCCTGGGCAGGGTGCAGTGTATGTGAAAGGTAGAGCATGTACTGGTGCAGGTAACATGTTCTGGTAGTGAATTACAGCCATTTTAGTTTTTCACTATTGTAAGGCTATCTTGCTCCATAGATTAACATGGGGGATGCTGGCTACAGTGGTTAACAGCATTTCTTCCCATAGGAACAAGATAGGACATAAGTATCTAGTATCCCTGAACTCAGAATTTAATAACACATCTTTTAGGAAAGGTTGTTTTTAAATCCTAGGTTTGAGAACAGCACTTTTAGAAAGTTGCTGTTCTCTTGTCTAACCCTTCTGTGTGCCTGGGCCTGTTTGTGTATTGACTGTCTGGTTTGTGAGTGACAGGGGCTGGGGAATTCCCCAGCAGGGTGGATGAGTCAGCACTAGGCTGAATGACTGCAGTTGCAACTGGAGTGGTGGGAGGAGTTAGCACCTGGGCTGAATAGGGCTGTGCCTGCCTTCCACAATGCTGGCTCCACTCCCCTGCTGGGCGGCTGAGGACCCTGCCCCTCACTCTGAAAGGAAAGATGCAGCCAGCAAAACAAAGTGCTCAGGATCCACCCAGAACTGGTTCAGACCGGGCTCAGGGCCCACATGCACCAAGAGAACAAAGACTTTAGGGGTATAAGTACAGGACCCCTGACAACAGAAAATTAGATCATCCTGGAAATCAAGAAGGAACCTCTGCCAAGGAGAAAGCTGAAACTAAAGAAGGAAGATTGTCCTGCTGTTGCTCTGCTGGACTGACCTGTTGCTTTGCTGCCAAGGAGAGGGGAAGGACTTTGCTGCTGAGCTGTGTCCCCTGTCTTGAAGGAATCTCCAAGGGCCTGAGTAGAGCTGGCTCCCTGTTTTGAAGTCCCAGGAACAAAAGGACTTCAACCCCAGCTTCCCTGAACTCTGCTGAGAGAGTTCTGTCCTTCCTAGAGTGCTTGATCCAGTTGTGGGGCCTCTGGAAGTTGTACCTGTGCTGGGAAGCTTGAAACTAAGCTTGAGTGACTTTTGAAACTGAAAAGTGTTGCATCGCTCGCTTGCGGAGCGCATCCCCGACAGTGCGAGAAGTTTCCCGCCGCTACGGAGGTCGAGATCGTCGTCGCATCCTTCGTTTGCGGGACGCACCAGACCGGTGCGGGAAAGTTGAACATCGCTGCGAGTGTCATCGCAGAGCCTGTCGTCGCCGCACCGCTTGCTTGCGGACCGCATCACGTCGCTGCGAGTGCCGTCGCAGAATCATCGCATCGAGGAGCTGCGAGAGAGAGGATTACCGCTGGACCGCGCATCGTCGCCCCGGAGATCGTCGCAGCACCTACGAGATCGTCGCATCGTGCCTTTGCGAGAACAGACTTCCTACGGAACCTACGCACCGGAATCCATACAAGTGGCCTTCCTCCCCATACAGACCGGATTCGTCGCAACACGCCCGCTGCTGCAGCGGGGCTGTCGCATCGCCTCCCCAGGGTCTCAGGAGCAACGCATCGCTTGTTTTCCACCGCACCAGCTTCTGCTTTTGGAACTTTGTTGCAACTAAAAGGTACTGTGAGTAGACGTGACGCAACTGTGAACTTTTCACGCATCAGTAGAGAATTCTATCGCAACGTAGAGAATTCTAACGCAACCTTAAGAACTCTTTTTGAAACCATATTCTTGAACTGTGTATGTTGGATTTTTGTCGGTTTGGTCTTGTGTAGTTTAGATTAAAATACCTTTATTTTTCTAAACTGTTGTGGAGTCAGTTTGTGGTGTTTTCACTGTGTTACTGTGAGTGTTGGTACAAATACTTTACGCATTGCCTCTGGTTAGCCTAGACTGCTCGTGCCAAGCTACCTAGAGGGTGAGCAGGGGTTATCTCAGAGGGTTATCTCCTTGCCCTGACTAGAAGCAAGGGTCCCTATTTGGACAGTGGTACCTACCTCTGCCAACTAGAGACCCCCAGATCTAACATTGGTGGTCAGGCGGTGGGATTTGAACTTGTATTTGTACTTGACCCACAGTAATTGGTGTACATCACTAGTGAGTGCAGACCACTACGCCACCGCATACTACTGGTTTTTGGTTTTTGATTTTTCTATTTTTGAGTAACTCTTCAAAGCATCATGTCTGCGAAAGGAAAGGCACTCAGTGAGGGGGCAGAAGCAGAATTAGAGTTTTGCATTGAGGATTTGTGTTCATACAAAGTTGAGCAACTGAGGAAATTCTGCCTTGAGTTTGAGTGCCCCATAAAAAGCGCCTACAGAAAGGAGGAGCTGCAAAGAATCTTGAGAGCCCATTGGGAGGCACAAGAGGGAAATGATGTGGATGTAGAAAATGGTTTTCAAAGCGCAGATCTGCCAGTGGGCAAAGTAGGTGCAGGAGCTGGCAGCAACCATTCCAGCAGGGGTCTCTCCCCAGAAGAGTTACAAGAAAATCAGAGAGTAAGAGAGTATGACTTGGAAGTCATGAAAATGAAACTGAGGCAATTGGAATTGGAGAAAGAAAGGGCAGCGGAAGACAAGAGAGAGGCTCGTGCCCTAGAGGAAAAGAAATTGCTTTTGGCTCATGAGTTGAGCATGAAAGAACTGGATCTTAAAGCCAAGGAGGTGGATGCCAGTTCTAATGGTGGCAGCGCGCAGCCAGTGCATCGGGGTAAAGTATATATTCCCAAGGACCTGGTACAGAATTACCATAGGGGTGAGGATATTTATGCCTGGTTCACTTCGTATGAAATTGCATTGAAGATGAATGGTGTGCCTGATCAGCATTGGGGGGCGGGCCTGTGGAAACATTTTGAGGCTTCTGGGAGGAGTGCTCTAGAGCCCTTAGAATTAGCAGGTGCCATGACCTACCCCAATATGAAGGAGGCCTTATGTCTCAGGTATGGCCTTACCCCAGAGCAGTACAGACTGCAGTTTAGGAACTCCAAGAAGAGAGAGTCTGAGACTTGGATGGAGTGTGTGAATTTGTACTCGCGTGCACTGGAAGGTTGGATGAAGGGCAGTAAAGTAACTGATTTTAAGGGGTTGTTGCATTTAATCAGTTGGGAGCACTTGAGTAGTCTTTGTGTTCCAGAGCTGCGCCAGCATCTTTTAGACAGCAAGCTGACAGACCCCATTGAGCTTGCTAAGGAGGCGGACCGCTGGACCAGTACCAGGGTCCACAGAGGAATTGTGGGTACCACAGCCAAAGGTGGGCAGGGTCCCCAGCAGAAGAGTGGGGGGGACAAGGGTAATCAAAAGGAGTTCTCAGAAGGGCCCCAAAATAGTTCCCAGGGAAAGGAATCCCAACCCCCCAAACCTAAACAGCCATGGCCCTCTAAGGGCAGGCGGGACAATAAAGACAACAGGGGCCCACCTACCTGCTATCACTGCAATGAGGTGGGCCACATAGCTCCAAAATGTCCCAAGAAGAAGCAAGCACCCACTGGTGCCCCCACCCCAGCGTTAGCTAGTGTAGCTTTGGGAGGGGATTTGGTTTCTAGTGATTGGGGGGAGCTAGCAGTTATGACCCTTGTCTCTCTAGGAGACCAAGAGGTGGTCCAGGAAACCTTACTGCCCTCTAACACTAAGAAATATGGGCAGAAGGTGACCATCAATGGGAGGGAGATTGAGGCTCTGAGAGACACAGGAGCCAGCGTGACATCCGTGAGGTGTCAGTGGGTGTCTGAAGAGCAAATCATCCCGGGTGTACTCCGCCCTGTAGTGGCAGCTGACAGTTCAGTGCGCTTCAGCAAGCTGGCCCGTGTTCCCTTTGAATGGGGGGGGAGTCTCTGGTCTTTTGGAGGTAGTTGTCAGTGATGCCTTGCCTGTAGACTGTCTGTTAGGTAATGACCTGGAGAGTTCTCCATGGAAGGATGTAGAACACAGAACTCACTTGGAGATGTTGGGTTTGCCTGCGTGGATCTGTGTGTCCACACGTGCTATGACAGCCAGTAGGGGGGTGTCAGCAGAACTGGAGCCTGAAACAGTGGCCCAGAGACCTGCAAGGAGAGGAAGAGGCAGGGGGCACGGGAAACCAGCCCCAGCCGTTCCCACGGTCCAGGAGGAAGCAGAACCTGAGGGGGATGCCCTGGAACCTACAGGGGAACAGGTAGCCGAACTGGGAGACTTGCCTGAGCTGACCCATTGGCAGCAGGAAGGTGGTCCCTCCAGGGAGGAATTCTGCAAGGCGCAGATGGAGTGCCCTTCCCTCATTGGTCTGCGGCAACAGGCTGTAGATCAGGCAGCAGGTGGAGCAGCCAAAGATCACTTCATCTACTGGGAAGATGACTTGTTATATAGCGAGCCTAAGTTTGCTGAGCCCGGTGCAGCCCGTGTGCTGGTGGTACCCGAGCGCTTCAGAAACTTCCTAATGGGTCTGGCTCATGACGTGCCTCTTGCAGGACATCTGGGGCAAGACAAGACCCTAAACCGGCTTGTCACCCACTTCCACTGGCCCCAGATGAGAAAGCACGTTGGTTCCTTTTGCAGATCTTGCCAAACCTGTCAAGCCAGTGGCAAGACTGGAACAAAGTTGAAGGCACCCCTTCAACCCTTCCCAGTAGTGAGCACCCCTTTCGAGCGGGTGGGCATAGACATTGTAGGGCCCCTGGACCCCAAGACAGCCTTAGGCAACAGGTTCATCCTGGTCTTGGTGGACCATGCCACCCGGTACCCGGAAGCAGTCCCTCTCAGGACAATCACAGCACCCGTGGTGGGCCGTGCGTTGATGGGGATCTTTTCCCGTGTGGGGTTCCCCAGAGAGGTGGTCTCCGACCGAGGTACCAACTTCATCTCTAAGTACATGAAGTCTCTGTGGGAGGAGTGTGGGGTAACTTATAAGTTCACCACTCCTTACCACCCTCAAGGAAATGGGTTGGTTGAAAGGTTCAACCGGACCCTGAAAGGTATGATTATGGGCCTAGCGGAGCCCATGAGACGCAAGTGGGACGTCTTGTTACCATGCCTGTTGTTTGCCTACAGGGAGGTGCCTCAGAAGTCCTTAGGGTTCAGTCCCTTTGAACTCCTGTATGGCCACCCTGTTAGAGGACCTCTCTCACTGGTGAAGGAGGGTTGGGAAAAGTCCCGTGGGAAAACCCCCCAGGATGTGTTCAGCTATGTGCTGGCCATCCGCAACCAGACACAACGCTTCAGGAAGCTCGCTCAGGCGAACCTGGAAGCAAGCCAGGAAGAAATGAAAAGATGGTACGACCAGAATACCACTCTGGTCGAATTTCAACCTGGGCAGGAAGTGTGGGTGATGGCGCCAGTGGAGCCCTGTGCGCTCCAAGACAAGTGGACTGGGCCATATGAGGTGGTGGAAAGGAAGAGTGAGGTAACCTACCTGGTTAACCTGAAGACTCCCAGGCAGCCCCTGAGAGTCTTGCATGTGAACCGCCTCAAACCACACTTTAAGAGGTCTGAAGTAACCATGCTCCTGGCTACAGATGCAGGAATGGAAGAGGATAGTGATCCTCTCCCTGACCTCCTGGCAGTTAAGGAGCAAGATGGGTCAGTGGATGGTGTGGTCCTCTCGCCCACCCTGACCCCAGAACAGCAGAGTGACTGTCGCCAAGTGTTGGGTCAGTTCTCCTCCCTGTTCTCCCTGACCCCAGGAGTCACCAACTGGTGCGTCCATGATGTGGACATTGGAGACAGTCTGCCTGTGAAACAGAAATTCTACAGGGTAGCTGACAAGGTCAGGGCCAGCATCAAGAAAGAGGTTTCCAAGATGTTGGCGCTAGGGGTGATTGAGCCCTCCAGCAGCCCCTGGGCTAGCCCAGTGGTCTTGGTACCCAAGAAAGCTGCTACCCCCGGTGGCCCTCCAGAACTCCGGTTTTGCGTGGACTACCGTGGGCTCAATGCGGTCACGAAGACGGACGCACACCCCATCCCCAGAGCTGATGAGCTCGTGGATCGGTTGGGAGCTGCCCAGTACCTCAGTACATTTGATTTGACTTCGGGGTACTGGCAGATTGCCTTAACTGATGGGGCCAAAGAGAGGTCTGCATTTTCAACGCCAGAGGGGCACTTCCAGTTCCGTGTCATGCCCTTTGGGTTGAAGAATGCCCCTGCCACATTCCAGAGACTGGTTAACCAGGTACTGACCGGGCTGGAGGAATTCAGCGCCGCATACCTGGATGACATTGCTGTGTTCAGCCCCACGTGGGAGGAACACCTGCAACACCTCTGCGAAGTGTTGAAGGCTCTGCAAAGGGCAGGCCTCACTATCAAGGCCAGCAAGTGCCAGATAGGGCAGGGATCTGTGGTGTATTTGGGACACCAGGTGGGGAGCGGCCAGGTGGCGCCCCTACAGGCCAAGATTGATACCATTCTGGCTTGGGAGCCCCCCAAGACCCAGACAGAGGTGAGGGCCTTTTTAGGACTCACCGGGTATTACCGACGGTTTGTCAAGGGATATGGCACCATTGTCGCCCCCTTGACAGAACTCACTTCCAAGAAGTTGCCCAAAAGAGTTGACTGGACTGACGCCTGCCAAACTGCTTTTGAAACCCTGAAAACTGCTATGTGCACAGCGCCGGTGCTCAAGGCACCTGACTTTTCCAGTGAGTTCATAGTTCAGACAGACGCTTCAGTGCATGGTGTGGGAGCAGTACTCTCACAAATCACTGAGGAGGGAGGAGACCAGCCGGTAGCCTTCATTAGCAGGAGACTACTCCCCAGGGAATAGAGGTGGAGTGCGATTGAGAGAGAAGCATTTGCTGTGGTCTGGGCTCTGAAAAAGTTGAGGCCCTACCTGTTTGGGACTCACTTCCGTGTTCAGACCGACCACAGGCCCCTCAGATGGTTAATGCAGATGAGGGGTGAGAATCCAAAGCTGTTGAGGTGGTCCATCTCCCTACAGGGAATGGACTTTACGGTGGAACACCGCCCTGGTACAGAGCACGCCAACGCTGATGGTCTGTCCAGGTTTTTCCGCCTTAGTGAAGAGAACTCCCAAGAGGGTGGGTAGTTCTCCCCACTTTCAGCTGGAGGGGACACGTGTTAGACCTGGCATCTGTGGCGTGGTTTCCCCCTATCTTTTTGCCTCTACCTCCTGTATTTTTGATGCTGTGCTGGATTTCGTTTTTGCTGGTTTAGATGCTTTGGACACTCTGCCACTGCTGATCAGTGCCAGAGTGTAAGTGCTCCCTGTGTAAATTGTTATTCTGATTGGATATACATGTTTGGCATGTTTGTATCACCATGAAGTCCCTAGTAAAGTGCACTGGGTGTGCCAGGGCTGGTGATGACAAATGCTACTAGTGGGCCTGCAGCACTGATTGTGCCACCCACAGGAGTAGCTCTAAAAATGGTGTCTCAGGTCTGCCACTGCAGTGCCTACGGGCAGTTTAGAACTGCCATGTCCTCTTGGCCAGTGTCCCCATTGACCAGGCCTAACCCTTCCCTTTTTGTGCACGTCAGCCACCCCTATGGAAGGCCCAAGGTACCCCCCTGGGCAGGGTGCAGTGTATGTGAAAGGTAGAGCATGTACTGGTGCAGGTAACATGTTCTGGTAGTGAATTACAGCCATTTTCGTTTTTCACTATTGTAAGGCTATCTTGCTGCATAGATTAACATGGGGGATGCTGGCTACAGTGGTTAACAGCATTTCTTCCCATAGGAACAAGATAGGACATAAGTATCTAGTATCCCTGAACTCAGAATTTAATAACACATCTTTTAGGAAAGGTTGTTTTTAAATCCTAGGTTTGAGAACAGCACTTTTAGAAAGTTGCTGTTCTCTTGTCTAACCCTTCTGTGTGCCTGGGCCTGTTTGTGTATTGACTGTCTGGTTTGTGAGTGACAGGGGCTGGGGAATTCCCCAGCAGGGTGGATGAGTCAGCACTAGGCTGAATGACTGCAGTTGCAACTGGAGTGGTGGGAGGAGTTAGCACCTGGGCTGAATAGGGCTGTGCCTGCCTTCCACAATGCTGGCTCCACTCCCCTGCTGGGCGGCTGAGGACCCTGCCCCTCACTCTGAAAGGAAAGATGCAGCCAGCAAAGCAAAGTGCTCAGGATCCACCCAGAACTGGTTCAGACCGGGCTCAGGGCCCACATGCACCAAGAGAACAAAGACTTTAGGGGTATAAGTACAGGACCCCTGACAACAGAAAATTAGATCATCCTGGAAATCAAGAAGGAACCTCTGCCAAGGAGAAAGCTGAAACTAAAGAAGGAAGATTGTCCTGCTGTTGCTCTGCTGGACTGACCTGTTGCTTTGCTGCCAAGGAGAGGGGAAGGACTTTGCTGCTGAGCTGTGTCCCCTGTCTTGAAGGAATCTCCAAGGGCCTGAGTAGAGCTGGCTCCCTGTTTTGAAGTCCCAGGAACAAAAGGACTTCAACCCCAGCTTCCCTGAACTCTGCTGAGAGAGTTCTGTCCTTCCTAGAGTGCTTGATCCAGTTGTGGGGCCTCTGGAAGTTGTACCTGTGCTGGGAAGCTTGAAACTAAGCTTGAGTGACTTTTGAAACTGAAAAGTGTTGCATCGCTCGCTTGCGGAGCGCATCCCCGACAGTGCGAGAAGTTTCCCGCCGCTACGGAGGTCGAGATCGTCGTCGCATCCTTCGTTTGCGGGACGCACCAGACCGGTGCGGGAAAGTTGAACATCGCTGCGAGTGTCATCGCAGAGCCTGTCGTCGCCGCACCGCTTGCTTGCGGACCGCATCACGTCGCTGCGAGTGCCGTCGCAGAATCATCGCATCGAGGAGCTGCGAGAGAGAGGATTACCGCTGGACCGCGCATCGTCGCCCCGGAGATCGTCGCAGCACCTACGAGATCGTCGCATCGTGCCTTTGCGAGAACAGACTTCCTACGGAACCTACGCACCGGAATCCATACAAGTGGCCTTCCTCCCCATACAGACCGGATTCGTCGCAACACGCCCGCTGCTGCAGCGGGGCTGTCGCATCGCCTCCCCAGGGTCTCAGGAGCAACGCATCGCTTGTTTTCCACCGCACCAGCTTCTGCTTTTGGAACTTTGTTGCAACTAAAAGGTACTGTGAGTAGACGTGACGCAACTGTGAACTTTTCACGCATCAGTAGAGAATTCTATCGCAACGTAGAGAATTCTAACGCAACCTTAAGAACTCTTTTTGAAACCATATTCTTGAACTGTGTATGTTGGATTTTTGTCGGTTTGGTCTTGTGTAGTTTAGATTAAAATACCTTTATTTTTCTAAACTGTTGTGGAGTCAGTTTGTGGTGTTTTCACTGTGTTACTGTGAGTGTTGGTACAAATACTTTACGCATTGCCTCTGGTTAGCCTAGACTGCTCGTGCCAAGCTACCTAGAGGGTGAGCAGGGGTTATCTCAGAGGGTTATCTCCTTGCCCTGACTAGAAGCAAGGGTCCCTATTTGGACAGTGGTACCTACCTCTGCCAACTAGAGACCCCCAGATCTAACATTGGTGGTCAGGCGGTGGGATTTGAACTTGTATTTGTACTTGACCCACAGTAATTGGTGTACATCACTAGTGAGTGCAGACCACTACGCCACCGCATACTACTGGTTTTTGGTTTTTGATTTTTCTATTTTTGAGTAACTCTTCAAAGCATCATGTCTGCGAAAGGAAAGGCACTCAGTGAGGGGGCAGAAGCAGAATTAGAGTTTTGCATTGAGGATTTGTGTTCATACAAAGTTGAGCAACTGAGGAAATTCTGCCTTGAGTTTGAGTGCCCCATAAAAAGCGCCTACAGAAAGGAGGAGCTGCAAAGAATCTTGAGAGCCCATTGGGAGGCACAAGAGGGAAATGATGTGGATGTAGAAAATGGTTTTCAAAGCGCAGATCTGCCAGTGGGCAAAGTAGGTGCAGGAGCTGGCAGCAACCATTCCAGCAGGGGTCTCTCCCCAGAAGAGTTACAAGAAAATCAGAGAGTAAGAGAGTATGACTTGGAAGTCATGAAAATGAAACTGAGGCAATTGGAATTGGAGAAAGAAAGGGCAGCGGAAGACAAGAGAGAGGCTCGTGCCCTAGAGGAAAAGAAATTGCTTTTGGCTCATGAGTTGAGCATGAAAGAACTGGATCTTAAAGCCAAGGAGGTGGATGCCAGTTCTAATGGTGGCAGCGCGCAGCCAGTGCATCGGGGTAAAGTATATATTCCCAAGGACCTGGTACAGAATTACCATAGGGGTGAGGATATTTATGCCTGGTTCACTTCGTATGAAATTGCATTGAAGATGAATGGTGTGCCTGATCAGCATTGGGGGGCGGGCCTGTGGAAACATTTTGAGGCTTCTGGGAGGAGTGCTCTAGAGCCCTTAGAATTAGCAGGTGCCATGACCTACCCCAATATGAAGGAGGCCTTATGTCTCAGGTATGGCCTTACCCCAGAGCAGTACAGACTGCAGTTTAGGAACTCCAAGAAGAGAGAGTCTGAGACTTGGATGGAGTGTGTGAATTTGTACTCGCGTGCACTGGAAGGTTGGATGAAGGGCAGTAAAGTAACTGATTTTAAGGGGTTGTTGCATTTAATCAGTTGGGAGCACTTGAGTAGTCTTTGTGTTCCAGAGCTGCGCCAGCATCTTTTAGACAGCAAGCTGACAGACCCCATTGAGCTTGCTAAGGAGGCGGACCGCTGGACCAGTACCAGGGTCCACAGAGGAATTGTGGGTACCACAGCCAAAGGTGGGCAGGGTCCCCAGCAGAAGAGTGGGGGGGACAAGGGTAATCAAAAGGAGTTCTCAGAAGGGCCCCAAAATAGTTCCCAGGGAAAGGAATCCCAACCCCCCAAACCTAAACAGCCATGGCCCTCTAAGGGCAGGCGGGACAATAAAGACAACAGGGGCCCACCTACCTGCTATCACTGCAATGAGGTGGGCCACATAGCTCCAAAATGTCCCAAGAAGAAGCAAGCACCCACTGGTGCCCCCACCCCAGCGTTAGCTAGTGTAGCTTTGGGAGGGGATTTGGTTTCTAGTGATTGGGGGGAGCTAGCAGTTATGACCCTTGTCTCTCTAGGAGACCAAGAGGTGGTCCAGGAAACCTTACTGCCCTCTAACACTAAGAAATATGGGCAGAAGGTGACCATCAATGGGAGGGAGATTGAGGCTCTGAGAGACACAGGAGCCAGCGTGACATCCGTGAGGTGTCAGTGGGTGTCTGAAGAGCAAATCATCCCGGGTGTACTCCGCCCTGTAGTGGCAGCTGACAGTTCAGTGCGCTTCAGCAAGCTGGCCCGTGTTCCCTTTGAATGGGGGGGGAGTCTCTGGTCTTTTGGAGGTAGTTGTCAGTGATGCCTTGCCTGTAGACTGTCTGTTAGGTAATGACCTGGAGAGTTCTCCATGGAAGGATGTAGAACACAGAACTCACTTGGAGATGTTGGGTTTGCCTGCGTGGATCTGTGTGTCCACACGTGCTATGACAGCCAGTAGGGGGGTGTCAGCAGAACTGGAGCCTGAAACAGTGGCCCAGAGACCTGCAAGGAGAGGAAGAGGCAGGGGGCACGGGAAACCAGCCCCAGCCGTTCCCACGGTCCAGGAGGAAGCAGAACCTGAGGGGGATGCCCTGGAACCTACAGGGGAACAGGTAGCCGAACTGGGAGACTTGCCTGAGCTGACCCATTGGCAGCAGGAAGGTGGTCCCTCCAGGGAGGAATTCTGCAAGGCGCAGATGGAGTGCCCTTCCCTCATTGGTCTGCGGCAACAGGCTGTAGATCAGGCAGCAGGTGGAGCAGCCAAAGATCACTTCATCTACTGGGAAGATGACTTGTTATATAGCGAGCCTAAGTTTGCTGAGCCCGGTGCAGCCCGTGTGCTGGTGGTACCCGAGCGCTTCAGAAACTTCCTAATGGGTCTGGCTCATGACGTGCCTCTTGCAGGACATCTGGGGCAAGACAAGACCCTAAACCGGCTTGTCACCCACTTCCACTGGCCCCAGATGAGAAAGCACGTTGGTTCCTTTTGCAGATCTTGCCAAACCTGTCAAGCCAGTGGCAAGACTGGAACAAAGTTGAAGGCACCCCTTCAACCCTTCCCAGTAGTGAGCACCCCTTTCGAGCGGGTGGGCATAGACATTGTAGGGCCCCTGGACCCCAAGACAGCCTTAGGCAACAGGTTCATCCTGGTCTTGGTGGACCATGCCACCCGGTACCCGGAAGCAGTCCCTCTCAGGACAATCACAGCACCCGTGGTGGGCCGTGCGTTGATGGGGATCTTTTCCCGTGTGGGGTTCCCCAGAGAGGTGGTCTCCGACCGAGGTACCAACTTCATCTCTAAGTACATGAAGTCTCTGTGGGAGGAGTGTGGGGTAACTTATAAGTTCACCACTCCTTACCACCCTCAAGGAAATGGGTTGGTTGAAAGGTTCAACCGGACCCTGAAAGGTATGATTATGGGCCTAGCGGAGCCCATGAGACGCAAGTGGGACGTCTTGTTACCATGCCTGTTGTTTGCCTACAGGGAGGTGCCTCAGAAGTCCTTAGGGTTCAGTCCCTTTGAACTCCTGTATGGCCACCCTGTTAGAGGACCTCTCTCACTGGTGAAGGAGGGTTGGGAAAAGTCCCGTGGGAAAACCCCCCAGGATGTGTTCAGCTATGTGCTGGCCATCCGCAACCAGACACAACGCTTCAGGAAGCTCGCTCAGGCGAACCTGGAAGCAAGCCAGGAAGAAATGAAAAGATGGTACGACCAGAATACCACTCTGGTCGAATTTCAACCTGGGCAGGAAGTGTGGGTGATGGCGCCAGTGGAGCCCTGTGCGCTCCAAGACAAGTGGACTGGGCCATATGAGGTGGTGGAAAGGAAGAGTGAGGTAACCTACCTGGTTAACCTGAAGACTCCCAGGCAGCCCCTGAGAGTCTTGCATGTGAACCGCCTCAAACCACACTTTAAGAGGTCTGAAGTAACCATGCTCCTGGCTACAGATGCAGGAATGGAAGAGGATAGTGATCCTCTCCCTGACCTCCTGGCAGTTAAGGAGCAAGATGGGTCAGTGGATGGTGTGGTCCTCTCGCCCACCCTGACCCCAGAACAGCAGAGTGACTGTCGCCAAGTGTTGGGTCAGTTCTCCTCCCTGTTCTCCCTGACCCCAGGAGTCACCAACTGGTGCGTCCATGATGTGGACATTGGAGACAGTCTGCCTGTGAAACAGAAATTCTACAGGGTAGCTGACAAGGTCAGGGCCAGCATCAAGAAAGAGGTTTCCAAGATGTTGGCGCTAGGGGTGATTGAGCCCTCCAGCAGCCCCTGGGCTAGCCCAGTGGTCTTGGTACCCAAGAAAGCTGCTACCCCCGGTGGCCCTCCAGAACTCCGGTTTTGCGTGGACTACCGTGGGCTCAATGCGGTCACGAAGACGGACGCACACCCCATCCCCAGAGCTGATGAGCTCGTGGATCGGTTGGGAGCTGCCCAGTACCTCAGTACATTTGATTTGACTTCGGGGTACTGGCAGATTGCCTTAACTGATGGGGCCAAAGAGAGGTCTGCATTTTCAACGCCAGAGGGGCACTTCCAGTTCCGTGTCATGCCCTTTGGGTTGAAGAATGCCCCTGCCACATTCCAGAGACTGGTTAACCAGGTACTGACCGGGCTGGAGGAATTCAGCGCCGCATACCTGGATGACATTGCTGTGTTCAGCCCCACGTGGGAGGAACACCTGCAACACCTCTGCGAAGTGTTGAAGGCTCTGCAAAGGGCAGGCCTCACTATCAAGGCCAGCAAGTGCCAGATAGGGCAGGGATCTGTGGTGTATTTGGGACACCAGGTGGGGAGCGGCCAGGTGGCGCCCCTACAGGCCAAGATTGATACCATTCTGGCTTGGGAGCCCCCCAAGACCCAGACAGAGGTGAGGGCCTTTTTAGGACTCACCGGGTATTACCGACGGTTTGTCAAGGGATATGGCACCATTGTCGCCCCCTTGACAGAACTCACTTCCAAGAAGTTGCCCAAAAGAGTTGACTGGACTGACGCCTGCCAAACTGCTTTTGAAACCCTGAAAACTGCTATGTGCACAGCGCCGGTGCTCAAGGCACCTGACTTTTCCAGTGAGTTCATAGTTCAGACAGACGCTTCAGTGCATGGTGTGGGAGCAGTACTCTCACAAATCACTGAGGAGGGAGGAGACCAGCCGGTAGCCTTCATTAGCAGGAGACTACTCCCCAGGGAATAGAGGTGGAGTGCGATTGAGAGAGAAGCATTTGCTGTGGTCTGGGCTCTGAAAAAGTTGAGGCCCTACCTGTTTGGGACTCACTTCCGTGTTCAGACCGACCACAGGCCCCTCAGATGGTTAATGCAGATGAGGGGTGAGAATCCAAAGCTGTTGAGGTGGTCCATCTCCCTACAGGGAATGGACTTTACGGTGGAACACCGCCCTGGTACAGAGCACGCCAACGCTGATGGTCTGTCCAGGTTTTTCCGCCTTAGTGAAGAGAACTCCCAAGAGGGTGGGTAGTTCTCCCCACTTTCAGCTGGAGGGGACACGTGTTAGACCTGGCATCTGTGGCGTGGTTTCCCCCTATCTTTTTGCCTCTACCTCCTGTATTTTTGATGCTGTGCTGGATTTCGTTTTTGCTGGTTTAGATGCTTTGGACACTCTGCCACTGCTGATCAGTGCCAGAGTGTAAGTGCTCCCTGTGTAAATTGTTATTCTGATTGGATATACATGTTTGGCATGTTTGTATCACCATGAAGTCCCTAGTAAAGTGCACTGGGTGTGCCAGGGCTGGTGATGACAAATGCTACTAGTGGGCCTGCAGCACTGATTGTGCCACCCACAGGAGTAGCTCTAAAAATGGTGTCTCAGGTCTGCCACTGCAGTGCCTACGGGCAGTTTAGAACTGCCATGTCCTCTTGGCCAGTGTCCCCATTGACCAGGCCTAACCCTTCCCTTTTTGTGCACGTCAGCCACCCCTATGGAAGGCCCAAGGTACCCCCCTGGGCAGGGTGCAGTGTATGTGAAAGGTAGAGCATGTACTGGTGCAGGTAACATGTTCTGGTAGTGAATTACAGCCATTTTCGTTTTTCACTATTGTAAGGCTATCTTGCTGCATAGATTAACATGGGGGATGCTGGCTACAGTGGTTAACAGCATTTCTTCCCATAGGAACAAGATAGGACATAAGTATCTAGTATCCCTGAACTCAGAATTTAATAACACATCTTTTAGGAAAGGTTGTTTTTATATCCTAGGTTTGAGAACAGCACTTTTAGAAAGTTGCTGTTCTCTTGTCTAACCCTTCTGTGTGCCTGGGCCTGTTTGTGTATTGACTGTCTGGTTTGTGAGTGACAGGGGCTGGGGAATTCCCCAGCAGGATGGATGAGTCAGTACTAGGCTGAATGACTGCAGTTGCAACTGGAGTGGTGGGAGGAGTTAGCACCTGGGCTGAATAGGGCTGTGCCTGCCTTCCACAATGCTGGCTCCACCCCCTGCTGGGCGGCTGAGGACCCTGCCCCTCACTCTGAAAGGAAAGATGCAGCCAGCAAAACAAAGTGCTCAGGATCCACCCAGAACTGGTTCAGACCGGGCTCAGGGCCCACATGCACCAAGAGAACAAAGACTTTAGGGGTATAAGTACAGGACCCCTGACAACAGAAAATTAGATCATCCTGGAAATCAAGAAGGAACCTCTGCCAAGGAGAAAGCTGAAACTAAAGAAGGAAGATTGTCCTGCTGTTGCTCTGCTGGACTGACCTGTTGCTTTGCTGCCAAGGAGAGGGGAAGGACTTTGCTGCTGAGCTGTGTCCCCTGTCTTGAAGGAATCTCCAAGGGCCTGAGTAGAGCTGGCTCCCTGTTTTGAAGTCCCAGGAACAAAAGGACTTAACCCCCAGCTTCCCTGAACTCTGCTGAGAGAGTTCTGTCCTTCCTAGAGTGCTTGATCCAGTTGTGGGGCCTCTGGAAGTTGTACCTGTGCTGGGAAGCTTGAAACTAAGCTTGAGTGACTTTTGAAACTGAAAAGTGTTGCATCGCTCGCTTGCGGAGCGCATCCCCGACAGTGCGAGAAGTTTCCCGCCGCTACGGAGGTCGAGATCGTCGCAGCGCCTGGCGCCGCTGCCAGAGCTGTCGCATCCTTCGTTTGCGGGACGGACCAGACCGGTGCGGGAAAGTTGAACATCGCTGCGAGTGTCGTCGCAGAGCCTGTCGTCGCTGGGTGAGATCGCCGCACCGCTTGCTTGCGGACCACATCACGTCGCTGCGAGTGCCGTCGCAGAATCATCGCATCGAGGAGCTGCGAGAGAGAGGATCACCGCTGGACCGCGCATCGTCGCCCCGGAGATCGTCGCAGCACCTACGAGATCGTCGCATCGTGCCTTTGCGAGAACAGACTTCCTACTGAACCTACACACCGGAATCCATACAAGTGGCCTTCCTCCCCATACAGACCGGATTCGTCGCAACACGCCCGCTGCTGCAGCGGGGCTGTCGCATCGCCTCCCCAGGGTCTCAGGAGCAACGCATTGCTTGTTTTCCACCGCACCAGCTTCTGCTTTTGGAACTTTGTTGCAACTAAAAGGTACTGTGAGTAGACGTGCATGTGTATGTTGGATTTTTGTCGGTTTGGTCTTGTGTAGTTTAGATTAAAATACCTTTATTTTTCTAAACTGTTGTGGAGTCAGTTTGTGGTGTTTTCACTGTGTTACTGTGAGTGTTGGTACAAATACTTTACGCATTGCCTCTGGTTAGCCTAGACTGCTCGTGCCAAGCTACCTAGAGGGTGAGCAGGGGTTATCTCAGAGGGTTATCTCCTTGCCCTGACTAGAAGCAAGGGTCCCTATTTGGACAGTGGTACCTACCTCTGCCAACTAGAGACCCCCAGATCTAACAGCTGCCCTGCGGAGCTTCCGGGGATAGGATGATATTGGTGTTTCGACCCTGGGGGATGTTATGAGGGGCACAGCGCTCAAGTCTTTCCAGGATCTACAGAGGGAATTTCTTATGCCAAAGACACAATCCTACCGATACTTACAATTTCGCCATGCCCTGTCCCCTAGCCTGTAGGGGCTGGAGTTTCTCCCGGACTTCAGTCTGTTGGAAGCGAAAGTGTTTATGGGAGATCTGGAGACAAAGATTTCAAGGATTTATCAATCCCTAGTTACTCATTGCCCCCACACACTCCAGAGGCTTCGGGGGACTGGGAGGTGGATGTGGGCACCCTGGAGGAGGACTGGAGGGAGGCCCTGGCAGCCCCGTGGGGAGCGGCCATAGCGATGCGCCTTCGCCTTGTCTAATTTAAGTATCTGCACAGGGTCTATTTTACCCTGGCTCGACTGTGGCGAGCAGGTTTGATTGCCTCCCCGGAGTGGCTTCGGTGTGGTTGGGAGGAGGGCACATTCATACACCACTGTCTCGCAGTGCCTTTCCCTTGATCTTTTTTGGAGAGGGGTGGGGGCTCCCAAGTACCCCATGATTGGCCCTGCTGCACTGGATGGAGGAAATAGGGGGTAACGTATACAAGCGACATCTCATGCAGCTGGGCCTCACTTTGGCGAAGTGAGATATTGCTAGGGAGTGCAAGGCGCCGCGGGCCCCCTCAGTGGCTGCATAGAAGAATGGTTTGGACTTTTGTATGGGGCTAGAACAGCCTATCTTTGTTGCCAGGGTATCCCCACGCAAACACTAACAAATATGGAAAAGATGAGCAGATTACCGGGGTCTGTGGCTGGAGCCCCCAGCTGTTGTAGAGGATCATGCATTTGGATAACTTCAGGTGTAAAGGGGGTCTGTGGAGGTGTTGGGGTGATTGGGGGGATCCGGGGGGTGTGTGCTCTCCCGCTGGAATTGCGTTCTTCTGTATGAAGGCTGCGGACAGGACTATGCGGACACTGCGACTTCGGGGGAGGGGCGAGGGAGGGAGGGAGTTGAGGGGCTTCTGTATTATTTGGTATGCTCTTGTTCTGCATTTTGATGCCATTCACAAAAGTCAATTGCTTTCATTGTACAATCTGGCTTGATTCTGCAGATGCCTCTGGTGTGCAGAGCCCTGCGATGTATGTGCAATTTCACAAATTAAATATGTTTTGAAAAAATATATATTGTTGCTTAATTGTACATTTTAAGAGCAAAACAAAGTTCAACATGAAGTTGAAATCAGTGCTTGATACCAGACAGACTGCTACCCAGTTGAGGCTCGCAACTGGGAGGGGGGTCTTGCGGGAGGGGAGTTTAAAAATAAAGCTTAAAAAAAAGTGGAAACTTACCTGACTGCCGCCGGGTCGGTCCGCGCCGCATCTGCTGTGTGTTCCTGTGCTGGGGTCCGCCACCGCGTTGGCGCTTTTGTTAGTGGTTTGTGCACCGTGCAACCCCTCTCAACCAATCCAGACGCTGCTCCAGCAGCGCCAGGATTGGCTGGAGCACAAACTGTCTCCGCCCATAGGAGACCAGGGGCTGCGGCCACTGGCCAGTAGCAGCCCTCACCCTCGTTCGCTCTCCTAATGCAGGGCACTGCAGGCTATACTAGAGCGCATGTTCGGGCTGGTCAGAAAAATGATCAGCCCAAACCTGAGCATGCGCACTGGGCCTGCCCTGCTGCTGCCTGTCACTCAGTGAAGTCAACGTCACAACAAACCCAACCCTCCAGTGCTGCCCCACCCCCTTCAGTGACGCGTCCTCCTGACTAACTTGGATTTTGAGTCAGAAGGACGCGCCTGGTGGTGAAGTTAATCTTCCTCTAGTCCGTGGCCATGTGGTTAGTCGGGCAACACCCCAACGGACGCACCGCGCCTGCTGATAGCACTGGCGCACATAAAGTGCCACCGATATCTTCAGGAGGCATTCCCTCATTTGCATGGGGGTGTGCTGCATGCAAATGAGGGAATGCTTTTGTCTCTGCTCCTGTGCCCTATTGCAGACGCAGGCACAGAGGCAAAGAAGCTCTCAGGAGGTGTACTGACGGTAGCACTCTGGGGGAACTTTGGTGTTTCAGAAGGGGCTGGAGGAGGGGGGAAAGGTGGTCCTATAGAACTCCCAGACATCCCCTTGCAGTCTGGTGCAGTCACTGACGAGCCTGCAAGGGGATCTCTAATCCCCCTTCAAAGTGCAGGTTGGTTGCCCCCCGCACTGTGAAAAGAAGAGGCCGTTTTATAGAACTGCCACGGGGTGCAACAGACGTTTCTGCTCGCTTTGCACACCCTGGGGCACTTTGGTATTACAGAAGGGGCTGCAGACGCTTGCGCGTCCCCTTCTTTAATACTGAGAGCACTGGCGTACATACAGCACCCTCGTTTCCTCAAAGGGGCATTCCCTCATTTGCATGGGATGTGGCCCCATGCAAATGATGGACTCCCTTTGCCTCTGCACCCGCGCCGTATTACAGACGTGGGCCCTGAGGCAAATAAGTTCTCTGGAGGCACAATGACCGTACGTCACCTAAAAGGTGGCGCAGTGTCACTGCGCCCCCTGTTTGCAGCCCTCTGGCGGGGAATGGGGGTCCCATGGACCCCCAGACATCCCCTTGCAGGCGGGTGCAGTCACTCACTGCACCCCCCTTGAGGGGGATCTCTTATCCCCTTTTAACGGCAGGTTGCCGTCTGCACTGTCAAAACACAGAGTGGCTTCAAAACAGCCACTTTGTTTTACACACAAATGCACTGCTCCAGGGCAGCGTGAGTTCGCGCCTGCCCTAGAAGCAGCGCCTTCCATGTAATAGGGGGCAGCGCCTTCCATGTAATAGGGTTTCATGTTTTAAGGTGCGCCGGACGCAAACAGGGAAACTGCGCTCTTTACATAATAGGTCCCATGGAGTGGCTTTAAATCAGCCACTCCGTTTTTCACATGAATGCGCTTCCCTCAGGGCAATAACACCACCACTGGGTCTGGGCTCCCAACAGCACAGCTTGCCACAAGCTAGTAGTAAACAGAAGAGAGTGCACGTGCTGCTACCTAGTCAATTACCCTAGTTTTTGCAAAACATATGAAAAATTAAACCAATGTTTTGTGATCAAAAGGTATCATTTTTTTATTTTATTTTACGTCAATTATTCACTTTTGACCTTTTTTTTGAAAAATTGATTTTGCCAAGTTTATCTTTTACGACCTTATGTACATCAAAGAAAATTACCATTAACTCAAACTCCTATATACAATCAACATTCTAAATACATTACAAAATTATCTCAATCAAACAGTCAATCATACCACTTTCATACCATACACAATTTTTTTTCCATACAACGAACAATGAGAAAATATATGAATTATTTTCAGTTGGAAAACAAATAATCACAACAAAGCCATATACGTTTTTAAGTTTTACAACAACTAGCTATATTTTGTATGATTTTTACTTATTTCCGGCTTTTTTTAGTCTACGCGTTTCGAACTCATATCAATGTTGAGTTCTCATCAGGACCATAGTCTCTCGATCAAAAGAAACCAGAGGAAGTAGAATTACCCCCGTCGACAGCAGACATTTTTAAAGTTGAACATCCATTCGTGGCATGCTCCATGATCCTTTGCGGACCCGGAAGCACATTGGATTCGGACGCGGTTCATTGAGAACAAACGAAGAAGATTCATACATACTGCCTCGTCGGACTAAGACTCCCAGGCGAAGGCTCAGAACCCGCACTCCAAAGAAGCCTGATTCCTTAATTGAGAAACAAATGGGGAAAAAAAGGCCAAAAAAAGGCCGATCCAACAAACATACCACAAATGGATGTTCAACTTTAAAAATGTCTGCTGTCGACGAGGGTAATTCTACTTCCTCTGGTTTCTTTTGGTCGAGAGACTATGGTCCTGATGAGCACTCAACATTGATATGAGTTCGAAACGCGTAGACTAAAAAAAGCCGGAAATAAGTAAAAATCATACAAAATATAGCCAGTTGTTGTAAAACTTAAAAAACTTATATGGCTTTGTTGTGATTATTTGTTTTCCAACTGAAAATAATTCATATATTTTCTCATTGTTCGTTGTATGTAAAAAAAATTGTGTATGGTATGAAAGTGGTATGATTGACTGTTTGATTGAGATAATTTTGTAATGTATTTAGAATGTTGATTGTAAATAGGAGTTTGAGTTAATGGTAATTTTTTTTTGATGTACATAAGGTCGTAAAAGATAAACTTGGCAAAATCAATTTTTCAAAAAAAAGGTCAAAAGTGAATAATTGACATAAAATAAAATTTAAAAAATGATACTTTTTGATCACAAAACATTGGTTTAATTTTCATATGTTTTGCAAAAACTAGGGTAATTGACTAGATAGCAGCACGTGCACTCTCTTCCCTCAGGGCAGCACGAGTTTACAGCTGCCCTGAGGGCAGCACATTGATCATAATTAAAGCACATTTTTCTTCATTGTGCGCCCAGCTCAATGAAGGGAAATGCGCTGCATGTATAATGCGGGCCCTGTTGTTCATGTAAAGCGCTCTGATACCTTCAGGTCGGGATCGCAGTACATAAATCTCTCCCTCCACCCAAAAATATGCGCACAGTAAGAAAATCGGGGGCTTTGTAAAAAACGATTGCCTTAATGTAACTAATTTGTACACTGTAACAACTGTGTGGACTGTCACACTGGTGGTCTTACAGATGCGTACACTTACATATGTAAACACTGACAAGAGTGCGTTTAGTATTTTGTGTGAGGTGTACGAGCACATTGTGTGGTGTGTGCATTTGCTTGCATCTGCATGAAGAAACTTCTCACGCATTACCATCCTGCGTTTGTTTTCGGTGACCATTGTGAGTGTACAGTTACACAACAGTGTGCTCAGTAAATGTGTATTCTCATCCCCAGGGCAGTTGGTTGGAACTGTTCCATATTGTACCTGACTACTCATGGACGTCAATTAACCAAAATGCCAGGAGTAGTAGCAGTGACATCACATGCCCTTTAACCCTAGTGACTACACATCATTTGACCTTTGACTCAGGTGATTTCATAGAAAGTGATGTCACACAATCATTGACCCTGGTGTAACTTAAAAAACTGAAAATGATTTTTTTTTAAAACAACAAAAGTATATTAAAGTAGGTAAAATGGTGCTGTAGTTATTAGCCACATTCACTAGGCTGTTGTGTTGATGTTCTAGGGGCTCAACCATAAAACTTCAGCAGAAAAGAGTAGGAGATCAGCCATCATAGGCCAGGAGAGCAGCCATCATAGGCCAGGAGAACAGCCATCTTAAGCCAGGTCTCATCCGTCATAGACCAGGAGAACATCCATCATAGACCAGGCGAATATCCATCATAGACCAGGCGAACATCCATCAAAGGCCAGGAGAACATCCATCCTAGGCCAGGAGAACATCTATACTAGGCCAGGTGAACATCCATCACAGGTCAAGAGAGCATCCATCACACTCCAGGGGAACATCCATCACAGGCCAGGGGAACATCCATCACAGGCCAGGAGAACATCCATCACAGGGCAGGAGAACATCCATCATACACCAGGAGAACATCCATTGTAGGCCAGGAGAACATCCATCATAGGCCAGGAGAACATCCATCATAGGCCAGGAGAACATCCATCCTAGGCCAGGAGAACATCCATCCTAGGCCAGGAGAACATCCATCATACACCAGGAGAACATCCATCCTAGGCCAGGAGAACATCCATCCTAGGCCAGGAGAACATCCATCATAGGCCGGGAGAACATCCACCCTAGGCCAGGAGAGCATCTATCATAGATCAGGAGAACATCCATCATAGGCCAGGAGAATACCCATCCCAGACTAGGAGAACGTCCATCCTAGGCCAACAGAACATCCAACCTAGGCCAAGAGAACATCGGTCATAGTCCAGGAGAAAATCCATCCTAGGCCAGGAGAACATTCATCACATGCCAAGAGAGGATCCATCACAGGCCAGGGGAACATCCATCATAATACACCAGGAGAACATCCATCATAATACACCAGGAGAACATCCATCATAATACACCAGGAGAACATCCATCATAATACACCAGGGGAACATCCATCATAATACACCAGGGGAACATCCATCATAATACACCAGGAGAACATCCATCATAATACACCAGGGGAACATCCATCATAATACACCAGGAGAACATCCATCATAATACACCAGGGGAACATCCATCATAATACACCAGGAGAACATCCAGCATAGACCAGGGGAACATCCATCAGAGGCTGGGAGAACATCTGTCCTAGGTCAAGTAACCATACATCCTAGGCCAAGAGAGCAGCCGTCCTAGGCCAAGAGAGCAGCCATCCTAGGCCAAGAGAGCAGTTATCCTAGGCCAAGAGAGCAGTTGTCATAGGCCAGGAGAACATCAATCATAGACCAGGAGAAAAGCCTTTATAGGCCAGGAGAACATCAATCATAGGCCAGGAGAACAGCTGTCTTAGGCTAGGAGAACAGCCATCCTAGGCCAAGAGAACAGCCATCATCGACTAGGAGAACAGCCATCATAGGTCAGGAGAAAGAACTTCCATCCTAGGCCAGTAGAACAGTCACCCTAGGCCAGGAGGACAGCCATCGTAGGCCAGGAGGACATCAATCGTAGGCCAGGAGGACATCCACCCTAGGCCAGGAGGACATCCATCATAAGCCAGGAAGACATCCATCCTACGCCAACAGAACATCCATACTAGGCCAGGAGAACAGCCACCCTAGGCCAGGAGAACATCCATTGTAGACCAGGAAAACATCAATCAGAGGCCAGGTGGCCATCCAGCATCATAGACCAGCTGCAGCGATCCTTCTTTTAAACACAGCTTCAAACTCTCAGACACAGGCTCATATCTTGGGCTCAGCCATTGTATGTCAGCCATAATTAGCTTATACAATAGTGTCAAAGACCTGAATACAGCTTTAAAAGCCTAGACAGAATCTCCATGTGTCTTGGCTAAGCCCGTAGATGCCAGGCATACCCAGTATGCCTGTGCTGAATCATAATATAACCCTTAATCAAAGGCTAACCCTGGTTGGTCCATATGTATGAATCCACCATTTAATCTGCACACATAATGCATATACATAGCTCCTGAAGCAACTATACCCAGGTCAACTGGAATTATGCGATTGTGCAGCCTCTGTGATTTTCACATAGTTGTAGATTTGTCGCATTTGCCACATAATCCATCATTTGCTGCGTAGTCTGCAGATTCTTTTTAAAAAAGATTGTTTCTAGCTCAAACGTCTCAAAAGTTAGCAAAAACACAGTGGCACGTCTTGCAGCGCAGTGGAAGGCCACCTGCAAAGAATGACTGGTCACCTTTCTGTACCGTATTGCTATATTTGGGTGTTAACCTGATAGGAAATGGGTACAACTAATGCCAAGACAGTGTTAACAAGTTTAGAAACAACAAAATCAAAATCTTCAGCATAAATCTGGGATAAGCGTTTTAGCTTAATCGCTTCTTTATGTAGCATGGCCATACAGTCAGTCAGTCAAAATACTTTATTGCGATAACTTAATATCATACAAAGACAACGGCAACATACATATTACATAAACAAAAATACACAAATTTACACATTAAAAACAGTTAAAATACAAGATAAAAAGTCATCATAGACCATAATACAGTTCATATCAAGTACGAAGTATAAAGTGCAAAGTGCTAATGTGCAAAAGCTTAGGGAAAGAAAATTACAAATAAAATCCCCAGCAAAATAATCGTCGTTAGCAGCACCAATGTCCCTGTTACAATGGTTTTTATGGTTATAGTCCCAATATAATTATAGTTAACCTAATTAAAGTGCGCAATCCGTGCTACAAAGGGAGGTCGACACATTCTTTAATCTAATATTCCTGCTCCTAATAGCTCTCACCAGAAAACTAGCCACATGAAACATAACCCTGGGAGTCTGTAACAGTTGTAAAAAAATAAGAGCAGGTTTAACTAGGATAAACCCAGCTTCCTTAAGTATAGGCACAAGGAACATTCTCCGAGCATCAATGTAGTGGCTACAAAACATTACAAAATGCATAGTATTTTGTTCAGAGAAATGATCGCAAGAACATGGTGGCGCCTTTTCTGGGATACTCCATACAGGATAAAAACCAAGATTAAAATGTATCAAATTAAAACGAAAACGAGTTAAAATAAACCTGTGGTACGGATGAGTCACAATATTCAAATAACTTTCTGGGCCATTAGGTATGGACAATATTAGACTACCCCTGACACAGGGTTTTTTCAATTCAGATTCTTCCCTCTCCAGGGATAGGAGCTCCTTCATTGCATGTTTTATAAACACAATGTCTTTAGTTGTTATGGAATCAGTTACAGTATAAAGCTCAGGCCTTCCCAACCTCAAAAAAGTTTCCTTAATATAAGTCAACCACCTGATATTTTTAGCTTTGTCCAATGACAAGCAGTCTCTCAAAATAATATGGTTTAGAGGAATTTCTTTATTAAGCCACAACCTCTACCAAGCAACTAAAGGTGCTATTTTAATTAGGTCTGTTAGGTAGCTTACCCCCAATTCCAAATGGACGGTGTAAGACGGGGTTGACTGTGGGACGCCGAGAATAGATCTAAAAAATGTATTTTCAATTATCTGTAAGGGTTCTACTCCCCTATGTCCCCATAGTGAACCACCATATGATGCCACTGAGATACATTTGGCCTTATAGATTTTGATAACAGCTGCAATTGGCCTACCCCCAAGTTTTTTAGAGAACCCTAAAAGGGCTGCAGATGTCCTAGCCAACGTGGTTACTCTATTAATAACGTGGGGGCCCCAGTTACCCTTCTCATCAAAGGTAATTCCTAAATAGGGAAAAGAGGTTACGCGAACAAGCTTTTCTTGTCCGCAAAGAAAGATTTTGTGAAAAGGTCTCCTAGCAGCCTTGCCCATAAGCATAACCTGAGATTTTTTAGCATTTATTTTCAGGTCAAGTGAACCCATAAAAGAATTAAAAGCATCCAGGAGTCGTTGAAGCCCCACCCCGGTGCGTGCCAGAAGAACCGCGTCGTCCGCGTAAAGGAGAACAGGTACCCCCTGTTCCCCCGCACGCGGAATGTCGCGGGTCACGCCCCTAAGAGCAGGCTCCAGGGCGTTCACATATAATGTGAACAGCAGGGGTGCCAATATGCACCCCTGTCTGACTCCTTTTTCAGAAGCAAAAACATCGGTACACCTTCCACTCGAAGAAACTCTAATTTTTGCAGTGAGGCCAGAATGGAGGTCAGCCAATAAATTAACTATAGTCCTGTCCAGGCCCATTTCGAGTAATTTTGACCATAACTTTGATCTGTTAACCAAATCAAAGGCAGAGGAGAGGTCCATGAAACCAAGGTACATGGACCCCTCCTTTGCCCTGGTATATTTTTCGATCAGCAAGTGGAGATTAAGGCATTGATCCAGGGTGCTTCTTTTAGATCTGAAACCATATTGCACGTTCGTCAAAATGCTATTCTCTGTAACCCACTCATTCAGTTTAACTAGTAAAACTCTCCCTAATATCTTGACTGAAGAATCAATCAATGAAATTGGTCTGTAACATGCAGGATCCTGCCTATTCCCCTTTTTAAAAACGGGGATAATTATAGATGTTTTCCATGTTTCAGGAATTTTATCATGGTTTAAGGCGTTAAAGACCCTGCAAAGTAATTTTGACCAAAAATTAGGGAAGCATTTAAAGGCGTCTGCAGGAACACCGTCAGGTCCTGGCGCCTTTTTCTTCAGGGTACAGTCTATGGCATGTAATACTTCCTTTACTTCAATGTGCAGTTGGTTCCTTTTGGTGTTAACATCAGCCTCCTGCACCCAGGATTTTTCATTAGTATGGCCTGAATAAATGTCACTAAAATGTTTAATCCAACCTTCATCAGAGATATTAGTTTCAAGGGGGGAATTTTCCTCCCCTGTAAATAGAGGTTGATTGACAATCTTCCAAAATTCTCCACTATTTTTTAGTATTGCTGGATCTGAAAGTTGCATCCAGGCTTCATCTTTAATCTGTTTTTTTCCTGTCTGCAATGGCCTTTTTATACAGTGCTCTACTAGTGGCGATAAGTTCACGATTCTTCGGAACAGTTTTTAAAGCGTTGAGCAATGCAGAATGGGTTTTTGAACAATTACGATCAAACCATCTTTTAATAGGCATCAACTTTGGTTTAGATGGCACAGAAAGCCTACAGTTTATCTTACTGCATATGCTACCAAATGCTAATATCACCTCCCTATCATTGGACCCACTGGACAGACACACACCGACCTCGTCCTCAACCTCAGAAAGTACCTCTTGTACGAAGGGTTCCGGAATTATGCTCTCCCATTTCAGTCTGCGTCCCTGGTCCTTAACTTTAAGCGTTAATTTATTGTTATTATTACATGGACCATAATTACGCCCTATAAAATTAGAGGTTACTAGGTCCAGGGAGACAGGATTATGGTCACTGAAAGCAGAAACCACAGTTTTATACATTAAAACCTTAACTAAAAAACATACTGAGATAAAAATGTAATCAATGATAGAGCCATTGTCTGCTCCCTTAAAAGTAGAAGCCCTCCCCCCGCCCCCTCCCCACAACTAGATTCATATAAGTTCCATGTTGCTAGGAAGTTCTCTAAACAACCCCCCTGTTTGTTATGTTCAAGATGGACAGGTGCACAATTAGGAGGGGATTCTGAGTCATCGCAAACACACATTAGTGAACAAGGGTGTGTATTGAAATCACCCAAAAATATAATCTCAAAAGAGTTAACATCTTCACTATAGACTGACAGAAAGTGATCCAATTTATCTAGGCTATATGATGTACAGTCTGATGCATTGGAATTGTAAAAATTTATGAATAAAATATTAGGAGATTCTGCTGAAGAAAGTTCAACAATTAAGCATTGCTCTAGACCGGAATCACATTTCTTGAGGCTACCTTTGATGTCTAATTTAAAGAGGCTTAACAATCCTCCCTTAGCTCTTCCCGCTGCGCTAGACACTGCGGGAATACAGAAGTAACTATAGCCATCTAAAGAAAAACTATTATTTGTGTCCCAGGTTTCCTGCAGTGCAATAATGTCGAACTTAGTCATAAAATCTGTCCATGCCACATTGCCTACTTTAGATCTAATACCCGCAATATTCCAAGTAAGCATACTAAGAACTGACACGTTGTTCTCTACTCGACTTATATGTTCAGACGAAATATGTTCAGGGAAAAGTCAGTCGTTTTGATCCAAGGAGGTTAGGGGGGCATAACGGTTGGACAACATAAGAGGTTGCGCAAAGGGATTCTGATGAACTGAATGAGCTGGATGGTTAACAATGTTTTGATGTTGATCAGAGCCCCATCTTTTATTTAATTCCCAATTATTATCCCATCCAAAGGCTGGAGTCTTAGGGTAGGTGACATTCTGCTGCTCTCCATAAAAGAATTTTAAAGTTAAAGGGACAACAGAACCCTGCCTGCGTTGGGGTGGGAGTAAATTAGTGAGGATGTTTGGCAAAACACCAGTGTGTGAAAAACTTACTGCCACACAATCCCCTTTAAATTTTTTGGGGCGATTTCCTAACCAGGAAACCCTTTTAGCTGTCTTGATCTCTTGGGCCAACTGTTGGTCCCCCCCTGGGGCTAGCCTCATGTTATTAGTAAGCCATTGTAACGCCTTATTAGACAAAGAGGAGGAAGATTCTACTGTGCCAGCTTCTAGGGGCGGTACATTAGCTAATACAAGGACCACCGGTGAGGCTTCAACTATGAATTGTAGAGGGTCAATAAGCTGAACTTGTGCAGGGGGAATCTCAACTGTTAGAGGACTATCCCCTCTACCTTTTGTTTCATTGGCTGTCAAGGCCGGTATCTGGATTGGGGGATTATTAGGAAATAAATCGTCTGTGTCCTCGCCCTCCAAATCATCGTGCTCTCCAATGTTATTGTCCAAGTTAGCTACCAGCGTTGTAACATTGTCAACACCCTCCATTATTTTGTTCAGCTGGCCACCTAACTTTTTAACCTCAGTTTGTAATTTGTCTATTTTGGTAATTAAAGGTTTAACAAAGACTTTCATTTTGCTTTCAATTAGCTCAGCAATTCTGACAAACAACTCATCATCAATTGTTACATTAGACTTAGCTCTTCCCTCTCCGTTTTCCTTCAGATTAGCCTTTGGGGTATTTACCCTCTTCCTTCTTAAACCTGACCTTAAACCTCCCCGTTTTGGCTGAATTTTAGCCTTAGAAGGATCTGACCGAGAAGCTTGATCCAAAATAGATTGATCATCTTCTGAGGGATCAACATGTATGTCCTGGTCCAAATCACTGGGTATATTGTTCACAGAATCCATGATAAGTATCTCTGATCCAGACAGAGTATTTTCATTCAAAGTACCAATATCTTGAATAATAGAGCAATTAGGACGAGCTTCAGAAAGAGTCTGTATGGATACAGCATCATCAGGTGGAGGATGTAAGGTAGGAGTCAAACAACATAGATCAGGTGATTGGCTCAACCCCAAAGATTCTCTCCTCTGTGAGTTAATTTTTTTCACAGTTTGAACCATATAATTTTCCATCGTGTTTGCTATAGGAGCAGTGCCTTTTTTTGGCATCCTGTCAGTACAACCAAGGAACTAAATCCTCAGACTCACTATTAGGTATAATTTATATGTGACAATGTCTTACTTGAATAGTTGACAATCTCTTGAGCATCGAAACAGGGTTTCTGGCCCTGTCCCTGTCGCCTCCTGCCGCTGAGGGCCGTAGAGGGCCCGCCCTTTGCCCGGGCTTAGCCCCGGGCGTCCCGCGAAGCGGGTTCCTGTGGCGCTTATGTGCGCCTCCTGGCGCCCTCGCGGTGTCACAAGGCGCGCCGCCGCGTAGGCTGCCGGGAATTGTGGTCCCGGAGCGGCGGGGCGTGTAGTCTGCTGCAAAGTGACTCTTGGCGGTGGCGGCGTGCTTCTAGGTGCCTGGCTGCCTTACAATGACTCCTGGCGGTGGCGGCGTCTGGCAGGTAAGTGTGTTTTCGTCTCCCCCGCTCCGCCGGTTCCTGTGGCGCTTATGTGCGCCTCCTGGCGCCCTCGCGGTGTCACCATACCTTTGGATCCTACATTTATATATTTTTTTAAATAAGGTGATATTTTCAGAATAATCGCTTTATTCTATATGGATAATAAACCTTCGGCATGGAGCGGGCCTTCCTGGACCTGCTTTGGACAGCCATTACATACATCAATTATGTTAGACTTATATATAGTTCATGTCTCAAACGTAAGTTTCTCTTGAAGCTATATTAATAGGTGACACCCAACAGAACACATTTTTTAAAATGTTAAACCTATGACACCATCTTGTGTGCATGTAGACATTTCTCGCTGGAGTACAGCTAGTGCTCTAACACCTGCCTTCATTAGGTCATCTCCCACCTGTGTGCTTGTTCTGGCTACATTTCTCCTTGCTATGGGACAGGAGCCAATCACCTGTGTGCACCTAGCCACCTATGTTAACGTGTAACTGAGTGTTTTTTAATGTGTGTTTTTCTGCATTTTTGCGGAATGTGTGTTTGTTTTACCTATGTTCCTATGTTAGAATGTATTTGGGCATTTATGTGTTTTAGGAATGCATGGCAGGTTGTGAGTGTTAAGAATATGTGTATGACTGTGACCATCTTAGATATGAGAGCCTCACACGGTCACAGCCATACACATAGTATATGGCATAGTACCTGGCACACATTCTTAAAACACGCACATACACTAACACATACTAACATAGGTAAAACAAACACACATTCCTCAAACACATAGCAAAGCACACAATACAAAAAGCACTCATTTACACGCCCACAGTTCGACAGCTACTGAATGAGACACACAATGTCAATCTCTCTGTCTAGGGGTCACAAGATGCAGTCTAGGGTCGCAGCTGCGACCCCTGGCGACCCCTAAATGACGTCCATGTGTCTACTGTGTGTGCATTTTGAAAGCTGTTTCCAGACAGCACCGTGCATCATTTCACCCTGTCTCAGATTGTAAAACATTACAGTCCAGTGTTTACTGTCAGCCAAGGTTTTGCTGGGACCTCAGGGTTGTAATCAGAGTGTACCAGAATGTGTGGCTTTAATGCAGCCTCAAGGGGTTAATCTGCTGCTGCTGTAAGGCTGGTCTGGAGATTAGATGGGGGGGTGAGAGGGGCTTGATCTCATGTCCTTCCACTTAAAAGATTTCACTGTGAGCAACTTCAGGCTTTGTGGATCAGGATTGGCCATATGTGTGAAATATCTTTAAGAATGCACTTGGGGTGAATTACAGAGGACGGCGCGGCGCTGCGGGCCATCTGACAGCTCAGCCTCGAGTGGAGGGTCACACTGAGCCGTGAAAGCCAGGGCGAAGTCTAGCACACTGGCCAACATAAGCACAGAGGGCTGCAATGCAAGGGCTCAGCATACAGAGACATGCAGCTACTTAGAACACAAGAGGCTTGTGAGTGTAAACTAGAGATGCAGAACAAGCATAGAAACAAAGGAGAGAAACAGTTACAGCAAGGTGAAATATACCACACTGGCCAACATTAGCACAGAGGGCTGCAATGCAAGGGCTCAGCATACAGAGATATGCAGCTACATAGAACACAAGAGGCTTGTGAGTGTAAACTAGAGATGCAGAACAAGCATAGAAACAAAGGAGAGAAACAGTTACAGCAAGGTGAAATATACCACACTGGCCAACATTAGCACAGAGGGCTGCAATGAAAGGGCTGGGCATACAGAGATATGCAGCTACTTAGAACACAAGAGGCTTGTGAGTGTAAAAAAAAAGAATCTCACTGACTACATATGCTGACGACACACAATTAGTGTTGTCCGTATATAATGACGGCGCCGCTGTAGCAGCCAATTTTCAAAACGTAATGAATGCAATAAGCTCCTGGATGTCATCCAACTGTTTAAAATTGAATTCTGATAAAACAGAAGTGATGACATTCGGGAGGCTGCAACCCACATGGTCTCCGCAATGGTGGCCTTCTCAAATGGGACAACCTCCAGAACCTGTGAGCAAGGTACGAAACCTAGGCGTCATCTTCGATACAAAGATGTCCTTTCAGCAACATGCTAATGCAGTGGTTTCCTCTTCCTTTTTCACTCTAAAAAAGATTAAAAAACTAATCCCTTATCTCCCCCCATCAGCAGGCAAAACCTTAGTCAGCACACTAGTCTTTTCCAAAATAGACTATTGCAATGCCCTCCTACTGAACGCACAACAGAGGGTTCTCAACAGACTGCAAACGGTGCAAAATGCTGCAGCCAGGACACTGCTATCCATCCCTAAGTTTGTATCTACCTCCCCCTACATCAACAATTGCACTGGCTACCAGTAAGGAGTAGAATTAAATTCAAGGCTCTATGTATAGCATACAAAGCTACCCACAACCAAGGCCCTCTATTCCTAAAACAAGCTTTTCAGCCACTCGAACACCTCAGAACTTTAAGCTCTTCCACAGCTCACCTATTAAGAGTCCCTCGAACACGAAGAGCTAATTGGGGAGATAAACGCTTTTCTGTCGCTACAGCCAGGTTGTGGAACACGCTCCCCCTCCACATTAAAACCGCGCCCACGCTCCTCAATTTCAGGAAAAAATTAAAAACATGGTTGTTCTCAGCCTGAATACTCCCCGATCCATTGGAAGTTCTGCAACTTTAGCGCTGAGACACCCTTGAGGTATTTGCGCGCTCTAAAAATTTATCAAATAAATAAATAAAATAAACTAGAGATGCAGAACAAGCATAGAAACAAAGGAGAGAAACAGTTACAGCAAGGTGAAATATACCACACTGGCCAACATTAGCACAGAGGGCTGCAATGAAAGGGCTGGGCATACAGAGATATGCAGCTACTTAGAACACAAGAGGCTTGTGAGTGTAAACTAGAGATGCAGAACAAGCATAGAAACAAAGGAGAGAAACAGTTACAGCAGGGTGAAACATACCACACTGGCCAACATTAGCACAGAGGGCGTCAATGCAAGGGCTCAGCATACAGAGATATGCAGCTACTTAGAACATAAGAGGCTTGTGAGTGTAAACTAGAGATGCAGAACAAGCATAGAAACAAAGGAGAGAAACAGTTAGAGCAAGGTGAAATATACCACACTGGCCAACATTAGCACAGAGGGCTGCAATGCAAGGGCTCAGCATACAGAGATATGCAGCTACATAGAACACAAGAGGCTTGTGAGTGTAAACTAGAGATGCAGAACAAGCATAGAAACAAAGGAGAGAAACAGTTACAGCAAGGTGAAATATACCACACTGGCCAACATTAGCACAGAGGGCGTCAATGCAAGGGCTCAGCATACAGAGATATGCAGCTACTTAGAACATAAGAGGCTTGTGAGTGTAAACTAGAGATGCAGAACAAGCATAGAAACAAAGGAGAGAAACAGTTAGAGCAGGGAAACATACCACGCTGGCCAACATTAGCACAGAGGGTGTCAATGCAAGGGCTCAGCATACGGAGATATGCAGCTAGTTACCTTAGAACACAAGAGGCTTGTGAGTGTAAACTAGAGATGCAGAACAAGCATAGAAACAAAGGAGAGAAACAGTTAGAGCAGGGTGAAACATACCACACTGGCCAACATTAGCACAGAGGGTGTCAATGCAAGGGCTGGGCATACAGACATATGCAGCTAGTTACCTTAGAACATACGAGGCTACAGAGTGTAAACTGGAGATGCAGAACAAGCATAGAAACAAAGGAGAGAAACAGTTACAGCAAGGTGAAATATGTCACACTGGTCAACATTAGCACAGAGGGCTGCAATGAAAGGGCTGGGCATACAGAGATATGCAGCTACATAGAACACAAGAGGCTTGTGAGTGTAAACTAGAGATGCAGAACAAGCATAGAAACAAAGGAGAGAAGCAGTTACAGCAGGGTGAAATATACCACTCTGGCCAACATTAGCACAGAGGGCTGCAATGAAAGGGCTGGGCATACAGAGATATGCAGCTACTTAGAACACACGAGGCTTGTGAGTGTAAACTGGTGCTGCAGAACAAATACAGAAACAAAGGAGAGAAACAGTTACAGCAGGGTGAAACATGGGGAAATAACCTGACTGCCTTGGAAGGTTGAGGAGGGGTGGTTTCTCTTTTTAAGGAATGCTACTTCTTTGGTGAAAACTAATTTAAAAGTGCCTTCATACCTTATTTATTTTCATTTTTTCTGCACACTTGTTAAATTCATGTAGACGCGTAGAAGTGGTGCAGTTTACACAACTCGGGAATCATTAAAATCTAAAAGCAGAAAAAAAAGTGAGATTTGTTCCCAAGTATTACTCCTATGCTTGAAACATATTTCTGACAGTTGTTGGAGTAGGAGAAGAATGACAGGCTTGGTTTTCTGGGAAATCCAAGGCATCCCTGTGGGCACTCCCAAGGCATTCGATGCCCACATGGGGAGTTTTCTCCTGTGGGTATTTTCTAAATGCAGAAATCTTATGTAAATGTTAATGTGTACATTTCTGGATTCTCCAAGGGCAGAAATGTATTTTCCGGTGGGGAAACCGCCCCTACTACACCCTTTTAAATGTGAGCTATTAATTCTCTAGAACAGTTACCACCGTTCATGGCGTGGGATGATTTAACACCGCAACCGCAGATCATCCGGTAAAATAGAAAACTTCAATTATCTCAGAAACTAAAGGTGTAACTTATTGATTAAGCAATGATTTTAAGTATGGTTAGTGATAGATTTGCCAGGCCAGTACAAAGAGGTGAGAATGGTTCCTTGCTGGTCACATCTCGTGGACTGGGGAATGCCTTGTGTCGTCAGCAAAAAACAGAATCTACACATTTAAATGTAATTCAGACAGGGTGAAAAGAATGACTGCTTCTCTGAATGCGAAATGTTTTGCTATCCATGTACATGTATGCTTAAATCCCTTAGTTTAACTTTATTTGATGCGCAATGGTGTCTTAGTACCACACCTGGTTACTCCTGCATACTGCTGTGTTGGTAATTCTAGCAGTAACATTACCACACCCTTTTACCAATGCTTCAATCAGTGTTAATCAGACCCTTATAAGTTATGTATATTCTGCATAATCAGTGTCTTTTTTTTCAAGCACTGTGTAGCACGTCATTATATTTAAGATGAATATGAAGGGCCCCGCTTCTCAGATTCATCCCCTTTTGACTTTGCTGCATCTAGTGCTGCATCCTGATAGAGACTTCTGAGCGCTACATGCATCTTGCCTTCCTGTACAATGCACTGAGCTTTTCCCGGTGTCTGAATCTTGACAGGGGTGAACACGAAGGAAGTCGGCGCATGAAAACGGAATTACTGGTGCAGATGGACGGCTTGTCCCGCTCGGATGATCTTGTGTTCGTGCTGGCGGCTTCCAATCTGCCCTGGTAAGCGATCAGCCCCGCGCGTTGTGAATACATGTTTATCAGCTCCTAAGCACAGATAAAGATTGTATTTAGACAAGTGCAGATATTTGGTTAAAGCATTTAAAGATTAATTTGGAGCTTTTCCCTCGAGTTCTGAGTCTTGCTAGCTGTGTCACAGGGCCGTAATCTGTAATAAAGATGCAATACGCCGGCGCGGCCATATGTCAATATTTAAAATGGACTCTTGGAGTTTAAGGCCAAGTTATTTACTATGTTTAAGCTGAGATGGCTTTTGAGAGAAAGTCTAAAGTGCTTAAGGCATCCATTACTTAAAAAGATCCTCTAAAAATAGAAGAAGGGATTTGATGGGTATTGAAATCTGAATTTAAGAAGGGTGTGTGTAAGAGGATGGTGTGGGGAGGCGGGTGGGGGAAATGTGTTTATATTCGCTGGGCTACTGTCACCCTCATTTAGAGTGAGGCGCTACATTTTAAGGTGATATTGCGAGGCAGTAACTACGTTACCATATTTTAGATTTGTGGTTAATACCCAGAATTTTAAGTGCACGAAGTACTTTTCTTCAAATATTTCTGTGACATGATGCAGAATTAATGTTTTTCTCAAAACACGAATGTATAGTAGTCATGTATGGCAATTAATTTAGCTAGTAGTCCCTCGAGCGGAGTCTGACCTCCACCTACTAATACTAACTCTTCAGGACCGGATGGTGAGGAGTGAGGCGAGACTGCTGGTAGCCGGAAACCGGAAGTCTCCGGAGTGGGAAAGGGTTGATCATGATTGGTTGAAAGCAAGCATTGCTGAGCTACGGGAGGGAGGAGGGCTGGCTTCTGGTTTGTTTTCCCATCACTCTAAATTCCCTAGGTTTACGCATTGTTAATAATCATTGATGGGAAAAATAAAGTGGCGAAAGAAGGCAGTTTGGATCAGGAACGTAGGATAAAGAAGCGGGATTAAAGCACTGGTCAGGGGTCAGGGAGAAAGTGGAGGGGGACAGGAAGAACCATGACAAGTGAAGGCCCAGCATAAGCTGTGATATGTACAGAAGGAAAAGGACTCCTAGGGAAGGGCACAGGAAATACTACAGGGTAGTTTGGTGTTTTCAGTCCCTAGAGTGGTTTTGATCCTGGTAGCCACAGGAAGCAAATCATCGCAAGACGTACAGATATGAGCAGGGCACGAGTCCTAAAAAAAGAAGTGGGGGTACTAACCAAGTTAGGCAGTATGTAGAAGACATCACAGCGTGTTTTATCATTGCCCAGAATATCACAGTACGTGACATAGCATGTGGCAAAACAGCAAGTGACATCAGATGAAGTGGCATCACAAGCCATGACTTTACATGAAGTGACATCACTAGAAGTGACATCAAATCATGAACCCTGACACATATGTTTAGCAAGTCTATCATGAATTAATTTGAGCGCATTACGAGTATACATACAACACTCCGGATTTAGGCAGAAGACTGACGCTTTGTAAGCTTCACGTAAAACAGGTTTGCCTTTTGTCAGCGTAAAGCTTCCTTTACTCAAGGATTGAACAAACTAACTCTGCTGCCAGCCTACCCCACCAGGCTTAATTGTCCATACGCTACACATTTCCATGTAGATGTGATTGCTTTAGCTGCCTGCACTCTCCAGAGGTGAGACCGATCTCCTATACAAAGTATGCTTATTCATCCCTACCCACAACTGTGCCTTCTGTCAGCAACCACGGAGTGCACCTGCCCTATCAGAACCCACGAGAAGTACCTTGTTTGTCCGTAAGTACAGAACACAAGCCACGGCCAACAAGCCCCAACTTGTATTTACAAGTAGAGCCCCCAGTACTCGACCATCACGTGCCCTCACGGAGGAAACCAACCGCCCCACACCTCTTCCTAGAGGCGTAGTTTACCTTTAACTCAGGCAAAACATTTTTCTAAGTCCTGAAGATGATCCCTATATAATCAGAGCGCGGGATCGAACCGTCGACTCCTATGAGTAGACATACAGTGTATTAATGTATATCTGTATTTGTATGTACTACTCCAGGAGATACTGTTAATTTTTGACTCAAAACAGTACCCTGTCTGCTCTCTTCCTTTGCCTGAAACACCCTTTTTCTCTCCCCTATCCTCTCTTTCATTTTTCCCGGTACGGCACAGGAGTGTGCCTTACTATAATGAATTGTTGTTGTACACATGTATCTAGAAAAAAAATCTATTTATCTGACTAATAAATTCCTTGTCCGGCTGGGCAGGGAACATAAGTATATAGTAGCCCATTGTGGTCTATATAATAATTTTTTGTTTATTATTGTGTATACGCTTTGGACCTTTGTCTCCTAAAACTTAACTGATACCCATGGTCCATAGCTACCCGCTGGGTTCCCCTTGTTCCTTCAATTAGTAAAGAAGAAGCAAGCAATTACCCGCGGAGGAAGACCAACCATTCAACTACACAGCAATCCAGGAGTGCCCAAGACTTGCTGCCAGGTTGTGGGAAGTTTATCATGCAGGCGATGGAGCGCCTCTATTATAGGATCAAGAATTCTGCTCACCGCTGGGCTGTAGACGCCCTGACTGACACGCTGGAGGGCAGGGACACTGACTTTCTAAGATTTATTTTTTCTAAGATTTGAACTCACTACCAGGGCCTAGCTGGAATGTCACCTCACATAAATGGGGAATAATCATGATCCTTTATCAGGGAAGTTGGACTCGAGACCTGACCCAGGGAAAGCAAGTGTCCCTGACTTAAGAAGACTGTGTGTATTGTTTGTAATCAAAATATATAGGTGGGTGTACGGGAATGCCCATGTACCACCCATGTAATCCCTACCCGACACACGGTAACACAAGACCGCACAAAGCGCTGCCTTGCATTATTTATTTGAAAAAAATTCAAAGCCATGCAAAAACTATCCAATGAGGCTATTTCCTTTTTGCATGTGTGCTGCAGCTTACATGCAAGGTGGAAATAATGAGGAGAAATAAATATATTTCTCCTTGTAACGCCAGCCTCAGATATAAACATAGGTTTGTACCAAACTGCTGAGTCTAAATCCCTGTAAATATGGGTTTATGGGTTTGCATCAAAATTCATGGGTGGTTGCACGGGAAAGTCCAAGCACCACCTATGTAATGCCTACATGATGCAAGGTACACAAGGCAGGGCAATGTGTTGCCTAGTGTTTTTTTTTTTTTTTTTACAAAGCCTCACAAATGAGATCTGTGTAGCACTGTAGATCCCAAAATAGATTATACGTAAGGGTTGGGGCAGAAAAGTGATGCAACCCAACGCAAAATCTGTCCCTCAACTTATACATTTATTTTTTTTAATTCTGCCACAAAGAAATTTGCAACAAGGAAAACATGACAGTAAATCTATTCTGTTTGATTAGTTGCAAAGTCTGCATTTTAAAATATCTTATGGGGTTAAGGTATCGGCTGCAGAGATCTTTGTGTTCCCAGTAAATCTGAGGGAATAGTAATAATGGTAAGATAACTCTTGTGGTTAACACATTAGCTGGAAAGATCTGTGTTTTGGCTAGTCCCAGTTTAAAAAAAATATATTTTTATTGTTGCAGTGCAATATCCATTTCTATATGTCTCGACATGTAATAGTGTGGCTTCAACATTCAGCCATAATCAATCATTACTGCAACTTACATTTTCTGTTAGTATAACTAAGAACTAAAAACGCTGTTGCATGGATACTTGGCATCAGTTCTTACACTCATCATTACATTGTTTATTAGCTAAGCAGTAGTATAGGCTGAACGTGTTATGATTCTTATGAACTGTAGCCCCTTCCGGTGAACAAGAGTGTTGTGGCTTACCCATTGTTTGTACCCTATCTTCTTCCCCCCCACCTTATTCCTCATCTTCATCCTCTCCCGAACTATCTATGTCTGTTCCCTCTGGTAGCGGCGCGCATATATCCCCCCTATAGGTGTTCCAGGGTAGCCATAATTTATTCCACTTGCGTGGGTTAGACCTTTGTTCATACACCGCCCTCTCCGTCACCATAGTTATGTCCATGTTCTTACACCATTGGGTCAGGGTAGGTGTTTCCGCTGCTCCCCACTTTTGCGCTATGTCGCGCTTCGCCAACATCATACCGACTCCCACCCATCGCCTCCCCCATGTCGTCAAATCATTTGGGCCCCATATGTTGAGTAGGCAAAGCCTGGGGTCCGGTGTAATGGGTAGGTGTAGAGTTTGAGCCATAGTGCGTGTTCTTCTCTGCCAGTATAGCATGATTTGTGGGCACTCCCAAAGAGTATGGAACAGGGTGCCCTGTGCTCCGCATCGGCGCAGGCAGTACGGATGTTCAGCTCTATGTATTTTGTGAAGCATAGTACGTGTATAGTAGACTCTGTGCAGTATCTTAAACTGCACCAGTCTAAATCTTGTCGATATTCCGGCCTCCCTGGGGGATGCTAGTGCAGCATTCCAACTATCTACATCTAACTCCCCAATCTCTTCCTCCCATGTGTCTTTCAGTTTCTGTAATGGGTCTGGTAAGTTGTTTATTATTTTACGGTAAGTGAGGGAAGTAGCTTTATTCTCTATGTAGTCTGTCAATAGTCGGTCTTCCAGGGGAGCCGACTCCGGTACCGTGGTATCAGGTTCTAATGCTGTCATCAACGCGTGGCGGATCTGTATGTAGCGGTAAGTTTCAGTTACCCTCATGTCGTATTGTTCCCTGAGTGTTTCAAACGGTACCACTCCTCCTCCCGCCCATAGGTCCCCAACCGTTGAAATCCCTATGGTGTCCCATTGGTCAAATCCCTTGCTGTGTCGTAGACTACCCAAGGCCTTGGAGTCCCATAACGGTGTCATGCGTGTGATCACACCCTCCCATTTCAGTCGTGTTTGAGCTTTATGCCACAGTGTCACAGTGTGTCTAGTGGGCCCTACCAGTTTCCTAAGTAACCCTTTATCATAGACTGGGGCCAGTAGGGTGGCTGTGCCTAGTTGCTTTCTATCCGCCATCAACGCCGGGTCGTCCTGCGGGCCATATAACCATCGGTTAATTATCTTAAGTTGTGCTGCCCAGTAGTACAGCTCCAGGTCTGGGAGGGCTATCCCTCCACTGTACCAATCCCTGATCAATTTTAAATGCGCCACTCTCGCTGGTTTGTTCCCCCATAACAGGCCCGATAGTTGATTAGAGATTTGTCTGAAGAATTGTGCTGGGACCATCGCCGGTGTATTTTCCAGGACATAGAGGAAACGGGGCAGCGCCATCATCTTGAATAGCGCTGCCCTGCCCAGTAACGTCAAGGGGAGGGTGCTCCAATGTCGCACGTCTGATTTCAATCTTTCGAGCAGTGGTCGAAGATTCAGGGTCCTGAAAGTATCATGTTCTCGCGCAACATGGATCCCTAGATATCTGAAGGAGTCTTCCTCCAGTAGCAATGGACAGCCCGCGCTCAGATCTGGCGGTGCGCCACTCAGCATGTAGAGTACTGATTTTGTCCAGTTTATTTTATAACCCGACGTTGTCCCATGTCTCTCGCACAGTGCTAATAATGCCGGTATACTCTCCGGTAAATCCATCAAGTAGATTAGCATGTCATCCGCATACAATGACACCCTGTCTTCCCATCCGTCTCCCCACTGTATTCCTTTTAGCAACCGGGTGGTCCTAATGACAGTAGCCAGAGGTTCTAGAACCAAGGCAAACAGTAACGGCGAGAGCGGGCAACCTTGTCTCGTACCTCTCTTCAATGATATTTCTCTGGAGAGGCGGCCATTCGCTATCACGCGCGCCACCGGGTCTTGGTATAATAGTTTGACCCAAGCTATAAATTTCGGGCCAAAGCCCATGTGTTCCAGTACCGCAAACAGGTATCGCCATTCTACCAGATCAAACGCCATCTTGGCGTCCAGTGATAGGATCGCCGCCGGTTCCATTAACAGCGGCGCACGCGCCATCACCCCATGCAGCCGCCTCAGGTTCATCGCCGTGCTTCTATGTGGCATAAATCCCGCCTGATCAGGGTGTATTAGATGCCCCAGATGTGGCATCAGCCGATTGGCCAATAATTTTGCCAAGATTTTATTCTCGGGGTTTAATAGAGAAATCGGGCGGTATGAACCGCAATCCTCAGGCGGCTTGCCGGGTTTTGGTATTGTCACTATAGTTGCCGCCCGTTGATCGGGCGGCAGTTGTCCCCGTTCCAAACTGTCCTGAAACATATTGAGTAGGGGTGTGGAGAGTGTGTCTGGCATTGTCTTGTACCATTCTATCGGTATCCCGTTGGGACCCAAAGCCTTCCCCGAGTGCAGGGCAGTTATAGCTATATGAATCTCCTCAGTGGTCAATTCCTCTTCCAGTTCGTCTGTGTTGGCCTGTGACAGGGTGCGGGTGGGTATCCCCATGAGAGACGTCTCCGCCATCTCCTGGGTAACCTCGGCGTCGGGGGTGTAAACTGTCTGGAAATGGTCAGCCAGAAGTTCTACTATTAGAGATGGGTGGGTTTGCAATACACTCGCGCTATCTTTCAGATGTAATATGGCCCTTTGTCCGTCTTTTTTCCTGTCTAACCATGCAAGGAGTCTGCCAGCCTTATCGCCCACATCGTATATCCTTTGTTTTGTGGTCGTTAAATTATCTAACACCCTGTTGCGTAGGTGGTCAGTGTGACGCTGTTGGCATAATTGTAGTGTGTGTTGTGTGGCCGCGGTCGGGTTAGTCTCATGGACAGTATTGGCTTTGTCCAGTTCAGTTTCTAGGTCTACAAGTTCTTGCTTTTGTGTATGTTTATGACTCGCTATCATAGAGATGGCCTGCCCCCGAAGGACCGTTTTATAGGCCTCCCATAGGGTGGTGGGTGACTCCACTGATCCCTCGTTTTCGGTAAAGTAGGACCTCGTACCCTCCCTCAGTTTTTTGGTTATCAGAGGTACTTTAAGGTACCCTGGGTAGATCGGGAAAACGCGTATTCTGGACCGTGCAGGGTTAGAGATAGTTAATGTTAATGGTGAGTGGTCTGAAACTCCCCTAGGTCTGATTTGTACATCAGTAATAGTGAGGAGGCCGTGTCCCAGTGTTAGGAGATAGTCAATTCGCGACAGGCTGTCATGGACTGCCGAATGATACGTATACTGTCGAGTCTCCGGATGATAGTGCCTCCAAAGGTCCACCAATCCTTGTGCCTCCAGGAAGCCGTGCAATCGGGAGGGCCCAGGGTCGTGTGTTCGCACCGGGAACCTATCACGTGTGTTATGTGCCACTGCATTAAAGTCCCCCTCCAAGACTAGATCACCCTCAGGCAGTTCCAACAGAAATTTTCCTAAATCAGGGAGTGCAACCGCGTGCAGTGCCGGCGGAATATAAACCGAGACTACATTCAATGGCCTCCCTTCCCATTGACCATGCGCAGCCGCAAAACGACCCTGCGTGTCTGTTTTCGTGGATTGAACGATGAACTCCGAAGAGCGGTGCATAAGGATTCCTGTGCCCCGGGACCCCCTAGTGAACTCTGCATGGGCGATCATACGGTAACCTTTCCTGTCTAGGGGCCGTGTAGTTGTGTCCGCTAGGTGCGTTTCCTGCAATAGGACCAATGCTGGACTAAAGCGTCTTATACTCTGCAGTACCAGCCCCCGTTTGACTTTGTCCCCCAACCCTCGTACGTTCCATGACATAATGCCTAATTGCGATAGTCGCTGCATTCCCATGTCCACCCTCCCGGTCTCATCTTGAGTTAGTCCTGCCATAGATTTGGTTCGTGAATTTATCATTGCGGTGCTCCGGTGGAGCTCGGGTGTGTTGCCTAATGCCTGCTGAGCGATATGCATATGCCATGTAGTCCCAATTTGTATCAGTGTAACCTTCTTGAGAACGTAAAACCTCCCCCCCCAACTCCCCCCACCCTGCCCCCCTGCTCAACGGACTCAGAACTGCCCGCCCCCCCAACTCAGCAGAGTGCTTGAACCCTTCCCCAAACATAGTACTTGCACGCTGGGGTGAAGGACCCTCCGCAGCCAGCGACCCCCTTCCTCAGTCCCGGAGGCCCTTCGTCCAGGGCGGCACGCCCGGCCAGCGCAGCTTGTGAGCTGTAATTGTGAGTGTGAGAAGTCTTCATTCTTCCGCATCTTCCGTTTCCGGAAGGTCGTGCAGAGGGGAGAGATGGCCCTTTTCCCCTCCGGATGCTTGGGAACTCGGTCGGGCTTCATCGTTGCTGTGCATGGTCGTCCTGTTAGAACGGCGCGGGCGGGTCGCTGATCTCCACCCCTCTAGCCAGTCCTGTGCTGACTCTGGAGAGTCAAAGAACCATGTTTTATTGTCCGCTACTATCCTGAGCTTAGCTGGGAATATCATTGAGTAGGGAATTTCTCTGGCTCTAAGTTCTTTCTTTACTTCAAAAAAGGTTCTCCTTCTCCGCGCAACCTCCGCTGTATAGTCCGGAAAAAATGCCAACGTAGAATTATGGATTCGGACCGGTGGGTAGTTCCTAGCCGCTTGAAGGATCGCATCCCTGTCTCTGAAGTTGAAGAGGCGAGCTATGATTGGTCTTGGGTTAGCTCCCTGTTTCGGGCGGCCTCCGGGAACCCGGTGTGCTCTTTCTACTGTGAAAAAGGCAGAGAGTCCTTTTGGTCGCAGGTGTTGTTTGATGAGGTCCTCTACGTACAGGTCCATAGCTCTCGTGCCCTCCGATTCCGGAACCCCGATGATACGTATGTTGTTACGTCTTGAGCGGCTAGTCCCAGTTTTGACTCAAAGTAGCATAGAGGGTTAATATGTCTCCAGCAAAGCACATCATGTAACATACAGATAACAGATTTTTATTTTATATGTATGGGGAAATGGATTACTGCTTTTACACCAGGTTCTTTTTTATTACTTGCAGTTGCATTGTAATCTTTCTAATATAGCATAGTGAGCAGGGCTCGAGTCGAGGGTGGACGCGGGTAGATGCCATCTACCCACTATTTTCAGCTTCCTGCAAAGCTGGTGACGTTCAGCATAGTGCCACATTCCTTTCGTACTTCTTGTGAATTCACAGATATATGCTGAACTCCCCCTGGTTTTATTTTCTGACACCAGGCCACTTTCAGCAGTGCCTGCACGTTCTCTGCTTTTGTTCCAAGCAGCAACGTGCACGCAGGGAAGGGTCTGATCAGATTCCAGCTTCGCCCATCACAAAAGCCAGAGTTATGGGGCCATTAGGCCTCTTTTGGTTGGAGTATCCTGGCTGGGAGCTATCGGGAGCCTCACGCCTAGATGCAATGGTGAGGAAACAAAGGCTCACATTTTATCACTTCACAGGTACTTTAGAGAGGTACATGCTTTTGACTTTTCCTTTTATAGTGCTTTAGCACTACTCATTGAAATGCAGGGTGTCAGAGTGCTTTACATCACACGTACAGATTATACATTGACAATAAATCTTGTGCATACATCAATATACAGGATGTGTTACATAAGACAGTGAGTGTTACAAGGTGTAGCAGCAACATGTCCTTCATACCTCTCTGTTTTTGTATTAGAAGGGTTACAATTTATGAACTGTATGTAACAAATAGATCTCTGTAATAAAAGCAGTAACCCACTTACCCATTTACGTAAAATAATCATCTGCACGTTACATAATCTTTTTTGAAGGAGACGTATTAACCTTCTATGATCCTCTGATTCAAAGCTAGGACTACGCAAAACACAGATCTCTCCAGCAAACACGTTATCCTCAAGAGTTATATTACCATCATTATTATTCCCTGAGATTTAGCTGGCACCCAAAGATCTCTGTAGCACGTGCCTCAACCCCATAAGATATTTTAAAATAGAGACATTGCAACCAACTATGAAGAATAGATTTACTGCCATGTTTCTCTTTGTTTCCAATTTCTTTGTGGCAGGGTTTAAAAAAACATAGATATATAAGTCTAAGCCCAGATTTGCATTGGGGGTTGTGTCAATATTTTGGCATAACCCCACTGCAAAATCGAATTTGTTAAATATTGTAATGCTCTCAAATGTTCTTGTGATAGACCTGCCAAACATTTGTGAGGTCTTAAGATCTGATATCACTTTCTGTGAGGTTATGGGTTGTGATGCAACTTCCTGTGATGCCACATTCGATGTCACGTGCCCTAGATATCACTTCCTGTGATGTTAAATGCGGTATGTCACTTCCTGTAATGTCACGTGTGATGATGTCACACCCGTTCTGCCTAACTTGGTGAGTCCCCCCACTTCTTTTTTAGGACTTGAGCCAGTGAGCTATGAATGATGATATGTGACTCCTACACCTTATAACCTTCACTGTCTTATGTAACATAACCTGTACATTGATTTACAAACTTGTATGATTTATTGTCAATGTGATGTGTACGTCTTATGTAAAGCGCTCGGACACCCTGCATTGGGATGAATAGCACTATAAAAGAAATACAAAATACTGGCATTTAAATTATAATTTGTGTTCTGGGACAGAGCAACACATCTGACATTCTTGAAGTTTATGCATATGTATTATATATTGGGTCTGAATAAAGTCAAAATCGTGCCTCTTTTAAGTACCTGTGAAGTGCTAACAAGCTTTGTTGCTTTGTTTCCCTTCCACTGCCTTTACATCAAGGTGTGAGGCTATAGGCAGCTCCCAGGCCGGTATACTTGAACAAAAGGAGGCCAAAATGCCCCTTAAGATCGGCCTTGCTTATGGCCCAGCTGGAGTCTGAAATAACAAACCCCACTGCCCGCCTGCACGTTGCCTCTCGGAAGGAAAGCAGGTGCTGCTGAATGCGTCCAGGTGTTTGAAAATTACATCGGGACGAGTTCAGCATATTATGCAGTAGGGCCCAACTTCTTGGCAGGGCGGATGGCATCAACCCTGTGAAAATAGTGGGTGGGCGTTGTCCACCTGCGTGTACCCCCGACTGGTGCCCTGGATGTGACTGTCTAGCAGGCGCGAGGGAGTTCCACTTGCAGCAGCTCGGTGCATTGCTTCAAGACAGGGAAGAGATTGAATATTAAGGATATACCACAGCAACCAATGGGACATACCTAACCACCTTTGTGCGTTCCATATGGATAGTAGGGTACTTGCTGAGCAAAAGATAGATAAGACACCAGGACCACATCAAGGACTGACAGGTTTCTTTAAATATTAACATGCGCCCTGGGACCCTTAATGGCAAGTCTTTAATGCTGTACTTGAGATTGTGAAAATTCCCAAGTCATCTAAGCAAGCAGTGATAGTGACTGTTTACCAATGACATTGGCTAAGTCAGTAGACCTGACTTCAATGGGCAATACATGCAACTACCGTCTCCTGCAAAGATTGTCTCCTTGCATCCTGCCTCTAGCTGCGTGGCATCTGCACCATAAGCTTAGGGTATTAAAAATTACGCACATATATATGGAAGACAGAAAGTGATATGTTGCATGTTTGTAAAAGGAGTTTCTGATGGATACTTTAATCACAGATTCCTCATCTTAGATAGTTTCCCAGGTGCCAGGCTGGACCCGGAAACTTTCCTCCCGCAATGCTCTCGCACGCTGCTGGGTGGCGCCATGTGTCTCCACATTGGCTCAGTACTGCCCCATAAGTGATGGAGTGGAGATGCATATAAGCACCACCCCTGCATGCTGCCATCAATTTATTTATTTCCAGACACAAATATCTTCCAATGTGGAATTTCCAAGCCTTTTGACGGCTTTCACTTCTAATCCAGTGTGCTAGGGAACGATTTTGCCTCCTAAAACAACAGACTTCAAACCATGCATGGATTGTAGAAAGCAGATGTCAGTCACTGACAAGCACAAGGTGTGTCTTTAGTGTTTGGACTCAGGACATGACTCAAGTCTGGCAGGAAATGTGCACTCAAATAACTGTAAGCAATCGGGGACCAAGAAACAAAGCTATACATCAACAAACAAAAAAATAAATCGCAGCCCTCGTGTAAGTCCCATTCCCACTCCAAGTTGAAGTTGTGGATTGAATCTTGCTCCAGAGGCCATTCTTGCGGGATGTCTACTTTGTAGTCCTTCAGTAAGTCCAAATGGAAATCCAAACACAAACACAAAAAAGCGTAGCAGGACTCCACCCCAGCCTTCCCCTCCCATGCTGTATCCAAAGAGAAGGTGCAAGGATGTTAAGATTGCAGTTATTTTCCTGCGAGCTCCCTGGTTATAGATCAGATTCTCCAACTGATATGAGTGTGTCCTGAGTTTCCCGGGCCATGGTAGGCGCCGCAGCAGATTTATGCTGCAAATTTTGGGTGCATTTCTGGTTCCTCCGGTGTGCCTTCAGGCCCAAAGGAACTGCAGGAGCCTCCAGTTGGGTTACACTGGTGGATTTGTTCTTCGAGCCTTCTGACTCCTTGGAACTTCTCCAGTCCCTGTACCGACTCTGGTACAGACATCCACCCCAGCTCCAAGACTGCACCAGGCTTATCTTTGTGGACACCAGTACCCATGGCACTTATGTTTCAAGGAACAAGAGGGACCCTGAGTTTCAAGGGGACCTGGGGTGAGTATTATTTTAAAGACTGCAGATTTTCCTATGGGGACAGGAATTAAGTTATGATAACAATCAATATTATACATTCAAAACAATGTATTACAATCTAAACGTATAAATATACATTTGTGCAAACATAAAAGGCAGTGGTTGGTGAACCAAACGTGATGTAAAGATTTGCTCCGGCAAAAAAAAGAGATACATGTTACTTTAAGGTGCAATGTTTGCATCACAATTATATCAACAAAAATACAGACCATCAATTTTACAATTAGTTAAATCAAAGAATGGTCTGTAATGTCGATGGCGTTTCAATACTAAATGATAGGTTCATCACCAGGATGAGCTTAAATGTAAGCCTGAGTTGTTACTAGTATGTGTAACATGACATACATAAACAAAAGAGATACACATAAAAATTATAAATTACAAATGGTTAGAAATTTAGCAAAGAACTAAAAAAAAGTCAATACAAACAAACTACTGTGAGTACATAAATGAAATATTATATACAATAAATAATGATCCAGAAGGTTTTGGCAAGCCACTATTATTTCCAGCAAAGCATGTTGTATACTGCTAGAGTGTCTTACCACAGTGCCACGGTTAGGAGAGTAGTCAACATTGTAATTGGGATTAGATAGGCCTGTTTACTCTGTTGCAGGAGAAGTACACAGGTTAGTAATTAGAAGTCTTAAAAAGATAGTGGTAAGGAGAAATCTAAAAAGGCATGGACTACCTGGAGTACAGAAGACCCTGGGCAAAGGAATTACTGAAGTATGGAATCAAGCGGTGGCCTGTAGAAGGCAGATCTATTGAAAGAAGGAACCCATGAGTAACACACCATGAAACTAATTGGTCACATAATTGTAGAATTCTGAATCCAAAATACCAGCTAATGAGTCAATCTTGCATATGTCAAAGAAGGACAAAAAATTAAGTTCTTAAGGGTCTGTTCATGCCACTAGAAAATATGTTGCAGTGCGCATACAGAAGATGCCGGGAGCCACCGCTGGCAGAGCAGTCATTGAAACAATACTGCCACCCCATCACCATGTTGTGGGAGGTATCTATAACCACAAAAGAAGGAATCAGTCATAGAGATAGGACTACAAAACCTCCCCCATATTGCGTTGACTGCCGCATAGGGAATAATGCAAAATAAAACAAGCATTGGAAATGCAATAGGTCTCGCACCATTAGAGTTAGTGCTTTTAGAATTGTTTATGGGTTTTTTTTTGTAAATGTTTAGCATTTTTGTTTCCTGTAGCCAATGCTAAAGAATTACAAATAAAAAAAGCCATAAACATTTCTTAAAGCTCTAACTGAAATGGTCTGAGACCTATTGCACTGTGTGAGGGTGAGGGGTTGAGGATGAGTGAGGGTGAGGGTGAGAGTGGGTGAGGGTGAGTGAGGGTGAGGGGTTGAGGGTGAGTGAGGGTGAGGGGTTGAGGGTGAGTGAGAGTGAGGGTGAGTGAGGGTGAGTGAGGGTGAGGGGTTGAGGGTGAGTGAGAGTGAGGGTGAGTGAGGGTGAGGGGTTGAGGTTGAGGGTGAGGTGTTGAGGGTGAGTGAGGGTGAGGGTGAGTGAGGGTGAGGGTGAGTGAGGTGTTGAGGGTGAGTGAGGGTGAGGGTGAGTTAGGGTGAGGGGTTGAGGGTGAGTGAGAGTAGTTGAGGCTGAGTGAGGGTGAGTGAGAGTGAGGGTGAGTGAGGGGTTGAGGGTGAAGGTTTGAGGGTGAGGGTGAGCACACAAGCTTAGGAGTATGTCTTAGCACAACTTGCCCTCACCAATCACCTTTCACTTCTCAGGGCCTATGGACTTTCAAGGCTACAGATAGCATCTGCCATGTGCCTTAGAGGAACATTTATGTTTTAAAAATGTATTTGACAAATAATTATCGATCCATAGTTCAGCGCCGGCGAGATTATGCATTTTTGATATTTTTTGTTGCTGCACAGGCACTCGTGAGCATCATCTTTACCAGACTATACTATGGGTGGGCCGAGAGTTAGGCAGTCCAGGATCTGGGTGTTGCCATTTTAGAATGGCCCCTTACTTGCCAACTGATGGAGAATTGTTGGGTGGTCTCACTACTACTCGCTGATCTTGTAATTCATGCTCTAATACAAATGAACACTAAATAGCTTTTTATTCACCATCTCAGCAAGAGGCCAACAATTGAATAAGCAGAGTGTGAACCCTTCAGTGAACAGCACCAGTGTAAGTTGTGGATGACTTGAGGATTGTCGCTCATATTTTAACAGATTCGTAACTATTTCACATACATCTTTTTAGTACGAAAGATTCGCTGTTTTTTATTTTCTCATCTCTGATGCATTTTACTTGTTTCTTTTCATTCCTGCATAAACCATAGAGCCAACTCGGCACAAACGTGTTATAATGTGGTCAGAGGGAGGGGCACTAGATGACGAGATGTGGACTACCGCCACATTATGCAAGCTTGCCAGAGCCTCTGTGCCTTGTGGTAAACTACAGCTGTTCTTGAAGTGCTCAGAGCTGCTTCTTCATTCAACGTAAGCCATCGCTTCACTCCAATGAGAGCATCTGAGCATCCTGAAATTGACGTCCTTTGCATAATAAAAGTGTTTACATACCTCAAGCTTCTTTCTCTAGGATTCTTTCTGTAGGATTTCCTTCTGTTTCCTGCTCAATGGTTTCTTCAATGAAATGTTCTTAATTGCTTGTTTCTTTGCTGATTTTTTGGAGAGCAGAACTAGAGCACAGCTTGTAGCTACTCCTTTCAGTCTTTCGTCATATTTCAGTTACTGGTGCGTGTACTGCATCATTGAGGCACACGGCCCTGGTGCTGGGTGTGCAGGGTCGATTTTTACATTGACACAAACATGGGAAATAAGTGGTGCAAATTGAAATTATACTGTTTTCGTGCATGCTATTTAAAAAACAAAAATACGCTATTCCCTCAAAGTTATTACCAGCAAAATAACGAGAGTGTAGTTTGCACAAAGCTCTAAAATAGCACTGGAAACAAAGACAACAAGTGAAAGCAAGTTGCGGTAAAGCGGGTTTGGGCTTTCATTTAATGTTATTCCCGAAATGTGCTCCAGGCAACACGTTAATCTCTTTGTACGTCGTGTTTGTGCTGCATATTTGGAGGCTTGACAATAACATGCTAGTTGGGGCTGAGCAACACCAAAATGGTTAAAGGGACTGTAAGAAGGGACGGTGCAAGGAAAACAAACTGCGAGGGGCGGAAAGAAGGAGACAATGTAAAAAAAATTCAAATGAAAAGAAGCGAGACGGGTCAATTACATGTTCCCTCCAAGCGCAATGCCGCTGCCAGCAGCGGCAGAGCAAGAAAGTCAGCACAAACAAACGGTGCGAAGAGGTGGCTCAACATATAACGATGCCGACTTTGGAGAAGGAGAACAGGGTTCGAGCCTCAGCGTGGGCGGCATCATTAATTATAAATTAAATAAACTGAGATCTCCTGCATATTAAATATAAATAAATAAACAGCGTGCGTGGGGTGAGGGCAGGAAGCTGCCAGCTATTTAAAAAACAAAAATACGCTATTCCCTCAAAGTTATTACCAGCAAAATAACGAGAGTGTAGTTTGCACAAAGCTCTAAAATAGCACTGGAAACAAAGACAACAAGTGAAAGCAAGTTGCGGTAAAGCGGGTTTGGGCTTTCATTTAATGTTATTCCCGAAATGTGCTCCAGGCAACACGTTAATCTCTTTGTACGTCGTGTTTGTGCTGCATATTTGGAGGCTTGACAATAACATGCTAGTTGGGGCTGAGCAACACCAAAATGGTTAAAGGGACTGTAAGAAGGGACGGTGCAAGGAAAACAAACTGCGAGGGGCGGAAGGAAGGAGACAATGTAAAAAAAATTCAAATGAAAAGAAGCGAGACGGGTCAATTACATGTTCCCTCCAAGCGCAATGCCGCTGCCAGCAGCGGCAGAGCAAGAAAGTCAGCACAAACAAACGGTGCGAAGAGGTGGCTCAACATATAACGATGCCGACTTTGGAGAAGGAGAACAGGGTTCGAGCCTCAGCGTGGGCGGCATCATTAATTATAAATTAAATAAACTGAGATCTCCTGCATATTAAATATAAATAAATAAACAGCGTGCGTGGGGTGAGGGCAGGAAGCTGCCAGATATGGAAATACCAGCATCAAAGAAAACAAGACGGAGGGAAGAGAGGGGAGAGGGGAGGGGGGAGGAGAAATGCGACACGGCGGGAAGGGGCAGGCAGGATGACTCAGGGGAGGGGGCGGAGCGGGGCAGAGCGGCATGTGGGTGTGAAGAAGCCGGGCCTTTGAAGTGAAGCTAAGCTTCACTTCAAAGGTGTCGGAGGAATGCGGGCGGCTGTGCACGCGCTTTTAAGCTCAATGCACATGCGCATTGAGCTTAAAAGTCACGGGCACTGCAAGGAATCGCCACGATTCCTTGCAAGTTAGATAAAGAGTAGATGAGCCCCTATAGTCTCGCTTGCTCGATGCGCATGCGCATCGACAGGCGAGACCTAAAAATCAGACAAGCGGACTGCCACCTAGTTGGGGGAAGTGAGAGAAATCAAATAAGGCCCATCAAAGTGAGGGAATGAATAAACAGTCAATGTTTATAAAAATATAGTGCATTTGAAAGAACTATCCGGTCAAGGGCACAAGGAGACTAAAAAATAGAAATTAGAATGAAAGAAAAAGACAAACTATGCATGTGTTCTTCCATATTAATAGATGTAATTTCCGTAACCCATTCCAGGAAAAATGTTTTCCATAGAAGTAGTCCAATCATCCTTGTCAGTAACAGTTTCTCCCCCAAAATATATTATAATCTGTCGAGACCCGAATTCAAGCTGCCTACCCGCAAAATACTTTTCAATTCCTATTTGTTGAATAGTGATGAGATGTTTCCTCTGCTTGGTGCGTTTATTACTGAGATCATGTGCCAGCGGAGTTCGTCTTCGATATGGTTGTACTATGTGAAATGCTCCACCAATGGTGCTGTCACGAGCTGCTTAAACCTTGGCCGGCTCCTGTGTTGGCATATTCTAATGTTAATCTTTTGTGAAGTTTGACCAATGTATATAAGATTGCATGGACAGGTTATAGCATAAATCGTGTTGCTAGTACAAATTCAAAATGCTCACGCTGGCTCTGCACTCTGGTCCGGACGGTGACCGTAGACATGTAGAATGTGTTGGACTTGGCTTTTCTTGGCAGGTTCACCCCTGAACTTTTTGCCTTTAGCTCTGACATGGTGGTAGTGGTTTTAGGCCTCTGGGCACCTTAGCACTGTGGTCCAGTGTAAAGTGCATGCTCTCTGTGTACTTGTGGTGAGATGGGCCTGCCCTCCCATAGGATTGTATTGGGGATAAGTGTGCCCATGGTAATTCCTGGTATGAGAGGAGTGCAGGGTCGAGTTTAGTATGTATGAACTTGTGAGGATAAATGCTGCGCAATGGTGTGCACAGATTTATGGTGACTGGTGGAGAAATGCCACTTTTAGAAGTTAGCATTTCTGTGTGCTATGTGTCTGCCTGCCTGATGTGAATTGCCTGGCTGGCTTGTGATTGACAGGAGCTGAGAAGTGTGGGTGGCTCCAGGCGGGGCAGGGTGAGCCAGCTAGGCTGAATGGGACACCTGGGCTAAGAATAGTGGGAGGGGTAATCCCCTGACTCTGAATAGGACTATTCCAAGCCTGTACAATGCTGGCTGCGCCCCCTGTGGTGTGTCTGATTACTGAGCCCCACCTGACAAAGGGGAAGAGGAGCTTCCAAAACAAAGTGCTCCAAATCCCCCCTGAAACCGTTGCATCTGGTTCCCCCATGCCCTGCACTTTAGACAAAGTAATCTGTGATATAAATATAGGGCTGTGACCCCATGATTTTGTTCAGTTCTGTACTTGGGTGCTGATCCTGCTGGGGCGTGCTGCTACTGGGGCCCAGGGAGGGCTGCCAGGAGGGCTTGCCTCCGTGGGCCCTGCATTGCCCCTTTGTCCCTAAGGACTTCCTGGACTTCTTGGACTCTTAGCACCTCGTGAGCGCTGTGCTGGATTTTCCTATTTCCCCCCCTGCGAAGAAGCACAAGGGCTCTGCAGCCCACCCTGCTTATTCCGCTATTTAGTGGTGTATGCCCAACCCACATGTCCGCCGGGTATGTATTTTCAATAGCGGGTTCCCACCCCGCATTCTACCGCCGCGGCCCATGCCGCTAAAGGAATCTCTTCCAGGCCACTGACCAGCGCGATCCGGAAGGTAAGCAAGGCTGAGCTTCCCGTGGGCGGGGCTTCCGAGAAGAAAGGGAAGCCCCGCGAGTGAGGAGTGCGCCAAGGCCGAGCGGGGCTTCCGTGACCCAAGGGAAGCCCTGCGTTAAGCAGCTTTTAGGGAGAATAAGGCGGAGGGGGCATGAGGCACGTTGTTGGTACCTGCCCCTGCCGCAAGTCCAGAGAAGATCGAGTAGGACGCGAGAAGGCTGCCAGAGTGAAGCGGGGCTCCCGTGTTGGTGAGGTGAGCCCCGCGTGCAGCCCCAGCCATCCGCAGCCTCGCAGGCTCCATGTGAAGCCCCAGTCCTAGGAGAGGAACCGGACGAAGATGCAACATTACCGGAGGCAGACCTGCAGAAGTCTCCAAACAGAGCCCCGGTGAGTAGGGCTCAGTATATGGTGGTTGGGGGTGTGTCGGGGCACATTGTCGGTGCCCACCCGGGTACCAGAGCCTATGTGATTTTTCCAGCTGCCCCAACTGATAGCAGGCAGCTGCAATGTTTTTACCGCATTCCCCGTGATACAGAGTCCCAGAGGGGACCCCGAGGGCACAGAGGTGCCCAGGCCCGCAGATCAGTGACACAGCTGCGCCGCACCAGTGCGGGCAGCTGCTGCGAATTGGGCACAATGGATAGAGAGTCCCTGCGTGGGACAGAAGGCACAGAGGTGCCATGGCCTTCATTTGCTTTACAGCTTTGCAGCACTTAGTGCCAGCTGCAATGTTTAGGCCACAGTTCTTTGGAGTATGTTTTGAGAGAGGAGTGAGATGCACTCCCTTGCCCTAGCGCAATGGCGAACTTTGGATTCCGCTGCGCAGGCAGCAGCCCTGACATTCTGGACACAGGGCATTTGAGCCCCTTTGCGAAGGCTAGTTGGCCAGGGGGTCAGTGATTTATGCGATATTAGGAAATGTGATACTTTACAATGATTTATGCCTCTAAATGCGTTTAGGGATGAGATTATGTGCATAATGTGTTTATGCTAGTGAGATTACTTCCTACTGTGAGTATACCCCTAATTTGAGTGATGCTTAGGAGGTTAGGGTCTAATATGTTAGACTAATGAGGTTGGCGCACAATGGATTTGGCGCCTAATGCGATACTGTGCATAATGTGGTTTATGTTACAGGATGATGCTGAGTACAGTAGTTGCCAGGGATTACTGGTTGTACGTTTATGATATGTCTTAATTTTACTAAGTTCACTTTGTGATGGTTCTGACAGTCGTCCAGTGGGCCCTGTCAGGTGTATATAATTCCTTGTAGATATGATCTAGTGCCAGGTGGCACAATGTATATTATGTGAGTACTATTCTAATGTGTTATGAGAATACAAAGGCTATTTTTGATATAACCTTGTGTGGAGTTTCTTTTGTGGTGTGCCTGGTATATTGTTGCTGTGTGCGTGCGCAAATGCTTTACACATGGCCTCCGGGATAAGCCTGACTGCTCGTGCCAAGCTACCAACGGGGTGAGCAGGAGTTATCTTTGGCGTGTAACTCCCTTGCCCTGACTAGAGTGATGGTCTCTGCCTGGCTTTGGCGCAAGCCTTAGCCAACCAGAGATCTTCTTTCTAACAGGATGCATATTTTCCTATTTCCAGTCCCACAGGCTTTACCAGCAGTTCAAGGTAGGCTGGAAGCATTTTCAGTTTGCCATGCTCCCCTTTGGTCTCACTAGTGCCCAGCAGGTGCCCACACAAGTGATGGCAGTGGTTGCTGCATGCCTTCTGAGGTTTAGGATGCTTTGTTTCATTTACCTCGATGACTTGCTGGTGAAGGTTGACTCACCACAATCAGTCGTAGACCATCTACAGACGACTAAGGATCTCCTGACATCTTTTGGGTACATGATCAACGAGTCCAAGTCGCACATGACTCATTTGCAGAGGCTTTCATTCTTTCATCCTGTATACTGTGCAATTCAGGGCCTTTCCTCCGCAGCAACTAACCTAGAACATTTAGGCTGTGATTTAGTTTCAGCCTTGGTCTTGGGTCTCAGTGAGAGCAGCTCTGAGGCTTCTTGACCTTTACACCTCATGCATCCTCCTTGTCAGTTGTCGTCAGGTGGCACATGTGGCTCTACAATGGATTTTAAAGTTCCAGTGGCCCCAGCATTAATGCAATCAATTGGATGTCATCTAGTTTTTTGGAGGAGACTGCTCATGTTCTGCAGTGGTGGCTACTTAAATGCGAGGGGTCCAGCAGCACGCCCTTTCCCTTCCACACTCAGAGCTGACAGTTGTGATGGATGCGTCTTTGGTGGATTGGGGATGTCATTTGGGCTAGGTGGAGATCAGAGGACTCTGGTCTCTGATGGAAGCCTGACTGCAAATCAATGTGTTGGATTAGTGGGCTATTTGACTAGCTCTGAAGTACGCTCTTCCATCTAGCAAGGGGAGGCTTGTGCAGATGCTCACAAATAACGCATTGTGTTATTGCACAAAGCAGGACATAGTAGGTCCTTTGACAGGAGGCTCTGTGCTGGAGTTGGCTGTGACCTAAGGGCATTTCCCTGATCCATGAATTCCAGAGTGGAACACCTAAGCAGGAGGCATCTGCGATCTCGAAAAGGCTATCTTCATTCTGAGGTGGCACAGGAAATCTCTGGTAGTGAGGAGAATCCTGGATAGGATTTTTGCCACAGTAAAGAAGGGAGTGTCATGAGATCTACGCTCTGGAGTTTCTACGAGAACACTGCTATGAGATACATTCCCTCTGGAATGGAACACAGCACTCCTGTATGCCTTCCTTCCTCTGTCCTCCTTCCTTGAGTTCTGAAATAGAAGATGAACAGCCAGGTCCACGACATCCTAATAACTCTGGAATAGGTCTGGAGAGTTTGGTACCTGAAGGTTCTGGGCAAGAGCATCTGACCTGCGATCAGGTTACCACTTTGAGGGGCTCTTCTGTTGCAGCAGGAGGGCAGGGATCTTCACCCAAACCTGCTTAATCTGCACCTCCATGTGTGGATATTGACTCGGAGTACTGGATGGGGTTCATGGACAAGCAGGATATATATTTTCTGCTACAGCACTTGACTGTGTTTGATCTGCCACCTGAAGAGGTGAAGGTCATCATCTCCACCAGACATCCTTCCGTAATTTCCATTTATGCCAGGCACTGGGACAAATTTGTGGCCGGGTGTTAGATCTGCAAGACTGACCCTCTCCAAGCCAATCTGTTGGATGTTGGATGCTTTTTGTTCTTTTTGTCTATGTTCCAGCAAGGTCTTTCAATGAGCACTATTAAAGGTTATTTGTTGGCCCTTTTGGCCTTTCTACTTTTGCCAGACCATCCATCCTTGTTTAAATCACATTTTGTGATGTGGTTTACCATAAGTTTGACACACCTTTCCTTCCAGACCATTTGTGATGCCACACTGAGACCGTAATTTGCTCTTGGTCATGTGTTTGCCTTTCGAACTGCAGCATAGCTTCTTGCAGCATCTCCTGATATTAACCCCTTGGCTGCAGTGGTAATTCTGCCGCAGCGCTAGGGGGCAGGGGGGGCTCAGTAGAATGCGCCGCGCAGGCGCGGCGTTCGGGCCGTGACGGAACCACTCCGTCACCAGCACAGCGCGTCCATGGCTGGTGACGGAGTGGTTCCGTCATCAGCATCGATGATGTTAAAGAATGTCTTCCCCATTGCGATAACAGCAGCTCATTGCATCAGTGAGCTTCAGGCATTGTTAGTGCAACTGCTCTACACAAACATTTTACTGGAGCTGAGGTCTTGCGTGACTTTTTGCCCTAAGTTATGGCTCCTTTTCCACGTTGGGCAATCCCTCATTCTGTCATCTTTCTTTACCACCCCCCCCCAACTTTTTGAAAGTGGAGGCGAGGCTTCATCGGTTTGACCCCAAAAGAGCTTTAATCTTTTACTTTGATCATACAAAAGACCACTCTATGCTCAATCAGCTTTTTGTGAGATTTTCCAGGGTGAAAATAAGGAAGGCTTTGCAGAAGAGAACCATGTTGAGGTAGAGAGCACTCTGCATTAAGATCTGCTATTCAGTGGCCAAGAAGTAGCCTCCGGAAGGTTTAAAAGTTCACTCCATCAGGGATAAGGCCACTACCGCTGCTTTGACACATGGAGGGCCTGTCCTTGATATTTGCATCTCTGAGATGTGAGTGTCTGTGCAGAAATCAATGAATCTCTACTTACTTGACAACCACAACCAGTGGGAAGGGCATTTCATCCACTCTGTCCTGCAGGATGTCTGAGTCCACGACACAGGCCCTGCATCAGGAGAAGTATTGCTTTGGTATCTATTTTAAGGTGAGGAATCTGCGGTTAGAAATATCCATCAGAAGACAAAGTTACTTACCTTTGATAATACTGCCTCTGATGGACGCTCTATTCAACCACAGATTTCTCACAGCCTTCCACCGCCACATTATATGTAGTAGCCTCTTTTTTTTAATCTAAAACGATCCCAAAATAGAAATCGGCACACTGTTACCAGCCTTTATGCACACTCTATGTCTGAGGGCACGGTAAGTGAAAAATGAGAAACTGACTGTCCGACAGGTGAGGATGGAATCTCCAATTAGATAGAGTAGTAGTAGTAATCTTTATTCAGTGTATGACAAAATCATAAAAGCACATAGCATTATATATAAAACAAAGTATACATGTTTTTCATTTAGACAATATAAAATCACAATTGTTTTAGAAAAAAAAGAAATGGAGAGTCCTGCTCACATTTTATCATTCCATAATAAAAATGGCCTAGAACATTTCATACAAGGGGTCATAATTTAGCTAACAAATGATTAGATCGAGTATCCACCAGAAAGAGCATGACCAAAGGTAACGTAACTTGTTCGTTTGCATATTTTAGTGCATGAGACACAGACCTGTTGGCTTTGCCGTGCTTCTCAGTGTGCTTTTTCTGCCAGGTTGGTGCAATAGGATGTTTAGCCTCACCAGTTTAGGTATTGTGTTTGTAATATCCACAGTAAAGCATTTACTGAGTTCAAGGGTATTGTGTCTTAGTAGTTATATAGTGGTATCTATGATGAGCAGAGGAAGGTTTTCTCGAATGCATTAGCATTAAGGTTGCAGTCTTGGATAAGAGTAGAAATTGAAGTTTCCTTAGAGACCACAGGCCTACAGTTCAGGAGTGCAACTTTGCTATGACACGTAGGAGATGGATTATTGGATTTAGAGGAGGTGATTCTTCGGCGGCTGCTTAGGCAGATTCATCTTTGTATTTAGTAAATTAGCTGTGGGTTCTGTGGTCAGAGCTTTCAAGAATGATGGGCTCATTAGAGGTAATGTACATGGAGGAGTGCTCTGAAGCATTGCAATTGCGGCATGTGTTGCACTCTTCACACGTGATGAGGGACGTCTAATGGAGGAACAGGGAGGCAATCTGGGAGTCAAGTGCTTGTGGGACAAAGATACATAGTGTGGCTTGCAGTCTTTGCATAATCATATGAAGGCAAAGGCACTTCAATTTCATTTTGCTATCAAAAGGTACATTTTGTGAATGGATGAGAGAGTTGTGGAATGGTCAGTAGTAAATGACTTTAATGAAGTAGGAGGTCAGTAATCACACTATTCGTGTGAATCATGCATATGATTGGTCAAATCATTTTGTGAAGAGTATTTGTGTGTGTTGCTGTTGTTTTGGTGTAGCTGGACTGGACCTGAAGATTAATTGACAGAGCGGGCTGCAATGAGTGATGACTATCAAGAGGGCTGTGGGTTTGGGTTTGACAGTACATTAGTCTGTGCCAACATAGTAGTAGCTTTGTTCTTAGTGATGGTCCAGACTACCTTGATTTATGCTAGCATTATGCAGTCTGAGTTCAATCATCCCCTGTTCCGATCTGAACCGATAGAGATCACCTCCGGAGTGCCCCAGGGCTCTGCCTTGAGCCCCACCCTCTTTATTGTCTACATGGCCCCCCTTGCAGCCATCGTCAGAAGCCACAGACTCAACATTGTCTCCTACGCCAACGACACCCAGCTGATCCTATCCCTCACCAACGAACGTACAGCCACTAGAATCAACTTTCACAGTGAATGAAGACCGTTGCCACCTGGATGAAAGACAGCTGACTCAAGCTTAACTCAGACAAGACCCAAGTACTCATCCTGGGACTCACCCCATCAGCCTGAGAACGACTCCTGGTGGCCCGCCGGACTAGGAACCCCCTCCCACCCCCAAACGGACCACACATGCAACCTCTGCATCATACTGGCCTCCTCACTCACAATGAACCACCAAATTAAAGCAGTATGCTTTTCCTGCTACCATACGCTCCGCCTGCTTCGAAAAGACATTTAGTTGGGTGTTCGTCATGTAGACACACAAATCCATAGGCCTTAAAAGAGAGGGACGCCAAGCTGTTTTTGGCCTAGGTGAAGAAACAGAAAAGGGGTTGGAGGTGGTCAAGATCGAAGTCCAAGTCACGAATGCGCTTACCTCGAAGTCGTTGAGAAAGCACAAAATGAATCGTTGCCATGGATCCAGACGTCGGTCATCAAATGATGAAACATCGAAGTCAGGGTCTCTGGTACTCCAACATCACCCCAAGGATGAAGTCTCTCCTTCCCCTTTGCCTCAGTTGACTCTGGCTCAGTCTCCGGCTTCGAGAGTCTCACCGGCACCCAGGAAGGCAACGCTTTCACCTCCTGCCACTCAAGCCCTGGCTCCAGGGTCTCCGGCTCCGCAACAGGAGCTATTTAGACTGCCTCCTCAGGCAATCTCTGAACCAGCGGTACTGGATCCAGGTATCCTGCCTTTCTGGCACCAGGTATGGATCCGTAGCATTTTTTTAATGTGCAGTTTGCCATTTTTGCCTGAGCGGCTAACCCTGCTAGTGCGCAGGTTGGCCCCATGGAACCACTTTCCTACTCCCTGGGAGTTTTGCCACCTCACTTCTCACAGGCACCTTTCATGCCTTTCCTGCCAATGACTCCAGGGAGTTGGCCTCTCCCGACGCTGAGGTTCTTGACGCCGGTGGGAATCCCTGGAGAAAAGAGTGCCGTTGGATGGGTCTTCTCCAGCGTCATCTGGCTCCGGTCCGGCACCGACTTGGTCTCGACTGGTGCCTTCGACTATTCCTGTGGAGCCTCCATTGCGGTACTGAAGTCCCCGGCGACGCAAGTGTCAAGGATAAAGTCTAGGAGGGAAGCTCAAAGGCTGCTGGAGGAGGAAGAATATCAGGACCAGCAGTAGGAAGCTGAAGGGGGTGAAATTATTGACCCTGTACAGGAGTTTGAGGGCCTACAGGAGGCTAGCAGACTGCAAACATCACCTGAATGGGAGTTCTCTTCACCAAAAAGCTTTCCAACACAGGAGCTTTCCTCTTATCACTCTGTAATAAGAAAGGCAGCGGATCTGCTGGATTTACTGCAGAGCTTAAATCCAACATTTTGATGGAAGTACTTAATTCCTCAACTTCTGTATCGGAACCTCCACTACATTTTAATGAGGCTTTGACTGAACCCATTTGAGAGGTGTGGCAGAAGCAAATGTCTGCCCCTGCTGTGTCCAGATCGGTAAGAAGGAGGTATAAGGTGGCCCCGGGAGATCCTTCTTTCCCTTCCACACATCAGTCTCCTGAGAGTTTAGTGTTCCAGGCATCCTGCTCATCTAAACAGTCTGCAGGCTCTTTCTCATCCAAGTTTACAGATCGGGAATCCAAAAGTAGGGAGCAATTGGCAAAGAAAGGTTTTTTTTTGTCCAGTCAGGCTCTGAAATCTACAAACGCGACATGCCTGCTAGTTCGCTATATATATGCTGTGATGGACTCAGCAAGGGAGGTACTCCCCAAGCTTCCCGAAGATGATCAGGACCATTTCGCGAAAGTATTATCTAATATGCAAGCTGCGGCCTGTCTGGTCATTCAATCAGGACTGTATACTGCGGGCTGTGTCGCCAGAATAATGACTTCCTCAGTTGCAACCAGGAGGCACGCTTGGGTAAGGGGGTCTGGGCTTTCCCCTGATGTACAGGCCAGCCTATTGGACTTGCCTTTTGATGACTCTCGTCTTTTTGGTGCCAAAGCAGACTGCTCTACAGCGCTGAAAAGATAGTAGAGCCACAGCAAGGTCTTTGGGCCTTCAGTCCCATCCCAGAGGTTTTGGGTACTGCAGATTTCACAGGTTTGGCAGAACTTCTTTCTTTCGAGCCAAACAACAGGAGCAGTCACAACAGCAGCAACAGGCAAACCCTCTGTATAGGTCATACATAGGAAAAGGTAGAGGTCGTCTGCGAGGCACAGCTCAGCAGCAAGTCTCCTCCTCTGCTGACCATCCAACTGGTACCACAGGGAAGTAGCTCTAGATCCTCCATCCTAGAGCATGTTGGTCCTGTGGAAGGACAGGTGTCCCATTTCTTACGAAGTTGGAGGTCTGTAACTTCAGATCTCTGGGTGTTGGATCTCTTGGAAAATGGGTATGCCCTTCTCTTCCGGGAGTTTCCTCCTCCTTTTTCCCCCCGACAGGGTTGATGCTCAGAGGAGCACCTGTTGCTGTTACAACAGGAGGTTCTATATACTGCTGAAAGGTGCAACAGACGTAGTTACGGAGCAGGAAAGGGGTCAGGGATGCTACTCCCAGTACTTCCTGATTCCCAAAAAGGACTGTCATTTGAGGCCGTCCTAGACCTCAGGGTCTTGAATTTTTACCTCAAGCAGGACAAGTTCAAGATGCTAAGCCTAGCTCAGGTTCTTCTGGTGTTGGAGCAGGAAGACTGGATGGTGTTGATTGATTTGCAGAATGCGTATTTTCACATTCCCATCCTGAGCTTGCATCAGAAGTATCTCCATTTTACAGTGGGGTCCCAACACTACCAGTTTGCGGTCCTCCCGTTTAGTCTTACTTCAGCACCTCGGGTCTTCACAAAGGTGATGGCGGAGGTAGCAGCACATCTCAGAAGGTCAGTGATTCCTGTTTTCCCCTATCTGTATGACTGGCAGCTCAAGGCAAAGTCGCCAGAGATGGTGATGCATCATTTGCAGGAGACAACATGTCTGTTGTTCGACTTGGGTTTTTCGATTAACATAACTAAATCTCACCTGGTGCCCTCTCAGTGAATCCTGTTCATAGGCAGACCCCCCAGGATATAGCGGCATGGATTCGTAAATTTAGCGGCACAAATATGGAAATTTAGCGGCATTTTTGCGGCACTTTATTTTACTCATAATCATTCATTTTCAGCCTTAAATCAATAGAAACTGTTTTAGCAGAGTATTCCACTTTGAATAGGCAACCTGGAATATGGAACAGAGGAAGCAGCCCACAGGTGAAGGCTGTTATTCCACGGAAATGCAATCCTCCATTTGCTTTAGCTCCCGGAGCTTGCCCCCCCTCCCCTCCCCACTGCAGGGGGGGGGGGGCTGTGTTACTCCACTCTGTTGAAGTGGATTTGGGACTTCAAGGTAATTCAAATAAGCCAGTATAATAATAAAGCCAACACAAACATGGTCAAAAACAGGAGGCACAAAAGCAAAAAGTCTGGGAATAAACCAGCTGAAAAATCCAGGTCTAATGCCCCTTGACTGCAGCCATTACTTACACACAGTTTTCCTGTGCATCACATCATATATACAAACTGTATGTATTCCACCACACAGACATATCCTGTGTACAGACCTTTATTTGTTTGTTTATTTATTTATTTATGCGTTTTTATATAGCGCAGACTTTACCCGAAGGTGTCAGAGCGCTCTATACAATAGATATATTTAGACAACATGCTTCGATGTAGTCTGCTAGATTTTCTGAGAGGGTACATGTGAAAGCGAGTCGTATTTTCATGCCACTGTCTGCTGGGAGAAGCAGCTTTCTGTGGTGGAATACATACAGTGAGGTGTGAGTGACGTGCTGTACAAAAGAGACGCTTGTTTTACAGGTTATCATTAACACTGTTGAAGTAAGTACCTCTAACAATGGCGCTTGTCTGCCTTCCTGGTTTTTACTCCTCTGCTTGTTGTCTGACAGATGTGTGCAGAGGGAAGTGATGCCAATTAATTAGCTGGTACCAGCGGTGTGAGTACTGTAGCTGTGCGGAAGTGCCAAAAATGGACACTTGTACCTTCCTTGATGGACTCAAGATACCTGGATTGACAACCCATCTTATTGCTTACCTGCTAGGCACCGGTAACCTTTATATGTGTTTTTACAATGTCGGCCTTAGATTTGTTTCTTGCTTTATTTGGTCGTGTAGACGCTCATAACTAGGTTGGTGATTTTTAGTGATTGCTGTCTGCGTTAGCAGCCGTAGGAGAGGCTGATGAAACATCAAGAAACCAAGCATGTGACACTAAGCTTTTTGGTAATTGAATACATTCTCCCCACACGGTGGTTGTCTCACCCGTGGTGTGTGTTTGAAATCTCGGGGAGCTGCAGCAGAAATTCTTGTTATCTGAAGGCCCAGAGTGCATAACGTCAATTTAGTTAGTTGCCATTACGAACCTGCAAAAGCTGTCACTTTGCTTTTTTGTTGCCAGTAAGGAGCTTGTCGCTTTTAGGAGACAGTTGAACATTTGTCATGAATCGTCACACAGCACGTGCACGAGACCTGTCGCGAGCCTTTTGTGTATTTCAACTTCTTTAACGGCTCCCGCACATGCAAGCTGTGGCTTAATAAAGCCACGGGTGTTTCATCTGCTCCCTGAAGCGAACATTACCCTGTGCGTTCTGTGTCATATTTAACACAGTGCTTGCAAGAATTTGTTGGCATCTTAAGGGAGACACAGATAAGCAGGACAGTAGGTCTGCTGCGCAGTGGAGATGAGCCTGCACCAATTGTTCAGACCCCCCAGGATATAGCGGATGCCGCGATTTCTACAAAAGTGCCGATTTCGTGGGCACTTTAGTAAAAATCGCTGCATTTTTACCAAAGTGCCGATTTCGCGGCAAACCGCGAAATCGCGATATCCTGGAGGGTCTGCATAGGGGCAGTACTGGACACTACTGTGGGTCGAGCCTTCCCACCTCCGCAGAGGAATCAGGACATCCAAGCTATGATGCCACCTTTTCACAATGTAGCGGCTGTTCTAGTCCTGAAGGTCTTACGCCTGCTCGGTCTGTTTACTTCCTGCATACTGTTGGTCAACTATGCACCCTATCACATGAGGGCTTTCCAGTGGTGCCTCTGCAGGCAGTGATTTCAACACAACTGAGATCTCAAGGAGGTGGTCAGAATCTCTAGAGGCGCAGCAGCTGAGCTGTTATGGTGGAGTGTTATGGACAACCTGTCTCAACGGAAACCATTTCAAACTCCTTCTCCAGTGGCCACAGTGATAATAGATGCCTCTACTCTAGGGTGGGGAGCTCATCTGGGGGATTTGGAGGTCAAAGGTCTTTGGCCTCCAGAGGAAAGATTGTTTTACATCAGTCTTCTGGAATGGCGGGCGACACGTTTGGCTCTGAAAGCCTTTCTTCACGCCTTTCACGTTCAGTCGATTCAGGTCTTGACTGACAACACTAACACGATGTGGTACATCAACAAACAGGGAGGAGTAGAGTTGTATTGTCTCTGCAGAGAGGCTCTGCGACTCTGGTCCTGGGCTCAGCTCCATCAGATTTGCATGATTGCAAATTATCTGGCCGGAGTGCAGAATGTGCGTGTGCAGAGCATCAAAAAGCTTGCACACTTGAGTTCCCGTCAGAGAGCTCTAGAAGATGCATACAGCCTGCATTGGTACACAGCACTTCTGAATGCATTTCCACTGCTACAGCGTCTGCCTAGAATTTTGAAGAATACCAGCTTGACTGGGCTGAGTTCATCTTAATCTCCCAGGACTGGGCCCGGAGTGTATGGTACCCAGAGCTCCTGAGCATAATCATGTGTTCTCCAATCTGCCTACCACTTCAGGAGGATCCTCAGGAACAGGGGAGGGTCCTGCACCTGAGTCTCTGTAACCTGCACCTCCATGCTTGGTGATTGAGCAGTGGCAGTGAAATGCATTTAATTTGCCAGCCAAAGTAGTCGATGTCATCATTGCAGCCTGACGCCCTTCAACAAAATCCATCTTTGCTGGGTGGTGGGAAAAACTTGCTGCCTGGTTTGATGCTCGTCATACCAACACTTGACAGGCAAAACTTTCATATGTATTATTGTTTGTTCTTGCCTCAGCCCAGCAAGGCCTTACAGTGAACACGGGTGATTTGATAGACACTTCCTTAACCTAGAAGTATCCCCAGGCGTTAGACTGGATCTGGAAAGTTTTCGTGAGCAGTACCCCTGCGTGCCAGGTGGTGGCTTTGTTTGACTTCCCGTGGTGTTGTTGGCACCGTCTGTGCTGGAAATGAAGCGGTGCCTATATAGGCGCATCCCAGTCGTGCTGGCATCAGTTCTTTTCTTTCCGCGCTATTCAGTGCAGTTCCGAGAAGAGCTACCCTTTAGTCATTTTTGACTACTTTTTTCCAATGTTTTGTCAACTCCTTTTGAGGATATCCTCTTGGTTTGGCATTAAAATGTTATCTAGGAAGGCCGGTTTAAGCCAGGCTTCAAGCCATGTGGCGCTTGTCGCCTACAGATGTTGTTGACAGACCCCCACCTTGTTTGCTTTTAGTGCCTCGAGCGGGCCCACAACCTGAAGGCCTGTTCCGACTTCCATGTTATGCACCTGAAGACCTTGAGGGACCGATCTCTCAAGCTGCTAGCAACTCTATGCTGTGATGATTGATAGGAAAGGTCCCAAGAGCGGTCCTGGAGCCGGAGGTTGCCTGCGCACTCTAAATTTTCGAGCCACTCTGGTAAGTCCAAGCAGAAGTCGGAGTGTCCTTCAACTTCTCCTCATCTGTCGGCTGACTAGATGAGAGAGCGTCGCCACTCGAGGCCTGGCTCCACAGTTGAGCAGGCATCTGGGTTGGCTCTGCGCCTCCCTGAGGAACCAGGAGCCGGAGCGACTCCGGCCCAGCTTTGAGAGTTTTATGAGACCATGCTCCTCATTTTTGGGTGGCCCGTTCTCAATGGTGTGCCTGTGGACCCCAGAGGTTTGGAAGCGGCTCCTTCTAGATCCATGGTGTTGTCTTCTGACCAGTCTGGCCTGATGGATCCAGACCAGCGCTAGTCTTACCATCCCGACCTTTCCCGGTGCCGGTCCTGAGGCTGATGCTCCTAGTGCCATGCCCATCCTCATCACTGACTCTGACATAGAGCCGGAGGGGGGCTGTCCGGTGGCAACTCCAGCGCCGGCTGGTGCCATGCCATGCAGGCCAGAGCAAAAGCCCTAATTTTATGCGCTGGAAATTAGGGAGGACTGGGAGGGGGTCGCTGGACCCTGAAGAATACCAGCCTTATATAGACTCTATGGACTGGTGTGAGGTGAGTGAAGCCAGTGGACTGGACATGTCTCCAGATGCTGGTATGCTTTCTCTTCTACCAGGACTATGGAGGAGGGAGCTTAATTTGCAGTGGTGGTGCAGAAGGCTGCTGAGGTCTTGGACCTTAGTTTGGCTTTGGTGGCAATCAAGACTATCGTCTTGACAGAAGTGCTTCAGCTAGGAGTGTCTCCATCAGAACCACTCTTCCCTTTCAAAGAGGCATTTTCTGATGCCCGGCTTGTGATTTGGTTTAAGCCCAGCACAGTGGCTCCTGTGAACAGGACTACTGCCCGCTGCCACAGCCCCGCTCCAGCGGACCCAAACCCCTCCATCGCCCTCGACCCTAAAAGGGCTTTGAACTTTTATGTTGGTCGCCCAAAAGACTATTGTGTGGATAATCCCCCTTTGGAGGATTCTTTGGAGCAAAGAAAGGGAAGGCGGTGCAAAATGGAACCCTTTTGAGGTTGGTCCTCTGCATAGAAATCTGCTAGGTGTTGGCCAGGACGCAACCTTATGAAAATCTTTGTGCACATTCCACCAGAGCCATGGTCACTATAATAGCAGTGGTGAAGAGGGTGTCGGTGGTAGACATCTGCCAGGTCATGACACATAGTGCATATATTCATGAAGCACTACTGCCTTGACAGTAAGATCCACAAGGAAGGCCACTTTGCCTGTTCCCTCCTCCCTCCGCAGAACCTCCATCTTCTGGGAGGTATTACTATTATATCTATTCTAAAGGTTAGACATCTACAGTGAGAAGTATCCATCAGAAGAACAAGTTAACTTACAATTGGTATCCCTCTTTTTGGTGGATACTCTATCTAATTACAGATTCCTCACTGCCCTCCCACCTCCTTGTTCTGTGGAGTGGAATCCTGAGCATCATAATAAGATTTCAAGTTAGAGTTTGACACACTGTCCCCTACAATCTGTTTCAGTGCTCCACATCTGAAGGTGCGGAAGGTTGAAGATTATAAATCTGACATTACTGCACCGATGTGGTGCTTCTACGCGGCTTTGATCCATTACTTCCAGAGTGGGCATACGGAGTCCCTGCGGAGCCACTTGGTACTACCTGCTTAGAGTGCGCCGGTTCCAGCCGAAGTCTGGGGATATTCTAACAGTGAGGAATCTGCAGTTCTTCAGAGTATCAACCAGAAAGAGCAATACTGTATATAATTACGTTGTTCCTTAGGTGCAACATGAGCAGGAGTGCAGAAACACTCTAGGTGACAAAAAGGTATAGATTCAAAAGCACATTTTGGTAAAGAAAGAACTCCTAATTCCTCCGACATGTGAAAGCACTTTTAGCAGCACATATGAAATTTAGAGACCTTTAGATATACAGTAACAAATTGTGGCACATCGGCAGGTCATGTTTAGGTACAACAACACCTTTAAAAGAAAAGAAGCACGTTTAGGTTCAAAAATACAAATATGTGCAAATCACCAAATATGCAAAGTGTAATATCACCTTTAGATTCAAAATCATTGAATACAGGCTAAATTATGTAGTTACTGTAGGTGGAAAAGGTAGGCATCAGCATAACACCACATTTCGTTGACAGCAGACTGGGTACAAAACCACCCTTGGTTCATCATCAGCCAAAGTTTATTAGACGTGTAAGAAGTAAGAGCACAAACCACATTTATGTGCAAAATCTTGTTTAGGCGAACAATTACATCTTGGTGCACAATCACCCTAGGTGTGAAGTAAGCAGCATTATGGAATCAAATTTACATTTGGTGGTTTCAAATTTATTTCAAAAATATTGGGGGAAAGTCATTCCTGGTGCAACATAAACAGGAGTGTGGGATCACTTTTAGGAGCACACATGTGCCCCTTAATTGTGGGGGAAAGCTCACTTTGCTGACACTGCACTTCAGGAAAGAAGCACTCTCAAATTCTCCTCTCCTCAACTAAAATGTTAACAACACTTTCATCGACCAGTGGTTGAAGAGGGCTAACCCAAAGAAACTAATGGCTAAAGGTGGGTGACTCAAAGCACTTTTCTGGGTATTTATTAACTGTTCATGCTATGGACTGGGAAAGACCATAGATTGGACCCCGCCTGCTATGTTTCATTTCTCTCCTCACTATACAATGCAAGTTCCATGGTAAGTGTAAGCAATTGGGCTACTGGTTGAAGGGGGTGAAACCCTACTCGAGCAGGTACCACAAACCTTGTCTATGTTGAGTCACAAACAAAGCATAAATTAACCTGTGCACAACCCTCGGGTAGCTTGGTACAAAGCAGTCAGGCTTAACTCCAAGGAAATATGTAAAGAGTTTGTGCAACACCTCCAACAGTAACACAGTGGCAACACACCACAAAAGGATCCCACACTAGGTTAGAGTAGTTTTAAATAAATAAAACGGGACCAAAACAACAAAAATCCAATCAGTAGAACTAGAGATATGCTATTTTTACGTTTTCAGTGAAAATAGCACCCAAAAACAACAAAGTGCCAACTGTAGATATCTGGTCACGCCAGACTGTAACAAAGTGATAATTCAGGCCGACCGTGATGGAGTCCAGTCCAGCTACAGGGACCCAGTTAGTCTAGCTGAACAAGAGTACCTTAAATCCTGGTTGTGGAGTCCCGTTCCGAGGGTGCGTTGCGCAACCAAGGTGATGCGTTGGTTCTGAGGCGTTGCGAGGCTGCGATGTGAGGTCCTGTGTCATCATATAGAACCCTGTTGACAAGAGCTTGTGATGCGAAGTCTGGCGTTGAGCATTCATCGCACTTCTGAGGCGATCTGCCTCCAGACTAACTACAACGGGACTAGGCAGCCCTCTGTGTGGTGGCAGGACACAGCCTATTCAAATGTAAGTAGGGCTGTGCTAAGCTCCACCCTCCCATCCTGCCATTGATGGTCCATCCAGGTACACCTAAACTCTCTATTGGGTGTGGCTGTCTATGAGGAATACACAAAGCCCAACTGTCAGCAATACCCAGTCAAGTGGCCCAGAGTCGGGCTACAGGTACTAAATGGCCAACGGCAGGAAAATGCCAGCTTTCTAAAAGTGGTACAAAAGGGGGTGGTGATGGACAGAGCATCTGAATCAATAAAACACTCACACCCAGTCAAAAGATCTGGGTTTAATCCATCACCGTTCTTTAGCCCACTCTGCCACCCCAGTTCAGACATGGCTATATGCAAATCAGTCTGACCCTGTGCCTCATGGGAACAGTCCAGCCCGAACTGCCAAGCCATGCCTTCCCTGGACCGGAAACAAGCTTCCGAGGACCGGTTTCTGGCATTCCAGCCGTCTTCAGCCCGGCTTGCCTGAATCCAGTGGCAAAGTGAGCAAGGGACTCACGTCTGAGCATACCCTGCCACACTTATGGTGGCCAAAAGCGGTACTAAAGGGGGTGGTGATGGACGGAGCATCTGAATCAATCAAACACTCACCCCCAGTCAAAAGATCTGGGTTTAATCCATCACCGTTCTTTAGCCCACTCTGCCATCCCAGTTCAGACATGGCTATATGCAAATCAGTCTGACCCTGTGCCTCATGGGAACAGTCCAGCCCGAACTGCCAAGCCATGCCTTCCCTGGACCGGAAACAAGCTTCCGAGGACCGGTTTCTGGCATTCCAGCCGTCGTCAGCCCAGCTTGCCTGAATCCAGTGGCAAAGTGAGCAAGGGACTCACGTCTGAGCATACCCTGCCACACTTATGGTGGCCAAAAGCGGTACATCACCACCCCCTTTTGTACAGCTTTCTAAAAGTGTCATTTTCAAAATTATAATTTAAAACCAGACTTTACCATAAGAGAGGATTTTTCATTACAATTCCAAAGACACATAACATGAACTGGGTACCCGTTTTCACTTGGAAATTACATCTTATTATATGTAATGCGGTAACTCCAATGTTATCCTATGGGAGAGGCAGTCCTTGCAGTAGTGAAAACCGAATGTAAGTGTTTTTTAATACCAGGACATGTAAAATTTTAAATTACGTGTCGTGCTGTTTAAATAAATGTAGGCTGTTTAGAGCCTACCCTACGAGTGGCTTATATGTATTAAAAGGGAAGGTTTTGGCCTGGCAAAAATGTTTATTTTGCCAGGTCAAAATAGCATTTTAAAACTGCACGCATAGACTGCAATAGCAGGCCTGAGACATGTTTAAAGGACTACTTAAGTGGGTGGCACAATAAACGCTGCATGCCCACTAGTAGCATTTAATTTACAGGCTCTGGGTACATCTAGTACCACTTTAATAGGGACCTCTAAGCAAATTAAATATGCCTGTTGGGGATAAGCCATTGTTACCATGTTTCGCGGAGTGAGCACATGCACTTTAGCATTGGTTAGCAGTGGTAAAGTGCCCAGAGTACTAAGGCCAGCAAAAACGGAGTAAGGCAAAAGGTTTGAGGGAAGAATACCATAAGGCTGACAGGTCTAAAAGTAAGGTTTTATTGGTTTGCTCCATTAGTGGAGGGGGGTTGTCTGATGAATGTGTTTCGCATGGGTGAGGATTCACTATTGGTATCACATTAGCATCTCCTCCTGCTCTTTTTTGAAGGTGGTGTGGTCATTATGGCTCTGGAGATGGCGATGCATGCTCTGTTACTGGAGATCTTTTGCAGGAAATACCTTTCTATTGAGCAATTGGGCAAAATCTATGTTGCTGGTGAGGGGAGAGGGGTTTCTGTCCTTTAGCAAAGGTCCCCTATGCTCGGAGGGGATAGTTGGATGCATTTCTATTTCAAGAGTTTCCTGGGCCTGGCCTTCTCAGCCAACCAGGCCACTCATCCATATAGCAAGTGTTATGATTAGGTTAAATGGATAATGGAGAGGGAGGCTGTCCGAGCTTCTGAAGTGAAAGCAAAACAATCTGCTGTTACGTGGACCAGACCTTTGGGGAAGAGTCTGAAGTAAATGGTTGGTAAGCGCAGAGAATTAGTTGTTAGTCTGTTGGTGGTAGCAACAAGGACCCCTGCTTATTACCCTGAGAGAAGAGCTATTAGTAAGCTCAGTTTAGGTTAGTCTTGCGCCTTTTGCTTTTTGGGTGAGACTATGGAAGTTGTGCAGTCTCTGTACTCAACAAGGATGTTGGAAAAGGGTGGGACTGTGCGATTGGTTATGGCAAGTTATGGCCAAACTGATATCGTTTTTTTAAAGTAAATAATAAGCAATAGAATTTGGTTAAAACTTAGGAAATCCTCTAGAGCCGTCAGCTTGACGCAAACACTTTTCTTTCTGTATAATCGGTTATTTTTCACTCCAATTTACCTCAATAAGATGCATAACACAAATCCTAACACATGTTGGACATGTTCCCAGAATGAAGCTGACCTTAAACACATGCTATTCACATACACACATGTCTTTAAATTCTGGGAACAGGTCTGGCACCAAACACTATCTTTCATACCACAGCGCCCTTATCCCTTACCACTATTTTCCTAGGTAGCTTAGCACCGGAATGGGGGAAAAGTCATTCTCAGCAAAGACTCGTTGATCTGTTACTGGCTGTAGCGTTTCAACAGATTTCAAAACATTGGAAAGACTCTTCCAAATTGTCCTATCTAGCATGGTGGTATGCGGTATGCCATAATCACGGCTTAGATACAGCTCTAGTCCACCCTATCTCTCTAGCTACGAAAAGACTACACCTCTGGTCCCCCTCGCACACTATTTAAATACAGCAGCAAAAACGCTTCCTCCTCTGAGCCCTCAATACAAGAAGTTACCAAGCCTCCCTGACTTCCTACTGTCTACTTGTATATAATTCTGATTATTTTGTTAATCCCTATTGCACTCCTTTAATGATGTATTGTGGACATGTACTGCTATTTGCAGTATTTATGAACCTATGAATGTTTTCATCTCATCTTCTACGTTACACTTTTATTGCCTTGATGGTTTTTTGTATATTAACAGTATTCTCAAGTATTCTTTCATGCCTATATGCACATAACTGTTTGTACGAAGAAAAAAAAAAGTAAATAATAAGCGTCACAAACACATGGTATAATAGTGACATAGGGGAGTGAGGCCTACAATTTGGAAAGAGGTCTCCCTGGAACAGGAACAATTCGAATGACTATGGAATTCTTTAGGGTCGAGCTTATTTTTGGATTTGAGTATCTAGTGACAATCTGCCTGGCCAAGGTGTAGAGGTGATATGTAAAACTGAGGCTGCCCAGTTACCCTTTGCTTCAGAGAGGCGAAAGGGGTTGCTCTGCTGTAGAGAAGGAGGCATATGTCTCTGTGTAAGTGTGCCCTTATACTCCCATATGCATTTTTACTTCTGGCATTAGCGAAGAACTTTTGATTGTAATTATAATAAAATATATCGCCCATTGGTCGGCCGACGTGTCATTAACATTTTGCTTCCACTGACCACAGCATACAACACAGAAACATAGAGTAAGCTTGTTTCAGCCATTGGCTCACCTGACTGTGAGTGACAGTATTCTGTTTTTGCACAATATGCACAGAGACACCAATAGTAGTTGACTTCAGTCATAAGGACTACCAGTGCAAATTGTGCTTTTTCTTTAAAAATGTTTTTTCGTTTTTCTTTTTCATCTTTTTTTCCTTTAGTGAGGGCCCTGCAGCTCCCCAATGTTGCTCTTGGACTGTTCATAAGTCTTAAGTATAAAATAGTCACCGAGGCTTGAACATGTGTTTGTGAATGCAGCCACATGCTTGGTAAGCCTTCTTTGAATATTTTTTTCTTTTATAAAAAAACATTGAAAGATGGCTGGATGTGGCCACATACCGCATAGGCAGCTCTCTCTAAATGTTTTTTTACTAATACAATAAGTATTCAAAGATGGCTTCCCTGGAGTATGTATTCCCGTGCAGCCGTAGGCAGCCATGTTTACCTTCATTATAAGTTGGCTGTCTATGCATACACATGCGTGCACATGCATGTATTCACGATGGGGCTATGTTTGCATGGATTTTGTAATTAAATTTTACTAAACCATATCCAAACAAAATAGGCATGAACAGTGCCAAACAGTTTTGGCTTTGCCAGTGCTTTTTCCCTTTCTTGTCTTCTCTACAGCAGTCGATGAGGCGTTTGCCCGAGCTCTGTAGAGCATGGTGCTGACTCCGCCTTACTACCCCAGGGGCCAGGGTGGCACTAGCCCAGCGGGCCACGGTGGCACTAGACCAGCGGGCCAGGGTGGCAGTAGCCCTGGGGTTCAGGGTGACAGTAGCCCTAGGGTTCAGGGTGGCAATAGCCCTAGGGTTCAGGGTGGCAGTAGCCCTGGGGTTCAGGGTGGCAGTAGCCCTGGGGTTCAGGGTGGCAATAGCCCTAGGGTTCAGGGTGGCAGTAGCCCAAGAGGGTCAGGGTGGCAGTAGCCCTGGGGTGTAGGGTGGTAGTGGCCAACGGGGTCAGAGTGGCACTAGCCCAGGGGTCAGGGTGGCACTAGACCAGCAGGCCAAGGTGGCACAAGACCAGCGGGCAAGGGTGGCAGTAGCCCTGGGGTTCAGGGTGACAGTAGCCCAGGGGTCAGGGTGGCAGTAGCCCTGGGGTTCAGGGTGGCAGTAGCCCTAGGGTTCAGGGTGGCAGTAGCCCAAGGGGGTCAGGGTGGCAGTAGCCCTGGGGTGTAGGGTGGTAGTGGCCCACGGGGTCAGAGTGGCACTAGCCATGGGGTCAGGGTGGCACTAGACCAGCTGGCCAAGGTGGCACTAGACCAGCGGGCAAGGGTGGCAGTAGCCCTGGGGTTCAGGGTGACAGTAGCCATGGGGTTAGGGTGGCAGTAGCCCTGGGGTTCAGGGTGACAGTAGCCCAGGGGTCAGGGTGGCAGTAGCCCTGGGGTTCAGGGTGGCAGTAGCCCTGGGGTTCAGGGTGACAGTAGCCCTGGGGTTCAGGGTGACAGTAGCCCTGGGGTTCAGGGTGACAGTAGCCCTGGGGTTCAGGGTGGCAGTAGCCCAAGGGGGTCAGGGTGGCAGTAGCCCTGGGGTGTAGGGTGGTAGTGGCCCACGGGGTCAGAGTGACACTAGCCCAGGGGTCAGGGTGGCACTAGACCAGCGGGCCAAGGTGGCACTAGACCAGCGGGCCAAGGTGGCACTAGACCAGTGGGCCAGGGTGGCAGTAGCCCTGGGGTTCAGGGTGACAGTAGCCCTGGGGTTCAGGGTGACAGTAGCCCTGGGGTCAGGGTGGCAGTAGCCCTGGGGTTCAGGGTGGCAGTAGCCCAAGGGGGTCAGGGTGGCAGGGGTCAGGGTGGCAGTAGCCCAAGGGGGTCAGGGTGGTAGTAGCCCAAGGGGGTCAGGGTGGTAGTGGGCCACGGGGTCAGAGTGACACTAGCCCAGGGGTCAGGGTGGAACCAGCCCAGTGGGTCAGGGTGGTAGACTATGGGGTCAGGGTGGCAGACCAGGGGTTTTGTGGTGGCAGTGGCCCTGAGGGCCTGGGTGGCACTACCCCGGGAGTCAGGGTGGCACAACCTTATGTGGTTTGGGATAGAGGTGGTGTCTTGATGGGGGCAAAAGGTGAGCTCTCTTGACTCATGGAATAATTTGTGGACGTTTCCTTTATTTTGAGGATTGGGCCCAAAACGTATATTTATAAAGCGTTTGGAACGGCGTTAATGATAACTCTGAGTATATGTGTTTATAAAGAATTGTATTCCCTAATATTTGAGCCATCTATGTTCCCTTCCAAACAGAGTTTGTTATTAGTTGAACACTATAAAGATGTATTTGGAGTTTTTCCGTCGAGTTCTTGACGTCTTACTAGTATGGTCCCTGGAAATTAATCTTTAATAAAGAGGCATTATGCTAGTGCGACCGTATGGCAATATTTAAAATGGACATTTTCAGTTTAGTGCCAAGTTATTTACTAAGCTGAGAGGGATTTTGAGAAAAAAATGTAAAGTGCTTAAGGCATCCATTACTTATAAAAAAAATCTCTAAAAACAAAGAAGGGATTTTATGGGCATTGCAATCTTATTTTAAGACGTTTGTGGCTAAGAGGATGGTGGGGAAGAGATGCTGGGGGAGGAAAACGTGTTCGGAATCTCTAACCTCCCGACACGCTCATTTAAAGTACAGCGCTAAATCTTGGGGTAATGCTGTGTTACATCGCTGCTTTTGTGATGTGTGGTTACTACCCCGGGATTTGCATGAAATACGATGAAAGATGCGGCGTTGATATCGCGCTTGCTGTATTGTATTCATATTACATTTTTCTCTGCTGGTATTCATTCACAAGACTTCGATGACGTTATATGGTATTACCGTATTTCTCCATCTGCAGGAATGGTTGAAATGTACGGTAATGAGCTTACAATGAAATACATCTCTGACATTTCTTCAGTACTCGCTCAGAAGAACATAAGTGTGAAGTACACATGTTTTTTCTCAATAAGCTGTGTTTATAAATTTCTTTGCTTAAAATAAAATATCTTCAAGCTGCCAGCGCACGTCAAAATCGCTTACTGTCCAGCCTCCCACATTACAGTAATCTCTTGTCAAGTCCAAAGCCGGAGTGTTCGGTCAGGTGGGTCAGATCAGGAGAACGAGTGATTAAAGCTCAGCGGGTTGAAGGGGAGCGAGCGGCGACCCATGAGAGCGACTTCTATCCCAGGAGAGAGGTCATGTTTCCCAACGGCTAGGACGGTCGACCTCGAATCTGGGGAACCGGGTTCGAGTCTCGGCAGGGACGCTGAACATCCTGTGATTCTGGGCAAATCACTTAATCTCCCCATGCCTAATAAAATGAATTTGTTCGTCTGTAACGCAACTGGTGCTCATGTAAAATGTTCTGGTAACTTCGGGTGCCGTTCGCGCTATATAAAACAACCCCAAAAAACCGAAACTGTTATAGAAGCATATTAATTATGTTGCTGCAGTAGATGCTTAAGGAATATAAAGGAAATGGCTCATCGAGTCAGTTGACCGTGGACGTTATACTCTGACAACCCATTCTAAAAGGGGCTATAGGGAAAATGTGTTGAAGTATTTTTTTATCCTTGCAGATTTATATAGCGCAAACTCGACCCGAAGGTATTGGAGCACTTTATATGAACACCAGTCATGTTACACAAGGACACATTCATGTTTTTTTTGGGCATGGGGAGATTAAGTGATTTGCCAAGAATCACAGGATGTGGAGTCAACCCCGAGGCTCGAACCTTGGTTTCCCAGCTCCAAAGTCGGCAGCTCTAGCCGTGAGACGACATCCTCTCCCCACGCTGTACCCCTCTTTCCCCACTGGACTGGGCTGGATACCTATGCATTGTATCTAGGTAGCAAATATCGCATTGCAAAACTATTGAGGACAGAAATATCACCAGGGCTCTAAGTGGGCCGGGTCTGAGCACCGGAAGTTTTTTAAAGGGAGGCTTGAAACGGGTCTCTATCAGGCTCTGTTTTGTGCCCTGGCACAGGCGGTCTGTTTTTTTATATATCACAGGTAAATATACATTTAATAACTGAACAAATTACAGAAATTAAGAAATAACACTTTCAATTAAATTACAATAAAAAAGTAACGGTATACTAAATAAATCACTACATATTTAAATAACTAAAATGTAATAATTAGAATGAATACCAATAATGATACAAATTAAAACAGATATATATATTTTATACAATAAGCAAAATAAATATTGAATTCGTTAGAAATAAATAAATACATTACTAAAACTAATGTTTCTCAACAAATAAGGCACAAAAATAAAAGAAAACAAAATAGAATATAAAATGGAAATAAATATGCACTTTAATGTTAAATAACACATATATCTAAATATAAAAAAATGAAAATATAAAATACTTAAATATTAAGATACTACTATAAATAAAATCTTATAAACATGAATTAAAATACATACAACTTGAAAACAAATAGAACAATATTTACAATTCTAATTTCAATACAATCAGCAATTTAAAAAATACTTAAAATCAAACTCTCTACATTAATTCCATTCAATCAAAAACTATGCAAAATACATACATCAAAGAAAACACATTGTACTTCTCAAACTGTAGCCAAAGGGACAGTAAGGAAAGTTATGGAATTTGGAAGAGTCAGATAGACTATTTTCCCTCCAACAGAAACAACAGTAGGGCAAGTGTTGGACTTTGAAGTGATAAAAGTTACTATCCCTAAAGAAAGTGTTGGATTTTGGAGGAGTCACAATTACTATTCCCACTCCAAACTGAGCAACAGTAAGGGAAGTGTTGTACTTTGGAGGGCTCAGATTTACAATTTAAATTCTATACCAGGCAACAATAAAGAAAGTATTGGACTTTGTAAGGGTCAGATTTACTAATCCTGCTCAAAACTAAGCAACAGTAAGGAAAGTGTTGTACTTGGAGTGATAAGATTACCATGCCACTCCAGCATAAGCGACAGTAGGGAGAGTGCTGGACTTTCAAGAGATCAAATGTAGTATTCCCACCACAAACTGAGCAACAGTAGGAAAAGTCTTGGGCTTTGAAGGGATCATGTTTATTATTCTCTATCCAAACAAAGCAGTAGTACAGAAGCTGTTGGACTTCAGAGGGTCAGATTTAATATTCCTTCTTCATTGATATGAAAATCAAGTTAATAACTCGTTTTAATAAAATATTCATAAATTGAACTTCCCACTCAACTCCCCTACAAACTCAATAACACACCAATCAGTAAAATAAATTAAATTTAAATAAAACATAATTCTTTAAATATATTACCGAACGATAAAATAAATAATAAGTATATATACTTAATAATAAAATAACTTATAACGCTAACACTAATATATTACAAAAAAAAAAAAATAGATATTGTATACAACACTAATAAATAAAACAATATTAAATACATTAATATTTTTAGCAAAATACAAAATATATATATTCTTACCTGCAATATTATATCCCATTATATACTGGCATCACTATATTATTTAATGATATTAATGTACAACAATATTTTTACAGTAGTAGTGAAGTCGAACACCATCAGAAAGCTATATTTCTCTATGTGTGCAAGGTATGGGTGATCAACTTTAGACCATCATCAGAACCTTAAACCTCATGGATTAAGAACTTTCAAAGAGTTCATTCTATGAAGTGACATAATTGAGGACAGGAAAACACAGTCTCTTTGTGCTAAGCAGTGATGATTGTGAAGAGATAATATCCCTATTAAAATCATTACTGCTATACTAAGCTCCAGTATGATGGAAGTGCCTATGGAAAAGTTGAAGCAATGCGTGAACAGAGGTGGAGATATCTGCCTTTTATAAGTGATTTAGCAATTTAACGAGATGCGAACAACATTCAGGCTAGTAGTATACTTGAAATCTAATATTTTTTCAGGGATATTTTTCCTGGCTTTGATTTTCTGGGTTAATATTGCAGTTTACATACAATACATAAGCTACATTATCTTCTAAGTGACATTTGTTCACATAGAAATTTACAGCGATACTGTAATCGAGACTGCTGGTCTCAAGTTGAGATTCGATTTATAGTGACAGGTTTGCCTGTCCAGGTATTACGGGGGCCACAAGTCCAGGGCCCTACAGAAGAACTTAAAAGTTAATCTATATTTTGTTGATAGCCAGTTCTATAATACAAGTCCACATGGTATCTTCTCTTTTACTATGAGGCCTAGGCCTTGCTGTGCAGTCTGCATTGGTTGCCGTTGCCTTCAAGTCCATTTCAAGTAGCCTGTCTGCATAACTAGCCAGTACTCATAATGTCATATCTAGAGGACACTGAATATTTCCATGTTATGGTGGAACACGACGAGCAGGAGGAAGTTCATGTATGACATTTTGTTAAACGGATGGTGTTAGAACAGGCAGCTTTTAGGAGGTCCCCCCCCCACCCCACCCCCCCAATATTTTCCCTTCCTCCTCAATGTTTTCTGATCTCGTTTTTGCTGGCCACAGGACTCTGTACACTTTACCACTGCTAACCAGTTCTAAAGTGCCCATGCGCTCTCCTTAAAACATGGTAACATTGGCTTATCCTCAATTGACATATTTAATTGACTTATAAGTCCCTTGTATAGTACCATTACATATTGCCAGGCCCTGTAAATTAAAGGCTACTAGTGGGCCTGCAACATTTGTGCCACCCACTTAAGGTGCCCTTTAAATCATGGTTTAGGCCTGCTGTTGCTGACTGTGTAGGCAGCTTTTAAACTGACATTTTGATCTGGCAAAGTAAATCTTTTGCCAGGCCCAAACTGGCCTTTTTGATACCTTTAACTCACTCTCTAGGGTAGGCTCTGGACAGCCCAGAGGGTAGGGTGAAATATATTTAAAGTGTAGGACGTTTACTTTAAAGTTTTACATGTCCTGGTAGTGAAAAACTCTTACATTTCTTTTTCACTACTGCAAGGCCTACCTCTCCCATAAAGTAACATTGAAGTTACCTTATTACATTCTAGAAGTGTAATTTTCGAATGGGAACAGGTAATCCCTTCATGTTTGGTGTCTGTGGAATCACAATTTAAAATCCTAAATTATAGTGAAGTCAGATTTAAAATTGCAATTATGAAAACGCCACTTTTAGAAAGTTTCGCATTTTCCTGCCTTGGCCATTTAGTGCCTGAAGCTGGTCTCTGGTCACATGACTGGTTGGAGCTGACAGTTGAGCTTTGTGGATTCCTCCTTGACAGCCACACACAATAGGGAGTGTAGGTGTGCCAGGATGGGCCATCACTAGCAGGATGGAAGAGAGTAGCTGGATATTAACCAATTTACACTTGAACAGGCTGTGTCTTACCTCCACATAAAGGGCTGCATACTCCCTGTAGTTCGTTTGAAACCAGGACGGGGTAGGCAGGATGCCTGGGAACTTCAAAGGCAGACCTCTAGAAGCTTCTCCCCTACTTCAAAGGCGCAACTGGTATAAATACTGGACATCAGACACCAGTTATGCAGTACACTTCTGGACTTGTGGATTCTCTGCCAGGAAGGACTCCTATGCTACGGAAAGGACTGCTACTCTGCTGCACTGTTACTCTGAAGAAGTTCCTGCCCTGCTGTGCTGACCTGCTGCACTCTTGCCTGGGAAGGAAGAACTGACCCTGCAACTTCATCTTGAACCAAGGACCCCAGAGTGACTCTAAGAGCTTGGCTGCTGGTCTCCTGATCGGATCCTCAGGGACATAAAAGGCTCCCCAAACAGCTCCTGAACATAGCTGCAGTGAGTTCCTGACCTTCAAGTAGTGCTTTTCGGTTCTTGGACCCTTATTGTGCCTCACGGACGCTGAAATAAAGCTTTTGGCTTTTCACGAACAGTCCATTCACATCGACACTGCGCCGCTCGCACTGTAAATTAGCTTGAGCTGCCTCCAGCCCGTCTCTTCGTACTGCAGCATGGACCGCTCATGGGGAACCATCAATGCGAAGCTCCAGCCCACCTATCTGCGACGCCTGCCCTGCTCTTTGCGCCACGCAGACAGGCTCCCGCGATGGTTGCCTTGCTCCTCGCTGCAGTCTCCAGTCCAAACAGGCCTCTTGGCACAAAACTTGAGACGGTAAAACTTCAGCGGTACTAATCTGAGACTGTATCTGACCTGCATGCCATCATGGTCGTCCTGAACGTTTGACTCTGACCTGGTCCAGTGCGACCTGATAGTTGCAATTTGCGCTTTATGCTTTTAGGCGCTATGTTACACTTTATTATTTGAAAATTCATAACTCCAGTTTTACTGATTGGATTTTTGTTGTTTTAGTCATGTTTTAGTTAAGTTATTACATTTAGCTCTCTATTTTTCCAACCTGGTGCGGGATACATTTTGTGTGGTGTTTTCACAGTTTAACTGTCTGAAGTGTTCCACAAATACTTTACACATTGCCTCTGAATTAAACCTAACTGCTTTTTGCCAAGCCACCAGGGGGGTTGAGCACAGGTTAAATTGGGGTATGCTTGTTCCATGCCCTGAGAAAGTATCTGGTTGCTGCTTGACCAGTTGCTACACCCCAGTCAACCAACAACCCCATTTCTCACAGATAGGATCAGAATAATTGGTTGATCTTATGATAAGGTAGCATTTCGGTCTTGGAAATGTGACATGTATAAATATATGCCTGTTTTGTCTAATGGCATTCCTAACTCCATGAGTAAGGTGTGGAAATACAACATTTTAGAAACCTTCTTTCCAATTTTCCCTTTCGTAAACAAATATTTTTAATAAAAAGTTTCTATTTTTTCTTAAGAAAATGGAAATAATATATATATATATCAGTACACTTTACCATACTGGCTGTACCACCTGGCCTATTCAAGTACAACGCGGTCATTTAGAGCCTGGGGTCGGCCATTGGCCCACATGGTCTAAATGAGCCAGTTGTGTGTTTTCCTGATGTGTGTAGAATCCACTTGGGATTATGGTCCAGCTGCATTTCCAAACAGGACATGTAGCTGTTCACCTCCCCAAGGACATATCCTTGATAACCAGCTCTCATAAAAGGAATTACAAGGATCACCTAAAGTCCACATTTATATTGTGATCAGGCATTTGGACTGGGCTGCTTTTTGGGAATGAGTTATTAAACTTACCCAACCAAGCCACAGCACTTTGAGTTGTTGCATGTAGCCATTATTTATTATGAAGTAAAAAATATAAAATCATAGGCCCGCAGGCTTCTCTGCTTTTATCCAAATTGACCACAACACCCATCAGTAACTATTTCCCTGTCTTTTGTTCACTTGTCACTAATAATCCACACTTCAAGGCACTTTAGTATTTTAAGGGTTAAGTTTGCCTTCAGTAAATACATTTGGCAGATGGGAAGCATCTCGCTTAGGTTGGTCCACTTTGCATCTTGATATTTACCAACCTTGTCTGTATTTTAGGGAGTTGGACTATGCTATGCTACGGCGCCTGGAGAAGAGGATCTTGGTGGACCTCCCCTGTAAAGAAGCACGGCAGGCTATGATCTGGCACTGGCTGCCCCCTTTGAGCAACAGTGGAGTGGAGCTGAGGACTGATCTGGAGTACAGTGTGCTGGGACAGGTATGTATGTATGTATATATGTATGTATGCAGAGCGCTGTACACAGCCAGGGGCCAAGAGTCTGATTAAACATCATTTATAGGGTATAGAGGAGGTGGGACTTCTTCAATCAGTAATGGGTAGGAGGCTTTCCAAGTGGTTGAGATGTAGTGTTTATGTATTTATAAAGTGCAAATCTAGCTTAAAACCTACTTTGTAGTTATTTAAACCCTTCTTTATAGCACAATTTTTAGACTTCACCCGATTCCCAAAAATAATAGAGTATTTATCAAATTCCCAAAATGTCCGTCGCATATGAGGAAAACTCGATTTAAGTGCTTTTTCTTAACTATACGCATAAGAGGTTGCACATGTGTAGGTTTAAGAAAATTCAAGCAATTAAGATGTCAATTAACAGGGTAGTCACAATGTCATGATATTACAGATGATGGCATTGAATATATAATTTCCCATGCACACGCAGCTATACTCTCCTTTGTTGTGTCCCTCACTGTTTTGGGAGTATTTCGGAATGACAGCCATACTTCATTATAAAACAATATGTGATGCCATCATTTAAAGTAACTATTATAAAATGAAAAATTACCAACTACACACTTCTCTAGGTCCTCAAATTTAAGGAAAAACAAACCAGTGATACTCCTAGGTTTGTTGGGTATATTTCATTCGTACCCTTTTATTCTTTTGTTTACATTTTTTTCATTATTTCATGTGTGAAAAGAACACTAGACATTTTGACAGTTTACACATAAATACAATACATTTCTACAACATATATAATATACAAAATTTTAGCATTATATACACAAACAATTCGTATTCGTACAGTGTGTTTACTATTCACACTCCCTTCAAGACAAAGTCACGTTTGGACTAAAGGTTTAAATAAACAACAACTAAATATGAGAAGTTTTTCAAATAGACCATAAATCAATTCCTTGGTCTATTAAACAATAGGTGTCTATTCCCTTTATGTGCCGACGCATTTCAAACCCGATGGTATCACTTCTCAGGTTCTCCTTAGGGCTCTGTCTTTTAAGTTGGTCTAAAAATGTATATAAAACAAAAATAATTTTTGTTTTTAGTTGACTATATTTCATTCGCTCTCCTCCATTAGATCCGGTTGTCGCTATTTTTACCTGTTTTCCAGCTGTCGCCTGTCTGCAGGTTTGTTTTTCACTCAACTAATTGTCTTGGCCTTTGTTCCTATAACCAAAAATGGGACATATTGTCATTCTCTGTGACCCTGACAGTCAGACAGCATCTATGCGCAGGCTACATCTGGACATACCTGGGTGTGTCTGTTTCTCTGTTCTGACACTCTTCACTTTTTTTCTATTTTTTAAATAGCACTCGTCCTTGCATGTTGTTTATGTTCACGACCTGAAAGTGATAACACACTTTTGTAATTCTCTGGTGTATTTAGCTCTAACTCTGTTCCTAACGTTCACCGTACAGAAGGCATACCTGTTTAATTCTGATTCTCCCTCGTGTGCTGCAACAACTGTGCGTTTCTGTCCTCGAGCGGCTGTTTATGCTTCAAACCGTCTTAGAGTTTTCCTGTGCATACAATATTGTTTTTAGTTTAAATGTTTTTAAGATTAAGATTAAGCATGGTAATCTTCCCACTTATGCTGCATCCTACCTGCTTCTGCGGCGATCCGGTGACTTCTGCATCAATCTATGGATGCCACAGCCATCTTGTGATGTGTTTTTCAACATCACCGCGCGTAGCCCTCACCTACGCGATCTGTGGCGGCCATCTTTTAGTGGATAATTGTTTAAAAAGTTTCGTCCTATGTTCTATTGAACATTTTTTCGGAATTTAGCAGTGTTATGCTCGGAATTCTCCTTTTTAAATTCATTTGGTGGACAACCAATTATACAAAGATTAATTCTCGAACTGTTGGATGTATGATCAATCACTCTAGGGTTGTGGTGGCCATTTTTTTGATTAAATATTCACCTTCTTTTGCGCCCACAAAGACACTTTCTATCCCTAGTTTGACAATATCAGCTATTGTTCCTTGTATGCTTTTAACAGGATCTTCGTGGAGTATTCTATACCAAACTTGATTGTCGACCTGTGACCGTGCTTCAGCTAAATATTTGTCTCTTGGCCAGAGGACGACCGCACCGCCTTTGTCGGCCTGCTTGATGACTATTGAGTGATCTTCTTTCAGGTTTTTAAGCGCAGTTCTTTGCCCTTTACTTATGTTTTGTTGAATGTATTTTTTGTTCTTTTCCAATTTGTCTATTGATGACAGCATAATCTGCTCGAAGGCATAGATCTGCTTTGGAATCTTCTGGGTCGGTCACAGGTCGACAAGCATACAAGGAACAATAGTCTATTTTGTTTAGCCCGCAACAGTCAAAAACTATGATGGACTCTGACAAGACCCTGCTACAGAAAGAGGCGTACTTGATATTACAATTTAACAGTGCGCTAACTGGTCTAAATCCGTTATCTGAAATATCATGGCTGTAAAATTACACGAACCGAGAATCTACACACATAAAACCAGAGGGTTAGTAATTACATCAGGTACCAGGAACACACTAAAAGATGGCCACCACAACCCCAGAGTGATTGATTATACATACAACAGTTCGAGAATTAATCTTTGTATAATTGGTTGTATAATTGACTACAAATTTCATCGCGCTAACGGGTGTACTAGGGATGCATTTGTGACAAAGTGTTTTTACATTTGAAAACTTTTAAAACTGTTTGATATTATTATTTCTATTACCGTAATTTGTCGCGCTACTCCCCGGTCCACCGCAGCAATTTTATGCTGTTTGCGTGGAGGGAGGAAAGCGCTAGTATTTCTGGATTGTTCCTTGGTGGGCCGCCATCTTACCAAGGGCGACGGTCTAGTCTCCCCGCACCTCCCTGACTACAAAAGGGCTGGACTTTCATGCGCTCGAGAGATTGACTACAAATTTCATCGCGCTAACGGGTGTACTAGGGATGCATTTGTGACAAAGTGTTTTTACATTTGAAAACTTTTAAAACTGTTTGATATTATTATTTCTATTACCGTAATTTGTGGCGCTACTCCCCGGTCCACCGCAGCAATTTTATGCTGTTTGCGTGGAGGGAGGAAAGCGCTAGTATTTCCGGATTGTTCCTTGGTGGGCTGCCATCTTACCAAGGGCGACGGTCTAGTCTCCCCACACCTCCTAATCTTTAATAGCCTCCACCCCTAGCGCAGCGGTGACGCGCAGCGGTAGCGCCTTAGACGCGCCGAAGAGGCGCCAAAGAGAAGCCAGTCTGCGCCAGTCCGCGTTCAGATGCTTCGGGCTTCGGGGCCAGGCAGAATGGTAGGGCGGCGCATATCATACAGTGCTCCTACGTTGCATGCCTTACGACCCATTTTCAATCCATCTTGTGCTAATTCCGTCCCTCCTTATTTCGCTAACACAGGCTGTAAAACCTGCGATTGGGGTCCTCCTTCTCCCAGCTTAAGCAAACAGCAGTCCTCACACACCATGAAAATGTTTCTCCTTAATTGTCGCTCCCTCCCAAAGCATCATACTGAACTGGCATTATTGATTGAGGAATATAATCCTGAAGCTTTCTTTTTAACTGAGACCTGGCTTCAGTCCCAAAATGATCCTACTGTAGTATGGGCCATTCCTCAAGGCTATACCCTTAAGCGCCTCGATCGCCAGTCAGGTAGGGGTGGAGGATTGGCCATCATCTATAAGGACATTTACAGCTGTCGTGTTACCCCCTCGACTACGTCAACATGTGAGAGTTTATATTTTTCTCTGGACTTTACCCCTACAAGTACCTTTTCTGGAATTCTGGTCTATCGACCACCGGGCTCTTTAGGCGATTTCATCGCCGATATAACAGACCTAGCTGCTAATTCAGTGCTTACTTCAGCCAACTTCACTTTGTTAGGTGATCTAAATTTGCATTTAGATGATCCCCTCGATGTTGCCGCTAATAACCTTCGTTCAAATCTTCTGGCTATTGATCTGAACCAAAAGGGTTTTCAGGCGACACACAATAGGGGTCACCTTTTAGATCATGTTTTTAGCAATCTAAATAACCTATCAGTGGAAACGCCGGTGCCATTACCTTGGTCCGACCACTTTTTAATTCCTCTTACATGGTCTATTAACTCTTTCGTTACCGCTCAAATCCAGGACAGGCATTGGGGTAGGAAATGGAGTGCTCTTTCGCTTCTTAACTGGGAACAGGCTCTCTCTGAACAGCCACCCCGAAAAACCAAGAATCCCGACTCGGCAGTTCTTGATTTTGATAACTGGATCTCCAGTACATTAGATCAGGTTCTCCCAAAGGGCTCTTTGCAAATATTAAAAAGACCTAAAGTTGCTCCATGGTACTCTCCTGCCCTTAGAATGTTGAAACAAGTCTGCCGAAAAGCAGAGAGAGCATGGAGGAAAGATCGCTCTCAGCCTAAGAAATCAGAGTACAGATCGGCAATAAGGCACTACAAGAACGAGATAAAACTTGCTCAAGCTGAGTTCTATTCCAAAATTAATATGGCAGCCAATTCCCCTAGGGAAATTTTTAAAATCGCGAAATCTTTGATATCTCCTCCGTCCGAGAGACTGCCATTAGAGGGTGCACAGGCCTGCTGTGAGGATCTGGCCACTTTCTTCTCTCAGAAGATCCAGGCCATTTATTCCCAACTACCGATAAATGGCGATGGTATATCTTCCCCCTCCATTCTGGACTCAGATTTGCATGTATCCTGCTCATTAGCTACATTTCCACACCTGGATCCCGTTACTTTAGATATTTTGGTCCAGAAGGTTACCTCAGGATCTCCAAACGACCTAGCCCCGCCCCAGACCTTAGCGAAAGTGATTGACGCTATTCGCCCGTTCATGCTGGAGGTTCTCAATACCTCTATCACCTCCAACTCTGTCCCATCAACTTGGAAGTGTGCGATGGTAAGGGCCTTGCTGAAAAAGCTGAACTTGGATTCGAACAATCTATCCAATTTCCGCCCTATCTCGCTGCTTCCGTGGATGAGTAAGCTGTTGGAGAGACATATCAATAAAATATTAGGGGACTATTTAGAGTCCAACAAGCTTTTACAGGTCTCCCAGACAGGGTTCCGTCCTCAGCACGGTACTGAGACCGCCCTTCTGGCAGTTACAGAGGCAGCCAGAGCCATAATGGACCAAGGTGGAAAAACAGCTATCATACTTCTGGACCTCAGTGCCGCGTTCGACACTGTTAACCATGCCACATTATTACATCGTTTGAAGGGCATGGGGGTGTCGGGCGCGGCCCTGATGTGGCTGACCTCTTTTTTAGAGGAACGCTTTTTTCAGGTATTTGAGGGCGAGGTGGCATCATCAAAGCATCCGCTCAGCTGTGGGGTTCCGCAGGGCTCCTCCCTGAGCCCCACACTATTTAATGTTTATATGCAGCCTCTAGAGAAGATAGTCCTTCCCTTCGGTGTGCGGATTGTCACCTACGCAGACGATACCCAACTTGTGTTCTCCTTGGACCACGAGGATGGCTCGTCCAACACCTTGGGCCCTTGTCTGGAGGCTGTTGCTGGGTGGATGCTACTTTCCCACCTCAAACTCAACGGGGAGAAGACCGAGATTATGGTACTAGGTAACCCTTCTCCTACCTCCTTGGCGTCTAATTGGCCTTCGTGTCTCGGTGCCCCCCCTCCTCCTAAAGAGCAGATAAAGAGCCTAGGAATCTGGCTGGATAGAGCGCTGGATTTCTCAGTCCAAGCTACTAAAACTGCCTCCGCATGCGTGGGGCTAATGAAAATGCTCCGGAAAGTGCTCCCCTTACTTCCATTCCAGGCGAGAAGGGTCATGGTACAGGCCCTGATACTCTCTCGCCTGGACTATGGAAATGTTTTATATCTAGGAGCCTCGGCAACAGTGACTAAAAAACTCCAAGTCACTCAAAATTGTGCCGCGCGTCTATTGTTTAACATCCCTCGCTGGCAGTCAGCGAGGACTGCCCTAAAAGAGCTTCATTGGCTCCCAGTGGCTGCCAGAACACAATTCAAGGCCATGTGCATTTTGCACAAATCTTTTCATCAAACTGGTCCGGCAGTGCTGTACCCTTTAGTATTGCCTTATGCACCGTCTAGAACCCTTCGTTCGGCTTCACTGCATTTGGCAACTAAGTCAAAAATTAAGAAAGCCCGGTGGGGTGGCCGCTCTTTCACTCACACAGCGGCAAAGCTATGGAACTCCCTGCCTTTAACCCTCAGACAAAACAACAACCTAATGTCATTTAGGAGAGATTTAAAAACTTACCTGTTTTCAAAGGCGTACTAATCTACCCTGCATCCGGACACAGTAATCAGTCTATAGCGCTGCGAGGCCTCCGGGTGGTTATGCGCTATATAAGTGCAATTTTTCATTTCATTTCATTTCATTGTCCACCAAATTATTTTAAAAAGGAGAATTACGAGCATAACACTGCTAAATTCAGAAGAAATGTTTAATAGAACATAGGACGAAACTTATTAAACAATTATCCACTAAAAGATGGCCGCCCAGATCGCGTAGGTGAGGGCTACGCGCGGCGATGTTGAAAAACACATCACAAGATGGCTGTGGCATCCATAGATTGATGCAGCAGTCACCGGATCGCCGCAGAAGCAGGTAGGATGCGGCATAAGTGGGAAGATTACCATGCTTAGTCTTAATCTTAAAAACATTTAAACTAAAAACGATCTTCTATGCACAGGAAAACTCTAAGACGGTTTGAAGCATAAACAGCCGCTCGAGGACAGAAACGCACATGGTGGTATATAAATAAATAATACCGGATCTAGGTTTGACTGGACATAGCAATAACAGATAGCTCAATAAATAAGAGTCAAGATTCGAGGTAGTAGGAGTTTGCAGGTTTAATACAGCGTAAAGGACAGGAACAGGACAACCTGCACGGGAACAGGATGGACAGCGCTGCCGGGGGCAGGATCAGAATCGGCGTAACATTTAATAACAGTGCACCAATATATATACTAAAACAGTTACATTACAATGAATTACAGTAGGCGGAGCAGTGGGTGTGGTCAATAGCAGTCGCGAAAGATAAGGGTGAAAGTGGGTGTAACAGGGGCGTATACATAGACATGTGATGCAAACGTAACAGAATATGTCATAAATGGGGCGGAAACATGGAGGGGGCTACCTAAGGAGCCGGGACCTCTAACCTAATGGTGCGCGCAAACTGACAATGACGTGTTACTAGGAGAAGCTGGGGGCTATGAACTCTGTGCTAGGAGCAGAGACTGAAGTCTGGAGAGTCAGGGCGACATGTACCTAAACAGTATCTAGTATCTGATGTTTAGAGAACATGTTGATAGAATCCAAAAGTTATCGGGGTAAAGGCTAACAGACTCTAAGAATGGTGCATGCATTACTCTACATGTAGTGCGTGATGAAGAATATTAAATGACCATTAAATGCAGTATTTCTCTTACATGGAGACGTAAAGGCTAGACAATGACGGAAACTATTGATGCGATTCAGTAGCTTAGGAATGCAGAGAAGGAGGACTGGACTGATAACTAGAATCATAACATACTCTTGGCAGACTAGCAGGCAGAGCCAGGCCGAGCCGGGCACTGTGAGGCAGGAAGTAAGTGAAGGGTCGAGGATACAGGTGGGGGCTGTATCGCTCCTCAGCGAGGACTCAGAAGACAGGAGCTGAATCTGGTGTCCGGGCCCTTTTGAGGCCTAGAAACGGGGACTTTACAATAAAATAACGTGCACACTGAGAAACGTGGCAACGTAACTTTACATAGGCCTGATACTCGTAGCTTTCACGAGAACTGGAAACTGGCATACTAGTGATGGACACAACTGTAATTGCGTCTTTAATCAAACATGGGGGATACATATGCATATTTAATCATGCACACATAACATAAGATGGAGGACACGTAGGGACACAGAACATGGCAAAATTTACTTTTCCACATTCCCTCCTTGTCACTACGTTTCCATCAGGAAACATCAATATTCATGATACCATCTATCATTTCATACAGTATCATTTGCTCGTCTCGAATTCTCTTGGAACGGGATTTAGGACGGGACTCGGGACTAGGAATACAAGATGTAGCACAAATGCCGCAAATCGCAGGGCCACATTGTAAACAGAGGCAGCAACTGAATATGATCGCTGCAATACCCAGAAATGACAATACTTTCCATCCCCAGGCGGAAATTATATTCCAGAACCAACCGGACCATGTCCAGGTGCCTGGATCTTGGTGTAACATATGGGCAATGTTATGGAGTCTGGTTATAGCTGAATAAACAGACGGCGCGTTATTAGGAATGAAAATGCAGCAACTAGATCCGATGACTCTACATGCCCCGCCCCTATCGGCCAGTATGACGTCAAGGACGAGACGATTCTGGAGCACGACAATTCTCATAAAGGATTGTTCTTCGGTTAAGTTACCTAGAGCAGAAGTAGTCTCAATCACTACTGCTTCAAGTGTTCTGGTTAATCTACGTATCAGTTTACTATTCACGACGGTACCTAAGTAGGGGAAGACACCTTTATTGATATCTATGTATTGTTCTAGAGCAGTTTCAGTATAATCGACAATCGGGAGGTTTCTCTTGTGTCTAGTATGTACTAGGTGGGAATTCCTATGATAGTCAGGTGGGGCTAGGAAAACTGGTGGCAGTAGGAAGGCAATGTAACATGTACCATCCCAATCAAGGGGCAGACGAACATATGCGGTCTGACCACAAACAAAATAAGAATGACGTGAAGCTTTGAAAATAGATTTCCTACTGTCACTATACTTGACAATAGTAGTACAATCACTATGGCCTACATGTATGGAACCATTATTTCGGACACATAATTCACCTTTGACTGGTAATACTGACATAACAGGTAAGTCTGGAGTAGAATCAGACTGAACATTCAGGACCATAAAATTCGAAGAATAATTACCCAAATTATAAACTTCATTTTCTAGATCCAACCCTGTTCTGTGGGGAAGACCTTGCTTGTCTGGGAAACATGTACTGTTCAGAAAAGACATATCTGTTAAGGATGACGTTAACGTGGACCATGCTCCACACGAACCATTATGTGAAAATGGATAAGGAAAGAGTGGCAGAACTCCCTTCGGTGTCTGGAAAGGGGGGAGTCGACCACACACCCAACAATTTGTGGCATTGCTGGTCTGGTGTGAATAATGTAACATGCGGATAAAGGAGTTATTACGCATAGCAAGACGATATGAGAGTTCATGAGGAGGCAGATCACTAAACGTGTGCTCTACTGTAACATTAGCAGACTTATTTACATGAGAAACTGAAAAACACAAATAAAATGCATAACTGGTGCAGGAAATCATAATGCTGAAATATAGCAGAAAACATAAAATAATAGTGCAACTTCTAGAGTTCTCACTAACTCTCTCTCTGTGGGGGTCTATTATATACATGTCAGAAACCGGTCTAACCGTTTCACCTAGGGGAGGACTTAGACAATCAAACTGGCTGACTTATTTTACTAGACCTTAGTTTAAGCTTATACTCCTGTTGCGGAGTTTTCTCTAACAGGGAAGGGTTCGTAGCAATGTCTTTTGCGGGACAGTCCTTAAGAATAGTACTTTGGCAGTCTTTAAGATCCTCGGAAATGTTCTTTGAAACAGGTTTCAGTCCATAAAACCTTTTTAAATGCGACAGATGCACCCAGCCTTTTCTGCCTTCCAGCTTGACGGCAGTACGGGTGGCCAGGAGGACCTGTCGGGGTTCCTTCCAGCGAGGCTCCAGCGGACTTGAACGATCAAAGTTCCTGACCAGAACCATGGATCCGGGAACGATGTCATGCGGTGCCACCTCGGTATTGTCTGGAAATGCGGCAGCAACCTGTGAACGACAAGAGTTGAGGGCAGACATCAAGGAAGCTAGGTAATCTGTCAGCATATTACTTGAAACATCGGTAATACTTCGAGGTCTAGGTGTACCCCACATATTAGGGGGGCGGCCGAATACGACCTCATAAGGGGACAGACCTGATCTGGAATGTGCGACCATGCGCATATAAAACAAGGCAACTGGCAGAGCTACTAGCCAGTCCACACCTTTCTCTTTACATACTTTTGCAATTCGGATTTTCAGGGTCTGATTATGTCTCTCTACGAGACCGGCTGCTTCTGGATGGCGTACACAATGGAACTTCCACTGGTACCCTAACAAAAGGGAAATATGTTTCATGAGCTCAGATGAGAATGGCTGGCCGTTATCAGAATATACGACTCTAGGGAGTCCATAACGGGGGAAGAATTCACGAACCAACTGCTTGGCAGTGGTCGCGGCTGTGTAATCTGGTACTGGATATGCTTCTGTCCATCTGGACAAAGCGCATACAACTACAAGGACATACTTGAAACCTCGACATCGCTCCATCTGAATATAATCCATCTGGAGGACTTCAAAAGGGTGGTCAGGGGGCTGGAATCCACCTTGTTCCACCGGGACACTTTTACCTGGATTAAACTGGCAACATATCATACAAGTACGGACCTTCTGCTTGGCTGCAGCTCGTAAATGCTTGTTGAACCAAATGTTCTGGATACTATCTAACATAGCTTTTTCTCCTAAATGTGCTGGACTATGTGCGGTATTGATAATGACTTGAACCATAGAATCGGGGAGAAACCATGTGGCTTTACCCTTCGTTACCCATCCCTGATCTGTCTGGACCCCTCCTTGTTCGGACCATTTCTTGATTTCCTCGGGAGTAGCATGTAACTGGATATCTATGACATCTTGAGTGGGGTCCTTAACTGTCATACAGGTAGTTGGATCTGGAGTGTGTGTCGGTGTCTTGTTAACTGGAACGTCTGGTGTCTGTGCTGTAAGCTTGGCTGTGCGATCTGCTAGATCATTACCTTGAGAAATAATGTCAGTAACTTTCGTATGTGCTTTACATTTCATAATAGCAATAGATGTCGGTAAGTGTATGGCATCTAACAGAGCTTGAATAAGGAGACCATGCTGAATCTTGGTTCCATGAGAAGTCATGAAACCTCTCTCCTGCCAGAGCACTCCAAAGTCGTGTACGACTCCGAATGCATAACGTGAATCTGTGTAAACATTAACTTTCAGGTTTTTAGCGTGTATGCAGGCTTGTGTCAGAGCAACTAGCTCTGCTGCTTGAGCAGACAGGGTGTCAATACGGTGTGTTTCAATAACTTCAGTGTCAGTAGTCACTGCATACGCGGCTACTAGTTCTCCTGTACTTGTTCTCATACATGAACCATCCACATAAAGCGTCAGGTCGGGATCTGGTAATGGAATATCTGTCAAGTCTTGTCTTGGCTTAGTCATAATGTTAACTACTTCCACACAGTCATGTGTGGCAGGATTTGAAGTAACTGACGGTAACAGTGTAGCAGGATTTAGAACGTTGCAGCGTCTGATTTCTATGTGTGGCTGGAACAGTGTCAGTTCATAACCTGTTAAACGTGCAATTGTCAAGTGCTGAGTCTGTGTTCGGTTTAAAAGAACTTCCACGGAGTGTGGGACTTGTACTGTCAAGGAATGTCCTAATACTATGGAATCACTTTGTCTGATAGCTAGTGCTGTGGCTGCAACTGAATTGAGGCACGCAGGCAGAGCCTGGGCTACTGGATCTAATGTGCTCGAAAAATAAGCACAGGGCTTGTATTGTCCTGCTTGATCTTGTGTGAGAACAGATAATGCTGTACCTTCCCGTTCTGTGACGAAAAGTGTAAAAGGCTTACTGTAGTTCGGTGTAGCTAGAACTGGAGCTTGGCATAGAGCTTTCTTTAACTCATTGAAACTAAGTGTATGTTCAGATGTCCAAGGGAGGACAGTCGATACGGCTGCCTCCTGTGTCGTTAACTGTATCAGTGGCTTAGCTAGAAATGCATACTGAGGAATCCATTGTCTGCAGTAAGAAGTGAGGCCGATAAAAGCACGTACCTCCTTCTGGGTCTTGGGCTGAGGAAGACTCGCTATTAACTGGATACGGTCAGGTGTCAACTGCCTACCCCTCTTGGACAGTAAGTGGCCTAGGTAGATCACTTGCTGGACACAGAATTGAAGCTTCGAAGGGGACACCTTGTGCCCCATCTCTGCTAGGAAATACAAGACTGTAAGGGATGCTCGCTCGCAAGCACGTTCAGAACGGGCTGTGATCAGTAGATCATCGACATACTGGAGCAGGGCAGTGTCAGTTGGCATGTGAATATTGTCTAGTTGTCTCTTAAGTGCTTGACTGTAAATACTAGGACTTTCTGTGAAACCTTGAGGAGCTCGTGTGAACATATAGCTCCTTCCATTTAAACAAAATCCGAAAAGAAACTGGCTGTCTGGATGAATGGGGACACTGAAAAACGCGTTCTTGAGGTCTATGACTGAAAAAAATGAGGCTTCGGAATCAATGGCTGTCAATAGGGAAGAGATATCTGGGACAACTGGGTACTGGGGAATAATACATTTGTTGAGTTCTCGAAGGTCAATCACTAATCGATATACTGGGGGTGCATTTGGATCAGTACGTTTCATGACTGGAATGATCGGAGAATTACATACATTGGAGTCAGTTTCTACAACTACTCCTTGAGCGATGAGCTCGTCAATAATTTTGGATAAGGCTGCTACAGCCTCAGGTGGCAATCTGTACTGTCTGATTCGTGGTAACACTACACCTGGCTTGAGAGTCACACGATGGGGTGTGATTTGCATATAACCTACATCAGTAGGACCTTGTGCCCATAAATGCTGCGGAACATTGGACAATCTTGGATCAAAATCTCGTAATACATAGTGACCCTTGAAGTCACGTAGAAACAGGCGTATTCCCTCTGGGGAACAGCAAATAACTGCACCTAATTCTTTCAGTGTTTTAATGCCTAATACATTTTCTGGACATGACTTCGTAAGTAACAGATCAGTAGTGCGGGACAATGGACCTACTTCTAGAGTAACTGGCTTAGATATCTCGTTTACAATAGGCTTTCCTGAAAATCCAAGGGAAACATTTCTAGAGCCTGAGAGCGGAGCCCCTGGAACTTCGGCGTGACTAATGGTGGTCCTACTTGCCCCTGTATCAATCAGAAACTTTCTGTCTTTCCCTAGTACTTGACTATGGACATAGGGACCCTCTTGATCTACAGGAATCTCGATGAGAGGCAAGCCTACCTCCCTCTCTAGGCTGTTTCATGAATATGGCTGATACTCTGGATACTCGGACTGTGCATACTGGTACATCTGCTGTGTTTTCATATACCCCTGCGGGCAATAAGACTTTTAACATTTTAATTATATCTGGATACGTGTATTCTCCCATACGGAGCATGTCTTTTAATTCCCGGTGGAACCCTGCTGGATCTTTATCATGACAGGGAATTAATTTCTTCATCTCTAAGAGTTCCATCTTTGTAATCGGAGTGTAAACAAACACTCGTTGCATTTCACCATCTGTTGTCCTAACTGGGTGTACTTCTCGTAACGGATTCTGTCTGTCTATGTAAAAGGGTTTACTTTCTGGAGGTGAGACATGAACAAAATGCGGGTTCAAAAACGTTCTATATTTGTGGCGCTGTTCTAAAATAACACTAATTAAATCGGTACCTAAACCTTTCCATCTATACTGGAGTAACTCGTTCAGGACATCGTGTAACGGACCTGGATCAGAATGTTGACCCTCATACAGAGTAATGAGGTGCTGGATCATATACATACCCACCAGTCGTTGCTCGGCTGGAGGCAGTTTCAGAAACATTTGTGCCACTATTTCGTCTGGAAAAGTGGTAGAATCAGTAATCCATCGGACCGCTGATCGGACTAGTTCTTGTTCATGCATAGTACTTAACTCGCTATAACCGATTCGTGATTTCAGAATGTGATCGGTAGCTTGAAATACTTGTTCTAGAGAACCTTGTTCTGGTGCCGGATGAGGAACAGTTTTCTTGTAGTCTAGACGTGAATGTCGGTCTGGAAATCTAGATTTTCCTACATACGCTATTCTGGCGGGATTCTCGTCCTCTACCTCTTCAGTAGAAGAGTCATTTTCGTTCTCGTTTACTTGTGCTGCTTTACGTTGTTCGTGTAACTTTATTATTTCTTTACGGATTTTCTTATACATACTCTCTATACTACTGATAGTCTTGTGTTTACCCTCGGCTATATTATCACTCCACCTTGTCAGGATTTTCATTTCGGCCTGATCTTTAGTCGGGGAATCTTGTTCTCTTATTAGACAATTAATCAGGAACTTTAATAACATGAGCTGGATCTCAGCTTTCCTTTGAGACATGGCTTCGCCAATACTTTCTGGATCATCCCCTGTACGGATGAAACGATATATTCTGTCTAGATCTCCTTTCATATCTGGTAGGGTGTCTAAATACCCGGTCACCCGTCTTACACGGATGGAATATATTACTGTACTATCATCACCTGCAACTGGATCATAGCGGCATTCAGTAAGAGCTCGTCGGATTTCTGCAACGGACTTAAATTTGGGCGTACGCTGTAACGCACATTCATGTAACTCGGCCAACGTTCTACGTTGGTGCGGTGGCGGGGTACCAGGAGGACCTCCTCCTGCGGCCCCTAAACTGGAATCGCCGACTGATACTCTTCGTACTGGCGCGGCGGGAAATTGAAACGTAGGCTGGACCAGGGGTACCGTAACAGGTACTGCAAAAGGTGCCCCGGTGTCTGGAGGAGCTAGATTTACATTATTTACAGGGACTGGCGGAACAGGATTCGCATATTCTGGGACTGTGTCGTCCAAATAGGACGAGATGAAAATATCAGCTGCGGTCGGTTTGTGACGTAGCTTAGTCGGAACTAGTGGTGGCGGAAAATTACTGGATGCCTCCGGGGTCGCTTTTGGCAAGCCCTCGGCAAGAAGAGGATACATACCCTTGATGAGGGCATGCCTCTGTCTGTCTGACTGTTCTGTTTTAACTCGTTCACCTATCTCGATTAGTTCCCTTTCTTGGGCTCGTTCTAAGGATTCTCTACTTAGTTCTGACTTTCTGATTTCTTTTTCGGTTCTTTTATGAGATTCTTTGCGCCATAACTCGATGGCATCTTTCTGTGACTGTCTGGCTTTCTTCTTCCATAATGCTTCTTCTACTCTCATGATGCACTCGGCATCCCATGTGCCTGATACAGGCCATCTATACTTTTCTTCTAACTGTTTGGTATACTCTACCCATAAATCTAGATATAATATGGCACTTATGCCATGCTTTTGATACATAAAATGACCTGGACTGTCCCTAGGCGGGACAGGAACTGCTGCTTCTAGCAGACCTTTTCTGGTTTTTAACTGACGTAATTTCGAGAATAAGGGCATGACTGAACTGTAATCTAGACACAATACAATACACAACGAACACGATAATTACTTCACATTCATACCACGACATTAAAATACATGAAGAATATTTAAAATAACAGTTCGAACAGAATACTACCTGGAATACTGAAAACAGAATACATGAATTTTCTCGAGAACAGAACTGACTAGAACAGAAACTAGATGCACTGCTGAAACAGTACGAAACTTACCGGTCTCATAAAGAGACACGTCAGGACCCCCATCCACCGAAGTGGACACTTCGTTTTGGGTCTGTGTACCACCAACCCACGGACCAGAGTCAATTAGATTGACCCTGTCTAGATACTACCCCAGCAATGGTACTCACCGGGCAGCAAGAACGGAAGGCCTCGGACTGGACTGGACTGCTTCGACGCCGGACGGACGAACTTCGGACTTCTGTTACGGGTGGGCCTCCGGATACCTCGGACCTTGGACTCTCGGCTTGGGCTCTGGTCGGGACTCGCCGCGTTCCTCCACCGCCTCGTCTGGATGCTGGACCGCCACCTCCGTCTCCTCCGTGGGCCTGAGGGATACTTGAAGCAGAAATATCTGCACGTGCACGGTATGGTTCCGTCACGGCTGCAGAGGGTCAGGGGGCCGGCGTGGCTTCACCGGCGCGTGGGGAAAGGGCAAGTCCCTGTTCGGGCGCCATTATGTGGTATATAAATAAATAATACCGGATCTAGGTTTGACTGGACATAGCAATAACAGATAGCTCAATAAATAAGAGTCAAGATTCGAGGTAGTAGGAGTTTGCAGGTTTAATACAGCATAAAGGACAGGAACAGGACAACCTGCACGGGAACAGGATGGACAGCGCTGCCGGGGGCAGGATCAGAATCGGCGTAACATTTAATAACAGTGCACCAATATATATACTAAAACAGTTACATTACAATGAATTACAGTAGGCGGAGCAGTGGGTGTGGTCAATAGCAGTCGCGAAAGATAAGGGTGAAAGTGGGTGTAACAGGGGCGTATACATAGACATGTGATGCAAACGTAACAGAATATGTCATAAATGGGGCGGAAACATGGAGGGGGCTACCTAAGGAGCCGGGACCTCTAACCTAATGGTGCGCGCAAACTGACAATGACGTGTTACTAGGAGAAGCTGGGGGCTATGAACTCTGTGCTAGGAGCAGAGACTGAAGTCTGGAGAGTCAGGGCGACATGTACCTAAACAGTATCTAGTATCTGATGTTTAGAGAACATGTTGATAGAATCCAAAAGTTATCGGGGTAAAGGCTAACAGACTCTAAGAATGGTGCATGCATTACTCTACATGTAGTGCGTGATGAAGAATATTAAATGACCATTAAATGCAGTATTTCTCTTACATGGAGACGTAAAGGCTAGACAATGACGGAAACTATTGATGCGATTCAGTAGCTTAGGAATGCAGAGAAGGAGGACTGGACTGATAACTAGAATCATAACATACTCTTGGCAGACTAGCAGGCAGAGCCAGGCCGAGCCGGGCACTGTGAGGCAGGAAGTAAGTGAAGGGTCGAGGATACAGGTGGGGGCTGTATCGCTCCTCAGCGAGGACTCAGAAGACAGGAGCTGAATCTGGTGTCCGGGCCCTTTTGAGGCCTAGAAACGGGGACTTTACAATAAAATAACGTGCACACTGAGAAACGTGGCAACGTAACTTTACATAGGCCTGATACTCGTAGCTTTCACGAGAACTGGAAACTGGCATACTAGTGATGGACACAACTGTAATTGCGTCTTTAATCAAACATGGGGGATACATATGCATATTTAATCATGCACACATAACATAAGATGGAGGACACGTAGGGACACAGAACATGGCAAAATTTACTTTTCCACAGTTGCAGCACACGAGGGAGAATCAGAATTAAACAGGTACACCTTCCGTACGGTGAACTTTAGGAACAGAGTCAGAGGTAAATACACCAGAGAATTACAAAAGTGTTTTATCACTTTCAGGTCGTGAACATAAACAACATGCAAGGACGAGTGCTATTTAAAAAATAGAAAAAAGTGAAGAGTGTCAGAACAGAGAAACAGACACACCCATGTATGTCCAGATGTAGCTTGCGCATAGATGCTGTCCGACTGTCAGGGGTCACAGAGAATGACAATATGTCCCATTTTTGGTTATAGGAACAAAGACCAAGACAATTAGTTGAGTCAAAAACAAACCTGCAGACCGGCGCCAGCTGGAAAACAGGTAAAAATAGCGACAACCGGATCTAATGGAGGAGAGCGAATGAAATATAGTCAACTAAAAACAAAAGTTATTTTTGTTTTATATACATTTTTAGGCAAACTTAAAAGACAGAGCCCTGAGGAGAACCTGAGAAGTGATACTATCGGGTTTGAAACGCGGTGGCACATAAAAGGAATAGACATCTATTGTTTAATAGACCAAGGAATTGATTTATGGTCTATTTGAAAAACTTTTCTCATATTTAGTTGTTGTTTATTTAAACCTTTAGTCCAAACGTGACTTTGTCTTGAAGGGAGTGTGAGTAGTAAACACACTGTACGAATACGAATTGTTTGTGTATATAATGCTAACATTTTGTATATTATATATGTTGTAGAAATGTATTGTATTTATGTGTAAACTGTCAAAATGTCTAGTGTTCTTTTCACACATGAAATAATGAAAAAAATGTTAACAAAAGAATAAAAGGGTACGAATGAAATATACCCAACAAACCTAGGAGTATCACTGGTTTGTTTTTCCTTAAATTTGAGGACCTAGAGAAGTGTGTAGTTGGTAATTTTTCATTTTATAATAGTTACCCACGGTCCAACCGACTACATGTCCCAGGACATGACTCCTTGTTTTTTCAAATCATTTAAAGTAACAACACTTTGTGAGAATGTTCATAACATAAGCTTCTACTATCTTCATGGTGCAAAAACAGTGATTGTTTTCAAACAGGTTTTTTATTTTGCAGTGGATTACAGAATCAAATTCACAATAAAGCAATAGATTAAGTAAAATGTAATACAATGCGTAACACTGAGAAAAACCCTTCGGTTTGTTTCATTAAATAAAGTTGGTTTCTTGACAGAGATCCCTAACCCATCAACCCAAGGTGTCTATTCTCAATGTCAGTGATATGAAAATGTATCCTAGGAATTTTACAAGTCAGTGAGCGGTGGCCATGGTTGGAGATTATGTTCAGCTCTTTCATATCCCAAAGTTTGATAATTTTGATGAGTGACATTTAATATTGATTTGATAATAATCGAAGATTAAAGTTTCTGATATGAATGTGCTCTCCTTCCTATCACTTCATATATTCAATGTGCCTAGATCAGTAGTTGGTAATAAAGAAAGTGCAAATGAAATAAAGTGAATAAGTAAGAATGTGTTTAATAGGAATAAAAGTAAATAAAGAGGCAGTTAAATAAAAATATAAATCAAAATGTACTAGGTGTATGTGACATCTTTAATAGTAACATTTGAGACTAGATACACTTTTCTATATTCGTTTAAAAAAAAAAAAGCCAAATTTGTTCCATAGTCACCCTGAATGGGATCATATGCCATTCCATAGGAGGCAATGAAGAAACGTCTTCGCATTCCCTTACTGACCCAAACTTTCAGCACTTCATCTAATGACTGTTCTCATGTTTTGGACAATTCAGTTGCCCCTCTCTCAATCACTTCTCCAATTTTATCAGAGCCTGTAAGTTTAGATCTCCTCTTGATCCAATTCGCATAAATGTAATCCATCCGGACATTCCACAGCCCAATACAGAACTGCACAAAATAACCGGTACTCCATCATTTTTGGCAGCATTTGGGCTTGTGAGGGGGTTCTGAGTCCCACAGAATGTGTGGCGCTCATTGGGGTACTCCAAGCCCCATTATAAATCGCAGCAGTAAGGAGGTGGAGCTTGCCTCGAAAACACGCTATTAAGTGCCAGCAGCAATTATGATATGCGGGACACCATTATTTTTAGCAGCGTTTAGGCTTGTGAGGGGGTTCTGTGACCCAGGGACTATGTCACCCTCACTGAGGAACTCCAAGCCCCATTGGACATCGCAGCATTAAGGAGGCGGGCTTGCCACCTTAACTCGCTATTAAGGTTCAACAGCAATTCCTCTGCGCGGGACACATTCATTTTTTGAAGTGTTTGGTGCCTCAGAGACTGTGTTACCCTCACGGCGGGGACTCTAAGCTCTGTTGGGAATTGCAGCAGTAAGTAGGCGGGGCTTGCGCCCGAAATGTACTATTAAGCTTCGATAGTAATCCCGCTGCATGGGATACCATAATTGTTTAGCAGTGTTTGGGCTTGTGAGGGGGTTTCATGCCCCAGAGACTGTGTAGACCTTGCTGTAGAACTATAAGCACCGTTGGACATCACTACAGGAAGAAGGTGGGGATGGCCACTGAAAGGTGCTAGCAGGCGCGAACAGCCATTCCCCCTGCATGGGACATCATTTTTGGCAGCGTTTGGGCTTGCGAGGGGGTTTGATACCCCAGAGACTGTGTAGACCTTTCTGTAGAACTATAAGCCCTGTTGGCCATCACTACAGGAAGAAGGTGGGGATGGCCACTGAAAGGTGCTAGCAGGCGCGAACAGCCATTCCCCCTGCATGGGACAACATTATTTTTGGCAGCGTTTGGGCTTGCGAGGGGGTTTCATGCCCCAGAGACTGTGTAGACCTTTCTGTAGAACTATAAGCCCTGTTGGACATCACTACAGGAAGAAGGTGGGGATGGCCACCGAAAGGCGCTATTAGGCGCCTACAGCCAATGCCGCTGCATGGGACACCATCATTTATGACAGCGTCTGGGCTTGTGAGGGGGTTTTGTGCCCCAGAGACTGTGTTGCCCTAACTGGGAGACTTAAAGCTACATTGGACATTACGGTAAGGAGATGGGGCTTGCAACCTAAACGCGTTAATAAGCACCAACAGCAATACCACAGCAGCGGATGTGCTCAGGCAAAGCCGGGGCCAAGGATGAGTCCTTCCTGCGCCCATCAGAGACAGGAAGAGGCAGGGCATGTGGTAAAGGTACTGTCTTTCCCTACCTTAAAGAACTTTGGCCTGATATGCACTTGAATTAATTTGAGATCTTTTATGTCTCAGGTTAACTCTGCTCCTGACTTCCTGTGTGGGTGAACTACCTGTGAATTGTTTATTCTTACTCAAAAAACTTATGAGTTGAAAAGAATTCTCGATTACTTTGATAGTAGTTGTTTTTAGCACAATTCAATGTTAAGTAATTCGATTTTGGGTGTGATTTTAGTAAGTTAATTTTGGAAGATCTATATAGTTGATCTTATTGCAAGGCTTATAGTATCGGAGTACAGTGGCTTATTATTTTTTTTTTTTAAACGTGTTATTGATCAAAAGAAAAACGTAAAACAGCAGTACATCAAGGTCATAGTATACATATATATGTCGTGGGTTGGTCGGCATTCAGGCAATCACATTACATATCTCCATTTGAAATCACATTGTCAGTATCAGACACTACAGTGGCTTAATTGATTTACTGTATTCTCAACTTTCATGTGGGGTTACTGTGTATTTATCTTTCACTCTCCCCTGCTTTTATTTTAGTATTGGTAAGCGCAAAGCAACTGAACTGGCTCAGGGAGCCTCCAAACACAGAAAGGCTCTATACAAGTCTAACAATTGCACCCTAAGTGAGATTGACCAGTTGATTGAAGAAGTTGAAGCCATTATAGGCACAAATAGCCCACATGACGATAAGGGGGTTCCTGCTGGGAAATCGAAACACTACTCAAACTCTCACAGATTACTTCAATGAAAGCTGTTAAGAAGATGTCCCAAAGGGCCTCCCTAGAGCCAGGTCACACACAGCCCACCGGCAATGACAATCTAGAGATCCCCAATGTTTCCAGAGAATATTCCCAAGTATTAGACATACCATGCAGTAACCGTTTTTTGCCGCTATCTGATATAAGAGGAACCCCAACAGCTCTTGAGGTTCTGGCTGAGTAGGTTGGGGTGATCATCCCGCAGGAAACTTTATAACCTAAAATGGAGGATCCTATGGTACAAATGAAAGTGCTGAGGTCAGAGATAGGGGTTCTTATGACTTTGATAACCCATCTAACAAGCATGAATAAGCAATTTCTTACTAATAAGTTGGTAACTAGCACCAATAATCGCGATGAATTGACAGCTCTATGGCAAAGACAATAAAGTCCACCTCAGAGGTTACATATGAATTCTAGCTCCCTAGAGAGGTCTAATGGCATTACCGCAAGGTATGATAGAGGAACTGCCCAGCAATTCCTGAATCAGGTTTATATTGGGGAGCATAGATCTGAGAGGAGGTCAGTTGTCCCCCTATCCAATTAACTCAGGTAAAGATACTTCAAGGGCTGTGAGTTCGACAGGGACGAACTACTGGTTGCGGTATAATTATAAGAAAGTACAGTATGATAATGATAGAGGTCCTTCACATGCCTTTAAGATCTACATGGTATATGTACCCACGCTCTCTTCCCCTGCAAACTATGAAGGGCCAGATTTACTTAAGAATAAAGTTATTCATTGGGTACGCCATGTGAGGGGTTGTAGGTCAATCATTAGGGAAGATATTCTTAGGGCTAAAAGACTTGGTAACTACAGTCAAAAGCTAGATTGCATCAAACAAACTTTGGTCGATGGAAAGCTAGCAGGCAACCTGGTGGCTCTTGATGCTAGGACCATCCCTCCACTAGGTTCCAATACTCAATTTACATATCTATGGATGAGCATTAGGTGTACTAACACGCTGCACAATCTACAACACTCAGCAGTAGGTGACTCTGTTTTGGGGGAAATTGATTGACTGTCTACATCATGCATTCCATTCCCAATCACTTGTCCGGTAAATGGCAAACCTATTTGCGATAATACCAGGGTTAGTCTGGTGAGCCTGTCGCTTATCTCCTACTCTCAATGCAGCTGTAGATGCAAATCTGAACATCACTCTTTCCGGTACTCAGGGTCCAACTGAGTTAAATAACCAGGAGACTGCCTCTAGTATCTATGACTGAGTTCTCTTGGTCAATCCTCGTCCAACGTTAGATACCCTTTTGGAAGATTCTTCCCTCATGTATATTTGCACCTTCACCAGATCCAGCTGCAGAGGTTGGAATGGTCTCCTTTAATACGGCTGGACTAAAGCCTAAAATTACTATTCCTTACTGAAATGATTCTATAGAAAAGTTCAACATCTGCCTCCACCCAAATCGTTGTGGAAGGCCTTCTTGTGGGTTGTTAATATGGGTCTGAGCCTTCCTCAATTGCACAATTGGGCAGTTGGCCATAGATTGTCCTGATACTGTAGGTGTTCAAGTAAGGGATTATAAGAACACCACATGGAGATTTACACATGAGGCATAAAGGGAGGTAATCTGTCAAAAACATTGCAAATCTTTGAGGAACAACTAGACAAGAGAGAGTCCCACCCCATCTTATCATAGCGGGTGATTTTAACACTACCTTTGACCCTCTAGATAGGGAGGACGTCACCCTAACAAGAGTGAAAGCTGACCAATGGGCTAGCCCCGATAAAAAAGTGGTCCCAAGTAGCCCTCCAATGGAAGGCTTTGACATTAGAACTTGGGTTAAGGGCAGTCAATAGCAGAACAAAGTCTGCAAAAAAGGGGATCCAACCTATAATAGAACAAACTGCACTAGTCATATTGACTATGTCCTGGTTGATCTGAGGCTGTGGCATAATATTAAGGATAAGGTAGTTAGGGAAAGACTCGAGAGTGGCCATAATCCGTTATGCGTTAGTATGTCTTCATCATATGGAAAGCGGCCATCTGACTCTCTCCCATGCTGTACCACACTGGATATTGAATTCACTAACGAGAAGTGTCACTTAAAGTGGCATCATCTTGCACTACAACAGGACACTCTATCCCACAGTAACCATGACTTACAAGCAACTCTAGTCAATCTAGATGGTATTCAGTCAGGGGGCGGCAACATAGAGAAAGTAACTAGCATCCACTCCTGCTACATTTTCATTGCTCTGCACTTTCTAGCTCCCTTCTCACATACTAAATCGAAAGCTCAAAACCCTAACTTATTTTTTTATATGGAGTGTCTATGGAACATACTATTAGGAATAAATTATTCCTATGAGCTGCACTGTACGCCAAGACAGCTCAGCTTGGCAGTGTCTGTCATGGATCTTGCAGAGAGTTGAGTTCAACTGTGGAGGACTGTGGACCAGCTTCCGTTCACTGCGGGCTGCATGGTTATAGGGAGCCGTAGTATTTGTGTTACCGCATGTAACCAGTACCACTCATCTTCTTTGTGAGGTTTGACTCTGTCCTAGTCCTTGTGGGATCATATTGAAAAGAACCAGCCCCTCACAATCTTGCTGATTTCCATAAGGCATTGATGGTGCTTCTCCTTGCCGGAAGTGAGTTCCAGGGCTTAGCCTCTTGTAAGGAGAAGGTTGCCCCTATTTGCTTCTTCTTGTGGGCCATGAGGATCAGTTCAGGTGTCGGTTTCAAGAGCAGTATTCTATTCTGTGGTTTTTCCTGTGCTTTGCATGCAGGAAGGCTGGGCAGTGCCATTGTCTGTGGCCGGTGGGATGCGGTCACATAAGCTGATGTGTAACAGTTTTCTTCTAGAGCATTTGCAATCTTTGGAGCTTTGTTGGAGGTAAAGTGAATCCCCAATAAAGGCCATTTGTATATTCGGGGGAAGACAACATGAGCGAGATGGTTGCTTGAAGCTTCTGTACAAATCCTATATCTGAGAAAGTTCATTGTAGGGTCAGAATGGAGTAAAAGGCGCTTTTTGCGACTAGGTTTACCTGAGGAGCAATTGAAAGGCTGCATTCATAATAGCAACGTGATGGATTTAGCCACACAACTGCTAAAGGCAAATACATTCCTCCAGGAAATACCCAGTAACATTGAGCTTCATTTACACTAAGCAGTACATTGAAAGAGCAGCCCTTCACTATTGCCACAATATTATTCTTGTTTTGCTTGAGCACTTTTCTTGTAGCTTCCATAGCATTTTTCAGTTTTTATCAGTGACAATTAAAAGAAATAAGCCCTCGGAGCCAGCCTTGGGACAGTGGGTCATAGGCCACCAACAGGGGTGGAAAGGTCATTTGGGACCGGTGGAGATCAACCTGCTGGCGTTGTGGGCCTTTTGTCTGGCCCTGAAAACCTTCCTACCAGCCATTCAAAGGAGGCTGGTTCAGGTTCTGATGGACAATAACACCTCTATGGGGGACTGCAACAAGCTGGACACGAGGTAGGGTCCTGTGTCAAGAATCAGTTAGTCTCTGGAGATGGCTGGAGCCTCAAGGCATTTACCAAGTCATGTACCACCTGCCAGGATCATTCAACGCTGGGGCACACTAACTTCCCTGGCAGTGCCTCACAGATCATGATGGTTGGTTACTCCCAGAGGTGCCATAAGGCATCTCCCAGCGATCGAGATAACCATGTGTAGCTCTCTTAGCCTCAGAGAATGCGCAAAGTTAAAACATTTGCACGAAGAGTTCCCAAGAAGGCTCCCTCTTGTAGATGCATTTCAGATGGAGTGGAGCACATGACACAGGTGCACCTTGCTGCCACTGCCTCTTCTACCCCGAGCTCTGAAGAAGATGAAGAGTGACTGGGCCCAAGTCACCCTAGAGGCTCCGGATTGGGCAAGGAGAGGGTGGGACTTCTGGGCATGAGCGTGTGTCCGCCGATCAGACTGCAGCTTTGGGAGTATCTACACTCGCAGTACCCCGGGTCATGAATGTGCTCTCTTAGCATAGAGATTGAGCTGCAGCAGTTAACTGTCTGGTTTGGCTCCAGCAATGTGAACAAGCCAAAGTGTCAACGGTCTCGTTGTTTTTTTAGCTCAGGCCTAGCAAGGACTTGCTGTGGACTCTTTTAAAGTTATTTCTTGACCCTTTTAGCCTTTTTATGTGTTTATCACTTTAACCCTAACATATCCCAAATCCCGAAATCCACTTCCGTTTCAAGTGCGGCCATGACAGTCCATTTAATAATATTAACCGAAAGAGTACTTCACAACATTAAGAGACCACTGCACCCTGTTCAGTAGGTTTTGTTTTTGGAAACACCTTCACAAGTGAATCCATAACAACAATAAGCCTGGCCAGAACTGACCAAAAGGATAGGGACAAAATACCTATGGAGGTTTGTGACCCATGAATCCATTATTATTAAGGGTTGGCAATGTGACAAGTTACTTGTGGAGCCGGGGACAAGACAAGGGTGTCCCATGTCTTCACTTACATTATTTTCAATGTGCCAATGGCTGCAGGAACAAATGGGTGCCATTGTTTTCCTGACATGGAAGGTCAGTCAAACTCAGGCTGTATGCATATCCTGATGACCAATACTGCAAAGGCAGCCAAAGCTCCAGTAGATTCAGTAGAAGAGAGAAAACATTTTGAACATGGAAGTAAGATTGAAGTTACGTTGAAGGGAATAACCACTGTATCAGTGGGCCTGAGTAGACAGATTCACAAGGGAACAAATTACTTTAGGTTTTAAATCTGCTTATCAAATGAAGTTATTATCTGATTTTCGAGTAGATCAAAAGACGCCAGATAAATGACAAAACACATCCCTTAATGTCATACGTAAAAACTGCCTATTGGAACCAAAGTGTGTTTCATTGTATAATAGTCATGTCATCTTATTTCAGCAAATCATGGTCAGAGACATTGGAATTGTGCGGCAGAAAGGACCAAAGCGACCAAATTATACGGCAAGAAAAGGCAAATTATGGGACAGAATGCAGCACACTTTGTGGCAGTATTACTTCATTACTGTTTAACTTTTACAAATGTTCACACTATCTGGGCTTAGTATCAGTTTAACGCGTACATACAGTGATCCACAACTGAAAGGTGGCACTGGTGACACTTAGCAGTGAACCTTTCACTGTGTGGCAATACGTGTGACATCGTTGTAAGAACCTTTTCTCGTGGGAGCTGAAAATTATTTTTTTCTGTTAAAATCTGCAAATTGTACAGCCAGCAGATGATGGATCATGTAGCAAGTGCAGCAAATTTATAACTATGCAGAAAAAGCCACAACCTCAGAATCATATAATTCCAGTGACTATGTTTCAAAAATCAAAATGCATTGGCTAACCACATACTTAAAAGAGTCAGAGACTAGAGTAAGGATTCCAAGAAGGTTTCAGCAGCCGGACCCTTCAAAAAGAAAAGAGGTAGAGCCACTGAGCAAGTATTTTTAGATGATCAGGTTCAGGCCATAGAGTACGGCTCATGCCATTTTTTAAAGAAACTCTTGCTTGGAACTCATCATCTAGGCATACATTGGCTTGGCCTTTCTAATATGTATCAAGAGGGCATCCTAAAGCTTTTGTGCCTTTCCAGGGATTGTTTGAGGTTAGAGGTTTTTCTAAATCTGGGCATGTCTAGTTTGAGGTAAGGTTGGCTACTTAGGATTCTATTCTGCTGCAGTCCTGGAGGTTTTATGACTGAAATTCAGGTTAGTTCTGGTGGATCATCTTGTAAATAATGTATGCAATCTTATGGAAGGACACCCAGGTGTGTAATGAGCTGAGATCTTAGGAAAATAAGGAGAACCCGTATATTACCATTTTAGTTTCAATTTGCATTTAAATATTGGACCGCTATCATATCATAAGCATTGCTCAAATCAACTATAACCTTAAAAATGTCTCAACATTGCTATTTTCACAATCAATACATGCTGTCATGTAGACTTGGTGGTGAATTGAGTCTCAGTTTTTGGATTGCAGTTAATGAATATTTAATTTACTAGGACATCTGGGCACCAACGTCCTTACTCTCATGTTGATGGATGGGATCAAATTAATGGGTGTGAACATTTATAAGCGTTTATATTTTGCAGTGTTCCAATTCTGTATGTGCCAGTATGCCTCTACAACATACAAATACATGTATACAAGTAGTTTGTGGAAATTTGTATTTTAATTACTAATTGAAAATCATTGATTATCTGCCATGTTGTGTTCAGTTTATTACTCACATAACAGTTGAATTCCAACTAAAATAATGTGTTGTTCTAGGAAACAGAAGGTTACTCTGGTTCTGACATCAAGCTGGTGTGTAAAGAAGCAGCTATGAGGCCAGTGAGAAAAATCTTTGATGCCCTTGAAAATCATCAGGCAGGCACAGGTATGTAACAAAAACTAACAATAAATATTTTACTGGATGGCACCATTTGCTGTATGTTGGATTACATCACCTTTTACAAATCACAGAATTTCTTATTTTTTTTTACTAGTGCATCATTTATGGAAACTCATTGCCTGAATCTTAAAAATTTTTTTTAAAGCCATCATAATATGTAACGTACTAAATAAAACCTTTCATGGAAACTCTTGTCAAATTGAGTTATGCATTAAAGGAAGCCATGCTAACAACATACATTTATTACACTGAAATTCAGTGATCTTGGGACATTTGTCAAGTTGAAAAATTATTTTTTCTGTTTTTTTTTACTTGATGCTCCCCTCACCACTACCCGCTATTTGTCTCCTTTTGCCTACTCTGCTTTTTTCGTTCTGATTTTTTTACTACTCTTTGCTTTCAACCTCCTTCTTTTATTTTATCAATTCATTTTTTATTAGGGCTCGCCTGCTGTGCGCACAGCTGGCGAAGCTCTATTGGGGCTTAAACAGCGTTTAAACAAGCACGATTCCACTGGCGATTTCACCAAGTGCATGTGCTTTTTAGGCCATTGCGCAAGCGCAAGCCCTAAAAAGCGCGTGCACAATGCCACCAGCCGCCTGCCTGCCTGCCTCGCATTACCACATCAAAGGCAGCTTCTCAGCGTGCGCTCCTCCCCTAATTATTCACGGCCGGCCGGCCGTACTTTCAGTTTCACGGCCGCCGGCCGTGTCTCCTTTTATGCATCTACTTTAGATTGCATTTCTCTTCTCGTGACTTCTGGTGACTTGTTTTAGTATGCACGCGTTACTTTTTGTTTACTGTTGGTAGTGGATTTAATAGTCTCTGCAGGAGAGAGCTGGATCATCAACAGAAGCAACAGGTTTTACGTTTTTCAGTGCGACCCCCCATGCACTCCCGTTAGCAGCAAAATCAAGCACAACTCGTATTTAAAACATGAATGACAAATGTGTCACACAACACAAGCCCTTTCATGCGCTCTTGACAGTCGGACTCCTACATTAACTGGGAGGGCACTGGCAAAGACTATGAAAAACTATCAGGTTAGTGAACAATCTGGCATATGTAGACCGTGATTAGCATAATTTCAACCTTGTAGGTGCATTCGAAAAGTAAACACACATTTTTCACCAAATCCATAATTAGCCTCTTACTTCTAAGTAAAAACAAAACCTCAAAAGTTGAACTCAAACAGGATCAGCTAAATCCAACCTATCGATTATGGTATGTCCTTCAAGAAATATAAAAATGAAACAAGGTGCACTGGGTTGTAAGCACTTGCACATCTCGTCAATTGCCATACAAGCAGGAGAAATACTTTTTTTTTTTTTTTTTTTAAATACGATCATTCTCTCGTGATGAAATAGGAGACCCGACCACCCTCGATGCCTTGCAATTATATTACATATGTGCTCAGGAGCCAATATAAACATTTCCATTTGTAAAGGAAGGTTATAATCTTCCTTCGAATCGGTCATATGTGTACTTGCAGGCATGGAAGCAATTTTTACATGATATAAAAATAAAATCAATGCCCCATCAGTCTATCAGCAAGGAATATGCAATTATTAAGAAATGCTGCATTTTGTTTATATTTTTAGCCCTAGGAGCGAGATACGTCAAAAAACAGAAAACTTAAGCAGGTGCAGTTTCATGTAAAAAAAAAAAATTCATTAAAAAAAAAAAAGCTTCGACAAAGTCAATATTAGGTATGGCATTGGTTAGCATCCTTTTGGCTTGCCAATGTTGGATTTGCCACGTTTGTTTTGATAAAACGTTATTGTTGAGGAAGCTGCGAACCCTCGTTAACATAGAATAAAACAAATTGTTCACAAGCAAAAAAACATTTGTATCTCAAAAAGCACACATAGCTATAGCAGTCCCTTGCACGAGGAAACAAGTCATTGAACGTTTTTAGCTGCAACACTTATTACAAGGGTTGAATGTTTACTGACATCGGATTACTTCCAATCAAATTTATAGAAACTGGTAGATTAGATACATCCAAGTCACGTAAATACAAAACATGTTGCATTACAAATGCTATAGGTGTCACATTTGCGAAAGTTATCACTATTGGCATTGTAAATGACAAAGCTGTTAATTTAACTAATTGAAAAAATAACACATAAATAAAAAAAAAACATTTATAAGACCAATAGCTCAAACTTTCCTAATGCGAGCCCTATTGCATTTATAATGCTTGTTTAGAGTGGTTTATAAAGCGCACACATGATCCGGGGGTATCAGAGCGCTGCACATAGGGTTGAATAAAACAAGATGAAAGGTATAGACAGATACATCAAAAGTAAAGAGCTGCAAAGGGCTGTTGCAACAGTTATCACAATTATAAAAACCGTCGGTCCATTAATATTCCATTAGTCTTCATTATTCTAGTGACGTCGTGGTGGGTATTTGTGGCTGCTCTGAAACTATTCGGAACCACATACCCAGAGGATCAGAGAGATTGAGGGTTCGCCTGTAAATGACGTGCCTCTGACCAATCTAGAAATTGCTGGCATTGAGACGTCCCTTGTGCTCTGTCTCTCCGAAAGTCTTTGCCAGGAATATATTCATTAGGATCTTTTTGACCTCTTTTTTGAAGAAGTGGGTCGATGGATTTGAGCATACCTTGGGTGGTAAGGCGTTCCTGATCCTTGTTGCTGCTCCGGAGAAAGATTGTATGTAAGTGTTTGTTTTTGAAATATAGAAGGTTCCAGCCTGAGAGAGTTAGCACTTCTTAGGTAGCGGCTGCCACCGGATATTCAAATCTTTTTTGCCAGGCAACTCTTAAAATGTAATGCTTTGTGTGTGAGGCAGGCAATTTCCCGTTGAGTTCTTGCTTCAAGGGGAAGACAGTTTAGATACCTAAGTGATGGGGAGATGTGGTCAAAGCATCTTGTTCCAGTTACCAGTCTCTTTTCCGCATTAAGAGTTGTTTTGAGTCTAGCTGTTCTCCTTCTTTGGTAGTCCTGACAGTGTCACCGCACCGTATTGTAGGCTGGAGACCACAAGTGCTTGTACTGCTTGTTTGAAGTCTGAAGGTGGTAGAATTGGTTAAAGTTTTTTCAGTATTCGGAGTTGGAATGTCGCACTGCGTCTGGTTGCACTGATGTGAGCTCTTAAATTTAGACTCTTGTCCAGTGTTATTCCAAAGGATTTTGTGGAGTCAATGATGGTAGGTTTGCAATTGAGTGCGCCTAGGTGCTTGAGCCAATCCTGGATGAGTGAGGAGCTGTTTGGTGGGGAGAAAAGAAGAAATTCGCTTTTCAGAGAGTTCAGCTAGAGGTTCTTTTAAGAGAGCCAGGCCTGGGTTTTGACTAAAGTGTTATTTATTTGAATGTCATTGTCTAGGGAGGATATCTTTAAGTATAGTTGTGTATCGTCTGCGTACATATGGTATGCAATCTTTGATTGGTTCAGGATTTCAGTTAGAGGTTCCATATAAAGGTTAAAGAGTGTGGGTGGGATGGTCGACCTTTGGTCGACTCCACGTCTCACTGGTAATGAGTCAGAGAGTGAGTTGCCAAGTCTGATGCACTATGAGCGATTCTGTAGGAAGGAAGCAAACCAATAAAGCACTTTCCCAGACAACCCCGTTCTGTTCTAGTACTTTTAGAAGGATGTTGTGATTGACCGTGTCAAACGCTGATGAGAGATCTAGGAGGATGAGTAGGCGTGAGTCGTTGTTGTTTTGCCCAGGTTAACAGGTGCAAAATATTTTGCATTTTTCATAACCAGCTATATATAGTAATTGAGTCCAGTAGCCAAGGTGTACTTTAAGCAGTTTTATTAAGTTCAGTTACAGGTAGTTGAGATGTAGAGATGCAGCTTCACCAGGAGCAGTCTGCCTGCTTCTCAGCTCATACTCCAACTGTCATATTCCAGCATCCAGGCACCTAAACATTCCATTCAAGACCATCACACCAACATTCCATGCATCACATTCATACTGGCTGAGCTGCTAGGGAGAAAGTAACAGAGAGTAACCCGATAAACATAATACAGGTTACAACATACCTTCCCTTCTTCCACAAAACAAAATTAGAAACCACAAAGAAGAAAAATGGAAAAGTAGAGGAAAAGCAAGAAAAAGTGAACCCAAACTTGAAGGGATCATAAGCAAAGATACCAAGAAAATCAAGCATGAGGAAGGAAGAAAATACACCGAAGATATGCAAGAGTAAGTACAAGAGAAAATCAAATAAAAGGTTAAGACCGAAGTACAAGAGAAATGGAAAGAAAATTCTGAGAAAATATACAAGAGATGTACAATAAGTAAATGTATAAAGAATAAACAATGTAGAGGAGATGCAAAGGTAAATATACATGATATATATATATCAACCACCCATCATCCTCCTATAAAAATCTTTTTTTAAAGAAATAATACAAATGGGTGAAGGACACCAAAACTGACTTTCCCTAAAATGCAGTTAAAAAAAATGGACAAGAAATGACATGGAACATCTACACCCAACATCAACCAAAGAAAATAGTTAAGGAAAAGAACGAAAAAGAACATTGAGAGCTAACCATACTGCCACAGAGGCCTAAGGACAGATACGGTGAGAATGAGATACCAAACAACAAACTTGCCCCACAGGACGATTTAAACACCGTTAGCAAACAAATGTAAGCATGTACCACAGTGTTTACAAAACAAAGGCACACATGGGACAAAAACCCATTAGAACCCAACTTGGGTTTAAAAACGTAAAAAGAGCAACTGAAAACAGGGGACTTGTACCCATGAGCAATATAAAACATGGGACTCTTACCCATTAGAACCCCTATGTGGTGGTTAGAGCGTAAACAAAACAATTGAAGACATGGGACTTGTACCGATTAGTAATAGAAAAACATGGGACTCATACCCATTAGAAACCCTATGTGGAAGTTAGATTGTAAATAAAACATTTGAATACATGGGACTGGTATCCATTAGAACCCCTATGTGGAGGTAAAACTGTATAAAGGAAAAGACCCTATGAAAGTACCCTCTCGTAAAGGAAAAGACTAACTGTGTTGACTGGGATTAAAATCCAATAACCCTGATAACCATGTTGAATGGGACTACAACCTATTAACTGTGAAAACTTTGTTGAATGGGACTAAAACCCATCAACTGTGGAAAGGGACAGACACCCTTTGGACCACCCCTCGTGTAAGGGTAAAGTAGAATCATGCAGAAGGGGCTGACCCCACTAAAACAACAAAAACATGTGTAAATCAAACATGTTAACAACCCCATGTGTAGAAAAACATCAAATAGAATGTACCAATGAAGCATAGGTTGCGCAGTAACAATGCCAACCCACCCACATAGTGTACCATGCGAAAATGGCCCATTACGATAAAACACAAAAGGCCAGAAACAGTGCAATGACAAACAAATAAACCAGCAACGCAAACATATAAGAGGTATGCAAGCTACATTAATGTATCACAGGATGTTGAATTTAGCATTGTACGTTCTACCCAAACTGAAGATGTAGATGGGATACCCAAATGATGTAATTACCCACTAGCTGGTATTTTGCTAGATAGCCAGATAAAAAACAAAATATTATACAAAAACATGTGTGCGTGTAAAAAACGACAGCAAACTAGACCCCAATGTCATGTACAAGCGATACGGTGTGCGTGTCACCGAAGGTTGGCAGGAGAGAAGACACGCTCCGATTGCCTCATAAATGATGACCATACCGGTATAAAAACACAAGGTTTTGGAAAAAATTAAAACACAATAGTGCTTGGCACTAAAGCAAAACAAAAATGACAACTGCCATTCCACAAGAAACAACGACTTTACCTGAGATATAGTGTCCCGTTTTCCACACAAATTCATGGGGAATGGAGTTGCACCTGCATGCTTGCAAAGGTGTGGAAAGCTTCCGTGGAGACAAGGAAAGAAATATGGAGGGCACACAAGGTTGATGCTCGCAGGGTGGTTCACGGTAGGTCCATGCAGCACAGCGTCCCGCAACAGCTCACCACGAAGACGGAAACAAGACGTCACCGCAAGGCTCACACATGTCATGACAACACCAAGACAAGGTAAGGGTGCGCGTGAAACAAGCGATATGCGCAGAACAAACGACTCGTGCCTCTGTATTCCGATACACACACAACGGTCTTACTGCCAAAATGAGGGGAAGACTTTCAGACAGAAAAAACAAACAGAAAAAATAAAATAAAAGACGAAATTATACTCATCAGGAGTCTGGGTCAGGCCACTTCACTTACACAGGGCCAAAATGAAAACGAGAGGAAAACATTTCCCAAACGTGAAATAACTCCACTGAAGAAGGCACTCAAAATGAAAGTGTAGACATTGATCCATTCAACTAAAACATGTGTAGCGCAACTCCAGAAACAAATCCATTTGGAAGAGACCAATGGTTGTAGAGTGGGGTGAAAACTCCAGGCATAGACTCCACAAATGATCCCGTGTTGAGCAGCCATTGATCCTGTGTTGAGCAGCCATTGATCCTGTGTTGAGCAGCCATTGATCCTGTGTTGAGCAGTTGAGCTAATGATCCTGTGTTCAGTTGTTGAGCATTGTCCAGTGTTCAGTGTACGATGTCCGTGGTGGTGGGGCTGGCATGCCTTGTACTTCAAGGAGGGCTTTTTCTTAGTTGTGGAGGTTTCCTTTAGAGATTTCTTGTTTCAGTAAGTCCTTTATGAAACATGCAGGGTTTCTTCTCATGAAACGTTGCCATAAATCTGTATAAATTGAGTCCAGTAGCCGAGGTGTACATACATATCTTTGGATTTTTGTTTTATTTTCAACGTATTTTCATTATTTTATTTTTTGGCTTTTTATTTGAGATTTCCAGTTCTTGATGATTTAAATCTTTAAACAAGGCTCGTTAGACTAGAAAACAGACTGGCCGTTTTCCACAAATACATTTACGTAATCGATTGTAATTCTATTCAGAACTTGCTTGAAGGATTGTGATGCAGTATATTTATACAGTGTAACTTTTGAAAATGTTTACTTCCTGTTTTAAAAAAATATTTTTGTTGCTTCATTTTGTAGATTTCAATATGATCCTTTTTCCAGTCCCTTGTTTTAAATAATTTTTCATTGTACATCATTAATTTTATTAAAACTATTTGATATTAAAGTCATTTGATGTACCACTGAGTAATCTCCAAGGAGTAGAGGAGGCTTTTCTGAGAACATATTTATTCTTGTAGGAGTAGCATAAACATTAGGGTGTGGTTAAAGCTCGTGTAAAAATCCAGGATGTGATGAATAGCAGTGAATATGGAAAATACAGGATATTACGCTGTACAATTGGTATTCCCATTACACATGTTCACACATTTCTATTTTACATTTCACAATCAAGCATATTTTAATTACAATATTGTAAACAATGACTTAAGTCCATGGGGTTCCTTTGAATTTTGCTATTGGACCCCTAGTATGTGTACCCATTCTGTGGTGTTAGACCTGTATAACAGGCCTCCCCATAGTATGCTTCTACTACATAAATTGGCATTCCTGATGGATACTATTATAGTGTAGCATCTGCCTGATATGAAGTCACAGCATTAGCGACACTGCGAAATGTAAAATACTAATAATTAACATTAATATTGTGGAAGAACAAACCTCTCTGCCAAGATACATGTATGATTTCCGTATGGGTTTATGATTTATAATTTTAATATCCACCTTCCAAAATATGTCTTTATAATCTAGTGTGGCACTGAAGACTGGAATCCTTTAAATGTGTTCTGTAATACAGTAATATATCAATTAAACTATATATAGATAGGAGTCATAGCATGACATGTCAGCGACTGAGATATACATAGCAGGGACTGAGATATAATTTACAGCACAGATGTTGTTTTCTTGAAACTGACAAATTGAAAGACAAACATTTAATATCTGCTTCGATTTTTGGGATATAGGAGTTCAAGGTGTTTATATTTTGGTCAGCCAAGATGATTAATTACGATAAGTACCTCTCCTAGCCATGAGGTAAATCTAATTTACTTAATCTAGCAGTCCTGGTAAAAAGTGGAGAAGAGTTTAAATGCTTCTTTGAAGAAATGGCTTGGTTGAAATCTAAAGGGTTCCTCTGTCTCTCCCAGGAACCTGTTAATGGATGGTTGTCTCGGTTTCTCATCAGAGAGGCCACCACCCTTCTCTCGCACGCTGCAGTGCTCTGTGAAAGCTACTGTGTATTGGTTTCACTGAGACATGAAGAAGACTTCTGTTCTGTAGATGGGATGGTCTGGTCCTGTGGAGAAGGTGGGTGATTCATTATTAGGCCAGACTTTTCCCTAGTAAGGGTGCACTCTGTAGTTTTTAGATTTCACTGAAGACCACTGCAAGACTTAGGTAGACCTGAAAGTAAATCTTGCAAGACTTCATTTATATCATACTGCTGGAAAATGGGGACTAGAGTGTGGTGTGGACTAGTGTAAGTCAGGATAAAATACTCACATTAAAGGCTCACTATTAGTCATCTTTGAAATACACAAGCCAGTTAATTTTAAGAGAGTCTAACAGTTAAGAAGAGAAGTAGACGTCTATGGTGCTTTTTAGAGGAAGCTTCCTGATGATGCCATTCCTGGAATATGACTTCTCCTGCTAGACTTGTCTTTCTCAAGGATTATAATCGGTTAACTATTTAATTTGACTGCCAGAAACGTAGACAACTGGGTCTACTTTTGAGATTTTGTCTGGATTACAGGGCAATTTGCCTCCTGGAGAGACTGGGAGTGCTTGGAGTAAATTAACTTGGAAACAAAGAGAGCTACTGACTTATTTTAAGTTATCTGAGAGTGCTCGGAGTATTCAAGGAAGCTGTTTCATTTCTGGGGGAGAACTGGAGAGCCTGTTGCAGACACTCATGAGTCAGCCTTACTTTGTGGGTTGATTCCTCTGAGCTTTTTTCATTCGGATGTCTTTACTTCACCGATGATTCCTGTAAAATGTATGCGACCGTCAATACCCGTTACCACCTACACTTCTCCGGGACTCTGTCCATATACAACCTTAGGGTTGGTCCTGGTGAAATTTTTTTTGCTTCATATGTTCTTCTAAGATTGGTGGTTGAATCCTGCACTGGTAGCTTAGAAACTGGGAATACCGTGCTTGCAATCAACACTCTGCTGAACCCTCCGAAACCTTTATCTGTTTATATATTTTTGCTAGTGGTTTAGATGCCATGGGTTCTTACATTTATTTTCAATAATAGCATATTGCTTTAACCATGATGTAGTAAAATACAATGATGCAGAGTGGATTTTATCTCTATCGCAGAAGCTTTAGTATGAGAAGAGAAGCGCCAGCCACCACATTGCAATCTCACCAGCATCAACAGCCCCAAAATAAAATCCCACAAGAGTTTTCCCCAAAAGCTTCTAAGCCTGAACTTCTGGCAGATTCCAGAGATATAAACTAGATACCATACACCTCTCCACCCAAGTAAAACAGAGGGAAACGAAAGAAATACAAGAAATGCAAAGGATAACACTGTTAAAACATTCTAAATTAGAATGCATTAAAACTAAAATATTTCCCTATGAGGAACATTTTAGGACTGGTAAAGTTAATTATTTCATCATAGAAATTCCTTTGAGGTTAAAGGTGCATCCATCTTATAATTATACTGCCACTTTGAACAGCTGGATCAGCCAGGATTGCCGAACTTTAGAGACCCAAGCTTGGAAGATTTCACCTTCACCATGGAACCAATCCTCACACTACGACAGTCAGCATTGTTAACAGATTGTTCAGTTTAAGTAATCACAGTGTGTTCACCTTTGTCACTTGTCAATTTCACTTTGCTGTTCATTGGAGCACCTGTTGCAAATGCTTTGTGTTACCATTTATGACCATTTAGTGATTATAGCAGTGTTAAACAATACACAGTTGTGTATTACTTTTGTTTGGCCACAGAAGCCTAGGCATGATGCTACTCCCAAGGGAATAATTGTTTCTTTATAATTATGTACCCGTATACCGGGTTGCCCCTTACAATTTCAATAGCTTAACTGACTTACAGTCAAAACCAGTATCAGAATAAAATGCACTGTCATCTGCCAGTCGTTACCAGGTGTTGGGCCTGGAATGTCCCCTACCTGGTGTACAGTCCTGTTCCCCTGTCTTGAGTGCCTGACTGCAACTATCTGGTAGCGTGTTTTCTGATTTTAGCCATAGCCTCACATTTATCTAGTGTGTGCACCAACATCCAAGCATGTATCTTGATGTAAGGGAGGCTGTGGACCTGTACTGTGTCTTGCCAGTGCACACCAAGCATGGCTTCATTGCACTGACAGTGAATTATTGTTCTTATAATGGATTTAGTACATAAAGGAGTGGTGGGAATTTACCGTGTTATTAATCTATAGTTGTGTCCTGACCTTTTTATCTGTCTCATTGGTATGGGGGCCTACTTGCCCACTCATATCAAGTTCTGCTTCTCTGCACTAATTCCAGATTCTAGTGCAAATATCCCAAGTGTATCTTTGTGTGTTTGTGTATGTGGCCTGCATAATAATTGAATTGTATGGATGAGTGAGCCGGGGTAATTGAGGCCAGTGGGATCTCTTTTAAAATGTCCATGACATGGCCTTGGGCACAGGATGGAGCTGAGATTGTGTTCCAAGACAGTAGAATTGTATTGATGACATTCCTGAACCTGGAGAAGGCTGTGACACTGAAGTGGGAGAAAGGCATAAAGTCTCATTTGTAGTTGAATTAGACATTTATTGGAGAGGGACTGCTAAGAAGCCTTCTTGTAGCACTTCCATTTGGTAGATGGTGGGATAGGAGGGTGGAACTGCAGACCCTGTTTCTAAAGGTGAAAGGGATCTCTCAAAAGAAATCTTTCATTGTGTCTTTCTCCTGGTCACTCTTCAATGTGGTTGACCACAAGGTGCAGAAAACTCACACCTCTTTGTGCCTGTGGTATGGGTGTTCTGGGCTCGAGACTGCCTTGTTGTGAGGAGGATCACTCTACACAAAAGCTGTGTCTGGAGAGCAGCCTGAAAGAGACACTTGAAAGTAGATCCACCATAACTGGTTCTGACAGTGCAGACAATGGATCCACATCTCCTGTCTCCTTAGACTATACAAAAACAAGACCCGCTGACCTGCCTGTTCCAGTTCCAAGTTCCAGGTTCTCTATGACCAAGAAAGGGAGTGCTTTGCAGAGTATTCAGAGGACTGCTGTACAACTGCAGCTGGTGTCTGCCTGATAGACACATTTCCAGAGGTGAGGAGACATTGCCTTAGTCTTGCCTCAGAAGCTGTTCATCTGACCTGAAGCACCCAGATGCTAGAATTGAATTGAAAGACGTATTGAATACATACACAGGAACAATATACCTTTTGAATGATATATCCAGAAAGAATATATGAAGAAAACAACAACAAAAACACTGACCACAGTGGAAGAAGAGGTAAATCTTTAGTATTTAGCCTTTTGGCGGATTAATTCCAAAACTGTATTTAAACAAGCTGTCCAAAACATAGACTAGGAATACATTGAGTGAGTGAGTCGTGACTTGTGACTGAGTGTTAAAAAGTGTTAAACAAATACAAACCAAATCATACAATTACACAAAACAGTACATTCAAAATATCCACTGTACATTACAGTAGTCTCAGGTGGATAAATTATTTCTTAGGTTCCTTGGGACTCTGTGCAGACGGATATATACAGAAGGTCGACGTTTCGACCCTAGATGGAATGCGCTGATTTATGTGCATCAATAGCGGGTCTTCATCAGGACTGGAATATGGTAGGACAGCCTATGAATGTAAATTGAATTGTGGTCAGGGCCTAGTGTGTGTCAGTGTTAAAAACCAGGGGAGGAGAGTATTGAAAACCTTATTCGTTCACCTCAATGGTAGTAGGTGTACCATTCGACAGTTCTTGACCTTTTGAGGAAGAGATTGTCGGCCGACTAACTCCTGCAGCGTGGACTACGCAAAATTTCTAAAAAACACGTAAGGTAAAACTCTCATCTAAACTCTATTGGAGTATTGTATGTCATACAGGCTACTGTGGAAAGGGTTAAGCCTACCGTAAGTCTTTATTTAGGATCCTCAACACAAGCCGGTGTGAAGATAATGAAGGGCGGGCCGCCGTGGTAATTGAGGCCAGTGGGATCTCTTTTAAAATGTCCATGACATGGCCTTGGGCACAGGATGGAGCTGAGATTGTGTTCCAAGACAATAGAATTGTATTGATGACATTCCTGAACCTGGAGGGAGAAGGCAGTGACACTGAAGTGGGAGAAAGGCATAAAGTCTCATTTGTAGTTGAATTAGACATTTATTGGAGAGGGACTGCTAAGAAGCCTTCTTGTAGCACTTCCATTTGGTAGATGGTGGGATAGGAGGGTGGAACTGCAGCTCCTGTTGCTAAAGGTGAAAGGGATCTCTCAAAAGAAATCTTTCATTGTGTCTTTCTCCTGGTCACTCTTCAATGTGGTTGACCACATGGTGCAGAAAACTCACACCTCTTTGTGCCTGTGGTATGGGTGTCCTGGGCTCGAGACTGCCTTGTTGTGAGGGGCATCAACTCTACACAAAAGCTGTGTCTGGAGAGCAGCCTGAAAGAGACACTTGAAAGTAGATCCACCATAACTGGTTCTGACAGTGCAGACAATGGATCCACATCTCCTGTCTCCTTAGACTATACAAAAACGAGACCCACTGACCTGCCTGTTCCAGTTCCAAGTTCCAGGTTCTCTATGACCAAGAAAGGAAGTGCTTTGCAGAGTATTCGGAGGACTGCTGTACAACTGCAGCTGGTGTCTGCCTGATAGACACATTTCCAGAGGTGAGGAGACATTGCCTTAGTCTTGCCTCAGAAGCTGTTCATCTGACCTGAAGCACCCAGATGCTAGAATTGAATTGAAAGACGTATTGAATACATACACAGGAGCAATATACCTTGTGAATGATATATCCAGAAAGAATATATCAAGAAAACAACAACAAAAACACTGACCACAGTGGAAGAAGAGGTAAATCTATGGGGCCCGATTCACAGAACTAACTTAAGACAAAATCCTAAACTTACTCCTTTTGGTATTCACAGAAGTTAGGATTTTGTCTTAAGTTTGTCTTAAAACAGACTTAAGACAAACTTAAGACAGACTTAAGTTAGGATTTTGTCTTAAGTCTGTCTTAAGTTTGTCTTAAGACAAACTTAAGACAAAATCCTAACTTCTGTGAATACCAAAAGGAGTAAGTTTAGGATTTTGTCTTAAGTTAGTTCTGTGAATCGGCCCCTTAGTTTTTAGTCTTTTGGCGGATTAATTCCAAAACTGTATTTAAACAAGCTGTCCAAAACAAGACAAAACATAGACTAGGAATACATTGAGTGAGTGAGTCGTGACTTGTGACTGAGTGTTAAAAATTTTTAAACAAATACAAACCAAATCATACAATTACACAAAACTGTACATTCAAAATATCCACTGTACATTACAGTAGTCTCAGGTGGATAAATTATTTCTTAGGTTCCTTGGGACTCTGTGCAGACGGATACATACAGAATGTCGACGTTTCGACCCTAGATGGAATGCGCTGATTTATGTGCATCAATAGCGGGTCTTCATCAGGACTGGAATATGGTAGGACAGCCTATGAATGTAAATTGAAATGTGGTCAGTGTTAAAAACCAGGGGGGGGGGGTATTGAAAACTTTATTCACTCACCTCAATGGTAGTAGGTGTATCATTCGACAGTTCTTGACCTTTTGAGGAGGAGATTGTCGGCCGACTAACTCCTGCAGCGTGGACTACACAAAATTTCTAAAAAAGCAGGTACGGTAAAACTCAGGTCTAAACTCTATTGGAGTACTGTGTCTCATACAGGCTGCTGTGGAAAGGGTTAAGCCTACCTTAAGTCTTTATTTAGGATCCTCAACACCAGCCGGTGTGAAGATAATGAAGGGCGGGGCCGCCGTGGCGAGTGCCTGAAAGAAAATGGGGTCCAGAATTTAGAACTGGAATCTTCTGTCGTCATGCTGCTAAATTGCTAGGGTGGGCGACCATGTGAACTCAAGTGTTTATATATTCATGCAGTGGCGAGGGAGACTGCTCTTTGAGGTCCTGGGTCTGAATCCGCTGTGAATGGGCCATGCATCAGCGAGTGAGCTAGGGTTTTGTTAATTGCTCAGTGCCTGATGTGAACAATGAATTAACAAAGTGCTTGATGACATTTGAGCTGAATATCAAAGACACATATAAATGCGGAAAACCGATTATGCACAGTGCGTGCCAGGTTGTGAAACGTCCTGCACGCGTTCGATAATAATGTGGTGGCATGGCGGTGGACTTATACTTAATGCGGGCGCGTGGTTCTGCTGACATAAATTGTGACGAGACCGCGGTGTTTAAAAACAAAAGTACAGCAAGGGTTGAAGTGACACGTGAGATATCGACGAGCTCGATATTATTACAGTCAATCCCTACACACCCGGTAATCGATTGTGCATAGTGCGTGCCAGGTTGTGGAACGTCATGGCCGCGTTGAATGATACGGTGGTGAAGCGGCTGGCTTTTCACTAATGCGGGCGTGTGATTCTATGATGGCGAAATTCGAGTCGAGACCAAGGTATCTTAATACAAAGTACCGCCAGCTCCAGGTTACATAGATGATATTCCTCTAGAGGGTGTCATCATAAATATACACATATACGCATGCCGGTGGTGAATCAGGGCAGGGGGCTGTCAACTGGTACTTACTCAGGCGGCAAAACCAGGACGTCCGATTCAGTTAGTGTTATTCTCCGAATGGCAACCCTGGCCCTCTGGTGGTGCCTATTTGACATGCGCCACCTATGGCGTATGTGTCTCTAAGTGTGTGCGAGGAAAGACTGACTCTTCTCCTGTTAGGTGAACTTTTGGCCATCTAATAGTTGGCATTGTTGCAGGACAAGACTGAGCTTCCTAAATTCTGTTATATGTGTGCTCTATAGTGTACCTGATCGTGTTGGTCAGGAAAGGGCTATTATGTAAGGCAGGCTACTAGCTGGTAATGTAATTCGAAAACCTATGTATTGTTGAGAAGGGGAGGTTGGTGACCACCTCATGGGACAGCATGGACTCAAATCAAATCAAAATTATCTTTATTCGACTGTCAACAAGTGCAGTCATAAAAGCACATAAAATAAGTTTACAAACAATTCATTAATAAAAATTGCAACAGACATATAGAAAAGGGCAATCACAAAAAGATTAAAAGATGCTGTAGTCCAATATGAGTATACTTATTTAGGACATAGTTGCTTGTATAATACAGTTCATCTTGGGCTCAGCCTTCCATGCTTAGTCTGAACTTCAGGGCTGTTTTTAAAAACTTACAAGTAAAAAAAGTGCTCTCGCCGTGCAACATTTGAAGATATAAAAGTGCTGGCTTAATTTGCACAAAGTTCAACTTTTTAAGCAAAGGTTTTAAAAACATACTTCGTGGTCTCGAATAAAAAGTGCACAGGAATAAAAAGTGAGCCAAGTCTTGCGGAGACTTATTGTCGCAGCCGCAAGGTGGCAACACTTGACCTCTATGGGCTCCACTCGGTACAGCTAACAACAGATGATAAATACCAAAGCGGAATCTGCTCAGCAGGAAGCGCTCATGTCTAGATATATTCCAGGATAGATATGGTTCAGAGCGCACACAAGTCTTAGTTAAAATATGGCTCCTTACGCTGGCCTTCTTCAACTCAGTTACTTCCCTATCAAGATGTCGGTTTAATAGAAAGATATCCTTTACAGAGTTAACATCTTTCTTAGTAATATGCTGAGGTGTTAGGTAAAGGTCCAACCTGCCCAGATCTTTACAACGATTTCTAATATATTTCAGCCAGGGTATCTTGAATTGCCCTTCCCAAGTAAGGGCTTCGGCGAGAATATTGTGGGTCAGTGGTATTGAGACATTGAGCCAACAGTTCAACCAACAGAGCAGAGGACTTACAGCAATTTTATCTCCTAGGTACGATATGCCTAATTCCTCATGAACGGAGAAATTAGCGGTACTTTTTGGTAGACTCAGGACCTGTTTCAGGAAGTTATTTTCAAGAGTTACAAGGGCGTCAGCTGGTACGAAGCCCCATAGTTCACTTCCGTAACAGGCAACCGCAACGCTTTTTGCTTGATAAAGCTTCAATACGGCGGACACTGGAGTATTACCCATTTTACGTGCAAAATCCATTATTCCAGTGTTGGTCCTTAGGATTTCACCTTTCTTTTTAATTATGGCAGGGCCCCAAGTGAGTTTGTGATCAAACAGTACTCCTAGATAAGAGAAGGTTTTTGTTGATGGTATGTTCTCCCCATTAACTGAGAAGGGGTAGCGTTTTTTTGGAGCTGAGCCTACCGTCATAGTAAAAGATTTAGAGTTGTTGATATTCAGGTCACGTGAGGTCATAAATTGAAGAAAGGAATCCAGTAGCTTTTGCAGTCCGAGTGCAGTTCTGGATAAAAGAACGGCGTCGTCCGCGTATAGCAGAACCGGCACGCCCTTTTTCCCAATACGAGGATAATCCGTGTCAGTTTTTAAAAGGTGTTCTTCGAGTCCATTTATATATAAGTTAAAAAGAAAAGGTGCTAAAATACAGCCCTGCCTAACCCCCCGGTTGATTTTAAAGTCTCTCGTTACTTTCAGATCTTTTGTGTAACGGACATTGGCACGAGTGTCGTTATGGAGGTCAGCCAAAAAGTTGATCAAATTATTTTCAACACCCATGTCCTGCAATACTTCCCAGAGTTTACTCCTGTCGACACAATCAAAGGCCGAGGAAAGGTCTATGAAGGCCATGTATAATGTTCCTTCTCTGGCTTGAGTGTATTTGCCACTGATTAAATATAAATTCAGACATTGAGTGGTTGTAGCATGTCCTGGTCTGAATCCATACTGGGCGGGGGTCATTATATTGTTAAGTTTGGCCCACGCGTTCAACCGGTTTAGAAGGATCCCCCCCACTACCTTTGCAACTGAATTTATCAGAGAAATTGGTCTATAACAGGCCGCTTTTGTTCTGTCACCCTTTTTATATACAGGGATGATGGTAGATGCTCCCCAGGACTTAGGAGCACCCACTACGGCCCCAGCGTTAATGACAGCTGTGAGAATTGGGGCCCAAAAAAATATGTTATGTTTGAATAAGTCCGGTGGGAGACCGTCTGGGCCCGGAGCTTTATTACTAGAAAGACCATAAATCCCTAGTTCAACTTCTTGGGTGGTAAATTGTAGTGGAGTACTTTCGGGAAGATGAAGTGGTTGCAAAGTCTGTGGAGTGTCACTCTTAAAGATGGAGCTGAAATGGGAAATCCAGTCATTCTCGGGTATGACTGTTCCAAGGCACTCTACATTCGGGTCATCAAAGAGTGGTTTATTGATTATACTCCAGAACTTCGAGCTGTTGCCCAAGGTTGAAGGATCAAGCAGAGACTCCCAAGTTTTAGATTTTATAGACTTTTTACAAGATGCAAGGGCGTTTTTATATTCCGCACGGAGGGTCTTAATGAGTGTAGAGTCTCTTGGCTTGTTCTTGAGGGCAGCTTTTAGTTTTCGATTAGCTATGGAACAGGCATGATCAAACCATCGAGGGTTTTGGACAGTTGTTCCCTTAACAGGTACGGTCAGCAATTGATCAATCCTTTTCGACACCACTGCAAAGGCAGATAAGATGGATTCCGGGGGAGCGGAATTTGAGGCACAAAGCTTGAGTTCGGTTTCACAGTGCTTAACAACAGTCTCATACATTTTATCACTGTTTATCAAATTCCATTTCAGGCGGCGGTTATTGTTGACCGGCTTAAGTACCCCTGGATCCTTGATGTTTTTTCGGAGTACAAAAGGGCCGCGTTGTAGCTCAAGATATAAAGGGTTGTGGTCACTGTGAATACTTTCAAGGACGTCAACGTTTAGAACCTGTTGGACCATGCCAGCTGAAAGAAGGATGTGATCTATGAAAGAACCTGACTCAGATCCTTTATAGGTAGGATTTTTGAAGGTAAAAGAGTCGTCTTTCAAGGATAATGCCATAGTCAGATTCATGGTGTCCATTAAGGTATTCAGTTTTGTTCCGCGATGGCAGTGAGTAAAGTGAGGACCTATTTCAAGTCCACAGCCCAAGGAGCCCAGAGATGTTTTAAAAGGGTTTCCGCAAATGTGCGTGCTGAAGTCACCAAGGAGTATTTTATCCTGGGTCAATTTTTTCCGATTATCACTTAGGTGGTTTAGAAGAGAGTCGATGTTACATTCACTCGGAATAGAAACAGAATTGTAGAAGTTGACCAAGGTTATTCCTTTCTTCCCCTTTCTGAGGACCAGAATCTGGATGTTCCTGCTATCCAGCAGCACACAGTTAATCTCTAATATAAGAGACAGACTAATAAATATTGCTAAACCCCCCTTTGCCCTACCACTAGGCGATGGTGATGCATGAACAAAGAAGCTATGAAATCCCTCAATAAAGATATTACTCTCTACTAGCCAGGTTTCCTGAAAACATAGGATGGTATACTTCTTGACAAAGGATACCCACATCGGGTCATTAATTTTAGAGGCCAGTCCTGCAATGTTCCATGATAGTATTTTGATTGGGTTGGAATCATTATGATCTGAAGTTAATGCAGGGATTACATTAGTGGAATGATGCGATTGTGAGTTAACATTTGTTACTGAGTTCATCCTAAGATATGTGAGGGTAGATGAGTATTGAGGGGCTGTAGAGATAGAGAGACTACATACTTCAGATAACGGAGGGGCAGGATTATGAGCTACTGGGGGGCTAGCTAAATAACTAGATCTCGTCACAATAGGAATATTAGCTAAGCTGTCCTCAGGGGCGATCGAGGTTGTTAATAAATTGGCCTTACATTCTACAAAGTTATCTAGCCTATCAGGGCATGGAACACGGGGCGGGTCAGATGGCAGTCAATCAACCTCGTCCAGTTGGTCGTGGTTGTAGAGTGCATCATATCTATTGGCCGTTGGGAACCCATAGTCATTATACTGTAAATTAGGATGATTATATGCTCGATGTAAACTGTGCCCTTGTCTATCAGCAATTACTGTTGGTTGGTAATTGTACGTTTTGTTTACCCAGGGGTGAGCGTAAGGATACGGCTCTAGACCCACTGGTATGCCTTGATAAGGTAAGACAGGGTCCGACCAGGGTTGACAGTTTAGCTGGGACATAAAAGGTCCTTCTTGAGTATAATTAAATTTAGTTTTATTCCTTTGGGTATCTGAGCGAACTGGATAGAAATAGCTTAGACCCCTAGTGCGGATCAGGCTGTTTGTCACAGGGCTCCTCCAGTCTGCAATAAATTTCGCCGCTCCTATGTATTTGAAGGTGACCACAATGCAGTCCCCCTCTGTGGATTTGAAACGAGTACCCACCCACTCTACTCTTTTAACGTGTTGGATGGATCCTGTTATATTGGGAGGAAGAGGCCTGTGTGTAGTTAGCCATTGCATTACTTTGTTCTTCAGTTCCTCCCGTGATTCCTCTCTATTTTCATCTACTTTCGGTACCCCAATCATAACTATTGTGTAGGGATTAGACTGTGGTGGTAAGTTTATGTATGATACTGATTGTGTTCTAGTGAGTCTGGGTGGCTGTGCTCCAGTTACTTTTGTCTGGGTGTTAACATTTGGAGGAGCCGTATATCTTATATTCTCAATTATTCCTGTGTTTGTATTAGGTGGATGACCCTCTGTTGCCCACTCACTATCATCATCATCCTCACCTACTTGGGTGTTTAGCGTGTTGACTATGGGTATCGTTGTGGTCGCAACAGTAGGATGAGCTGTTTGAGAGCTTGTCATCAAGTCAGTTGTAGGGGGACTCTGATGCTGTGTTTTTTTTGGTTTTCCTGTGTTCTTTGAAGAATCACATGGTTTGTTTACAGTTTTTGAGTTTGTTACATTTAGAGTTGTAGAGGCTGGAACAAAGGTAGTTGGTGAATTAGGTGTTTTAAGTGATCTAAGAATACTGGATGATATGTCATTTTGAGCCCTCTCAAATTTACTCAATGCCTTCTCAATATTAGCAATCTGGTGACTAATAGGTTGTAGGAGTGATTTAATTAGAGTTTCAATCACTCTCATAGATGGTATGTTGGAACTACTCTTCTTATTTATGTGTCCTGTTTCCTCGTTAACCAGAGAACTACCTGTGTTGATCTTAGTGTTTCCATGTGCATCATGGTCCTGTAGGGCAGTTAATGAGGACCTCCCGTGTGTTGATTCAGTGGATTTCTCCGGGCTTGTTTTCTGCCACATGTCTTTAATTGTACGTTTGTGTTTGCCTGAGAGGAGATGGGTTTTCCTCATAGGAGGTTTAATTCTACGCTTTTTCCGTTTGCCCTTTAGAAGATTAGGTTGTTTGAAAGTTTGTGATTCTATTAAGGCAGTGACCGATAGAGCGCTCACCTCAGGATGAGCATCCAAAACTAAAGATATATCCTTTTCCTGTTGGTCATTATTTGCACTGTTAGTTAAAATCATAAGACTATTGTCCAGGCTATTCTCCATTAGCCCAGTGGGCAGAGATTTAGACGTTATTTCTTTGACATGTGACCTTGGTAATTCCGAGAATGATTGCAACAGTAGAGACTCCTGCGATGAGGCAGAGTCATCCATGTATTGGTCGCCATTAGTAGTGTGCGTAGACAAATCTGGGAAGCATAAATTTGGTGTCAAAGAGAGACGCCTCTCAGTGTTCTGAATAGCATCCGCTACAACATTTATGGTTTTTTGGAGCATTTTGTCTATAGCGGTTATAGTGGGCAAAGGTGTACTCACTGTTTTAAGTCTGCTAGTTGATCTTGTAGCCATCGGTGTTTTTAGCGTTTTGGTCATCCTTAAACAGTGAATGATGCCCCGTTCTCCGTGTATGGATTATAGTGGATGTGGCTTGAGGGTCCTGACAGACGTGCTTAGGGGGGTGGCCCGACCCGGCCACCTCGCGCCCCTGAGGGCCACAGAGGGCCCGCCCTTTGCCCGGGCTTCGCCCCGGGCGCTCCCGCGCGCTCCCGCGATGCGGGGGTGACGCTTCCTTTATGCGCCGCCTGGCGCGATGACAAGGCGGCTGGCGCCGCTAGGCCTGCTGGGGGGTGTAGTTTAGAGTCCCCCTCCGGTCGGCAGCCGCAGTTCTTGCTCCAACGCGGCGGCGGGAGGGGGACACTGCAGACAGCAGACAGGTAGACTTTAGGGGGTCTGCTCACCCTCGTTGGTCTCCTCGTTAGGGTTCTCTTCTCCTCTGAAGCAGGTCCGGTCAATTACAGCGCGTCACCCGCTCAGCCGGGGTGACGCTTCCTTTATGCGCCGCCTGGCGCGATGACAAGGCGGCTGGCGCCGCTAGGCCTGCTGGGGGGTGTAGTTTAGAGTCCCCCTCCGCTCGGCAGCCGCAGTTCTTGCTCCAACGCGGCGGCGGGAGGGGGACACTGCAGACAGCAGACAGGTAGACTTTAGGGGGTCTGCTCACCCTCGTTGGTCTCCTCGTTAGGGTTCTCTTCTCCTCTGAAGCAGGTCCGGTCAATTACAGCGCGTCACCCGCTCAGCCGGGGTGACGCTTCCTTTATGCGCCGCCTGGCGCGATGACAAGGCGGCTGGCGCCGCTAGGCCTGCTGGGGGGTGTAGTTTAGAGTCCCCCTCCGCTCGGCAGCCGCAGTTCTTGCTCCAACGCGGCGGCGGGAGGGGGACACTGCAGACAGCAGACAGGTAGACTTTAGGGGGTCTGCTCACCCTCGTTGGTCTCCTCGTTAGGGTTCTCTTCTCCTCTGAAGCAGGTCCGGTCAATTACAGCGCGTACAGCATGGACTCATGAACATGGTTTTAATGTAACACAAAAACCATTGGATTTTTTACAAAACAACAATTAGGGTACATATGATAGTCACATTAACAATCTTGAATGGCATAAGTGGAAGCCCGTACATACTATTTGGACTTTCCAAGAGTTTTACAAAAAAATATTTTGAAAAGGGGGTGTGGGGGGGGGGAAGAGGGGAGGGGTCTAAATGAACCCATATTCATTGCAAACAATAGATAACAGCTGTATGATTACATTCATGTTAGCTATCTGCAAAGGTTATTTACACATGTACGAAATTGTAATTCTGTTATTCGCTTGCTATCCTAACAGTACTAACATGTTATAAGGCTTATATCGTGATTTTCGCATCTATGGTGTGTAACACAGGTCTGTATGTGTTCCATGGCGGCTGAGGGCCCCTACAGTGTTAGAATTACAGTCTACTCATTTGTACATGTCTCTTCTTGTTCATTGAGGCCTCGAGTTCCTTGAAGTTTAGTTGATTAGCGTAGGTTAACATAGGTTTTCGAATTACATTACCAGCTAGTAGCCTGCCTTACATAATAGCCCTTTCCTGACCAACACGATCAGGTACACTATAGAGCAGCGTGGCTCAGTGGTTAGAGGCGGCAGACCCGGAAGCTGAGATCGGCCGTGGACCAGGGTTCGATTCTCCGCCTCGGCGGGTCTCGGGCTCAAAAATTCCACGGACTCGACAATTCTCGCTCCGGTGCCTACTCGACTCACGGGGTCACACTCTGCAACTCTGGGCAATAGCTTGCTTAATCTCCACTACGGCCCCTCGCGGCGGGATGCCTGGCTTTCACCTTGTGGATACCCTGCCGGGGTATCTCACAGGGGAATACCAGGACGGGTTCCCTAAGCAAGCGCCTTGATACCTTCGGGTGATACGTGCGCTATATAAGTCGCAATACATTTACATTTACATTTACATGTTACCACCTCTCTGGTAGGGGACCACTTTTTCCAGTACTATCCATTTCATTTGTTCATGCGTGTGTCCCAGTGTAGAATAGTGGTCCACCAATGGTGCCCCTTGTACTTTGCACCTTATTCTACTCTGGTGTTGTAGGATTCTGTTCCTTTCTTTTTGGGTTGTCTGGCCTATGTAGATCAGTAGGCATGGGCATCTTATCGCATATATGACATTTTGACTGTTACAGTTCGTGAAGTGACTGAGTGTATATGTCTTCCCACGGTGTGTGACCGTTGCCAGTTATTGCATATTTACATGCTTTACAGCTGCCACATGTTTGATGTCCAGTGATGGGGGAGACCTAACTGGGATCTGGTGTCTGGTGCCGGTGTTGTTTCTAGAAATGAAGACACAACGTAATCTTTAACATTTTTAGCCTGCTTGAATGAGAGAGCATGGGGACTTCTGGTATTCCGATTTCTGGGCCAGTATTTTTTGATTACTTTATTTATTTCATGGCTCCTCGTATTAAAGGTGGTTACACAAATTAACTTGTCAATGTCTCTGTTTTTTGGTTTTACTTCGAGTAAGGTCTCTTGTGGTCTGTACCAGGCCCTTTTCCTGGCTCTTTTGAGGAGCCCCCTAGCTCATTTGCTTATGCATGGCCCATACACAGCGGATTCAGACCCAGGACCTCAAAGGGCAGTCTCCCTAGCCACTGCATGAATATATAAACACTCGAGTTCACATGATCGCCAACCCTAGCAATTTAGCAGCATGACGACAGGAGATTCCAGTACTAAATCCTGGACCCCCCTCTTTCAGGCGCTCGCCACGGTGGCCCCGCCCTTCATTATCTTCACACCGGCTTGTGTTGAGGATCCTAAATAAAGACTTACGGTAGGCTTAACCCTTTCCACAGCATCCTGTATGACATACAACACTCCAATAGAGTTTAGACGTGAGTTTTACCTTACCTGTTTTTTAGAAATTTTGCGTAGTCCACGCTGCAGGAGTTAGTCGGCCGACAATCTCCTCCTCAAAAGGTCAAGAACTGTCGAATGGTACACCTACTACCATTGAGGTGAACAAATAAGGTTTTCAATACTCTCCTCCTGGTTTTTAACACTGACACACACTAGGCCCTGACCACATTTCAATTTACATTCATAGGCTGTCCTACCATATTCCAGTCCTGATTAAGACCCGCTATTGATGCACATAAATCAGCGCATTCCATCTAGGGTCGAAACGTCGACGTTCTGTATGTATCCGTCTGCACAGAGTCCCAAGGAACCTAAGAAATAATGTATCCGCCTGAGACTACTGTAATGTACAGTGGATATTTTGAATGTACTGATTTGTGTAATTGTATGATTTGGTTTGTATTTGTTTAACCATTTTTAACACTCAGTCACCAGTCATGACTCACTCACTCAATGCATTCCTAGTCTATGTTTTGTCTTGTTTTGGACAGCTTGTTTAAATACAGTTTTGGAATTAATCCGCCAAAAGGCTAAATACTAAAGATTTACCTCTTCTTCCACTGTGGTCAGTGTTTTTGTTGTTGTTTTCTTGATATATTCTTTCTGGATATATCATTCATAAGCTATATTGTTCCTGTGTATGTATTCAATACGTCTTTCAATTCAATTGTATCCCCAACAGAACTAATTTTATTGTTTATTTCCCTCACCCTGGTTCTGAGGGTTACTGGGTTACCCCATTACTTCTAATGGCACCCAGATGCTAGCCTGCCTGAAGAGAGAGGGAAGGAACCTGCCAGCCCTGAAAGAGGATTGTTTTTTCACGGGGAACCCAAATCAGTGAGACCCTGGTGCTGATGGAGTCAGCCAGAATAAATAGAATGGAAAAGAGTGATCTCCATGCCCAGGTGTTGTCAGCAGACCATCTCCTATTCACGGGTACCATAGCATTCTAGCTGCCCACTGCCACTGCGCCATGGATTGTGGGTGTAGTTGGTCCTGTGCTGCTGTGACTCAAAAAACTATGATAACTGCTGACCTTTTACCGCTTTGACCCAAAGAACTGTGACCGTGGCTGATACTGCGCTGCTCTGTCTCAAAGAACTGTTACGGCTGCACTGCACTGCTACATCTCATCAAAAGACTGAAATTTACCCATGTGCCACTGGCCCTGAAGAGTCTAAGGCCTGGTCTGAGCCACTTTCACTGAAGAGTATAGTGCACTGAGGCGGGCCTGTGCGAAGCCTAGCACCCAGACGCTGTGACGAGATCGACCACTTGTGGCTACCTCGGCTCCACAATGCATGTTTTGCCAACTCCAAAGGCTCTCCATCATCTACTCCTGCTGCCGCTCTTCGGCCGCAACCTTGCTGCAGATGGAGGAAGCTGCGTTAGAACGGCAGTGTGTATGCTATCTGAGAAGTGGGAGAGGGGCTGCGTGCTACCACTGGCTGGCTGCCACCTAGGAGGGCTTACCGTGGTGAATGAAAGACTGCATTAGCTTTGAAAGACTAACACACTGACAATTCATGAGGGGGGTAATGTGCACCTGAGACTAAATTCACGCTTTTACCGGCAAGGAAGAGAGCCTCCATTACCAGAAAGTAGGGGAACTTAGGGTTGAGGAATAGCAGGGTCGATTTAGGTGCAGCTAGCCCAATCATCCAATTCATTAAATTGTCCTTGACCATTATTGCATGTATAGTATTTAGTTTTGATGGGTATTAATATGCTTTTCTTTTTAAAGTAAAGCACTGAGCTGGATAATCAGGTATTGGAGTAGCTGCGCGCGGAACAAGTTGTGTTTTATTCATTCATTCATTATTGTGCTGTTGTGTGATTGTTGAGTTCTGAGCTCAAGCACGCCCCACCACCTCCCTGAGAAACCTGTGACTGCTCGCCATCGCTACCACTGAGCGTCAAGCATTGAAGGGGTTGTTCTTAGCCCAGTTTGCATAGGCACAGTAGGGGGGCTCAGGACAGGCAAATTATCCCAAATCCTACCGTTGAGGACCAGTTACCAGTGCCCATGTTTTAAAAAAAATATTCTAGTCCTTTTTAGTTTCTGTATCTTTCAGTGATTTACATTTCATTCAAAACATTTATTTGAGAGACATCCAGAAGTGCCTTCATTCTTGAGAAGCTACAGTAATAGTAATAATGATGATGATGATGATGGAGTGCGTTCCTACCTCTACCAGCTAAATCTCCAGAGGGTGCAGTAATAACACACTCAGTGATATTAGTCAGTGACATGTTTATTCTTCTTAAAATGCATGAAGGAATCAGTGGTGGCTGCTACCGCATGGGGGTGTGGAGGTCGGAGGAGGGGGTGGGAAGAAATAAATAAAAGCACTTACCTGGGTACGTGCCCTCCTCTCCTCCATCCTCTTCTACCGGCAGCACGGAAGCACACAAGCTCCCAGACTCCCCTGGCCAATCACAATGCTGCTGTCACCAGCATGAATTGTGATTGGTCTGAGCACCGTGGCTCGGCGCTCAGACAGGAATTGGCATCCTGTGCATGGTCTTCATCTGGCCTTGCAATACAGTCGGGTGGAGAATGCGCACTTAAGTGCCCAACCCTCCTCCCCCTGCTTTGACCAGCCCATCCCCGCCCCGCCCTCCAACCAACTGAGCCAGTACGGAAAAATAAAATGATAATAATATTGCGTTATTATCATTTTTTAACTGCTCAGTGAGCAGTAGGGCGACCCTCCAACGCCCCTAGTAGGAATAATACGTTTGCCACTGAAATGTCACCTTTAAAGTAATTTAAAAAAAAAAAAATGTTTTTCTGATACCTGTTGCGTATGCTAGTCAGTGCTGCAGGATCCCTTTTAAACAGCGCGTTCTGTTGATTCACATCTTCTGAACAACTTCCATATTCACAATTAGGTGTGCGTGTGCTACTTAACCAGTTATGATTGTCAGTACATTACAGGAGTTTTATTGGTCAGTACTGCACTGATTTTCTTATTTTTGTTCTTAGGCAACAACGACTTACCTGTGATCAAACTGGACACGGTTACGACAGCAGACTTCCTGGAGGTGATCGCACACACCAAGCCATCTGCGAAGAGCTTGAGCCACAGATACGCAGCCTGGCAGAAGGAGTTTGAGTCGGTGTGAGGAGCCGGGTGTACCAAAGAACTGTCGTGAACTGATCATCTACCTCTGCTCGCCCAGCTTGAACATTTGTCCATCTACTTCTAGGAGTGGGGCCGATCAGGAAAGAAAAGATGCAGGAAAGAACCGGATTGGCTGTGCAATACCACATGACTTGCTGGGCAAACCATACATATGGACAGATGAGGGAATGAAAACTTTTTCTATTCAAACATCTTCTATGAGATGAAGATTAAACCTGAAATTTTGGATCATCAGAAAAAAACACAATTTACATGGTGTCTGTCTTTTTGGTACCATGTATTCCTGCAAGGTTTCTGCAGGCAAGGAGGTGAATTTCTCAGAAAAGCATCACAACAGTACTTCACCTCCCCTGCCCCAGCTCATACACCCTCAAACTGAATCCTCAACAAGTGCTGGTGTGGAATTAGTACTCTTGAAAGTGGTCAGGTTGAGAACTTTGGTAATTGAAGTCCTCTCCACTGGTGCGTTTTCCTTGCACTGGCAACTGTTGAGCCCCAAACATGTTTACTCATCCGAGATCGTTGACCAGGCTCTGTGCTCATCCATTTCTGGGCTTCTCTGCTGTGGCGAATCAATTGAAGTTATTGTGATCTTGTCCGAATGGTGCCTATGTATGAAACCAATACATGTTTGTCTGGAAATGGACCGAGGTCACCAGCTTGTTTCATATACGCTACCAAAAAAATGCCCTCGGACCACTAATTACCGGAGGGAGGGTCCAATTGGAAACCTGGAGCTGAAAGAGTTTTTAGGAGGCTGTGTGGCTGGGACGTCCTCCTAATCCACGAGATGTACGCTAGTATTTAGTTTCCATGGATTCACGAGTGATAACATTGATTTCAATGATTTTGGTACCTTTGTGCAATCCCAGACTTTTGTGGATAAATGTAAGAGCCAGAAAACCAGCTACCCATTCAGAGGTTAAGTAAAGGTTGGGAAGCATTAGCACACTTCCACTAGTGAAAACAATATGTTATTTCAACCAGTACATCTACCCATTTCACTGTGTTTCTCTGGTATAATAGGGTGAACAAGTCATAATTGAAAAAGATTGGAAAGTACAATCAAGAACTCCGTATCACCAGAATGATATCACTGGAGTAAGCAACATCATGTATCTTTTTACACTTGCCCTCTGACATCACAGGAAGTCATATCAGATAAGATTGTTACCCCTCATGACATAACTGAGTGTGATATCACATGACCTTTGGCCTGATGGCATCACAGGATTTGACATCACTGACGTATAAAAAAGAGCAAAGTAAAAAAAAAAACATAAGAATGCAATCAGATGTAAGTCTATCTTCATTATCATTCATATAATAGCGTGGATTCTGTCGCAATGTGCCAGGTGGCTGAGCCGAAACTCAAGTGACCAGTTGCACCCTCAAATGCCGAGACAGAGTTACACAGACATGAGTATAGTTTCATGTGCACAGGCTTGACCATCTTTTACCAGACACAGCTTCAAATGCCCAGGCTCTGCCTGAATGGTCCAGATAAAAATGGTATATGCTTAGGTTTTAAGTGTTCTGGGCAGCCTCATGGTGAGAAATCCAGTTTGCGAGGTCCAATGGCAATTAGTAATTACTGAACCCCAAATGCATCTTTGAGGGCTTTTAACCTCTGCTGTCCTAGGGCCATCACAGCATATAAACCCTCAAACTGGGGACCAAGTACCCAGTGGCGGCTGGCCTCAACAGGAAGGGCAAGGGTGGACGCACGCTTAAGCAAAATTAAAATAAATCAAAATAAACAGACACATTCAAATACCTGAAAACAGGACCTCCTGCTCCAGACCTGTCGGGCTGCAGCCCGGCCACCAGGAAACTCCCTTGACCAATCAGGGAGCTGCTCTCACCAGCATGAGAGCAGCACCCTGATTGGATTGAGTGTCCTCTCTCCCGGCTCCCAATGGCTCTGGAGGCTTGCACTTACTCTAATCCGGCTGATTTAAGACAGCTGGGTTAGAAGTTTCAAAGTGCGCATTTCTGGCTGGTTGTCGCAAGGCATGTGCACTTTGAAAAGAGCTGAGGCAACCCACCCTCCTGCCAGCCCCTGCTGCTTCCATTCAGCAGCATCCCCACCCCCGTCCTGATGCTCTTTCAGGATGGGAGGATGTCATGAAAAATAAAATGTTAATGATTAATTACCATTTTATTATTCATCTCGGTGCTCGGGGGCAATTGAGTGGGGGCGACACTCCGAGGGGGCTGCCCCTGCAAGTACCCCTTTCAACACTTGACTCTCAGGAGGGCGGGTAGTGTAAGGCTGACTCGAGGAAATACCATTGGTTTGTAACTCAGACCTGAGTAAATCACTGCAATAACGTATAGTAATTAAATAACCAGGCAGTTCTTTTACTCAAAAAGGAAAGTGATTTTAATGCAAAAATAACTATGCAATACATTACACCTTTACATAAATAAATAGATACCTTAACGATTTATCACAAGAGACAACTCCCCACTAAAACCTTTATTCCAGCTATCTATGAGGTACCATGTCACAATGTGTGCGCCAGCAAGTCCCAAGCTGGAAAACCAGCAATACACTTAAGTAGGTTTATTGTAACCACATATGGCTTGTCACAGTAGCGCAGGTTACTTCTGCAGGTTTTGTCAAGATTTTCAAAAGTCAAAAGAAAGGCCTGGATCCTTTAACAATCACTTTTGATCATTAAAATTTCAAGTCTACTGGCTTTATCATGGCTAATATCCTAGAAAGAGGTACTTTAAATAACTCAGGCCGCTGGCTTCGATATTCACTTGTATACCATTCTATAACCAACGCCTACAGCCTTAAATATTGACAATTATCCTCTCGCTGGGAAGACAAAAATACCCTTCACTCAAGACCTGTTACTTTGTTAATGGCTCAGGGGCTGTAGCTCGCAGGCTACTTAGCGGCTTATTTATGAAAAAGTCACGCAGTGCAGGAAGTCACCTTGCTGCACTGCGTGACTGGAAAAGGGAAGGAATGCGCCATTTTTAAAAGAATACAGAGCATTACTGTCCTTGTCCCTGCGCTGGCGCCATTTTGGCTGCCTTACGCCAACGCAGGCACCCTGGTGTCTTGGTTGCATTCAGGATTCTTTTTGTGCAGGAAGTGGCACCTTCCTGCACAAAAACAATCCCGAGAGGCATATTCCTCAAACGCAGCACACATAGAAAGAAGTAACGAGGAGAAATAAAGATGTTTCTCCTCGTTACACCTCTACTGAGAAGGCAGATCTTTTTGGTGCATTGTCAGGTTTACCAGTTCTGGTAATACTGGGAATGGGTCAAAAACCATGGGAGTTGCGTGGGAACACCCACACAGCGCCCAGGGAACGCCTTTCTTAGGGCAGAGTAACGTAATGCAGTGATTTGCTCTGCTTTGTGTTACTCCAGATTTATGAGACCACTCAAGGCCACGCAAAGTGGCTGTGTGGCTTTATAAATCTCATTTTTGGGTTGCATCACGCTTGCACCACGCTGCGTGGTGTTAACTTTTATATCTTATGCAGGTGCTTTATATTTCTTTTCATGCAGGTGCTCCTCCCCACTGAGACTGGCTGGTAGGCTCCAGAGCCTGTGTGGTCCGACCAGGTCCTCCACCTGCCTGACACTGCTCTCCTATGCCGAGCGTTGGAGCCGGTTTCTCTATGTCTCTCCGCACTTTTTATGTTGTTAGTTGCCTAGCAACAGAGATGCCTTCGTTGGCAGTGCGGGACACAGGAAACAAGGCAAACTGTGCTTCTGGTGTTCAGGGTAAACCAACCACCCACAGGGCTACTATGGAGACGCAGGGGAACTCCCCTATGACAAGAGGAAACCTATTCTGGCTTCTTTGGAACACTGAGAAGTGGCGGGTTCCTCCAGCAAATGTAAAAGAAAGTGTGGGAAAACATGCATCCTTTAGCTTCCTCTCAGCCTCTGGCTCTACTGCTTCCTCCTCATCGCACAGGACCAGTTTAGCTTCAGGGCTACGGGCTTGCCCTCCTGTTCTGCCCTGAGGGCCTCATTTATGAGGTTTTGACGCAGGGCAGTGCTACATGGAATCTTGCTTCGCTGCCCTGCATCAAAAGAAAAGGACAGGAATGTGCCATATCTATAATATACGGGACATTCCTGCCGTTTTCTCCAGCGCTGGTGCACTATAGGCTGCTATGCGCCAACGCAGGTTCCCTTGCGCCAGGGTGCAAGGGTGCCTGTGTTGCGTGGCTGGTTGAATTGGTGCAGGAAGGGAGACCATCCTGTACAAAGAAAATCAATTAAGGTGATATCCTCGTTGTATGTGTGCTGCTGAATGCAACACACATAGAAAAAGGAAAAAGCAAGGAAAAATGAAAACATTTGTCCTCGTTGCACCTCCCTAACGGCACCACCGGGGTGGTGTTAGATTCTGACGCAGTCCCAGGTTTATGATTCCTCGTGAATCTGGGAATGCTTCAGTTTCCATTGGTGTTGCGTATGAACACCCACAGCAACACCCATGGAATGCCCCTTTCACACCGCGTTCTGCGTGCAAGGGGCCCATATTTACAAGACCATGAAAAGCCACGCAAATATGCTGCAGCAAATTGTGCCACCGGAACATCCAAAAAGTGATGTTCCGGCGATGCAAAAGTGCTGCAAAGGAGGCCCAGATCTCCTGACCTGCGGTCTTCCTCTGCAGTACCCCATAGATGGTCCATGGCTGGTACCTCCATACTCAGCCAACCAGGGATGGACCCTCTTGCATAGTGACTGTACACAACAACAAGAACTGCATGAACTCTACAGTATAATCTGCCTGTTTGACCATCACAAATGTTATAGTTGTAATTTGCACTTTTATTCTGTTTTGTTGCTATGCGAATATATAGACACCTGGATGATGTCATTACTGGAAATAAGATATTATATTTCCTAAAAGTTTAGAATACTTATAAATGTATTTAATGTTCACCCTTTTCCCTTATCTCCGTTTTTATTTTCATGCTTGTTTACTTTATTTATTTGTATTTATATACGACTATTTCTATAGATATATATGTATCTATGTAAAATGGTAGCATTCTGCTTAAGCTTAAATGCACTTGTATATTTCTCTTGTATATTATTTTTACTTATAATATAGCTCAAAAACGTTAAAAAAAGGTGAGCATTACTCAAAAGTGGCATGATTTAATCAACCAAGGAGATGGGAGGAGCTTCTTGTCCTTTCATGTGGAAAACATTGCCTGGAAATGGCATTAGGCTGCTTGCAGTTTTCAGGACTTGTACAGCCGAAGGTGTCATGGCACTAAGAAGAGAAAACAGGCCAAAAGAATGCGTAAACAGTCACAACAGAGTACAAGATAACTTACAAAAGGATACAAATAGAAAACTAACCATATGCATATGCATTCGTTTGAGGCTGTAATAGAGAAACCATTATAGCAACATTTCCAGTGTTTATTTTGCAGAGTCACTGTACTAGAAAGAGCGACTTTCTATGGAAAATATAAGTTGTTGGCTTTACTCTGCTCTTGCTATCTTAGGAAAACTGGGGATATATGTTATGGGGCTGGCAGATACAAAATCAGCCCATGCTATAAAGACATGTTTAGTTGTTTTCGGGAAATATGGAGGAAAACTTAATGTGTGTGTTGTACACTGGCAGCTTATCTCAAAGCAGAATGCTGATTTAACAGATATTCACAAAGCCTTTCTTAACCAATAGTTGGCAATCAGTCAGTAAATGTATTTGTAAAACTGCCTGGAGGACTTATTAAATTAGTGAATGTGCGAAATTGGATTACTCGTTGAGGGGGTGAAACCCTACTCAAGCAGCAAGCACAACCCATGTCAGTGTGTGGCACAAGCAAACCCCAAATTAACATGTACTCAACCCCTTGGTAGCCTGGCACAGAGCAGTAAGGTTTAACTTAGAGGCAATATCTAAAATATTTATGCAGCACTTCAGACAGTAATTAAGTGGAAACAAAACACAAATAAAATCCCATGCCAATTTAGAAACAGTGAGCAAACGTTGTTTAAATGAATCAAGAGCAAAGCAACAAAAAATGAATCAGTAGATTCAAAGGTATGCGATTTTAAAGATTTTAGTGAAAATAGCGTCATAAAGCGCCCCCTGTGGATATCTGGTCGTGGTAATAAGTTGAAGCTGACGCGATAGAGTGCAGGATGCCTACAGGCACCTACTAAGGCCTGCTGAACAAGAGTACCCTAAATGCTGGTTGTGGAGCGTTGCGATATCCCATGCTGAGAATGCGTTGCGCTGCCAAAACGATGAGTTGGTTCCGAGGAGCTTCGAAGCAGCAATGCGAGGTCCTGCATGGTAGTCGAGGATCCTATCAATGAGGGCTTATGACACGAATTCCAGCATCGGGGATGCGTGCCGAAGTCAGGGTGATGTGTCGGTTCTTAGGAGCTGTGATAAGAGAAACTGTCAATGAGGGAGTTGCGATGTAAAGACCTGCGTCAGGAAGGCGTCATGCACCAGTGGTTCCGATAAGGGTTGCGAGGTCGATGTGGAGTCTTTGAGCTGGGAAAATCCTTACAGCACAGTCGATGCATCTTTCCTGCTTGGGGTTCTCCATGCAGCAGAAGAGATGCTGCGGATCCATAGATGGGATGGTAGTGCACCTTCAGGCCCATATCTAAGAGTCCAGGACTGGGGTGGCACCATTTGGCAGGGTAGAACTCACAGATGGCAGAGTCCAGGTCCTGGGTTCAAGGTGGTTGGAGCATTTTGTTCCTGAGGCTCTAGTCAGGAGGCAAGCTTGGTTGGATTCACTCTGGGGTCGTGGTTCAATAGCTGCAGGTCCAGTCCTTCTCACCCAGGCAAAAGGGAAGCAGGTCCTTCAGAGCAGCAGTCCAGCAAGGTGGCAGTCCTTCCAGCATCACAGCAGTCCTTCTTACTGGCAGGTCCAGAAGTGTACTGAAGAATAGTTGTATGGGGTTCAATATTCAAACCTGGGCCTTCCTTTGAAGTGGGAAGCTTCTAGGGGTTTCCCTTTGAAGTCTTCAGGTATCCTGCTTTCCCTCTCCTTTCTCCAGACTAACTAAAGGGGGTATGCAGCCCTTTGTGTGGAGGCAGGGACAGCCTATTCAAGTATATGTAGGGCTGTGCCCCCCCATCCTATCAGTATGACCCATCCAGACACACCAAAGCTCTTTATTGTGTGTGGCTGCCTAGGAGGAATACACAAATTTCAGCTTCACCCAGTCGTGTGACCTAGAGACAGACTTCAGGCACTAAATGGCTATTGCAGAAAATGCATACTTTCTAAAAGTGGTATCTTCAAAATGGTAATTTAAAATTTGTCTTCACCATGAGAGGATTTTTCATTAGAATTCCAAAGACACCAAACATGAAGAAGGTACCTGCTTCCATTTGATATCACTCATTAAATGTAATAAGGGGATGTGATTCTATAGGAGAGGTAGGCCTCGCAGTAGTGATAAATGAATTTAAGAGATTTTTACTAACAAGGCAAGTAAAACTAAAAAGAACATGTCCAACTTTTAAATACGCTGCCTCCGGCCCTCTGGGCTGTCCAGGTGCAACTCTAGGGGTGACTTATGTGTATTAAAAATGAAGGTTTGAATCTGGCAAAAGATGTGTTTTGTCAGGTTGAACCGGCAGTTTAAAACTGTACACACACAGGCTGCAATGGCAGTCCTGAGACATGTTTAAAGTGCTACATAAGTGGATGGCACAATCAGTGCTGCAGGCCCACTAGTAGAATTTAATTTAGCTATGGGTGCAGGTAGTGTTACTAGGGAATTACAAGTAAACTAAATAAGCCAATTAGATATATGCCAATTCTACCATGTTTTAAGGAGAGAGCACAAGCACTTTGGCACTGGTTAGCAGTAGTAAAATGTGCGTAGTCCTATAGCCAGCAAAAATGTAGTCCGCAAAAGAGTGTTGAAAGCAAAATGTTAGGAAGAAAACTGCAGATGATGCTTGTTCTAACAGTGATCATTAATAAACGAGTGATTATTAGAAATAAACAACCTCTGAGCCTTTTTTCTGCACCATACAAAGCCACTGAAATGTCAACAGAGATATAAGCAGTCATAATTAACATTATTTGACAGAGCCAATAGGGTTAACTTTTAATGTCTATAATGTCTACACAATATAGTCAGAACTATTATTTTTAACAATGCTTGCACTTCAAATTATAGTTGGAGACACAGGACTTCGGTAGCCTGCTCCGAGTAAGTGGCATCCACTTCTGCAGCTGCAATGGGTCAACTGCAGTGTTTGCTCTGTGCGCTTACAATACTATAAGATCATGACTCTTCAGCTTCGGTTTGTCTTTTTGCCCTGCCAGACACCCAGGGGCATATTTATGAGCCCTTTCTGTCAACCTTGCACCCTACAGCGTGGTGCAATAGTGACACAAATGAAAAATGAGATTAATGAAGTGACGCAAGGCCACCGTGACCCTTTGCGGCTTCAAAAATCTCGAGTAATGTAATGCAGCGCAAGTCACAGCGTTGCATTACTCTGCGCAAGGAAGGCATTTCCATGGGTATTCGCAACATTCATGGATTGTGACACATTCCCAGATTTAAAAGACCAGGTAAACCTGGAACTTCACCAAAAAGATACACCTCCCCAGGAGAGGCGTAATGAGGAGAAATATCTTTATATCTAAAAGAGACTATTAGTTAGAGATTCCTTACCTTAGAATTACCCCCAGGCGTCAGACTGGATCTGTTGTATTTTTTCTCAGCAGTACCGCTGCGCGTAGGTAGGTGGCATCGGTCGACTCCGCGTTCCTCGTCAGGATTGTCGGGATGACGACGCGGTACCAACTTAGATGCTGCACATGCGCGCTGACATCAGTTATTTCTTTTTCCGCACCAGGCAGCGCAGATCCGGAGAGAGCGTGCCCCTCCGTCTCTTTTTGACTAACTCGTTTTCAAATTTTATCGATATCTTTTTTTAGTCTTTCGACTCCTGGTGTGTGAAGGATGTCCCATCCTTGTACAGGCTTCAAGCCTTGTGACTCCTGTCACGAGTTGATGTCCGTCATGGATCCGCACCTCGCGTGCCTCTGGAGCCTAGAGCGTGACAACGACCCAAAGTTGTGCTACGACTGTCGGGCCATGAACCTGAAGTCGTTGTGGGAGAGATCCCGAAAGCTTCTGTAGGCCCAGCAGTCGGCTCCGCACCGCCCGACGTTCACGGCGAGAGGGAGGTCGCAGGACCGGCCGTGGAGCCATCACCACTCTTCATCCAAGTCTTCGTCATTGGGTAAGTCGAAGCATAAGAAGAAGGCGAAGAAGCATTGTCGCTCTTCGTCTTCACCCCATCTGTCGGCCAATGCGACGCCAGACCTGGAGGGTCTTCGCTCTCCGGCTCCGCCTCTGTAGCCTGCTTCTCGGATGGCTCTGCACTTCCCTCCCTTTCGGGGAGCCGGAGCGTCCCCTGCCCAGCTTCGACCTTTCTATGAAGAGCTTCATGGCATCTTTGGGCAGTCCAACTCCCCCGGCTCGCCTTCGGGCCCTGATGTCTCGACTGGGAGGCCTAGGCTTCTGAGGCTGGCAGCTTCGGCTCCGGAACCGGAGGCCCCCCCAGGATCCAGGCCTGGATCCGGATCGGTGCCGGTCAACCTCACGGTACCTTCCCCTGCACCGATTCCAGTAACGATGCCCCTGATGCCGGCTGTGCCCCCAGCTGGCGACGACCCCAGCCTCATCCCCGATTTGGACATAGAGCTGGACCGGCGCCGACCGGTAATTTTGTAACACTGTTCTTTGCTGGTGTTCGTTTCCGCCCTGACTGGCAGCCAGAGGAAGGTGAGGAGGACTGGAGGGGTCTGTTGACCCTCTAGCAGTCCAGCTGGAAGAGCTGGACTGGAGAGAGGAGTTGGGTGAAGCCAGTGGTCTGGATACCTCCCCAGACCTTGGTATGCTTTCTCTCCATACCGTGGCTACGGAGGAGGGAGCCTCCTACACTGTGGTGTTGCGTAGGGCGGCTGAGGCCTTGGGCCTTGAGCTTCCTATGGTGGCAGTCAAGACTAACCTCCTAACTGATGTGCTTCAGCCAGCAGCAGCCTCTTCAGAGCTCCTGCTGCCTTTCAATGAGGCCCTCACTGACATCCTACTGGGCACTTGGTCCAAGCACAGCACAGGGGCCCCTGTGGACAGGATGATTGCCCGATGACACTGCCCGGCGTCAGGTAACCCACTTTTCCTCTCCCAACACCCTACCCCCGAAAGCTTGGTGGTCCAAGACACATCCTCAAAAGGTAGCGCATTCCCTACAGCTCCCCAAGATAGGGAATCCAAGAAGCTGGACCATCTTGGGAAGAAGATGTTTTCTTCCGCCAGCTTAGGAATGCGGTCAGTGAACACTGCATGTCTCTTGGACCGTTACACACACACACACGGTGTGGGAACCGGTTGCACAAGTGCTGTTACAGTGCCCGGAGGAGGCCCGTCCCATGCTCACCCGACCTGCTGCTGAGGGTCGAGATGCAGCAAAGTTCACCATTCGGTGTGGGCTGGATACCACAAACTCTCTGGGTGGACCTGTTTCCATGTCGGTATCCCTGAGGCGCTAGGCCTGGCTGAGGACCTCTGGATTCTCTGGGGATGTCCAATCTACACTTTTAGACATGCCCTTTGATAGTGGTCACTTGTTTGGTGACAAGGTGGACAACGCACTTGAGACAGACATATCCTTGTGCCTCGCAGTCTCTTGTCATCCCATGCAGTCTGCCTTTCGCCCCTTTCGTGACAGCAGAAGGGGTGCCTCATCACGTTCCACCCAGAGCCACAGGCCCGTGCAAGCTGCCCAACCTCTGCGTGGCTGGGGACGTGGGACCTAGTGTCGTGGGTCTGGGGGCCAGAGGGTGGGCCAGTCCACCAATGCCCCCCCTGCAGCAGCCTCCAAACCCTCCTAGTCCGACTTTTCAGGGCCACCAGTTGCTAGTGGGCGGAAAGATTCACCATCACCTCCCCCGCTGGCACAACATCATGTCAGACAGGTGGGTTTTGCAGATAGTTTGAAGGGGCTTCTCCCTCCCCTTTGAGATTACCCCTCCCTCCATGCCACCAGCATTCCATCGCATGTCAGAGGATCATTTGGCCCTTCTCCATCAGGAAGTTATAGCCCTCTTGGCCAAGGATGCTATTAAATGTGTCCCTGGCCAGAAGTAGGTTGTGGTTGCGACTCCCACTACTCCCTAGTACCCAAGAAGGGAAAAGGCCTGCGTCCTATCTTAGACCTCAGGGACGTCAACCGCTTCCTCCAGAAAGAGTTCAAAATATTAACCTTGGCTCAGGGCTTGTCTGCCCTCTACTCTGGAAACTGGATGGTATCGCTGGACTTACAGGACACTTACTTTCACATCACTGTCTTGCCTGCCCACCGGCATTACCTATGGTTCACGGTTGGCCACGAGCATTTCCAGTTTACCGTGCTCCCCTTTGGCCTTACCAGCACCCCTCGGTGTTCAGAAAAAGTGTTGGCGGTGGTCGCAGTTCATCTGCGATGATCAGGGGTTCCAGTCTTCTCCCTATCTCGACAACTGGTTGTCGAAGGCAAGCTCACCCCAGGCTGTCGTCTCCCACCTCCAGGCTACGGCGGACCTCTTGCATTCGCTGGGGTGCACAGTCAACGTGCCGAAGTCGCACCTGAACCCCTCTCAGAAGCTCCTTTTCATCGGGCGGTTCTGAACACACCGCAGTTTCGGGTCTATCCTCCTGAGCAGCGAGTCCGGGATATTCGGGCTATGATACCGATGTTCCAGCCTCTATCCTAGATTTCGGTAAGAATGACCCTGAGGGTGCTGGGCCTCATGGCCTCCTGCATCTTGCTGGTGGATCATGCCTGGTGGCATAAGCGGGCTCTGCAATGGGACCTGAAGTTCCAGTGGGCGCAGCATCACGGTAATCTTTCCGATGTCGTCCAGATCTTGGAGGGGACTGCACGTCAGTGGCAGTGGTGGCTCACAAACCAGGATTGGGTCAATGGCAGATCTCTTTCCCTTCCCCAGCCAGAGTTCACAGTGGTGACAGATGCGTCACTCATGGGATGAGAAAACCCCATATGGGAGAGGCGGAGATCAGAGGCCTCTGGTCTCCGGCAGCGTCCGGGCTCCACATCAACCTTCTGGAGCTTAGGGCGATTCGTCTAGCACTGTAGGCATTCGCAGGTGTTCATGATCAACACCTCCGCCATGTGGTACTGCAACCAACAAGGCCGTGTGGGGTCGTGGACCCTATGTCATGAGGCCCATCGTCTCTGGACATGGCTGGAACATCAGGCATGTCCCTGGTGGTTCAACACCTGGTAGGCTCCCTGAAGGCCAGAGCGGGCGAACTTAGCCTCTGGTGCATGATGGATCACGAATGGCATCTTCACTCGGAGGTGGTGCAAGGTCTCTTTCAGCAGTGGGGAGAGCGTTGGTTAGATCTATTCGCCACTGAAGAGAACACACAATGTCAGCAGTCCTGCGCGTTGAAGTTTCCAAGGCGGCACTCGCTCTGTGATGCTTTTCATCGCGAGTGGAATTGCGGTCTTCTATACGCCTTTCTGCCTATACCACTTCAACCCAGAGTGCTGAAGAACATCAAGCGCGACCGGGCCCAAGTCATTCTTGTGGCTCTGGACTGGGCATGAAGAGTCTGGTAGCCTGAGCTCTTGAACATAGCCATTGATCCTCCGATTAGACTGCCTCTTCGGGAGGTATTTCTGTCGCAGCAGCAGGAAATGGCCCTCCACCAGTACCTGTCCAGCCTCCACCTCCTTGCGAGGAGATTGAGCGGCGACAGTTGACAGCTTTCAAGCTCCCTCCCGAAGTCTGTATTGTCATCTTGACAGCCAGGGGTCCCTCCACTAAAATGGTATACGCCTGTAGATGGAACAAATTTGTGTCAGGGTGCTCAGCAAATGCTGTGGATCCCCTTTCTGCCCCTCTTTCTGAGGTTCTCCTCTTCATACTTTCTTTGGCCCAACAGGGTTCTGCTTTGGGCAGCCTTAAAGGCTACCTTTCTGCCTTTCTTTGCCTTCCTGATCAGCCGTTTCAAGTCGCCTATTGTATAAAGGTTTCTAAAGGGAATTACTCACCTTTTTCTTCCTATTCCTTTCGTAATGCCCCAGTGGGACTTGAACCTTGTCTTAACTTAATTCATGTGCACTCCTTTCGAGCCACTACATAATTGTCCTCTCAGACTTTTGACTTTAAAAACAAACTGCCTTTCTGGTTGCCATCACCTCTGCTCGCAGGGTGAGTGAGCTTCAGGCTCTATCTTCCAAACCTCCTTTCCTTGTTGTCCATCTTGACAAGGTTGTTCTTCGAACTAGGCCTTCTTTTCTACCCAAAGTGGTAACCTCGTTCCACATAGGACAGACCATCACTTTGCCCACCTTCTTCATGCCCCACATCCTTCCAAGGAGGAGGAAAGACTGGATCCAAAACGTGCGTTCTCATATTATCTGCATCGCACAAAACAATTCCGGTAGGAAGATTAACTCTTTGTTGGCAACGTGGGCGCCATGAAAGGTCGGGCCTTGCAAAAACAGACTATATCACAAAGGGTCGTCTTCGCATAAGATCTGTTATTCCTTGGTGAAGAGGGAACCTCCGGTTGGACTGCACACTTATTCTACCAGGGCGATGGAAGCCACTACTGCTTTGGGATGTGGAGTCCCCCTCAGTGACATCAGCCAGGTAAATACGTGGGCATCACTGCACATGTTCACTAAACATTACTGCCTGGATAGAGAAGTCCAGAGAGAAGGCGTCTTTGGCCGTTTGGTTCTCCAGGACTTTCTGGTATGAACTTTGTTCGCAGACCCACCTCCGGGGTTGGTATTGCTGGGGTATCTATTCTAAGGTAATGAATCTGTAACTAATAGTCTGTTTCAGTTGAACAAATTACTTACCTTCGGTAACAATATATCTGTAAGAGACATATATTAGTCTCTTACCACCACACCCATCCTACCCATTCTGCAAACTGACTTCTAGAGTAAGGCACTTCCTTTCAGGGCCCTAGTTTTGTGCACCAGTGGTCAGTGTCTTGCATGGCTCTGCACCTCTGGCGTGGAATGTCGTGTAAAAGAACAGACATCAGGGCGCAGGGACGGCGTCTAAATAGATACCACGACGATCACGATGCCGAACGCAGAGTCGACCTACGCCACCTACTGACGCACAGGGGTACTGCTGAGAAAAATTACTCCTGATCCAGTTTGACGCCTGGGTGTAATTCTAAGGTAAGTAATCTATTACTAATATATGTCTCTTACGGCTATATTGTTACCGAAGGTAAGTAACTTGTTCTTCTCCTTGCTTTTTCCTCTTACTATGTGTGCTGCTTTCTGCAGCACACATAGAAAGAAGAAAAGCCACAGGATTGTTTTGTGCAGGAAGGTGCTCAAAATCAATCCTGCAGCATTGTGCAAAGGTGCCTGTGTTGCATGGCGTTGGCGCTAGGCATCCCATAGTGCGCCAGCGCAGCGGAAAGGACAGGAATGCGCCGTATTGCCTTAAATATGGCGCATTCCTGCCCTTTCCCGGTGACGCAGCGCATCAAGGTGATTTGCTGCGCTGCACCACTTTTTCATAAACATGGCCTCCAGTGTTGTGGTTATGTCAGTGCAAACCCACACTGTTTCTATCTGAGACACTCTGCAAAACCAGATTCTGCACTCTTCTTTGTCTATTGGGGCAGACATAGTCCATAAAATATTGACAGCTTCTTGCAGTCTTTAACTCTGAAGGGTGCCTAGCTTGAACTTTGTTGTACTAAGCCTATTAATAGCACAGCTGACCCCACAGACCGTAGAGCTGATCAGAATTCTCTTCAGATAATAGGATCTGCGAAAACAAACTATTTTTGTGTCCAAATGCGGAGCAGATTTTTGGTATTTTTTTTACAAAAAACTGAAAAATCTGTTCTGCGGGTGCTCTAAAATAAAAGGGCAGATTTTAAGCCAAACATGGAAAACTCTCTCATCTTCTCATGCTTCTTTCTATGAACTGCAGTAGTAACGTCCAGTGAACTGCGATTTGCTACAGCTATTCTAATTGTATGCCCAGCACCCAATCAGAATGATGTTGCCACAGGAACCTTCGTGGATTGGTTACAAGGCGACAAGACCGAATTGCTGAAATAGCTGGTAGATTCAGTAATTAATTAAACCACAAATGTGGTGATGAAGGCAATGCAAACTGCCCAAATAAGTACTAATTGCATTTCTCCTCACCCCTACCCAAATCTTTGGGGGACCCTGAAACCCGTGAAAGAAATATTATTTAACTTTTAACAGATTTGTAACTTTGTGCTCTCCTTATGCAGTTTTCATCTATCTCTTTCAACTACCACAGTCCATGAGGAGTGTAACAAGACAGAGGAATAGCAGAGCATGTTTCAGGTGAACAGAGCAAGGGAGTCGGGTGTAAAACATGTACATTACCCGTAGCACCAAAATACCCTGGGACAGGAATGCTGCAGGGCAACAGAGCTCTTTATCCTTCTAAAGTCGAGAAGTTCATTCGTGTTAAAATTAATAATCATCACACTTGAACGGAGGGTAAACCAGTGCACCATCCTATGGTCCCCAGATGTGAGGTGGAGAGGCGAGTTCTAAATAATAGCGAACTGACTGAAGTAAGGTCCCTTTCCACTCCATAAAGAATTGTGGATGAGGGTTATTTACTGAATAACGGAGTGTCCACTTACATCCTGCCCTACCCAGAACTACTGAGGGCAGCCATCTTGCATCATGACCTCTACCGATGTGGAGCACCATGAACACCTCGCCTAAGAGCCCACATGGGGCAGCAATACCTCGTACTGCTGGTAGTCGTGACTGCTGGCAATGAAAAGTGGCGGGCGGTGGGGCAGCAGCTGGGTGGAGGGAGATTAATAAAAAAATGTAAACGTACCTGATGCTGGCAGCCACCTCGTGCCTCAGTGCTTCTCTGCTTCCTGCAGTCCCTGGGACACCATCAGAGATTCCCCATCCAATCTTTATGTTGCTCTCATGCTGCATGAGAGCAGCACAGGGATTGGCCTGAGAGGGCTGCTTTAACGCTCGCTCAGGCACAGGGAGTCTGTGCCGCTTCTCCATCCGGCTGTGGAATAGCTGGGTTGGGGAAACCTAACAGCGCATGTCTGTTTGGCCGGCTAAAGACAGCCAGCCAATCTGACATGCACAGTTATAAGTGCACGTCACTCCATTCCCGCTCTGTCCAATGGCCTGGCCCACCCCTCCCTGCACATGCTGGTCTCAGCAAGCAGCAGAAAAATAAAACTACGATAAAATAACTTTTTATTTTTCAGCTGCTGGCTCTGAGCCAGTGGGACGTCACTCCTTCGCCCTTGCAGAGGAGCCGCCACTAAGTCTGTTGTGCTGTGGGTCAGTGAAGTGTCCCAGCAGGCTGAGACATGGACGGAGCTAGGATGACAAGGCTCTACTGGCCTGAGATTAGGCCTAGTCTGGATTCTGCAAGAGGAAACAACCTTTGCATAATCATGGATGAATCATCTTGCATAAAAGAATAAACTAGTTGAGGCAATCCCAGCCAGCATAAGTAGCTTGCTTAATCTTCTATGGATCACAGGGCTTTAATGGGTATCCAAATCCTGGTCTTTGCCATTAACGGATACAATTAGATTCAGGTTTGAGAAAAATCAATTTGCCATCTCCCCCTCTCGAGCGGTAAACTTCTCCACGATAGACATGAAAGTTAAGTAGGCGTCCACAGAATCAAAGTCACTGGCTCTGGAGGTCTATTACGGAACATCTGCTTCACTATCGTTTGCTTTAATGAGTTTTCTTTACATTTCCATTTATAACAGATTTGACACTTTCAGTTCACTAAAAGGAGCATCAACCAGACATTTAATTTCCAGAGGATCTTTGTCATTTTATTGCATCCATTGCCATTCAGTGCTGTGTATGTTAGCACCGGGGTCCGCTGGTATGTTGGCAAAACTGCAGATTTCTCTTTAATAATATTACAAAGTTTTATTGAGAAATGGTTAGTTTTCCCCATGACGCTTCAACAGGAAATTGTTTTTTTTTAGACATGCTTCACAACAGTTCACTGCTCCATCTAATTGTTCGCTTACGCTGTTATCACACACACACACCAGGTAAAATGTTTGTGAGTACACGTTTAGTGAGAAGCACAATACGTTTCTCCATGCAGGGCCACGAAGCAATGACCCGGCCCATTGGGCCCAGCCTGTCCATGCAAAACAGGTAAAAAAACACTTGGACAATATTTACGATTGTGGTCTATCATTTGAGCTTAAATATGCCCAAAATCTGGTTCATCTACTCCTTGAAAGTCTGTGTCAAATGTGGCATTGTAGGCCGGCAGCCAAGATGGATTTGATGTCCTCAACCTGTCACATCCACTGCTCTCCCCTTTGCAATTAATATGCACTGAGAGGAGTCATCCACAATGGCAAACCCGGTCTTAGAACTATGGGGCACATTTACAAGGGGTTAGGGCCGCTGTAGCATCTTTTTTTTTTTGTTACACAGCGGCGGCGCAATCAGTGCTCCACACTACTCCATATCTACAAACTGATGCATTGGGCCCAATGAGTCCCTTTGTAGAGTCTGTGTCACATATGTCCTGCCCCGGGTATAATTTATGCAGGGGAGGCGGTTCCATGTTAAAAGCCACGTAGAACTGACGCAGTGGAATTTACAACTTTTCACTGCGTCACCCTCCAACTTGACCGCATCCATATCCCTACGCCTTCTCAAACCAGACTTAAGATTGATGCATGGCTTTTAACATGGCACTCTCCTCTGTGTTCTGACGCATTGCTAGTTGCATCAGCCTTATGACCAATTCCAGCAATGCGTCACTTTAGCACCAATAGATGCGTCAGAATTTCTATTGCATCAGTGAATTCTTGCGCCATTGAGAACTGTATTGTAAATAGTGTGCATCCATGGTGTTGTTAGGGCAATTGTAGCAAGCGCAAGAAATCTGACGCATCAATGCTGATGCGTCAGTTCTTGCAAATATGCCCCTATATTTATATACAAGACCCGAGTTGGAACAAGTAAGCAAATGATGCTGACAGCGGAGGTGGTAGAATTCACAAGAAACAACACTGTAGCTTAACTGGGGCATGGCTGACCTTTGGGCAGTAACCACATGTGTAGAAAGGGGAAGGAGTGTGCATGGAGAGAAGATGACCAAGCTGTTGTCGCCCACCAGACACTGGGGGTCATATTTACGGTAAAGTGACACAGCGCAGCAAGTCACCTTGCTGCTCTGCGTAACAGGGAAAGGGCAGTAATGCGCCGTATTTATCCCAATACGGCACATTCCTGACCTTTACCCAATGCTGGTGCACAATGGGCTGCCTACCGTCAACCCAGGCACCCTTGCACAATGATGTAAGGGTGCCTCAGTGGCATTCAGGTTTGTTCTTGTGCATGAAGGGGCACCTTCCTGCACAAAAACAACCCCCAGAGGCATATAGAAAGAGGGAGTAACATGGAGAAATAAAGGTATTTCTCCTTGTTACACTTCCCCTGAAAAGGCGTAGCATTTTGGCACAATCACAGGTTCTGGTAAATCTGAGAATGCGTCAAAATTCATGGATGTTGCGTGGAAACACTCGCGTAACAACCAGGGAATTCCTTCCCAGGGCAGAGTAACACAACACAGCAATTTGTGCTGTGTTGGCTTACTCCAGATTTATGAAGCCAATCAGAGCCAGTTTTGATGTTGGGGAGCCATAAGGGACAACTACAGAGCTGCTCGAACGGAGTACACCTCAGATAGGTAAGAACACCCCAGTACCCACTGGGGCATCACAAAAGGGGAAGGAGAGAACATATGTTGCAGTCCTTTAAAAAAATGCATCACAACTGGTGATTCAATAAAAGAGAGCTGATCAGGGAACCATAAGAAGGCAGGGATGCCCGAAAGATAACCTTTAACTGTGCCCAGAGCTAGGCCTTGCTAGGTGAGAGGCAGAACAAATAATAAGACATCGAACAGCTTGACCAGCAGGGGTTTAATCAGGTGAGTGCACACCAAACCACAAATTTATCCCAACAACAGGCGTATACAGTTTTCGTCAAGGGATGCCTGGCTGCCAAGATTGCATCAACCAGCTATGGAAGAATCACTGGTGCTCAATCGCCAAGCATGAAGGTAGAAGTTGCAAAGGCCGGGATGGAGAACCCAACTCTGCTGGAACATCAGAGCCTCCTAGAGGAGCAGCCTGATCAGTGGACAGATGCTCAAACTCAGGAGTTCTGGATACCATATTCTCTGTGCCCAGTCCGGAGCCACTAGGATGAGTTGGGTTCAGTCTGTCCTGAACTTCTTGAGGACTTGGGGCAGGAGTCTATTGGTGGAAAGGCATACAGGAGCCCCGAGTTCCACCCGAGGCGGAACGCTTCTCTGAGCGAGAAACACCTAAGAAACTCTAATGCACGGAAGTGCTGACATTGTGCATTTTTGGCAGTGGCCAGCAGATCCAGCCAGGGATATCCCGATTTGCGGAAGAGACCAGCACCTCCAGATGTAGCTGCCATTCGTGATCCGCTAAGTACCGACAGCTGAGATTGTTTGACCTGACTTTCAACAATCTTGTCAAGTGGTTCACCACCATGAAAGTTCCTTGGTGGTTCAGTCACTTCCAGAGGTGAAAGGCCTCCTGCTACAGGTGGCCTTCCCAACCCAGAAGCGATACATTGGTCACTACTGTGAGCTCTGGGTGGGGAAGGAAGAGGAGTCTGCCACTGACCTAATCGCGGTCCAGTAGTAACCTCTGTTGATCTCTCGCAGTCTCCTCTGAAAACTGGATGTGGTAAGAGAAGTCCACCTTATGGTGGGCCCATTGGGACTTCAGATCCACTGAAGAACCTATATATGCCATCTGGCATACTCGACCAGCAGAATACAGGAGGCCAAGAGTACCAGCAGCCTCAGAGTGATTGTCACTGAAATCGAGGACCGAGGATGAAAAATCAGGATCATAGCCTGAATGTCCTGGACTTTCCTTCCCAGGGGAAAGGCATGAAACTTGACCGTGTCCAGAATGGTTTCGATGAAGGTGAGCATCTGGGAAGGAGTGAGGTGTGACTTTGCCATGTTTATAGTGAACCCCGAAGGTGACAGGAGGTTTGCTGTAGTCTGGAGGTAGTTGACCACTGCTTGAAACGAGCTTGACAGTCGTTGAGGTAAGGAAAGACTGTCACCCTATCCGCTGAAGATGTGTTGTCACCACAGCCATCTCTTTTGTGAACAGGGGCGCGGGTGAGTACAAGTAGGAGCACAGCAAACTGGAAATGGTCCTCGCCCACCATAAACCGCAAGTAGCACAAATGGGCCGGGAGTATAGGAACATGGAAATAGGCGTCCTGCAGGTCCAACTGCACCAACCAGTTTCCTGGGTCGAGGAGGGACAAGATCTGGGCTAGCATACTGAGTTTCTCCTTTTAGAGCAAGTGATTTAGAAGGCGCAAATCTAAATTAGGTGGAAAGACCTCCATCCTACTTGGTTACCAGAAAGTAGCAAGAATAGCAACCACGTTCCCTTTGGACAAAAGAGCTACTACTTCCTGCCACAATATGAAGAGCGGTCCTCCATCAGTCATTGGGTAGACAGCGGAATGTGCAGTAAGATGAAAAAAGGGCAAATCATAACACTGGCGGACAATTTGAAGGGCCCATCTGCCCTTCCTGTCCAATCTGTGGATTCTGCCTCCCATCGGCGGCTGTGATGCTATGAGGGTACACTAAAGAAGTTTGGCAGGTGGGGCAGCTGGGAGGGTGGTGAAAGCTGTGGGGCCGTTGCTCAAGAACCCAGTGGATTGAACCCACACATGCTGCTGAAAAATGAGACTTGTGCCTACAGCCTGCTCAACAGTCGGTGGCTTCCAAGCCAAAACAAATTGTGAACTTAGCCGCATCACGAATGTCCTGAATTGCCTGTGAGAGAACAGGTCGAAAGACTTCCAGAACGCCAGGGAAGACTTGTGCCACAGAGTCCCAAAGGGTATGGGTGTAGCAGCCTGGTAGAGAGGAGGCATTAATTGATCAGAGGGCCAAGCTGGCAGAGGATTCATGGATTCCCTACCAGGGGGAGTGGTCGCGAAATTGTTGGGGTCAGTGGGGCTAGTGGAAGCTTGCACCACAAGACTCTCCGGAAAAGGGTGCTGAGACAATAAGGCGAGGTCACCGGCAGCAGGACAGTGGCGCCTGGCAATCTGATGGTTCACTAGAGGACCGGAACAACGCTTATCCCAAGCCCCTAGGCGGGTAGCTGTCGAGGACCCATTGAATGGTAGAAGAGGCTCAGAATCAAGTTGGCCAGGCTGCTAGACTTTGCTCAGTACATTTTTTTTACATTCATGGAGGGGAGGTGAAATCAAGCACTTCTGCCACCCTAAGCACAGTCATGGCGTAAGGGGCCAATTCTTCCATGGCTGGTCCTGGAGGAGAGAAAAGGGCTGTTTCCTGGGAGATGTCCAACCCACTAGCGTTTTGCAAGTACTCATGTCAAACTCATTACCCTTTTCAGCATCATTGTCTGAATCAAAAGGGAATGGACAGAATGTTGTTTTCCTTGAGGCAAGTTCAACAACGATACCTCGGTTGGATCTGGTTGCAATGTCAGTTGAAGTTGAACTGACATTGGAAAGGACAATTTGAGCCACTAATTTGGCAGCAAAGACAGCACTGACATTGACGTACATGGGCCTGGCATGGTGGTGGATGTCGAGGGCGGCATGCTTACTGGAGCTAAGAGAAGAAGTTGCTCAAAAGTTACTGCAGGCAGTAATCAAGAAAGAGTAGGGCCTCTGTGGGGGCCTAAGGCGGATCAGAGAGAGTCGGCAGAGATCCGAAGAGCCGGAGCATAGCTGCACAAAAATCTTTGATCTGGTGAGGCATGGCTGAAGGGCCTGGAAATTTGGGTTGTGCCGGAACTAGCTGCGGAATCAGCTCTGAAGTCCGCCAACTTCAGGAGCTGGAATGATTGCATTGGCATCACACACACACACTTCACCAGGGAAGTGGGCATGGTACGACAGCGCAGAACTCTGCTTCAACTTCTTAAGTTTTGTGTGCCTACCTGAAGATTTGGATCGCGACAAAGACAGGCTTCTAGAGTGGCTCTGTCGGCTCCGGGACCGGGTACAAAATCGTGGCTTGGACTTGGAGTGGTTCCAGAGCTGTATCTTCTTGTGCTTGGTGATTTAAAGTTTTGGCTTGTATTCCATTATAGCCTTTGGGTTTATCAATGCACAGTTTCTGCAGGTCTTAGAGTCGTGACTCGACCCAAGACACCATAGGCACACCTGGTGGGGCTTCATCTGACATATGTTTGTAGCAGTCTCTACAAGGCTTAAAATCTTGTCATTTTAGTAATTGATATCCCTTGCACAATGAGAAAATTTGATTTGAAAACCATATGTAAAAGTGTCGTTGAGAGACGAGCGGAAGCTCCAGATACGCATCTGGTGGCACAGAAATAAAGGAGCTGACGTCAGCGCGTGGGAGTAGCAACTATATTTAGTCCCAGCATGTCATTTCTTGGGCATAACAGTATCAATGTGAAGCCTCAGGGCACCACCTTCCGGCGCGCAGACGTACTATCGATATGTTTCCGGATCCAGTCTGTCGCCTAGGGAATATTCAAAAGGTGAGGAATCTGTAGCTAGAAATCTCTGTCAGAAAAGTCTAACCACTAGCAACCACTGAGGATAGCATTCCAAACTATCAGTGTTTTCTCCAACCATGCTACCTCAGTTTAAAAGCAGCCATATGAAAATCAGCCTTGACCCTGCTTCAATAGTAACAGTCCAACCCAAACTACCAGGCCAGGCCCTCCGTGAACGGGAACACTAACAGGGCACAACGGGGCTTGGGTAGCATGTGTTTCTTCCAACAAAATACCTGAATTTGGTTACCCACCCCTTAGCCCCTTCACGTATAACCCTACAGCAATGCTCTGCTGACTGACTGGCAATATGCCACTAAGCTATGTGCCTTTATAGACGTCCTTCACGTGGACACTCACCTGTATGAAACAGAATCTTAAAAACCAAGCTCCGTTCATGCTGGGCACATCCAAGTTCTGAAGATCCTCCACACTCAAATTCACCAAAGATATGGGATGCTTTTGCCAAACACATAACGTTATACCCCATCAATTGCCACATTCAAGTGGGATCTCAAACATCACTTTAGGGCTGCAACTAGTGACTAAATTTGACAACCATAAGTGTGTGTAAAATATCTTTCCCAGTAATAATATGCAATAAATCTTGTTGACAACTGTAAATTGCTTTGTGTCCACTGGTACTTTGTAGCACTGTTAGAAATGGAGGTGTCTACTTGGCAGTGGCTTGCTCTCTGTTCAAGTAGTAGGGACCCTTCCTTCTAGTTAGGATAATGGGATTACAAACCCAAGATTACATTGGGTCACCCCCTTGGTAGCTTGGCACAAGCAGTCAGGCTTATCTCAGAGTCAATGTGCAAAGTATTTGTAAATAAATAAACACAATAGCTCAGTGAAAACACTACAAATGGACACCACCCCAGTTTAGAAAGATAACACATCTTTATCTAAACCAAACAAGACCATAATGACAAAAATCCCACATACACAACTCACAATATGACTGTTCCAACATTTCAAGCAATTCTGTCATTAGGAAACTGTGGATGCGAGATTTTTACACAAAGTACCTCAAATGCGTCAAAATCTACAAGGTAAAACAGCTGCAGAGAAGGATACACAGAAAGGGTCAGTTCCTGAGTCCTTGGGGAGGTGATGGGACAGGTCTGCTGCGTGCAGAAGTGATGCATTGAATCCGGACTTTAGGGGGAAGTGATGCGTCGATTCTAAGACTGTTCCAGGCTGTGGGCGTTGCATCGGACAAACGTGCCATACAGGTGCGATGCGTGAGACAATTCAGGCGCTACAGGTGCTCCGTTGATTTCCTTACACACTGACTGGCGATGCGCTGATTCTTGTAGCCGCACAGCGGGGTCTGCTTTGAAGTTGGTGTGCTGCGATTTCTGAAGCCGTAGGCAGTCGCTGTGTCAAATTTTTGCAGGGGCTGTACGGGGCTGTGAATCAGGAATTTCTCCCACATGGGGGTGCTGCGTCCGAAAATGTAGCCGCAAGAAGAGCGAAGCGTCGATTTTGTATATTTCCTCAGTTATTCACAGCTATCTGTAGCAGGAACAACCTCCAGAGGCCCAGAACTGGAATAGGCACCCCCAGGCAGGTCAGAACTCCCAGCAGTGGAGTTGAAAAAGGCTGTAGGTGAAGTCTTTGTGTCCCCGAGACTTCAGAACAGGAGACCAGCACTCACAAACCCTTGGAGATTATTCTCAAGCAGGTTACACAGCAAAGTCCAGACTTCGTCCTCTCCTTGGCAGAAGCAGCAACGGCAGGCCAACCCAGCAAAGCAACACACAGCAAAGGAGCATTACTCCTCCTTTCAGCTCTTCATCTTTGGCATAGGTTCCTCTTGATTCCAGAAGTAATCTAAAGTTCTGGGGTTTTAGGTCTAATACTTATACCCCTTTGCCTCTTTGAAATCTTTGTTCAGAAAGTCTCTCTTGCCTAGTAAAAGCAGTTCTGTCCTCCCCGGTTTAGTTTCACCACAGGCTGGGTCAGCATTGTGCAGAACAGCCACAGCCTATTCAGGTGTCAGTGACAACTCTTCTCACCACTCTTAGCCCAGGACGGCCCATCAGCATATGCAGAGCACACCTCAACTGCCTTTGTCTGAGTGTCCGGAGGGAATGCACAAACAACTCCGGTCAGTCTAAAAGCAGACAATGAATCCACAAGCAGGCAGAGGCACACAGGATGGTTAAACAAGAAAATGCTCCCTTTCTAAATGTGCCATTTTCAAACACACAATTTAAAAACCACCTTTACTAAAAGGTGTTATTAACTTTTGAGTTCAGAGATCTCAAACTCCAAATCTCTAGCTGTTCCCAATTGAAAGTTATACTTGTAAAATTTTACAAGGTAGCTTAAATGATAGCCTATGGGAGAGGTAGTCCTTGCAATAATGAAAATCAAAATACACAGTATTTCATTATTAGGACATGCAAAACACACCAGTACATGTCCTACCTTTCACATACACTGCACCCTGCCCATGGGGGTACTGTGGGTATAGGTGTAGTAAAACGGAAGATAAAGGCCTGGCAAGCGGTTGCACTTGGCAGGTCGACATGGCAGTCCAAAGCAGTCCTCACAGACACTGCAATGGCGGTCCTGAAACAAGTTTATAGGGCTATTCATGTAGGTGGCACAACCAGTGCTGTAGGCCCACTTGTAGCATTTGATCTACAGGCCCTGGGACTAGGGACTTATCAGTAAATCAAATTTGCCAATCCTGGATAGCCAGCTAGAATTACAATTTACACAGGGAGCACTTGCACTTTGGCACTGATCAGCAGTTGCAAAGTGAATAAGAGTACCTAAACCAGCAAAAACAAAATCCAGCACACAGTCAAAAATATAGGAGGTAGAGGCAAAAAGTCAGGGGAAACCATGCCAAGGGTGCCAGGTCTAACAGGTGTCCCCTCCAGCTGAAAAGTGCTCGGAATTACCCATCCTCCTGGGAGTTCTCATCACTAAGGCAGAAGAATCTGGCCAGATCATCAGCATTGGTGTGTTCTGTGCCAGGGTGGTGGTGCACCAAAAGTCCATCCCCTGTAGGAAAATGAATGACCTCAAGAGTTCTCACCCCTCATTTCCATCAACCATCTGAGGGGGCCTGTGGCCTGTCTGAACCCGAAAGCGAGTCCCAAACAAGTAGGGTCTTAGCTTCTTCAGCGCCCAGACCCCAGCAAAAGCTGCTGTCAATTGCACTCCACCTCTGTTCCCAGTGAACCAACTTCCTGCTAATGAAGGCTACAGCTGGTCCAGGCCCTCATCGTTCATTTGTAAGAGGACTGCTCCCACAGCATGCTCTGAAGCATCTGTCTACAAAACAAATTCTTGGGAGAAGTCGGTGCTTAAAGAACAGGCACCGCGGACATTGCTACCTTCAGGGCTTCAGAAGTGGTCTGAAAGGCATCAGTCCAGACCACTTTCCTGGGTTGCTTCCTGGAAGTCATCTCAGTCAAGGGGGCAACAAGAGTACCATAACCCTTGAAAAATCTACTATAATACCCGGTGAAACCTAAAAAGGCTCTCACCTCTGTCTGGGTCTTGGGAGGCTCCCAAGCCAGAATGGTGTCAATCTTAGGTTGTAGGGTGTTCCCAGGGATTTGGTGAGCGATGTCCAGCACTGAAATACACAAATTATTTGTAACTCTTTTCTGATTCTTAATAACAAGTATTCTAGATGATGCACACAGAAAGAGGCCTGAGGAGATTTAAAGACCGGCAGGGGGCAACTCCCCTCGCATCAAATATGGCAACACGAATAAGTCACCATGGGTCAGAATTGCAACAGCTGAGTCCCTTTTTAAAGGACGAATTCCCTCACCCACCCGTAGGTGGCAAGCTTCATCATCTGGAACCTCCTCGCACTGCAAACCTAGTCGCAGTGCAGGCTACAACCCCTTCACTGTGAGAGAGGAGCTCAGGGATGTTTTTATTTAGTAGTTAGGAGGTTCACTAAAACCTTCAGATGAGCCGAAGTTAAAACAAACTACCTCGTATGCTAAAGATACATTTTAATGGGGCATCCAGGGGTCAGGATTAAAAAAGTGTGAGGGCCACGGCAGAAAGATTTAACCTGTCATGGGCTCTAGGTGGTCATTTGGTCAACATGTTTCAGCCTAAATGCCCTCCGCAGAAGTGACGTGGCTTTCTTCAGGACCAGGTGAAGTGTGAAAAGATGTGAAGTGATGAATATTGCTACAATACCAAATCTGGTAGGTGGGGTAAAAGGATACAGCCAGCTAATAGGTTGACAAACCAAATGTCAGCATCGTCCCTGTGAAGAGACAAGTGTTTAAAACTAAAAGTCTATACACATTATCACATGCACTCCTTTGTTAACATGCCACATGTATGTATTTTTTAGTTTCTATAGTGGCTACGCAAATGATGTAAAATTTTAATTTCTTGGTGCTTACCCCTATTATCGGGGGAGCTAATGGCGACTCATCCTCAGCACATGCACTCGAGGTGGCTTCCTAACCCTATATTAGGAAGGGGCCAGAAAAAGGGGGTTGACTGTAGTGTACAGTCAGTCATACATGTACATAAAATACAGTTGACTTTACATGCTCGAGGTGGAAAGGAAATGACTGTTTAATGCTCAGTTAGCAAACCAAATCCACGCCAGAATACATGGAGATATGGTAAAGCAATGAGGTACAGCACAAAAATACGCTTAAAAAAGGACCCAAAAGACAGTGTATTAATACCTAGGTATAGGATGACAACATTGAATCTCCAAAGATTCTGGAGTAAAACATGCAACCTTTATGATAGAAAGAACCTCCAAAGGCACCACAGAATTTACAGATCTGCCATCAAAAAGCTAAGGGATTAAGATGTTTAACGAATTTCCAAAGACGCATGCCCAAGCAAACAGCTCTTCAAAATTCTCAATGAAATTTGTGAACTCCACCAGCACCTCATCAAATATAAAACCCTCTAAAAAGACTTTCTGATATCTTAGCAAACCACTTCACCAATAAAGCTCCAAAGCTTGACTCGTAGTTCCTATGAAAGGAAAGTAACAACACACTCATCCTACCTTCCCCTTTTAAAACAGCTTACCCAGAATACACAACGTAGGCGCTGTGATAACTGAACAATTTTTTAAGAAAAATAAACCCACAATCTAATCAAAGTCATAAACATGGAAGGAGGTTTCTGTGGATTGTTGCCCTCCAAACAATTTCAAATTAATTCTAGTAGAATTCTCTATTGCCACACTGGTGAGAAAGCTCATCAACTCCACCCAGTGACTGATTAATTACCAAAAGAACTAAAAACACCTTACATTAAGACCATAACAAAAGAAAATGTACTAAACCAGGACAACACAGCAAATTCCAGAACAATAGCTAAGAGACCAATGAGAATAAAATCAACGGAAAAGGCATCATTCATTCTGATATCAAACTTTATTGAGCAAAACCGTCTTACTTCAGACAAAAAGAACTGGTTTCAATCTGAATGAAGAACTGAAGTAATAATAATCTCCAAATGTGATGTCCTCAAGAACTCCTTCAAAAACTAATGGGGCTGCTCCACTTCTGCTGTTCGACCTATCCTCTGCATTCGACACGGTGGACCACCGACTGCTTTTCAAAAGGTTATATTGATTATGAAGTACAGGGCACAGTTCTGAGCTTGAAAAAGTTCTGCCTTATGGATTGGCTTTAAACTTAGGTCTTACTAACTCCACTTGCCTACTCTCACTATACATGTCTAGTAGATGTCCCAGAGGAATCAAGAGTAGCCCCTCCTACTTACCAAGTGTCTGTATAGCTTCCCTACCACGCGTCATGAGTTCAACCATCTAACCCACTACAACTGCTCTGAAAGAACACAGAACATTCTAAGAATGGAACAACCCTCCAACAATCCAGAAGTCTAGATGTATGAGTGCCTACTGGCCGTGGAATATCAATGCTTCTGAATCCCCTAATAGTTGACTCCTCAAAAATGGAAAAAGTCACTTGTGGATCGTAGCAAAATCACAACCCTATATCCCCCTTGCCCCAAGAAATGGGATAGCTCAACTAAAGTAAAAAACTAGACAGGACAACATTACTCATGCCATCAGAGCACTTCACTGTAACAAAGTCCTCTGCACTGCACACTGTAAGATCCTTGGAACCTATCTTCCTATAACCAAAATTCAGAATACTGTGAAAGGAGAAACTTGAGATCAAAAATGGCACCTCTCCTTTTGTTAAAAAAAATATTGCATAGAAGGTAAATGCTTCTCCCTTTAGGAATGCAAACTATACAACTCGGGCGAGGAGTTGGCCTAACGGCTAGGGCGGTCGACCTCGAATCTGGGGAACCGGGTTCGAGTCTCTGCAATGACATTCTCTGAACATCCTCTGATTCTGGGTAAATTACTTAATCTCCCCATGCCTAACAAAAAAAATGAATGTGTAACGCAACTGGTGTTATGTAAAGCGCTCTGATACCCGATACCGGGTCAAGTTCTCGCTATATAAAACTCTGTGAAAAAAAAAATATATATATATATATATATTCTGGATACATCTTGAGGTTAAATTCCAAGATGGCGAATGGCCTGAATACAGAAGAAAATCTACATGTCCACCTATGAATGATATAATTTAGTGGGTAGTGAAAAAAAGAATTCAACCAGTCAGTTTATGTATTAGAGATTTTTGAAGTATTGTTTTTTTTTCACTAGTATTAATGTAGTACTTTAAGCCACCGTCTAATTAACATATGCAGGGGTGCATCAAGAAAGAGTATGCAAGTGGATACATAGGCATTGATGTTTATAAAGATTGTTTGTTGGATCAGCAGGATATTGACTAATTAGTAGGGCACTTGCTCATAATTAAGAAGTAGAACATCCTTATGTTTGCTGTCTCTTTACAAACAAGAAAATAATTTATTGTAAATCATTCATGATAGGGAGAACATTACTTGTTTATATAATTTTTTATATATTGCTGATAATAATTGTTTATTAGGGAGTGTTTTAACCCCTTAAAATGATATTTTTGGATGAAGGTTTTATTTCCAAACTTGCACATTCTGGTCTATGAAGTGAAACAGAGAAAAAATAGGCAATATGGCACTTTCTTGTAGTTTGCACTTTATAATTGGGTATTGTTACCTAATTTTTGACTGCCAGTTAATATGGTTGGTTTATACTGTGATGATGATCATGCAACATAACAATTCAGGTGTGTAGAATTACACCATGTCACTTGAAAGATTTAGTATGCACTATCACTTTAATGATTTTCTAAAATCGAGTTGTTGGTATAAAAAGAAAGCAACTTACTTGGTTTTGAGAAAGACCGCAGAGGTGGTCGAAGCGCTTCACCACTAGCCACGAATAAATCCTTTGAAAAGTGAGCCCAAGCGTCCTGCAGCCTGATTTTGAACGGTAAAGAGACAAGCTGAAGAGAGTGCTGGCTGCCATTCTGTGGTTATAGTTAAGACCTAGTTATCATAGGAAATGGATATTTTTGTTTGTTAACCAATTTGGCGCCGTTTGACGAATTATCAAGAAACTTTCCAAAAACAAGTTCACCTCCTCAGCTCTTTCCTGGAAAGTTTTGGGGGGATCCGTCAAGTGGGGCAGAGAAAAAAAGTGGGTTTCAAACGCAATTTCCCCATTTATTTTTCCATAGGGAACTTAAACAGTGATAGCAAAAACAGCTGACCAAATTTGCAGGAGGCCAGATATTGGTCCATAAAGTGAGTTTTTTGTGATTTGGTGTAATCTATTCAGTAGTTTTTTATAAGATTTTGATTCAAAAACTTTTAATATCTGAACGGTTGATTTTGACAGAAGCAACTTCAAAAAATAGAGCGATTGGATTGGCGGAGAGGGCTTTTTTCCTATCATCCATCTAGCTACTGCAGGAATGAAAAGCAGTTGTGAACTCCAGCGGGAGCTCACTCTGTGATTGGCTGGCTGCAGCTTGAAGAGAAAAGTTGCGGCAGTCATTTCAGAACATGGGGGACTTTGTCCCTGTGTCCTGAAAATAAAAAATATTAAGCATAAGGGACAGGATAGAGATACAATCACCCCTGGACCAAAATGTAAAAAAAAATCTGTTTCTCCTTCAGGAGCCAGCGAGGCCCCCTGGAGTCCCAAGGGTGTGCAGGGGGGCCTCGCTGATTCCCGTGGAATAATTTTTTTTTTTTTAAATGGCACTGGGCCTGAGTGTCTGTGGTGGCTTTCAGCGGCCACACCGTTCTGCCGCCAAAGGCCGTGCCCGGCAGTGGAGTTGTCTGCCTGTGACGGGTCGGATGCAGGACCTGGCCAGAGGTCACGCCAATGGCCACATGTGGTTTGGGATTGACATATGGTAATAAAATATTACTTTAAGGTAAAAAAAAAAACTCAAAATTTACTGTAAATACCAGGTTAAAGTGACATTATAGTTAGGATTTATAATTATACTTTACTTTACATTTTTTAAAACCTTGAAATCACTGGGGGAAAAAGGAACATTTCAGTTAAAACATACCGTTTTGCGCACTAAAATTAACCAGTTATCTGAAATAACTATAACTTGTGCCCTAAAGTGACTATAACTTGTTTCCTCCCAAGACACTGCTTATGACTCACATAGTACATCACTTATGACATGTTCCGTGACATCGCTGATAATATGACAACTGAACTAACATCATTGACGATAACACTGTGCAAGTTTAGGGCACGAGTTCTTCTACCCACCTCTTAACCCTATAAAAGGTACCTGCATAGTAAAGGCATGTGGAGCAAAGCCACATGCAGATTAAAGACTGAGGAGTAAAGGCCATGTGGACCAAGAACTGCAGAGTAAAGGTTATATGCCCAAGCTAGTCTTATGTAATCAGTACTGTTATATATGTATTATCACAACTTTAGTAAAAAAGTTGTGTATAGATTTTACACAAAACAATAAAAACCAATAAGACCACTGCTACATAAAGTTCCTTGTCTGATGCTAGAGGTGGCATTCTGAAGGACCCAGTGGGGGATAGAAGGATAAGTGAGGCGTCCAGTTGTGGTAAGAGCTTCTGACGAACTGTGCCTGAACAGAGTCTGGATATTGGGATGCAAGTCCACTGTCTCAAAGTCATTCACTAGGCATTTACACACATTGTCATATTTATTTAGTTGCTTATAAATTTAAAGTTTTCTATCAATCATGCTTTGATCGGTGTTTGTATTGTAAAAATTGCAATAAATAACATTATCAAGTTTAAAGAAAACACATTAACCTGATCTCCATTCTGGAGCACACCATCAGCCTAAAACTTCAGCTGATAAAATATCCGGTATACAATTAGTATATTTCTATGTCCCAGTTTTCTAATATGACCCGAGTGATAACTCTTCAATTAACAGCCTCGGAGTTATCACATGCAGTACACTAAACATAAATACATAACCAGTCATAGCATTTACGGATTCAGGAGCCAGAAAAGGATTTTAGAAAAATGTTCCTTTCTAGAATGTTTTGATCTATTTGTGCAGATGTGGTATCCGCACAGGTGGCACAATTCAAATACAAGTCTAGGTTCTACATGTGGAATTGTTTGTTCTCCTTATTGCAGTTGTTCTAGTATATGGTCCACAGCCTTTGGGAAACTGTCACATATTAAATAGGGGGCGGGGTCAATTTTTTCTTCATCACCCTCTCGATATTTCCCTGCAAAAAAAGCAAGGAAAACAAATAAATATGGATTCAAATACATGAGTTCTGTACAAAAATAATGTGCAACCAAATGAGAATTATGGAAATTTACTGAGTGAAAAAAACACAAAATCTACTTTGAATCTTTAAGACACATGGTATCTCAGAAGGTAAACAGAGGGTAGTACCTCTTTCTTCAATATTACATTTCTATAATTTTATGCTTTATATGTAAGCCTTCAAAGGGCTACCTTTTGAAATGTGAAGATCTCAGCTCCATTAATGTAGTGACAGAATAGGTCAATGATTATGTCTATGAGACACCTATGAGGGGGACATTTTTGAAAAAGTTTAGAGTTCATTTGTAAGATTTTCTCACAGCAATCCGTTGCTTTTATCTGCGGAATAATTGTTTACCAAATTAAAACATTTTGATTTGGTAACTTTAACAATGATTAAAAATGTAATTAATGTTTTAAAATAAGGTACTTAATAACCACTGAGCAAGGATGCCACAGAGAACATAGTGCAAACCATTTGGTGCACCACAAAATTCAAAATAACTGTTTAGGTCATATATTAACTTGTATATTCGGAGTTATGACAATTTCCAAAGTCTTTGAATAATGAATTGTCATTTTGGTTTGTTTTTTATATGCTCAAATCGAAAACAGACCTTGAAGCCCAATATATTGGCATGCTTGCAAGAAAACAGATCTCAGAACATATATTAGACACAACCTTTTTATGCAATAAATTTCCTGTTCAGGTACTTGCTTCCACCACGCATGAACATCTACAGGGAGTACCGACCAAGAGGATTTGCTCAATGATTTGGTACAGCTCTCCTGTCTTACCTTTAAAATTCTCAACCCCTGAATGCTGGCACATTCATCAGATAAAGATATCTATTATTCACTCTAGTGGGCAGTCCATCTCCTCAAACGGACTCCGATTCCAATCTGTGATGGATCATGGGAGCTATGAAAAGTCATTCCCAGACTGCCGAAGAGCACTGTGATGCTTTACCAATGGCATGTTGTATGGTATACTCATAGTACTAACAGAAAGAGTATCCTGGCAGCTGCACAGCAGTACTAGTCTTAGAAGATGGTAATGCTTATGGTTTGGACTCAATTAACATTTAGTATGATTAACTCTAGTGCTGCTATCTCCATTTAATCATGATCGGATATCAACTTCATGTGCATAGGAATGTCTGGTTTGCTTTGAAAAACTATGATTGCTTTTGTGCAGTGACTTTTAACTTTAACATTTTGTTCACGCTTCTCACTGGACTGCAGTTCAGTAAGTGAGTGGATCTACACTTCACCAAACAAACCATCTTTCTAGGCAACGGTCCGGTATTTTCTCTAAAAACTATCATAATTCATTAATTTCAATATTGGCCCAGAATACAGGACCCCAATGTACTACACACAAAATAACTGTGTGCGGCTAGAGTAAATGTAAATCGGTTGTTTAAAAAAATCATTTATAAATCGTAGAAGCTGGCGCTGTAAGAATTCTAAAATGCCCTTACGTTTTTCGATTTAAACAATGCTGTACCATGTACTTTGACAAGTTCTTGTAACAATTTTATAATTCCAGTTTCTGAAGTAATATGCAAATATTTTATGTCAACAAGAATCATACCTGTTTTCACTAGAATACCAAGCATTCCACAATTCTGTGCCCCACCAACATCATCCCTGCAATCCTAGGGAAGAGAAGGAAGATCAGACATTCCATTAATTTCACAAGAGGGGAGATCTTTGTCGCACAGAGATATTCAAAGTGCACAAAAGCAGGTTGCTATTTCTCAAAGCTCTAAAGTGTTTTTCTTAGTGACCTCAGCATGCAGATGTAGGAAAGGTGGCTTAGGTAGCTTGCTACATCTAATCTCATGTAGGTCTGGGCGGCAAATTCCGCTCCGCTTGCGGAATTTACAGAATGTCGCGTTCCGCGGAGAACGCGAAATTGCCCAAAATTCTGCGATCCACGACTTCGCAAAATTTTTTGCTTGTTCGCGTTCTCAAAATGCGTGTTCGCGAGATATTTCCCCCCGAGCACACAAACAGCAATTGCGAACAGGAAAAAAGAATTGCGAACAAGCAATTCCGCATGTTCGCAGAATTTCTGCGTGTTCGCGGGGATTTTGCAAATTCCGCACACCCCTAATCTCTTGACCACAGATTCTGTATCAACAATAGGTGGGTCTATGTAGGTAATGTAGCATTTCCTTGGTGGATCTACTCTTTTTTCTACATGGGGAGAAAAAAGGTTTGTTAAGAAAATCCTATTACTAATAGTGATGCTTTAGGTAACTAATACAATACACTTTGTGGTACCGTATGTAGGCAGTGGAGTGAGGGGTAGGTAGGGGTGAACATTTGTACTGGGCAAGAAGTCAGACCCAAAAAGCACGCTTTCTGCCACATTTGGTTCAGTTTAGCAGTTTTTGCAGTATCACAGTTTATTTCCCTGTGGAAAATTGTGTTCTGGGCTCCACCCCCTTTTTTTTCCTCAGCCCCTGGCGGATGGATCATCCTGAAATTTTCCAGGTAGAAACAGAGATGGATAAGACTTGCTTTGTAAAGTTTCATGAAGATTCATCATTCTATAACTACCCAGCGGCAACTCCCACTGCTGGGTAATCAAGTAAACTCTGTTGTTAAATAAAGATCTTTGTAACATAAATCAGAGAATTTGGATTCTTAATGCATTTGAGTCAGCAAAGCTTACTCATTGTAATGATTTGTAACTTGCACTCCCTGGAAAAACTATGCAGAAACTACAACTGACACATAATACTACTGCCAGAATGGAATGAAATATAAGACAAATTGACTCATTATAACCAGGTGTGACCAAATGACACAGGCTCCCAGTGTCTCAGGGAACTGTGTTTGTCCTGTTATGCTGTGAAACATGTATTTGTACAGCACAGAAGGGTATTCTGCAGCTGAAGCAGAGGATGTATGGGCCCAGCCAGGATCTGGGCTAGGAGAAGAGCCAGGTCTGCAATTTTTAATGAAATTAAAGAACTGAGGAGGAGCCTCTGATGTGCAGGGGCAGGTCGTTCCAGGTATTAAAAGTCAGGTAGGAAAAGGCACAAACGCAGGATCTGGTTCTGTGTATGTTGGGTGGGGGAGTGGAGGGGAGGTGGCAAGTAGGAGTCCAACTGAAAAGATGTGTCTAGTAGGTTTGTGGAAGTTTATGAGGTTGTTGAGGTACATGGAGTTACATTTGTGCAAGACTTTGTATGTGTGCTTTACACGTTGGAAGAGTGCTTGTTTGTGGACTGGGGTTCCAGCGGAGCTCTTTGAGGTGCAGGATAGTAAGTGCAGAGTTGGAGGTTGAGCCTGACCACAGAGTGTTGTATGGGCTGAAGTCTTCTAGTCAGTTAAGCATTGATTCGAGCATAAAGAGCTGTTGAACCTGGTCCTCTCTGCAGGGTCACCCCACCAAACGTTTTGCCTTCACCCCTCCTGTTTCTGAACCTGTTTTTGTTTGATTTCAGAACTCTGTGCACTATACCACTGCTAACCAGTGCTAAAGTATGTGTGCTTTCTCCTTTAAACATGGCAAAATTGCCTTATACCCAATCAGCACATTTCATCCACTTATAAGTCTCTAATCAAGTGGGGCTACATGTACCCAGGGCCTGCAAATTAAATATTTGGCCTGAAGCACTAATTGTGCCATCCACTTAAGTAGCCCTTTACACATGTCTTAGGTCTGACATTGCAGCCTGTTTGTGTAGTTTTAAACTGCCATTTCGACCTGCCAAAATAAAACTTTTGCTAGGCCTAAACCTTTTTTTTTTAATACGTAGAAGTCACCCTTATGTTAGCCTTAAACAGCGCATAGAGCAGAGTGCCCATTCAAAACTGGACATGTACTTTTAAGTTTAATACATCCTGGTATTGAAAAACTCTCAAACTGGTTTTTCACTATTGCAAAGCCTACCTGTCCCATAGGATAACATTGAATTACCATACTATATTTAATAAGTAACGACTTGTGGCTGGGAGCAGGTAGGAATTTCATGTTTGCAGTCTAAAGAATTGTAGTTTAAAATCCTCTTTAATGGCAAAAGTCTGATTTAAAGTGATAATTCTGAAAATGGCACTTTTCGAAGGTTGGCATTTTCTTTTCCTAACCATTTGGTGTCTGTAGCCTGTATCTTGGGTCACATGACTAGGTGTAGTTGTCAGTTGACCTTTGTGTATTCCTCCCAGGCCTTTGTGTAATCCTCCCAGGCAGTATCACAATAGAGGGTGATGGCAGGATGGACCATCATAGTTTGATGGGTGGACGAGGGGAGCTCTCACCTACCACACTTGCTCTTTAAAGGCACTGGCCCAGTTAACACACAAAGGACTTCACACTATCCTATTGTGCCCCCAGACTGAGACCAGGGCAGGAAGGCAAGGGCTTCCCAACACGTCAGTGGGGGAGGGAAACTCTAGAAGCTTCTCCCACTTCAAAGGGGGCACCACATATAAAAATGAGACCCACTCTTTAGTATACTATTGTATTGTAATTGCATTTATATAGCCCTTACTACCCCTGACAAGGCGTCAATGCACTTTTTTGGTGAGTGGCACGCTACTCCGGGGCCCATAGAGGATTAATGTTGAATTAGTATAGTGAAACATGCAAGTACATTTTAAGTGGTTGATAGGTTAGTCAGTTATTTGGATTTGTAATGATAGCAGAAGGATAGAGAAGGAAAAAAGGTTTGTATTTAGATAGTGTTTGTTACCCCTGATAGGGTGTTGAAGCACGCTAGTCAGGAATGCCATAAAGGATTAGTGGTGAATTAATATGGTGAAATATGAAAGTAATTTCAGTGGTGGATATTACACTCATGGACCTGTGCATACTACAGAATGCTGCCAGAAGGACTACCATGCTTCTTGAGGCCTGCCCTGCTTACCGAGAAGGAAGACTGGACCTGTCGTCATCAGAGGCTGAGTGACTCAAAGAGTCAGCTAACTGGAGATTCCGGTTATGAGCTACAGGGACACACCAAGCTCCAGATGCTCCTCTGCAACTACCCAGCTGGCCTTCTGCAACTGGATCTACCAGGACCTGCAAATGGACCTGCTGGAGCCCTGCTAGCCTCTTCCTGATCCCCAAGAGTTGCCTTCCAGGTCCTCGACCATTAGTGTAGCATCACCTGAGCTCTTCCTTGAAGAAAGAGAGAAATCCTGATGTTCTGGGCTCTTTGTGTCCGCAAACGACCCCATTCACTCTATGATCTTGCTGCCCACCACAGCAAAGCTCCGGTGAATCCGACTTTTTGCACCACAGCAACGACCGGCAAGGCAAGATTTGCACTTCATGCTACAGCATCAACAGCCCGCTGTGACCACCAACGTGAGTCTCTAGCATCAACGGTTCACCATGTCCACCAGGATCTTCGCTCTACAGCAATGACCGTCCACGACACCCAGCCTGCTCTTCACGCTACACTGACAACCATTCATGATGCTCTCCCTGCTCCTCAAGGCCTCCTCCACTGCAAACCAAACTCTTTGCGTTACACTTCAGAAGGTAACTGTTTCAGCAGAACTAACCTGATCCCTGTATGCGGCACCGCGCTCCATCACAGTTGGCCTAAATTTGTGACTTTCACCCGGTCTCGCTGAATCAGAGAACTGTAAGTTGTGATTTGTGCTTTTAAGGAGCTATACATACATGAAATCTCTGAAATTGCATATCTCTGGTTCTACTGATTCAATTTTTTTCTCATTTTGGGGTCAAATGATTTACTAAATTTTACTTCTTTTTTCAAAATTGGGGAGGGATTTTTCTTGTGTTGTGGGAAGAGGTGTGGCGCCGCGGCCAGGGCGACTGACGCTGGAATCTGGGGATCAGGGTTCGATCCCCGGCTCCGGCGGCAGGTTAGCCCAGCACCATGTGACTGGGCAATAGCTCGCTTAATCTTCCCGACGGCCCCCAGCGCCTAGAGACCCTAACGGGTGATTGTGCGCTTTACAAATGTGGATTATTATTATTATTATTATTATTATTGTCACTTTATTACTGTTTGAGTGTTGTGTAAATACTTTACACATTGCCTCTAAATTAAGCCTGACAGCTTTTGTGTCAAGCTAATAGAGGGTCAAGCACAGTTACTTTTAGTGACTTTTTGTGGTGAATCCTGACAAGCATTGTGGCTGCTGCTTGAAAAGGGTTTCACCCCCCTCAATCAACAACACAATTTCTCACAAGTTTGTTGCTGCAGTCCAGCATGCTGGTGATGAGGACTGTGTTGCATTTTTACGAGTGTTGGTGGCGACCCTTTCAATATGTTCTTCAGCATCTTGAGTGTGTGGAAGCAGTAGCCGTTGACTGCATTCACTTGGCCAGTCATGGTGAGTTGACTATTGATTACTATTCCAAGGTTTTTGTGTGTAGGTTGCTGGCAGGGATGTGGAACCGAATTCCACGCCTGAGTGTTTAAGTCTTTATGCCTTGTAAACATGTCTCTTTATGACTCCTGAACTTAACCTTCAACAGGAAGATTTGTTCACCTAGACAGTTAATTGATATCTGAAGGACTGTCCTGACTTAATATTCCTAATCCTGAAGTGTCAAACTGAGAGGCAGAGCCTTTTCCTCTGCAGTAGTGGAATGCTGGATTAACCTACCTCCTGACATACGGAAACAAAATTAATCTCAAGTTTAGCAAGCTTGTAACAAGGTGGCTTTTTCTTGCTCTTTAATAGATTGTTTTCCACTTAGTAGTTTCTTTTCTTGTCAGCATTACATCCTTTCAGTGATAACAATTCAGGGTGAAGGTGCTCTTAGGTGAACGATCATTAGAAAAATAAATAAAAATATAAGAGGCAATAGGGTTAGTCTTGGAAAGAGAGTCAGTGACTTCCTCCTCACTGGAGGCGAGATCAACCTCTGAAACTGAAGGAAGCGGAGGGCTTACTCATGAAGGGATTAGGTGAGAGCAGAGAGACAGCTACTGCCAAATGATCTGCATAAGGGAGATCGGAGGTGAGACAGACGTTTCAGGTTTGAAGAAGAGAATATAAGAGTATTGCCCATGTTATGGGTAGTTCCCATAACATGTTGGCACAAGTTTCAATGTTGGCAAGATTCAAGAAACTGTGTGGCCACACGTAGAGTGGAGTTACGTACAGTGGAGTGACATAGAGTGGAGTAGCATAGAGTGTAGAGGGAGAATGAAGTGGCATGCAGTGGGGTAGAGTGGCATGGAGTGTCATAGAGTGTAGTGGCATACAGCAGAGTATCGTAGAGAAGAGTGGTGTAAAGTGGAGTGGCGTAGGGTGGTATAGAGTTGAGTGCATAGACTATAGAGGTGATGGGTAGAGTGGCATGGAGTAGCATACACTGGACTGGCTGAGAATGATATTAAGTAGCATAGAGTGACGTGTAGTGTCCTTGAGTGTATAGAGGGAAAAAGATACTGAATTCCACAGTCCAGAGGTGGTATAATTTATCACATTTATCACATGTGCACAGTGGATCCTTTAACAGAGGTTGACAGAAAAATTCAGATGAAGCCCCATTTAAGAATGCATCCACCCTATAGTATTAACCTCCAAAATGAAGGGGGCTCAGAGGTCGTCACCGTGAGCGGAGTCACTATCGCAAACAATTTTTAAAGAAATTGAATCACTAACCACAACCTTACCTTGACACCAGGCAAAATCTGGGACTGTAAATATGAGATATTTATTCTGTGAGATTTATGTTAAATACCAGTCACCAATCAAAACTGACTACTAGATACCAGGTAATTACCCTAAATACCAATAGACCCGAAGCATGTGGGAGACCAGTTTTGTAAGCCATAAATGGCTTTATTTTGGCACTCTCAAACCTGAAATTGCCTTTGCTTCAATTGAAGTCAATGGGTAAAATACATTCTCCCGATTTTTGTTTCAAATTCTACCACTTCCCTGTGTAAAATATTGGCTTGTATGAATTAATGCACATGTATTTCATGTCAAAATGTTTTCTGCAATAAAAAAGTTAAACTATCCTGTATCCTCCCCAAAAATATCAAACTGCGATTTACTCTTTCCACACCCTAGACTGATTCTGCTCTTAAAGCAGTCTTCTATATGAAAACATGACCAAAGCCCATTTCGCTATTGGACCTTACATGGTAAAAGCTTTAGCCATTTCCAGCTGTTAGCAGAAGTTCCTTATGTTCCCCACCCCAGGTTAGCTAAAGCTTTTTTACTACACTTGGTGGCAATTATAGGGATTCCCGTATTTGAACACAAATTAAACCCTCATGTGTACCAGTAGACAAGTCAAATCCTCACACATATGATAATGAGATTAACACCCTCTGCCCTAAAGCCAAGACCTCTTCCCAAGCATAAAAAGTTGGTAAAGCCATTCTCTGTGTCAGGATGTTTAGTTAACTTCTGTGCCGCGTCAGAATACAAACGAAGCGCAAAGATCCTTCATAGATGAACGGAATTAATGTCATTCTTCGATCCTACCTAAAAAGGCAAATTAAAATCAAATTTACCCTAATAACCCTTCAAACCACGTTGTACACGTAAAATCAATGTAAATTAAACCCCGTGAAAAGAATGAGATTTAATCCACAATGTAAGGCAAAATTCATTTAAAAAAATCCTGTATCAGAAAGTGCATTACCCCACCCACCTGAATCAGAGAAATTAAAGTCCAACAGTCTGTCTTTCAAAACCTTTAATTAATGAATCATTATCCAACTCAACAATGGGCTAATTCATCTAAGCATCAGTCCAGGCAGCAACCACCCGTGGAAGCACATGAAAGTCGGGCGTCACAAATGACGCAGTACTTTGAGTAAGCCCACTAATAACTTCACAGTATAGGAATAGTACAAAAAGCACGCATGAAGCTTCAACTACATCAGGAGTACAGACAATACTCAATATTGCCATCCATCTAACACGCATCTTCTCAGCCAAGAACAAAGAGCACCAATAAACCAAAACAAGAAAAAAAGTGCTATTATGTGGCCAGCTTTAACCGCGTCATAAAGCTTTTTTAAAAGACATGTTACACACCAACGCACGCTACTGTGAAACATGCTTAAAAAAAATGAGAGGCAAGGAGAGAGGGAGCACTAGACAGGAGGAGGAGAAGTGGAGAAGAAGAAATTGTATCTCCATCACTGCGCGATCAGGGGTGAGCACTAATTAAATTGAATTAATCTGTGATTGGTCCCTGCTCCACCGAAACAAATGGAAGGGACGCTTGGGTTGAGCTGGCCAATTAGAAGCCAGCAAAGAAGATTGGCACTGAGGCCAACAAATGGTAAGCAATGGGTGGGCTCCAACCCCTTTATTGTGCATAATAGTGTCTCGCAAGCGAGGGCATGCGCTGTCGCTGCCTCAACATAAAAAAGAAAAAGCCTTTAAGGATTGGTTTTGTGCAAGAAGAGAACCTGTCCTGCCCAAAAACAATCCTGCCTGTAACACAAGCACCACTGTGCACGGGAGCCTGCGTTGGCGCTAGGCAGCACACAGTGCACAAGCATACGGAGGCAGCGGAAATGTGCTGTATTTTTGTTATTATGGCTCCTTTCAGATGTCTCAGTTTCACACAATGCAGCAAGTTCCCTTGCTGCACAGCGTAACGTGAAATGTTAGTAAATCTGGCCCGTGGTAGTTATGGATCTGAGATTTTGGGACACCCACAAAAACAATCTTACAGTAACCCAACCTTGAGAGAATTAAGGCTACTGTAAATTCAATGAGATGTTGGGAATGTTGAGAGCGGATTCTTATAAGAATAGTTTGTTGGCGGGAGGTGGTTTGGACCATTGAATTTAGCCGATTCAGTCTCAAAGATGATTCCTAGTTTTGATTTCAGTGTCTAGATTGAGGCTTGCCCCAGTCCCACCGACCAAATGAAAGGGATGGGTTAGTATTAGGCCCTCTCTCATTTCCAGTAAGAAGCAGGGGCGACTCCATCACTAGGTGGAAGAGCATCTTCCCACTGAGTGTAAAAGGAAAAATAAAACGCCAACATTAATAACATTACGTTATTCTCATTTTGTTTTTCTCTATGGAGCCGAACCCAGGTTAGGACAGGGCGGCGCTGGGCTGCATCACAGGGAGAGGGAGGAGGCGTGATATACTGTGCACTTAAGTACGACCAAAACATCACATGCACTTAGCATGTTCTCCATCCGACTGTATTGCACAGCCTGGTGGAGAACATGCGCAGGCTCCCACTCCTTCTGATGACCGAACCAGGCCGTTCAGACCAATCACGACGCTGCAATCATGCTGGTGACAGCAGTTTTGTTATTGGCTTTGGGGAGTCCGGCAGTCTGAGTGCTTCCTGTTTCCTGTGTAGGGCGGAGGAGAGGTGATGGCCCTTCAGGTAAGTGAACGTTTTTTTTTTTTTTTAAATGTGCTGCCCCCCCTACTACTTTTCAACAGCCGCCACTGGCAGAAAGGATGTGTTCAAATGCATTTAGTGATGCTTCCTTGGCTAATTAGGTCTCTGTCAAACTGAAGAACAGTTTAGGAATCGTCCGCGTGAATCTGGAACTTGTAATGTGATTATCATGACCTGTGCCCGGCTGCCCCGGGACACCAAAGGTGGCCACCTACGAGGGCGGCCAACCTTAGTGCCAAGGATGGCAAACACCCGGAGCAGTCTAGTTGCTGGGGGGGACCAGTGGTCCCCCCGTGATGTCACTTCCTGTAGGAGAAGGAGTTTAGGCCACCATGTGGGATTGGGTAGGTTTTGTTCGGGGCACGACATATGTGGGTAGGGGGGGGGTGAGGAATTAATGGTCTTGATCTTTTGTTCAGGTCACATCCAAGAGAGAATGGACGAATGGAACATAAGGACGGAGCATGGGTAAGCAGGCTTGGCTTACTGTGGTCAGTAGGCGGCCTAGGAGGTTAACCATGGTGGGGCCGGTCTAATTTTAATTTTCTAATTTCAGAGTGAAGTCATACTATCAAGGAGCACACGAACAAGAGTGAGAACAGCAGTGCAGGAGTGGAGTTTGGCGGGTTCGGGGTGCCTCAAGCCTAAGTCCCTCGAATGGAGTAAGTAGGCAGGTCAAGGGTCTGGGTCGTTGTTTGGGCCTCGGGAAGTCCGACTGTTCCACCAAGTGCTTGGTCGTGTTCTCATTTTCTCTTCCTTCCCGCCCTTAGATTTCGAACCGATCCGCCATCGATTATGGAAAGCCAGGGATCCCTATCGCTATTCTCCCAGATGTCGCAGGTGGATGACTCGCTGCCTGATGCGAGCCAAGCAGCACAGTGGGCGGCCCTCATGCGGATGGCCAAGGGGAAGGGTCTGTCCTGGGCTAATGGGCTGATGAACGAGGTAGAAGCGGTCGACTCTGGGATCATCTGCGACGCTCCTCTGTCCGAGTCCGACTTGCAGGAGGTTTGCCCGACTAGATCGTCCAAGAGGGCGAAGAAGCAAACATCCAAAGAGTTCCCACCGGTCCCGCAAGCAGTCAAGAGCAAATTGGCGACCGCACATAACGAGCCCCCGCCCTCACACGTTTTGCCTTGTGTGTCACCAGTCGCTCCATCAGCCAACAGCAGAACAGTGATCGCCCAAATCGAGCCCCTGCCCAGACACACTTTGCCTTTTGTGTCACCTCCCGCTACAGTGGACCTTGTCCCGGCCCTGCCCGTATATGCCACCCGGGAGGACCTTGGTTCTTTGTCAGATTCCCTGAAAGAATTCATGAGAGAGCTCATTGGAGCCAAGGTCCCTCCCACCCCGATCGCCAGGTCGGCGTGTATACCGGAGGACAATGGTGGGGGAGCAAAGGCAGCGGCCGCAGTCTGGGGCGCTTTGCCAGCGGTTTCCCTGCCTTCCGCTTCATCGCTACTACAAGGACACAACACCCCGGCTGTCGTGCCGAGCCCTCCTACGCCGCTGTCGGGCGGAAGCTTGGTGTCGTCCTCCCTTCTTCAGGCGCCTGCTCTTCCTGCACCTCCGGCGCAAGCCATCGCCTTAGTGACGGCGATCCCCGTGGCCACGGGGGTGGTCACTCCCGCTCAGAACTCTGGTACGTCTGTGGCTCAAGCATTGGATAGTGGGGTGGTAGTAGCATCGTTGGCATATAACAACATTTCATCTGCAGGAAGCGCTGCTGGCTTAGTCGCCTTGGCAGCACCACCTCCCACCCCCGAGCCCTTAGTGAAGGCTGCACCCCTGTTGTCAGGTCACTGCGACTTGGCATGGCAAGTCCCTTTAGCGGCCAAAGAAATGATATGGAGGCGGGAATTGATTGATATATTCTCGCTACTGATGTTAGGTCAGGATGGGACTGATGTCAGGAAGGCGGGGGTGAAAGAGGAGGATAAAAAGACCAAATACCAGCAGTGGCCGGAAAAGACCATAGAAAACTGGCTCGATGCATTTTCTATCCTACAGGGGGTGATATTAGAGAAACACCCAGAACAGGCGAAGGCGCTCGTCCAGTACAGTACTCTGATAAGAAAAGAAGCCGCACGTTGGGGCGGTCAGGGCTGGGTGTCATACGACGTAGAGTTCCGGAGGAGGATGTCCTTGTGTCCTGAAATGAGATGGGACCAGAAAGAGGTCCAGCTGTGGCTAGACCACATGGGTTCTAATCTGCTTCGCAATGGGGGGGCCTTGGACAAAAAATATGGTAGTAAGGACTCCAGCAACTCCACGCAGCGTAGTGACCAGCAGCAGGATAAACAGTCCTTTCGGGGGGGCTACAGGAATAGAGGGGGTAACAGAGGGTCTTTCAAGAGGTCTTCCTCAGCGATTTGCCGCTCCTTTAACTCCAGTCATTGCCCCTGGGGGAAGAATTGCAAATTTGCCCATTCCTGCAACAAGTGTGGGGGCTCTCATGCAGCAGGATCTTGCACCAATCAGTCAGGGGGAGCTTCCAAGCCCTCAAAAGATTCAGGCAGCAAGCAATAACATCTTCACCATCCAGCCTCCCTCCATCTCCCCCCCCCCCCCCCCTGAGTTGCTCCCTGGCGTAGTTGCAGGCCTTACAGCAAGCGTTACTAAGGGGCCCTCGCCCGTGATCTTGAAGAGGATGTTACCCCTCCTGAAAGAATATCCGCACCCACGCGACAGGCGACTGCTGCTAGATGGTTTTAGCGAAGGCTTCAAGTTACCCTATGTGGGCTGTGAGGCCCCCAGAGAGGCCGAGAATTTAAGATCTGCAAGAGAGTTGCCACTTGTGCTCAAGTCCAAAGTAGCTAAGGAGAGACTGTTAGGTAGAGTAGCTGGCCCCTTTTCCAGCCCACCTTTAAAACATTTTGTGGTATCACCACTGGGGGTTGTCCCTAAGAAGGAGCCAGGGGCCTTCAGGCTGATTCACAATCTCTCTCACCCTGAAGGAGCGTCTGTTAATGATGGGTTGGAGGAAGGGTCTTGCTCTGTCTCATACTGCACGCTGGATGTGGCTTTGGATTTGGTGAGAAGAGCAGGTGTAGGTGCTTGGTTGGCCAAGGCCGACATAGAATCAGCATTTAGGTTGTTGCCGGTACATCCTAGTAGTCAACACCTGCTTGGTTTCAAAGTGGATGGAGAGTATTATTACGATCGCTGCATGCCGATGGGTTGCTCAGTGTCTTGCGCATACTTTGAAGCATTCAGCAGCTTCCTCCAATGGGCGTTGCAGTTCAGCTATGGGACCAGCGGAGTATCTCATTACCTGGATGACTTCCTTTTTGTAGGGAGACATGGAACTATGGAGTGTAGCGAGTCTCTGCAGAATTTTCAAGAACTCACCACCACTTTAGGGGTCCCTTTAGCACCTGGTAAAACGGTTGGGCCTGCGCAGGTTTTGACCTTTCTAGGGATTGAGATTGACACGGTGAAGGGGGAGTGCAGATTACCAGCAGACAAGGTTCGGGATCTGGCGCAGTCCATCGTGTTGGCTCTTGGCCAGGACAAGGTGACGCTAGGTTTCTTGCAAGGTCTGCTGGGGAAACTCAACTTTGCCGCCAGAATCATCCCGGCTGGAAGGGTCTTTGCGCGCAGGTTGGCGAGGGCAACCGCAAAAGTCCGAAAGAGTTATCATTTGGTGAGACTTAGTAAAGGCATGAAAGAAGATCTTAAGATGTGGGCAACTTTCCTGGCAGATTTCAACGGCTCTGTGGTTTGGAGGGCACCTTGGGCATGATCCCCGGATCTGGCTATGTTCACAGATGCATCCGGTAGGGAAGGATTCGGTGTTATCCTTGACACTGACTGGTGCGCCCAAAAATGGCCTAATGTGTGGAGGAAGAAGAGGGTGACTTCTAACATCACTGTGCTAGAATTGTTTCCTATTGTGGTAGCTTTTCACCTTTGGCCAGCGAAGCTAGCGGCGCGTAGGGTCTTGATGTGGTCAGATAACCTGGCTGTAGTACAGGCCATCAATTCCCAGTCTGCTTCTTGCCCTTTAGTTCTTTGCCTACTCAGAGAGTTGATGAGAGTGTGTCTGGTTTGCAATGTAGAATGTAGAGCGCGGCATATACAAGGGATCCAAAACACAGCTGCTGACGCTCTTTCTCGCTTCCAGTGGCACAGGTTTCGGGAGCAAAGGAAGAAATGACAAGATTCCCAGAGCACCTGTGGTTCATTCTGAATCTGAGAAGCGATTGAGATGTCTAGGCGAGCTGGCGTTGGCTCCTCGAACAGTCAAGCGTTACCGGGCAGGAGTGCAGAAATTCTGTGCTGTCACCGGGGAGTGGGATCAAGAGCAGCCTTCCTTAGAGTCCAGGACTCATGATTTTATCTTGTGGGCGAAGGACGAGGGCAAGTCACAATCTTGGGTGGCGGGGCATTTGCCGGCCATTAGTCACCGCGCTAGACTAGGGGGACAGCCTGACCCAACCAACTCCTTTTTAATAAAGTCAGCGCTGAAGGGTTGGTCTAGAAGCGAGCCCCGCATTCCTGATGATAGAGCAGCGATTGATTTTGCAACTTTGAAAGGCATGCTGGATTACACAGATAGGGCCACAAGTTCAGCATTTGAGGCAGCTCTTTTTTCTGCAACATTTGCCACTAGCCTTTTTTGGCGTGTTCAGAATAGGGGAGATTGTGGCCACCTCGAGGAATGACAAATCAGGCGCGGCCTTGTGTAGACAGGATGCCACCCTAAGGGGGGATTGTTTGTCTATAAGGTTGAGACAATCCAAGACAGACCAAGGAGGGGCGGGAAGGCTAATAGTGCTGAACAGGTTGGAAATTGCCAGGTACTGCCCCGTGCGGCTGGTCGAGACTTACCTTGCACAGCGGCCCCCTGTGGAAGGCTACCTGCTGATCCATGCAGATGAAACCCCCCTGACCAAGTACCAACTACAGCGCATTATGGACACTTGTTTAGACTTATCTGGCAACAAAAAGCAAGGGAAAAGGTTTTGTACCCACTCTTTTAGGATAGGAGCTGCAACCACAGCATTCCAGGTAGGTTTGCCAGTGGAAAATATAAAACAGGTGGGGCGCTGGAAGTCTAACTGTTATAGAAGATACATCCGCACTTGAGTGGTGGCACAGTGTATTTTCTGGATTGTCATTTATTGTAAATAATAGATGTGTGACTTTCAGTCAGTGTATTTGATTGCAGTGTTTGCAGTGTTTAATTTGGAGTGATGTTAATAAACATGGTCTTTTAAGCATCTGCATCTTTTATTTGTTAGGTAAATCTGTCTGGGTGGCAGGAAATGTCAGAATCCTAAACATAGCCCGGTGGGCTGACAGCGGAAAATGGAAGCATGGTTTCTCAACTGCAAAGATCAGGTGGATAGTGTCGGCTGATTTACACTGGAGAAGTGTGAAGCGCATATTTCAGCAGTTATTGGACGGGGGCGAATCTCCTCCAGATGTGTTAATTTTACATCTTGGGGGCGAGGAGTTGGTCCACTTGGAGCGCAGGGTCCTGCTACAGACAATGAGGGGCACGCTGTGCGAGTTGAGCAACCTTTTGGGGCCTTGTGAATTATGGTGGTCCGAAATTACTCCAAGACTGCATTGGAAAGACGCCATATCAGGGGTGGGCGTTGAGACTTCCCGCAGGCGGGTGAACAGAGCCATGCGCAAGTTCACGGAGCAAAGGGGTTTCGGATTCATACGGCACAGCCTGTTACACACCAAATGCACGGGCTGCTTTGATGAGGACGGCGTTCATCTATCTGAAGTAGGGATGGCCATCTTCCTGCTTGACCTATCAGAAGCAATGGGAGCAGCGGGTTGTAGGTAGAGGAGAAACAGGGTGTGGGGGGACTCTGGGACGGCGGCTGCCGCACCCAGAGCCTTGGCGGAGTTACAGGGCGATCCAATACAGGAAGGTACTGAAGGGTACCCTCTACAGGAGCAACGGAAGGGTGCGTGAGCGAATTATCCCCCAGGGAGATCCACGGCGGATCCTGGAGGACCGACGGCGCCCCGTTAGTCCTTCGGGCGGTTGTGCACCTGAGCAACCGGGGGTTGCCAACGCTCCGCCCCCCGAGGGGGGGGGGCCTGAGTAATGGGCGAACGAGGGGTTCGCCGGGGGAGGGGTTAGACCTTTCCCCCAGAAACTGACAACGCCCCCACGGTTAACACCGCGGGGGTTATGACTCATCAGGAGGGCGGGTCGCGAGGGGCGGCCTGCTCTGGATCGCCCGTAAGATAACCCAACATGTTGGCATAAGATTATGCTAATAAAACTGCAGCAATTTTCTCCATCAACTTGTGTTGTGTCGGTTATTGGGGAAAGAGTGTGTTGTATTGAATAAAGGTCTGTGTGGGGGCCGATATTGGCGTAACGTGAAATGTTAGTAAATCTGGCCCGTGGTAGTTATGGATCTGAGATTTTGGGACACCCACAAAAACCCATCTTACAGTAACCCAACCTTGAGAGAATTAAGGCTACTGTAAATTCAATGAGATGTTGGGAATGTTGAGAGCGGATTCTTATAAGAATAGTTTGTTGGCGGGAGGTGGTTTGGACCATTGAATTTAGCCAATTCAGTCTCAAAGATGATTCCTAGTTTTGATTTCAGTGTCTAGATTGAGGCTTGCCCCAGTCCCACCGACCAAATGAAAGGGATGGGTTAGTATTAGTCCCTCTCTCATTTCCAGTAAGAAGCAAGGGCGACTCCATCACTAGGTGGAAGAGCATCTTCCCACTGAGTGTAAAAGGAAAAATAAAACGCCAACATTAATAACATTACGTTATTCTCATTTTGTTTTTCTCTATGGAGCCGAACCCAGGTTAGGACAGGGCGGCGCTGGGCTGCATCACAGGGAGAGGGAGGAGGCGTGATATAATGTGCACTTAAGTACGACCAAAACATCACATGCACTTAGCATGTTCTCCATCCGACTGTATTGCACAGCCTGGTGGAGAACATGCGCAGGCTCCCACTCCGTCTGATGACCGAACCAGGCCGTTCAGACCAATCACGACGCTGCAATCATGCTGGTGACAGCAGTTTTGTTATTGGCTTTGGGGAGTCCGGCAGTCTGAGTGCTTCCTGTTTCCTGTGTAGGGCGGAGGAGAGGTGATGGCCCTTCAGGTAAGTGAACTTTTTTTTTTTTTTTAAATGTGCTGCCCCCCCTCCTACTTTTCAATAGCCGCCACTGGCAGAAAGGATGTGTTCAAATGCATTTAGTGATGCTTCCTTGGCTAATTAGGTCTCTGTCAAACTGAAGAACAGTTTAGGAATCGTCCGCGTGAATCTGGAACTTGTAATGTGATTATCATGACCTGTGCCCGGCTGCCCCGGGACACCAAAGGTGGCCACCTACGAGGGCGGCCAACCTTAGTGCCAAGGATGGCAAACACCCGGAGCAGTCTAGTTGCTGGGGGGGACCAGTGGTCCCCCCGTGATGTCACTTCCTGTAGGAGGGGGAGAGGGGATGGGCTATATAGCCCAGGGGGCGAGGGTCAAGCGCCCTCTTTGTTCTTGTGCAGCGGCGAGTTGACCCTCGCCCCCTACCCCCCAGGCTGACCCAGAATCGCGGGACGGCGAACTGCCCAGCGTTTTCCCTCCCATCCGCTTACCCTGCTCTTGGGCAGTTTGGGGGGGGGGGGTGGTTTGTTGTACTAATGACTTGTCTTTGTGTTGCAGGCGGAGTTACAGGGCGATCCAATACAGGAAGGTACTGAAGGGTACCCTCTACAGGAGCACCGGAAGGGTGCGTGAGCGAATTATCCCCCAGGGAGATCCACGGCGGTCCTTCGGGCGGTTGTGCACCTGAGCAACCGGGGGTTGCCAACGCTCCGCCCCCCCAAGGGGGGGGGGCCTGAGTAATGGGCGAACGAGGGGTTCGCCGGGGGAGGGGTTAGACCTTCCCCCCAGAAACTGACAACGCCCCCACGGTTAACACCACGGGGGTTACGACTCATCAGGTGGGCGGGTCGCGAGGGGCGGCCTGCTCTGGATCGCCCGTAAGATAACCCAACATGTTGGCATAAGATTATGCTAATAAAACTGCAGCAATTTTTTCTATCAACTTGTGTTGTGTCGGTTATTGGGGAAAGAGTGTGTTGTATTGAATAAAGGTCTGGGTGGGGGCCGATATTGGCACTATGCGAGAGGACACATGAGGGAGAGGTGTGGCGCCGCGGCCAGGGCGACTGACGCTGGAATCTGGGGACCACGGTTCGATCCCCGGCTCCGACGGCAGGTTAGCCCAGCACCATGTGACTCTGGGCAATAACTCGCTTAATGTTCCCGACGGCCCCCAGCGCCTAGAGACCCTTACGGGTGATTGTGCGCTTTACAAATGTGGACTTTATGCTGACGTGGAGCAGGAGCGGTGAGAGCAAGGCGCCTTGCCAGACCCATCTCAGGACTAGTTTCCAGAAACTAACACCGACATATTAGAACCTCACTTTTAATCGAATGCCCCACAGATGCCACCTTGATTCCTTTAGTGAACATGAACCATTCCTGACTAGCACCAGGGACTGCAGACCCTTCATACTTACATCTCCAATCATGACCGCCTCCTCTGGGGAGCAGCCCGTGCTCCGCAGAGCCTCCAAAAAGAAGGTGCTCGATGGTTTTCCAACCACCGTGGCTTTGGTGTCGGTGGCGTACTCCAGAGCAGTCACGAAAGGGCCGGGTCCCAGATACAATGCGTCCTTTTTCTTGTAATATCTCGCCTTGTGAATTGCTATCAGAGGGGCGCCGTCCAGAAGCAACCTACAAGTGAGAAGAGAGCCATTATGTCTAGATGTATGCGTTCTATGTGATTTAACATATACATAGAGCTAAAATAACAACCATGGGTACGATTGTCGTGGGCATTTGCACATGCAAGTTGAACCTAGATAAGCAAATACCTCCATTTAGGCAAATAACCTCACATTCTGTGTTTACCAGACATGAATTCACACTCGCAAATGAACTTCTTTCAGGTAAAATGACAGCAGTTTGTGGTGCAATTTTGCATTCGCGTAACTTTCCTCGAAGAGGAGTGCTGTGGGCGTTTCAGGGCAGGGCAGATGAACGCCCACAAACTGGCACAGTTGTGGGTATTCATAAACTCTTGCCAGGTACATCCCACCTTGAATGCCACTACAGATTTACTCCTGCAAAAGGACAGGATAAACTTTCTATTCAAGGTGCAAGAAGACGGGGTTCTTCTCCAGAATAAAAAATGTTCCTCCGAAGGAAAAAAAAAGCAGGAACATTTTTTAGGGAGCAACAGTACTTTTGAAAAGTATTTTCGCATGAATATGGACATGTTTTATATGAATTCTGAATGTGAGTAACTTATAACTCACCAACATTTCCAGAACCACTCATCTGAAACTGTGACAACCCCCCTAGAAGTCCTCCTGGAATCCGTTTTGAGGATTCCAAAAAGTCTAGTTTCAACCTTGTGCATAAAGTCTACTAAATTGACAGATTTTTTCCCCGAACTGGAGCTTATGTTCCAGATCACCCTTGAAGCAAGCCGCCTGGCACTGCCAAGCACAGACGAGCAGCTTGCTACAAATCGCCCACGGAAGTTTATTTCAGTGTCATAAACCGTTTGGACACTATCTACAAGAATGACGAAAGGCGGGCACATAACTTCCTGCTAGCTACAGCACATAAGTCACGTATGACTTTAAGTAAAAAGCTTTACTGCCATCATCAGAAGCATTAATAATTATGGAAAGCCTGGGAAGTACTTCAAAGACAAGGCCTCAAAATGCTCTGTGTGTACACGGGAGCTGTAATCAGCAACTCTGACACATAGCACATAATGGATGAATAACAGCCTAACCTGCGTAAATTAACGCGACATTAAACTGCAATAAAAACAAAACTTGTTCACATTGCAGTTCAGCCGTTTCTAAACGCTGTAATTAATAGGTGTTTCCTCTACTAAACTTAACGGGAGTTAATTTACAACATCAGAACTTATAAGGCTCGGCTGGCCTCGCCAAGATTTCAACCAGTGTCCTGCAGACAACAGCAGATGTCAGCAGTGAGCATTAACTCACTGGGAAAACTCTCCAGCCTGGGCACAAACACCGATTTATGCCCCTTTATGGTCCAAGCCGTAGCAGGTAGGTCAATATGCAGCTGCCATGTTTCTCAGGTCCATGCGTCATGTGCTGCTCCAGTCCAGGTTTTCTTATTTGAACTATGGAAATTGTAATTTTTTAATAATAGAATAAACAATACTAAAAGTCCCAGGATTCAAAGAAAAAAACCTAGACTGGAGCAGCACATCATGCATGCATGGAGCTAGGAAACTTAGCAGGGCTGTATTGACGGAAGACTCGTGATACGACTAGACCTGGGCAGTGAACTCCACTCCGTTCCCGGAGTTGTAGAGTTTTTTGCACTTCGCGCTCCACAAAGCTCGCCGAATGCAGAAAACTCCACTCTGTGTAGTGCAGCGTAGTTTTTCCCCGCTTACACTCGAGAACGGTAAGTTTGCAAGTGCAAGCTGCCACTCAGGTACAATTTCTACCCGAGCAGGAGGAAGATCAGTGCGAATGACTGTATGCACTGCACTCCGCCACTTGCGGAACACCGCAGAGTTTTTTTGTCACTTCGCGGAGTTCCACATAGCGAAACTCCGTGAACTACGCCCAGGCCTGGATTCGACTAGTGCACACCACAGGAACCTTCCCTGCGGACAACAGATGTACGTCTTGTACTCGTGTACGAGGCTAATTTGTTAAAACTATCTTTCTCTTCTATTTCAGCATATAGATTGCTTCCTGAAGATCAAAATTAGGAAAGGCCAAAATGACATCATATTCTGGGAATTATTTTGTTCTTTAACTTAAAAAAAGTATAAATTGATCCATGCTGATGTAATCACAATGAGAAGGTCAGGAGACACTGGGAGAACTGTGCATAGGCTTGCAGGGCATACATATGAGGAATGTTAAGACCAAATTATCGTCCAATTGTGGCGTTACAAACTGTTTGGGAGGTAACATGCATCACAGCTTTAATAAAGCTCATCACACCAGGTAGTTTAAACAATTGTGAAGAAAGGACAAAACGACAGACAAATAACCTTTAACAGTGCCCACTGCAAGTCCTTGATGAGCCAAAGAGAAAGCAATCAAAACAGCTTTGCCTGACAGGAGTCAGAGTCCCAAGCACCACACCAATTACAAACTTTGCCCAGCTCCACGCATATATGGATTACATGGAGGGGCGTCTGATGGCGAGGATGACATCCACCACCTTTAGGTGGCAAATGGAAAGCAGTCAATTCCTGCTGTTAAGTCTCCAGCCATGGAGGTGTAAGGTGCACACATCTCGATGGAGGACTTTGCCCTGCTGCTGAGAGAGGTCCTCCCGAAATGGTAGCCTGATTGGAGGACAGACACTCGCTTAGAAGTTCCAGGTACTCCACTCTCGTCACCTAATTCAGCCCACTAGCCTGGCTTAGGTATGGTCATTCTAGATCTTCTTCAGAAAAACGGGAAGGGAACATAATGGCAGGAACACGTACAGGGTCCCTTGTTGATGTATTCAAGCCAAAATACGTCTCCTAATGAGTGTTCTTGCAGAAACTTCAACATTCAAAATTGCACACACACTGCACGCACTAGAAGGTGTCACCACATCCAACCAGGGCTCTTTCCTCTGGTCAATAATACCCTGCTTTACCTTGAGATGTAGGCGCCACTTTGCGCCACTCAGGTTTTGCCAGGTGACATATGCTCAGTTCGTCCACGCCGGCATTCAGAAGAAGTCATAGTGCTCCAGCCACCTCCAGAGAAGTCTCCTGGCATATGACCCAGGAACCCACGCCTCCTTACTTGTTGGAGTACAGCATGGCAGTTGTATTATCCAAGAGAACCAGCACCAGCCTCTCCCTAATGGACAGCAGCCAGAAAAATGCCCAGTAGATCCGAAAGGTTGATGTGGAGTTGAACCTCTACTGGAGAACAGAGGCCTCAGGTTGTCCACCTCCTCAAGGTGACCCGTCCTCCGAGAAGCGGTGCATCACTTACCACTGTCAGCTCTGAATAGGTGGGAGAGTGGGGCAAAGGACAAAGGGATGCTGCAGGGCAAATTGTGATTGGTTAGCCACCAATGTAGATCATGGGGGTCTCCTCCGAGACATGGATAGTGTCAGAAAGGTAGCCTTGATGCTGTGCCCACTGGGACTTTACGTTCCAGTGCAGGACTCACATGTGTGACCTAGCATAGTAGATGAGAAGGCTGCATAAGGCTAAGAGACCAAGAACCTTCAGAGTCACTCTCATTTGGGTGCAGGATTGAGCCTGAAACATTGGGCTCACAGACCAAATGTCCCTGACTCATTGCAGCGGAGAAAAAGCCTTGAACTCCACCATATTCAGGATTGTCCGAATGAATGTGAGCCTCCATGATGGAATCAGGTGGAACTTCGGGTTGATTTTGGGAAACCCTAATGATGCTAGGAATCCCAATGTCGTCTGAAAGTGGTCTACAATGGATTGCATCAAACCCGCCTTCAGTCATCAAGGTACAGGCATACAGGAACTCTCAACCTCCAACCATGGGCAGTGGTCGCTGCTACCCCTTTTGTGAACACCTGGGGGGCGCTGGTTATGCCAAAGGGGACCATGACAAACTTAAAATGCTTCTGGTCTACGTTGGACCGCAGGTAATGCCTGTGGGTCTGCTGGACAGGTATATAAAAAGACGTGCCCTGCAAGTCGAAGGACACCTTCCAGTCTTGAGGGTCCAAAGCAAAAAGGTTCTAAGCCAATGTGAGCATTTTGGATTTGTCGTTCCAGAAGAAAGTGTTCAAGGGTCAGATATCCAGGATAGGACGGAGGCCCCTGCCCTTCGCCAGGATGAGGATGTAGCAGGAATAACAACCCCCACCTTCCAACAACTCTGGTATTCACTCTATGGCACCCTTGCAGAGCAACACGCTTACCTGCTTTAGAAGGAAGTACAAATTCTCTTGCGATGTTTGTTCTGGTGTGAGACAGATATTGGGAGGGAAGGGAATGAAAAGACCATTTATATAGCGCGGTAGCTACCCTTAGGCGTCCTAGCGCTGCAGACATCACGCTTCTTGTAAAACAGTTAAAAGCTATTCTGGTTTGTTAAAAAGCAGGGTTTTAAGGAGTTTACGGAAGGTGAGTAGTTTGGGCTCTGATCTGAGTTGGAGGGGGAGGGAGTTCCAGAGCCTGGTCGAGTAGTGGGAGAACGAGAGGCCTCCACACCTGGCTCTCTCGTACCTAGGTATCACGGCCTGGAAGGAAGATCGCGATCTGAGCTGTCTGGTTGGGTGGTAGGAGGTTATCAGAGGTTGGTTAATGATAGCGCCTGTTCCACAGAAGGCTCGATGCGCGATGCACATTGCCTTAAATTTGATTCTTTCCCTCATTGGGAGCCAGTGGAGGTCCTTCAGTCTGGGTCTGACTGGGAGTCGGCGGGGGATCTTGAGGAGGGTTGTAGCTGCACAATTTTGGATGATCTGCAGCTTGTTTAGGGTAGTCTGGGTTGCCCCTAAATACAGGGCATTCCCAAAATCCAGACGAGACAGGATTAAACCCTGGACCATTATCTGTCTTGCATGAAAAGGTAGCAGGGGAAGGATTTTACGCAGAAGTCTTAGCAGGCCAAAGCAAGTGGCTGAGAGTTTGGCTGCTTGACAGTTGAAATTAAGGGACTTATCTAGCCAGATGCCCAGGCGTTTAATCGTGTCTTTAGGCGCAGGGGCAGGTCCCAGGCAGGGGGGCCATAGTGGGTCGATGGTGTTGCTGATGGTATTGCCAAGGAGCATAAGCTCCGTTTTGTCCCCATTCAATTTAAGGCAGGAAGATGTCATCCACTCGGTGACTGCTTCCAGGCAGTTCTTCGGGCTGTTGGGTGCGGTTTGGGGAAGATTGAGAGCCACCACTAGCTGAGTGTCGTCCGCATAGGTGATGAGTTTAACTACGAAGGGGCGGACGATCTCAGCTAGGGGGTTCATGTATATGTTAAATAATGTGGGGCTCAGGGAGGAGCCCTGCGGTACACCGCAGCTAAGGGGCTTGCTGGGGGAGGTGTAGTCACCCTCAAAGACCGGGAAGGAGCGATTGGAGAGGAAAGACTTAAACCAGATGATTGCCGTTCCTGAGATTCCCTTACTGGTAAGTCGGTGCAGTAGGATGTTGTGGCTCACAGTGTCGAAGGCGGCACTTAGGTCAAGGAGGATGAAGGCTGCGGAGCCGCCATGGTCTAGGATCCTCCTGGCCTCTTCCGTCACTGCGACCAGGGCGGTTTCAGTCCCATGGAGGGGGCGGAATCCCGTCTGGGTGGAGTCCAAAAGGTTGTTAGATTCTAGGAACTCTGTTAGCACCGTATTGGCATGTTTTTCCAGGATTTTACTTAGCCAGGTCAGCAGGGACATGCGCAATAAAAAAGGCAGGGATCTTTGGGTATTTTTGGATACAGAGTTATCTTACAAACCACAAGTCAATGCTATGGGTGCTACTTGTTTTGGGCTTCTAAAATAAGTGAAACAAATCTTAAAATATCTCCCTCTGGTCACCTGGAGGGGGAGTCACATGCCCTGATTGCCTTCAGATTAGATTACGCTAAGGTCCTCTTTCTTGGAACTTCTCAAGGATTGCTTAAGCGGCTTCGGCATGTTCAGAAGGCTGTAGGCTGGCTTGTGCTAAATATTCCTAAAAGGCATTCTATCAGGTCAGGCTTAAAGCAACTGCACTGGCTGCCAATTAAGTGTAGAATCAAGTTCAAAACACTCTTGATCACTTACACTTCATCAGCCTGGCCCGGAGTACATATTACCCTAACACGGCACTGCGCTCAGCAAATCACAATCAGCTTTACGTTCCAAAAGTACGGAAAGCCAAACCTAAGATACTGTGTAAACCTATTGTTTACTGCTATTAATAGACTACAAGAACTTCTCAGAGGGATTCCGCCCCGGTACAAGTAAGAGAAAATAGATGCTGACTGTATAAATTAGGAAGAGGCAGCTGATCAAGTGTTGCTATTGGAACTAAACTGTGATTTCTTCCCTAAGTTCAAGTTGGGCACCAACACCACTTGACTGGCCCAGTGGCTCAGAGAAAGCTCAATCGCTCCTAAAGTCCAACATCTTGACCACCTTTGCTTTGATGCATTCCAGGACTCAGTCAGACATGCAATACATCTTGCTCTTCACAGAAAGGCTACAGCAGGTGGAATCTAAATGAAGAGTAGGGCAACAGGAAAAGAACAAACAAATGGTGCAAACCAGACACAAAAGGTAAGCTGACCGTAACCAGGTGCAATAGTAATAGACATCTAGTGCTTTCCATGAGTAACATAGTTTTCCTGGGATTAACTTTGGTTTATTCAGTGCGCTGCCAGGAGCATTAATTGCTCAAACAAACCCTGAAGACTGACCCCGGATCTAAACTTTTACAGACCAGTTAAATATGGAAAATGACCAGGTGAACAGGAATCCCTGACTTGTGCAGTAACTTTATGTATTCGGCCCTGACTCACACAAAGTTCAACAGACCTGTCTCTGAAATGTTTGCGGCTCACGTGCTAGGGCCATAAACTACTCACACGGTCATTTCAATAATGAGTAACCAATCGCTCAGCACAAATGGGTCGTCGCCACTGTAGTACAACAGGCGGCGATGCCAGACTCCACTTTCAATGAACCTGGCCTCCATCCAGACTAGAGACTATCTGAAGGGGTGACCTCTGATGTACTGCAATTAAAGCTATCGAAACGCTGCACTAATTAGGCAGCATCTGAGTGATTAGATAGCTAGTATCAAGACAGTGCACATTTTATTACTTTCTTTATAAGATAGAGCTAGGCTTCGCTTCATTTATTCAAAAAAGAATACAATTTATTTAATTTTCCAGACATAAATATACATTGTCTCCACCATTTACCACAAATACAACCGGATTTTCCAAAAAGGCATTGGTGGGCGCGCTTTATAGTTGCCCCTACAGCTCAAACACAGGGTCATTGTTCAGATTCACGCGATGGACCTGTAGACACACATTTTTCGTTTTAAACTTATCTTTACAGCATCAACCTGAAGATCTTGCTATGAGCTCTCTGGGTGCTCAAGGTCAGAAACGACACTTCAGCAGGTAGTGTATTCTAGGGAAGAGGTCTGGTGCATATTAATGGTGTAAACTTATTTGTCTACGTGCACCATAAAAAAACTTTTTTTAATGGAAAACAAGCACTGACGAAGCCAACAGGACTGTCATAAATGTGCTAATGCATGCAAGCAGTGTTTGGGCATTACTGAATTTCCATTCCATACTCAACTACAGTTAAACATGTCGTCTAGGATAATGCTTTTTTGGAGGGTTTTTGTAATTCTACACAGGAGTCAAATATAGTTAATAAATGAACTGCTGCATCCCATTCAATAGCACAGTGCTAATTTTATCACATTCCTCTTGTAATAGACTGTGTATCACATGTATTGCCCCACTTATTGCTCTATTATCTAAAATCCATAAACTAATAGAACCTGTCCAGCTTCAGCACTTTTTAGACAATCGGTAACTATAAACCACTCTTTTCACATGTGCTACATTGTTGGTGATAGTTTTCTGCTTTGAGTAAAAACACCCAGAAAATCTGTGCTGAGGGCACTTGATTTATTTCTAACAGTATACAGCACAGTCACCTGAACAGCTTCACGTTTCTTGATTCCATGAATAAATAGCTCATTTGGGTACTCATTGTGGGTGGCCTCTTAATTTCAATGGGGCCAGAAACAGCAGTCATCAGCGGCATCAGAATTATGGATTTCGTGGGAACACCACAGGTCTCTTAACTTTCACCCAAACATTTTACCTCTAAGTGAAAGTCTGGCCTAAAATAAGAAATTACTTCGAGGATCAGGTTTGGGATTCTAGATTCCCCCTGGTACCTTCTCATTTCTTAGCAGACCCTAAGGGTCCACAACTTAATGGGCAGGATTTTCCCAACCACAGCATTAACTCTACCTGATAATACCTGGGAGGAGGGGAGGGGAGAACATCTGGCCCATTTACGAGGCAACTCAGAATCAGGCTCTTAGTTCCTGTGTTTCTAACTGCTATATTATCCCATTATAGATTAAGGACTACAAGTACCAGAGAGCAGAGTGAAAGTCTGATCTGGATGTGTTACTCACACATGGAATAGAGAAACTTGAAACTGCTGCATCATCTGAGTCTCACGTGTATTTGGAGTTCATCTAACATAGCCTTTTCCTGGCCTAGTTAGGTATCAACTTTTTGCCTCAGCTTTACCTTATATGTTGACATATAGAAGATGCTGACCCAGATGTGAGTGTTTGTGTGGGTTAGCATAATTGGGCACATTTCAACTTCAGCCACATTAACCAATAGACTTGGGCCCTTACTTTATGGCGAAAAGCCTAAATGTTATACTTTTCGTCATGATTCGGGCTGGAATCTTGCGCCTGGTGAGGTGTGTACATTCATGCTTGGATGCTTCGCACTCTGTGGTTGGGAGCACCCAACAAATGTTATTTCTTCTAGTAACCCAAGGAATGTTTGTGGTCAAGGTGAGCAAGCAACAGGAAAAATGTATTAAAACAAAATGTTTAAATCAAGTAATCAATCACCAACGCAGTGCTTTGTAAACAAGAACCAGGGTCATTCAATCCTACAATTTTCCATGCCAACCTTGTTTCCTGCACTTGGCGTGCTGGGGCATTGCTTTTATGGTTTGCCAGTACCGGTTACAAATTCTGCAAGATGTAAGGTTTCCTCATGCTATAAACTAGCTTTCTCCTGCCCAGAATTTGATACAATCCAATTGGCTCTTTGTTAATGATGCCAGGCCTGTGGTCCTACAGGTTCCATCTGCAGCCCCCTTACCTACTCCAGTGAGACCTTATGAATAGTCCCACAGGCGACAGTCTTAGCAGGTCCAAAATCTAGGAATTATATTTGATGATGTCCTGTCATTTGTTGTAGGCCTCATTATTCTCATGTGTTCATTCAAACCCCTCCATCTTATTTGTGGGATTTTACACTGATCTTACTCCACTTCATTGTTTTGGCCTTAGAAGTCCTCTCCTTCACCATTTACTGTAGAACCAATACCTGGGTGACAGGGTCAACCATCACGGCTGATGATTAAACTCCAGGTGACGTAAACTTCTGCTGCTTATCAACAGAACGCGAACACCTGGAGAAGGAACAAATCAGTTGCACCTCACCTGAACATGCTGCTCTCACTAAACCCTTTAATGACTTTCAGAACCACTGTGACCACCCTTGTTGTAGTGCTTGCACTGACATAATGTTTGTAATAGTTTATATTATGGGTATTCTTAAAATAGCCAGACCTATTGGCTTAGCAAACCTTGTTAAATCAAGCCCCTTGCTCTAATTTTTAGGAATGCCCATTAAAGAATACTATATGGGCCTGAGTGAAACAGGTTCATGTATGGTGTCAAAAGAGAATGTAAGAAGGGCACAGTGCAAACTCACAGCGCTATTCAAGGTGGCAGGGTGGGAGCCACTCGCTTTGGTTTGGGGAGTTCCAATAAACTTCCAACAAGTTTCCTTCTTACCCCAACTTCCACAAAAATGTCTTTTGTGTGCAGGGAAGGACGTCTGCGCATGAATCCCAGAGAAAGACTGGTGATCTACCTTGTCGCAGGTTCCACCTCTTCTAATCCAGAGCTCCCTCAGTGCCCCAGGGCATTGACTACACGAGTTCGGGAGGCTGCAGAGGTTCACCTGAGGATCTGAGGATGTAGTAGGAAAAGGATGTTTCTACTAATCTGAAAATGTGCACCAAATACTGAAATCCATAAGCACGTGGTCTGTAGCGCCAAAAAGGGCGGCTTCTGGTACTCATACAATGTAAGTGGATGTTAGTGACCTTTCACCAAGCCGGTGGGTTCTAGTGCGGCTCAGAGAGTGCCTATTAATCCTACAGCCCTGCAGGGAGAGTTATTAAAGTAGATCCCCTGCAGTTAGGTCACGTTTTATGTAACCTGTGTCCAAAGACATTCCATTGTGTGTGTGATGCAAGGATGTGTGTAGTTTAAAGGAAGGTGCTTGCCATGTCCTGATAATGCATACGCAGAACCGACAGGTCCAGGCATACAGCACTCCAACAGATGGCTCGAGTAGGTGGCAACAAAGGATTATTTTAAATCTAATGCATGAATAACACATTATTCAATGTGTGACAAAGTTAGATGCAAAATTGTCCTAGATGCATTGCAAAGCATGCATTCCAAGGAGGTGGAATGATGTACAAAACAGCCAATGGAACAATACGAGAGGGAAATACTGGGTTAGGGAAGAGCCAAAGCATGCTCGATGTCTATGTTCAAGTAGACTGCTGAACTGAAAAGCCAGACCCAACATTGATCTGGGTCCCTCCATCCCCCGAGTACAAAACTGGTTGGCCACTCCTTGTTTTGAGCCATTTTCCTTTCACTAGTCCCTAGTTCTTTCTATAAAGTCGCTAGGCTACATCCTTGAAAAAAACACCACCAAGAATCACCACAACGCAAAATGAACTAAACCATACCCGAGCTTCAAGCCCCGTCCTTACTCATCTTGATTGGAAAATGCCATCTGAGCAGGGATTTCAACATCTTGCACTGCACCCCTCAGAGCTATACTGCTTGCTATTGCCAGGTCTGATCTCATTTCCCTATTCTAAAACACCTTCATTGGCTGTTGTTCATAACAAGAGTTGATTTCAAGATTGCAGCTATCACTTATAGGGAAATCCACCCTGGCCTAACTCCTAATCTGAACAATAAACTCAAACCCACCGTTGGTGAACGAAAACAACAGGGAGAGATCATTTGATTCTGGAAATTTCCCCAAAAAACAAGAACACTACAACATCGAAGCAAGCTTTCTCATGCCTAGCTTCCAGATTATGGAGATCTATTTTGGACTGCATAATACTGGACACACTAACCTTGCTTTCAGAAAAAGATTAAACAAGTATCTCTTCTGACTTTGTCTCCCTAACTGACTCAAATGTTGATCCAATCCTGCTCTACTTTCTTTCCACCACTTTAGGGTTAAGGATTAATTCTAACTTTCCTACTTTTCCTAATTGTAAAGCACTCAGCTGCCAGTTGGCTAGGTTACGCTCCATAACGTTTATAAATAAACAAAAAAAACAAATAAATACATCTTCAAGGGCATTCTGGGATGTGGCAGGGCAAAATCCATGGGAAGGGAAGCTCAAGTGCAAGGGGTAGATAGCAGTTCAGCCTTTATGGAAGTGCTAAGGGGTTTGTCCTCAGCAAAACTTGACACTTGTTTTTCACCTCTATTGACAGAGAGCACACATCATCCCACCTGAACTGCTGCAGTCTAGTTAAGGGACCTTTCAGCTTCTGTACTCACAAGGACCTCTTCCCTACATGCTATGATCTGGTACTCTGCGCCCAAACCATGGAGGCACCTCAAGATCATTCAGCTAATTAAGTGAATGAGCTAGCAGCACCACACCATGCCAGGACCTCTGCTTAGGCTCACCAGATGAGATTGTAAATGTGTTGTCTCCTGGGTTCCAACATACAAGCTATGTTCCGCATATACAGTGGAACTCTTGTCCTGGTGATGACCCCCAAACCCAATCCCAACAGGACAAATTGCATACCCAATCCCAACAGGACAAATTGCATTGAGAACCCAAAATATTTCAAGACCGGGAGACTGATGTGCAACTGGACTTGCATGGTCCCCTAGCAAGACTAACCTAAAGACTGACAACTAGGCCAAACATTAAAATATAATTCTCTGAACACTGACCTGACTTCTACATAAGTCCCTGTTGGGCCTATTGTTTTCAAAATGAAGCCTGGGAGGCTTCTGCCACCATGCAATTCTCTTAACTATATTCTTTATTTTTCCATTGAAGAGTGAATACAATTACCTTTGGAGGAGGTGAGTGATCGCACAAATTATACGGGTATTACATACAATGTGACTGTTCGTTGAAATTTTAACAGTTATTTTCTATTTGATTTTAAGCCTTTAACATCATTTCTGGGCTATTTTTGATACAACTATCCTTCTATATCTAGGGTGAGGGCGACATATTGCTATTTTCTATATGTATGTCATAGACAGAGTAATCACTGTTCCCTAATCAAGACCCAGCTTCCCACATGGATGAGCTCCCTCGGCTTTTTCAGACATTTGTCCTAATCTTTCTATTATTCCAGCTTCAGTCTTTTCCTGTTGCTCCTCAGCAACATACCATTCAGATAAATGGGGTCACCCTGTATCCCTTGGAACCTGGGTTAATAGTTATAAAGCTACAAGTGGTTCAGTTGGGTAAGTACCACGGAGTACTGTTTCAGAACCTGATTATTTCTTTCACAATCAATAGTGATTTTGTACTGAACGTTTATAAATGTACCACAACTCAGTACATTTTTATAAAAAATATATATTTATTAAATTATTTGTTCTGTTTTCCTATTTTTCTCGCCAATTGTGTAAACAACTTTATACATTCCATTGTCTTGGCAATTAATGAGTCTAGTCCCCTGGACCACGAAATCTCTGGTGTCAGAGTGGAGTTTACAATTACAGAATCAAGTTTAGGCTTTTTTTTTTTGCCTTGTTCTAGTCTTTATGTATTCATCAAACGTACATCAGATTTTGATAATTCGACAATGACCTTCTCAAGCTTGATTTTGCCAAGCACACTCATTTAACAAACTTCACTCAGTTCATACTCTGTGCACTCCAGATGATCATGGAAAGCGACCTCAGGCTCTCGGTTGGTGATGCTTGTGTGTATTCAGTTCAAGAGGATCTTGTTACGCTGCATATGGAGGGCTTATCCAAGTGTCTTGAGGCTCCATCAGCGCGGTCAAGCATAACCTATATATTTGCTTTGTGTCTCTAGTCAACTTATAGAATACTGCTTCAACGTGACTCCTATTTTGTCTTACTAATGTTTCATCCGCATTTACTGCAAACCTCACTAAAGCGTTCACTGCAATTTAGTCGATCTTTCATGGATCTCCCCATAGAAACATTATAGAACCAAATATTCCTCCTAGCCACAAGTGAATACCAAACCCTGTAAGGTGGTTCTCAGGTTTAATCCATACCTGCTCACTCTTACATCAGAAGTTAAAGCCTCAAATTGCAGAGGAAGACTGAGATATGACATTAGGGAGAGAGAACCTTTTAAGTCTAAACAGGAAGACTATATGTGTGAGCTCCATGCAATGCAAAATAAGTTTTTCATGGATCATATATTTATGAAACTTAAACAAACTTCAAGAAAGTATAAGAGCTCTTCACTATGTTGATGTTATTATATGATAGTTCTTTGTCTCCATAGTCTTGTCTATCCTAAATGATATATTTAATCAGGATATAACCAGCATTGTCAAGTTTCTAAATATCAATTGTTTACCTTTGGTTTTCTTGTTACAGAACTTGATTATTTCTCCAATTATACTTTTTGCTACTCCTGATAAGGTTATCAAGCTTCCAGCCAACTTACATTTAGGTGCTTGATAAACCTTCGGCAGGTTCCTTCCTGAAACTCATCAGAAAGTTGTGGTCCTAAACATCTGCAATGTTTTGATTCTTTTGTTTCTGGAATTGTGCCATTTGCATTAAAAGCAGATATTGACTTGTACTTAAAAAGCACTTTCTTCACCTGAATGGCTTTAAGAAATTGGGTTATTAGTTGTGGGGTGGGTAAGTACTCACCCCAACGCATGTCCTTGTCATATGAACCGCTAAAGTAACTAAATAATCCTGTACTCAAACCCCTGGTAGCTATAGCTTGCAGCAGACAAGCTAAACTTAAAGGCAATGTGTAAAGTATTTATGCAGTACTAAAACGATAATACAGTCGTAATACAAAACAAAGAATCCCAACTGAATTAGAAAAACAGAGTAAAATATATTATTATTATTATTAAGAAGCTTATAAAGTGCAATGGTTACTCCAACTGGAGTGACCCCGTGCTAGGACATAGCTGAACCCCAAACCCTCCCAAGCTGGCCACCAAGAAGAACGCGGGCATCCATATAAGATGGCACCTTACCACTTTAGCCCACCCCAGGAAGACGGAAGAGCCATGTTTTCAATTTCTTGCAAAACAGAGACTCCGACTCAGTTGTCCTAAGATCCACAGGGAGCTCATTCCAGACCTTAGCTGCCAAAAAACCAAAGGATCTTCCACCAATCAGCGCCTTCCGCACCTGGGGCACAGTCAATCTTACACTGCCCAATGATCTCAGATTTCGAGCGGGCTGATGGACGGTCAGGAGAGGCCGTAAGCAACGCGGTCCCCTTTCCCCAACAATCCTATGACTAAGGCATAAAGCCTTAAAGGTAACTCTTGCCCGGATAGGGAGCCAATGCAAATCCTTCAGGGCTTCCCCGACCAATGCTCTCCTAGGTATATTCAGAAAAGGCCGGGCTGCAGCATTTTGGACCTTCTGGAAGATGTTACGATTTTTGGCAGTCACCCCTAGTCATTACAGTAATCCATGCGAGACGTGACCAACGCCTGTACAATCGACCTTTTAGCATTCAGGGGGAGAAGGTCCCAGATCTTATGTATCAACTTCAAAATGCCAAAACAGGTCCCAGCCACAGCCGATATTTGCGAGGAGAAGGAAAGATTATCGTCAAACCAGACTCCCAGATTTTTCACCTTGGCTTTCGGCACTGGACTGGTTCCCAGTGCTTCAGGCCTACAATGCTGTGACCAGAGGGAGGGCTGTTTCCCAACCACCATCACCTCTGTCTTCCCTGCATTTAACTGGAGACAGCTCAGTCTCATCCAGTTCACAAGTTCCTCCAGGCAGGTCCTAAAATCGGCCGCCCTTTCAGGTCCCTTCTGCTCCAAGGTCATCACAAGCTGAGTGTCACCAGCATATGACACCAGCTGAAAACCATGTTTCAGAACAGTATCTGCAAGTGGGCGCATATATATGATAAAGAGGGTTGGACTAAGAGCTGAACCCTATGGCACCCCGTGGTTTAAAGGACAAGCTCTGGAGCTGAAAGGATGTTGCAAAACCTGGAAGGATCTATTTCCCAGAAAATTCTTCAGCCAAGTCCACGTGACACCCTCGACCCCAACTTCCCTTAGCCTCTCAAGTAGGAGGCCATGGGACACTGTGTTGAACGCGGCACTTAGGTCCAGCATGATCAAGCCCGCAGTTTTACCTTCATCAGCCGCAGCCCTCAATACTTCGGCAGCCAGCAAGAGAGCGGACTCTGCACCAGGCATAGGCCTAAAGCCAGACTGGGTATCATGAAGAACCCGCCTCTCTTCCAGGAACTTGGAGAGGTGGCCATTCAGATGTTTCTCAGCAATTTCAGCCACATATGGAAGTAAGGATATAGGTCTTAAATTTTCAGGAAGAGCCGGGTCCAATGAGGGTTTCTTCAACAAATGGACCACCATTGCATGTTTCCAGTTGCTAGGGAACTGCCCAGTTCTAAATGACAGATGCAGTAGTGAAGTGAAAACAGGAGCAATAATTTTCCTTCCCGGTTGCAAAAATTTCGGGGGGGACCGGATCCAAAGGTGACCCAGATTTCACCACCTCCGTCGGCCTGAGAACCTCAGTTTCCACCAAAGGATAGAGGACAAACTTATCTTCAGACCCTGGAGTATCCAGGCCAGGCGTGGGAGCATATTTCCTACTACTTTCTGGAAAAGTGGCGTAGATCTTAGCAATCTTATTGACAAAAAAGTCAGTGACCCTGTTGCAATAGTCCGTAGAGGCAGGGACTGCATACTAAACAAAATGACACAAAAGTCCACTAATGGGAATATGAGATATGAATTTTTAAAGTTTTACGTACAAATAGTGCCAATAAGCACAAAACGGCAATGATAGCCAACAGTGGAAGTAGAACAGGACACCGGTGCAATTTGATAATGACCGCGATAAAGATGGGTCAGATACACCAACAAAGTTCATCATGGGCAAAAGACTTTACCTTCTGACTTAGTCCTTTAAGTCCGAAATCACCATAGGAGTGCACCTCTAAAGCAACCTCAGGGGAGGCGCTTAGAGACACACCCAGGGAAGGTAAAAGCCAACAGCAGGGTCCAGTCCAGGTCCAGTTGCCAAAGGTCAGCTTGCCAGTTGCAGAAAAGGTCAGCCATATGACCCTTGGAGTTCACTTCTTTGTCGTAGGTAGAAGAGGGCGAGCAGGAGTTGTATGACTTTGCAACGCATGCTTTTACCCCGCATGCCGTTGCAACAACATTTTTTACCCTGACTTACTGTCGGGGTGCGCTGGAGTTTGGAATAGTATAATTTACTATTCCAATTCCAGTCTGTGCAACAGTAAGGTGTTGGAGTTAAATCCAACACCTTATACCTCCTACAGCAAGCCATTTTCGTTGTAATGGCATGCAGGGTAAAAGCATGCATTGGAATGCATGTGTTCTAACTGTTATTTCCCGCAAGCAGATACAGTGCTTTAAGGGCTCTTTTCTGGTCTAAGACAGCAGATTTTTATCACCACTCACTAGTCAGTCACAAGGCAATGTTCCACCGTAAAGTCCATTCCCTGTAGGGAGAAGGACCACCATGACAGTTTAGGATTCTCTCCCTGCACATCAGACATCAGCTGATGCAAATGCCATCTAAACCCGGAAATGACTCCTCAACAGGGTTGAACCAGAGACTACAGGAGTGCTCAAATACCCCCTGCTGCATCAACTTAATAAATCTCCTTTTTGATACTGGCCCACACCTTATCAAGCAGCTTTTACATTTTGTTTTTGATTGCCATGCTGTCCCTTGTCTTAATGTCATGCGTGTACCAGTTGGTCAGCCCAGGGGTAAAGGAAAAGAGTGGAGGACTGTATTAGTAGCTGGTGGCAGTCCCTCTGCTGCTCGGTTGTTAGCATTAGGGCAAGAATAACTTCCTCCACTGACCCATCCTGCTCTTTGGAAGACGGTGCGTCTGGGAGGGTTCACTCTCTTTCTCACCCCCACCTGTCACCATCAGCATAGATAACTTAAACCTCTCAAAGTGTGTCTTGAGGCGATTTGAATGCCTTTGAGAGTTCCTGGATGCCTGGAGATGCACCAGATACATGACCACACTCTTTTTCTCCTAGATTTCACAGGGACCGGTCGACAGGTCCTGTAAGGCTTGAGGCTCCTATGCATTGTTAGCATGTTAAATACATGTACTGGGTGTATGTGTGTGTGCGCGCCTGTGACTCATGAGGAATGGAGGTAGAGGAAATCCCCAAACAGACTTGCGTATTGCGGCATTCCTGAATTGGGCAGGAAACATGCTGGAGAGGGAAGAGCTCAGCTTCCTCATAAACTTCAAAGGGTGCTTTTTGATTCAGTGAGAGGTCACAAGGAGAGGAGGCTGATACAAGAATAATAAAATGTCAGGCTGGAGCCCTAGGCTAACGTTTTGCTACACATATCACTGTGGCTGACATCCAGGTGTGACTTCTAATCACTCCCATGGCCTGTGTTGTGGGCTATCAGCTTTGGAGTCGCTCCTGGTGTGACAGACTGCTTTCAAGTGGAAGAGAGGGTAGAGGTCTGGGCACTTCAAAAGGAAGGAGACTCCCAACATTAACTTCAAAGACTCAGGTTCTAAATCTGATTTGGTGCCTGGATATTGGCTATAAGTAGGGGAGCTTGAGGCCCCCAAAACTGTCATCTATCAAGCAGCCAGATAGAATGTGTGAGAAGGGAAAGTTCTGCAAAACTGCCTGTGACCAGGACTGGAGACCAAGGCCTGCTAGTCTCCCTGCTGGGCGAGGAGACACCCCCAGGGAATCCAAGACCACCTGCCCTGAAAACTGGAGAACCAGCTCCTGCCTGCTTGCAAAGACCATTGTGCCCTGTGAGGAAGAGGAGAGCACTGGAGGGAGTAAGGTCTAGTGTGAAACCTTGTCGAGCGGACTTCCTCTGCAAGATGTGAGGAGACGGCTGAAGCACTGATTGAATCGTTGCCCGTGTGCACAACAAAGTTGGTAGCCCTCTTATGCCAGAAGAGTGCTGCCGTGAATTGAGCCATATGCATTGCGGAGCCCAGGTGTAGTGAGTAGCAGGGACCCCACATGTCTGAGGGGAGCAGACATTAGAAGACTGCCATGCAGTGAGGGCCACAGCCTTTGTATGGTGCTGGGCCAGGACCCCTTTTATCCGTAGGGGCCGTGGCCACGGACTTCCCTGTGCCACCCTGGCCAAAGCCAATGTACTGTGAGGATACGCCGAAGCCAAAGGAGTTCACTGGGACCAGCAAGACGTGTGACCATGTTGGAGTAGTTACCGGAGGAATGAGGCGACTGTCGGACCCTGCAACCCTGCCCGAGATGAAGGATTTGCACCAGGATCTTTGCACCAGTACCACCCCATAGTGGTATGAAGCACAGACTTCTTATGCAAGGAAATGCAACAAAGTACCTCTGGGCACGAGTCAAGTGCTGAAGAGGTAATTGGCCCAATTGCTCAGGCTCCACATCAGGTCGGACCCAGGGACATCAGGAGTAAAAGGCCTCAAACCCCCAGTTGGGCCTATTAACCCCTGGTTGGCCAATGTACCTCTAAACAGGGTTCTGACAGGAAGCAATCCCGAAGTTAGGCCCAGCAGCAATGAACCCGCATCATCGGCTGGGCAGGTTGGTCTCATTCTCCCAAAGGTTCTCCAGGTAAAAAGCTGAGAAAAAATCCAAGTCCCAAGTTTAAGGTCAGGCAGGGAGGACTACACTTTGACCACAGCCAAGAGTCCAGGACCTTGGGGACAGCCTTGGAGGTCAAGACTCACACCAGTATAGGCCATCAGCAGGCCCCAGGGCAGGTCCAGTTGGAACAGGTCAGCTGGGAATGTAGGAAAAGGCCTCTTTAAGCTTGTTGTTTCCCTGTAGCCAAAACAGGAGTTCAGCCTTCTGACCCCTGCAATCACTTCTGGGCTCCTGGGTACAAAGAGATCAGGTTTCGTCTTCTTCAGGTTTCCAGACAGCAGGGAGAGCCTTCTTCTGACACTTCCACAAGTCCAGCTGTGTTCGGAGGATGGTACTGGGGATGCCACATTTATTCCCAGTCCCAGCCTTTGGATGTGGGCAACTGGTGCGTGTTTTACTTTAATGTAGCCAACAGTGCCTGCTCTTCCTAAATCTAACATGGCAGAATCCTTCGGAGCCCCCGTGCACAAGCAGAGGTGTGGCTATGGAAATGGGAACCCCCTCCCCTGTAGTCACTGTAAATCAGTTCTTGGGCAACACCCCCCTCCAGCTAAGAATGGTGCCAGCCTGACTAGAGGAATTATAGAGGGGGTGGGCCTGTGTGTGAGCTACATCGGCCTGTGCCAGGGTAGGCCTCAAATGAAGTCCACCAAGAGCTTAGGGACAACATCTCCCCACACGCACAGACCTTTGCCCCTGTGCGGGGAGCAACCTGCACCTCTCTACAGGGGGGCCATCAGCTACCAGGGGACATACTTACAAAAGGACTTGGAGGCTTTAGGTAAGGAAAAGGTGATTTTTCTAAAATACATTTTCCTTAATAGTTAGATAATATTCGATTTTACCATTACATTGGATTTTGCCTATTCAAAAGACGCCTTGAAATATTTTTCTAGTTCCTACCAAACCAAACCGAAATTAGCATTATAAGGTGCAATATTATTCCCACTGTGAAACTAGCTTTTAGGGTTTTTCACTCTAAGGGCATGTGGAACATTAAACCTTTGCACATCCTACACTTGAATACCATGAACCCTACCTTTATGGACAGTAATGCCTACCTTAGTTGTGACCTATTAGTATTAAAAAAGGAGGGTTTAGGACTGCCAAAAGGGTTTATTTTGATAGGTCAGACTGGTTCTGCCAGGCTGCTATGGTAGGAATGGGGGTGGTTTTGTGGGTCGCTGCAGTGCATCACTGCGGGGGGTAACTTACAGGCCCAGGTACCACAAACTAGAGACTTAGGTAAGTTCAAAGTTACCAATTGGATGTGTATCATTTTTATCATGTTTAAAGGGAAGCCCAAGCAGTGGTTAGCTGCGATACGTGCATAGAGTTATAGAACCAACCGAGACATTCATGGCAAAAATCACGGGACTACCGATCAAAAGATGTTCATTTCCAACAACACTAATCCAGAAGTTAAAAAGAAAAACATATTTGGAAAGCAGGGAGCAGGTATGTGAAGCCTGAAGAAGGGGTTAACTGATCTGGACTACCCTATATCCGAGAGACAATTTAGAGTTAGCAGTGCTAGATATTTCTCCCAATAAAATCAATAGCGCGAGAAGTCATATCTGGATTGCAACAACAATGTTCCCCAGAGATGGTTCTGTCCAGCTTCATAGCAGATCCAACCATCAAAAAGATTAGTCTTTTTATGTACATATGGCATCAAAATGTCTGTACCTAAGCCATCCATCATAAACTCTGCATTTGTTCCAATGCTTATACCATCCACAATAAGTGGGATTCTGTAAAATGAGCACTAATCCCTTTAGGGATTGTGTACATCGACTCACATGTTTCACTCGTAGGGGGAAATATGTTGCCCTACACTTTAGGCTAACAAAGACATTTCCTCCTCATGCTGCCTTTCACACTTCTTTCATTATCCACTATAAGGATAAATATGTTTGAGTACCAAAACATTTCATAAATTCCAGCAATTTCTTTTGAAGAAATGCAATTTTTGCGTAAGAAACTTGGGCAATATTGTATTTTATTGTGTGTTGCCAATATGTAATGTGAAATACGAATAATCAATTATTGCATATTTCCAAGAACTGTATACTTCTTAAATTACTGTATTGTTTGTTGGTGCCTTTCACTCGGTAGCTCTGCAAACCCTTTTGTACATGATGAATAAGGAAGCAATACCAAAGGTTTCCAACACATACACCTGTTCACAAATTGCCAACAGTAACAACCTGAGTCACTGCTGTAGTTAAGAATCCACTCATCAATACATCATGTACCATCCTTGAAAGGATGTTCTATCAACAACTGAACCTAGGTCACTAAACCTTTTATGACACTCTTGTGACATCCAGTTATTTCCGCCAAGTCGCATATTAGCCCATGGCATTAGGTCTGAAAAAGAATATTTGAATTTTGCTTGTATTCTAATGTCAATATATGTGGATAAGCAACCGAAAGCAAGCAAGATACGTGTTGAAATGGCAATTTCTGAATGGTGCTCAATTTAGTGCAGGCAAAGATCAATCATACACATTAAAGATAGCGCAAATGAAAGCTTCCCTGAATATTATCATATCAAAGTAATTTTGTTCATATGTTACAATACCTCATGGAATGTCCTATCTCAATTCAATGAGGCTGAAACATCATAATGAGGAAACTGAAAATACAAAGTTTGCACATACTTAGCTTAAAGAACTGCACATTTTCCTACTTCAGAGCCCAAGCTCAGTTTTTCGACCAAAGAAGGGGAATGTTTAACGTCGAAAAATAAAGTACCACACAATCTTTTTGAGTTCTTTGTCTAGTACAAGATACTGCAACTGGCAACACGTAGAATCGTTTTCAGGATCAGCACACAACAATACTTTAGTATGGCAAAAGAAGTACGGACAGAAGTTATAATAATCTGGTACTGACATGTCTGTAAGTGAAGCTTTCATAAGAAGGGAGAATGTTTAAGCCATCAAGGTCCCTCCTTGGTAACCCATGCTGGTCATTTTCCGATCAAAACTTGGTTTGAAGTAGACTCGACTGGTGTCAATTGTGTGGGCGACTATGACAAACGTATGATGACACATGGTGAAATAAGGAGTACTGTCGTAACACACATTAGATAAGGGCAATGAACAAGAAATCACTGACCTGAACTTAGCATGAATAACGCATCTACAACAGCATAGACAGTCTTCTTGGAAACAAGGAAAAGCAGTTTCTAATCAGCCAATCAACCTTGTAACTCCCAACACACCCAATCAAGGATGTAAACAAATAGTGTCATCAGAAAGTACTATTACATTTTATCCGTAGATGATCTGATAAGATAACATTAAACTGGAGACAGAAGAGTTCAGAGGTAACCCTCCCCAGAGAGAATGCATTACACATGAGAAAGCCCTCTCTGTTGGGTGACACAAATACCCAACATTAAAGCTATGCTATAGTCAAATAATGTAGATGCATGTATTGGTATTGATCCTTCATTATTATCATATCTCATCACCACCCTACCCTATCTTGTGTCACATCTGCACATTACAAAGCCTGTTCTAGTCAATGGTTCCTAATAATTGCTCGCCTTTCTGAAAGTCCTTGGACATTGTACATTCCAGACTGCCTAGTTACACTTTTCTATTCTTGACATCTACTTCCCAAAGTTTTAATCTACCAGGACCCCTATCTATTTAATTATCAAACATCCTCCCTTTGCATGGAGTACAATCAGAAATTTAGACTCATTCAAACAAAAAACATTAACAAAATCTAAAATCCGCAAATTGTGAATTGTGTGCATCTAAGAATTGGTCTCCTTGATAAAGTAAACTTACCGAAAAGCTCTATTCATGGTGTCATAGTTAAAATGCTCTGGAGCTAATCCTACCACCACTGCATTGGGGTCATGCGTGGCCACACCTGAAGAAAAATAGTAAAAAGCCATTGTTAAAAAAGATAAAAGCTATTAAAAATCGATTATTGTAGTATTTGCTCAATATGTTAAAACTGTTAGCGTCTTGTGTTGAATGTCATCATTTAATTAGTTACCAGCCGTAAACAAATTGGTGGAATGGTATCAATTTTCATACTTGAATGGGCTGACGCTAACAACCTGGTTTTAATATTTCAGAGGAAAAAAAATCATTGTTACAACTTTAAAGGCAACAGAAAATAGACTTTCCTAAGAGGAATGATCCGCCATTCTGATACCATCTCCAAAGGTCCACACTGTAAATTGCCTGCCATCAAGTGTCAAACTCATTGTTTAGGCTAAGAAAACAGAAACATATTACTCCCAGCATAGATGCAAACATCCAGAAACAGGTTATCATTATTTCCACACACACCAGTTTCCTACTTTTTTGGTCAGACGAATGCGATCCTAATCTAGACATCACAGAGATGGCATCTTATGAAGAGTTTAGGGCTAACAAAATACATTTCACTTTCTATGCTTCAGAGACAGCAAACATTTGGGCCTTTCTTGGCTTTGAATTGAACAAAAAATCAATTATATAGTGAATGTTTTGTTGGCCTGCCTTCTGTACATTATTCTCAGTACCATGTTTAAGTAAGGGTCCTCATACAGCAAGTTATAAGTTACCTGGGAGCTGATACAGAAATAATACTCCTTTTTTCGACAGCAGGAAGAACTCCGCTTGGATGGTCTTACCCAACGTGTAGAAAATAATAATCCCCAATGGGGATGACCGAATCCTTTAGGGGAAATTGTTAGTTTCATAGAATTCAAGAATAGCGCAACACAGGGGTTATAAACCTATGAGAACATGTGCCTGGAGCATTCAGTACATCTACAACTTCATAGAAAAACAGCTTCTTTAAGTTCACAAAATAAGCAACGCAGGTCACATGGACGAACTTAAGGGCCACAACAATATTAGAATAAATGTCTACCAACATCAGTTCTTTTGCAGAAATCACAAGTTAATCACATAAGGAGTGCAGCGAGCGACTCTGGAATCATTTATGCTCTACCACCAACGCTTACAAAAGCTTTGATAGTTGTGTATCCAAAAACACAGCTTATTTCTTTCATTGATTCTGTTGTCATTATGTCAGTGTTAAAATATCAGCTGCAATGCTTTTTGCTCTCATAGTGGTTCTAATCACTTTACACATTGACACATACCAAACAGTATTGGCATTGGTTTACTTGACAGAGGGTGTCTGGTATTTGCTAATGGTGAACTAAACTGATACTAGGCAATGCCTGGGTCTCCTGAAAGCCTGGTTTTGATGAACGCACCTAGAGAAACATACTAACCATTTAAATAAGGAGCTGGCATATATATTTATAACTACCCTTGAATTTCTGGCTTCTTTCATAGGTCTGTTCTTTAAAAGCACAGATGTATCATGGATTGCATATCAGATCTAGAAAACTAGTTGTAAGTGCTAAACAGCAGAGAAGGATACAGGACCCAAGAAGTTATCATGAACCAACACAGAAATTCCAACATCACACACCTAAAACACGATTTCTTGAGCTCACATGAATACTATACCAGCCTCAGAACAACTTTTCACCTGCCAGTGCCGGCTGAACAGCCACATATTCACCATGCACGTCACGTGGTAACTGATCTTCTCGTAAGATCAAAACAGTTTAGCACCATTATATGTATTTGTGTATCATTTTGCAAATTGAAGCAGTATACTGCCATTGTGGCTATGTCTTCATGACATGAGCACTTTCCACTAAAAATAATGTGTTATTACTGCCATTCAAACCTCACTGATATGCTGTTTTGGATGTCTCGAAGTGATACAATTACATTGTCACTTTACATGGTCTAGTGAGGTCTCAACTACATTATTTATTTAGTCCAGTACTGGAAGACAGTTCAACAAAAATTGAAGAAAACCCCAAACAGTTCTGTAGCAGAAATATGCAAGGACTTAACTCTGATTTAAATGAACTTCGGGAAGGTGAATGAAGATGAGAGTGTCATTAAGTGATTTGTGGCGCATAGTTGTAGAACAGAAAAGTACAAAGCTACAAGTTAGGATGTGTCGAAGGTGGTGACGGAAGGTAAGGGTGTCCAGGGACCTATATCCAGGATAAGAGAGGCAGTGACCAAAATGGCAGTAAATGTATGTGACCACTTTGTAGTAGAGGTATGAAAGGAAAGCAGTTGGAGATGAAATACATTTCTAAGAGGTTCAGCTGCAGGCAGTGAAAGGTCAAGTTCTTATCCGCTGTCAAGATCTCTGGTTCTCCTTCTAAATAAAATATGTAGCAGTATTATCTTGCATGTTAGGTGCAGAATGTGATCTTGATTAGTGGCAACTCTGTATGCTCTGGGTTGCAAGACTGAATAAAGGTCTGGTCCAAAAAGCAGCTTCTTATAACCTGCAGTGTGGCTTCGAACACTAGTGATACCTCAGATGAGTGTAGGGTGACTCTAGGCCCCAAAAGACATCTGGCATATCCACGGGGAGCCCGCTGAGGCAGCACAAGATGAAAGAATTTAGTGACGATAAAACACATCCTTTATAGACCCAGAACGGTCAGACTAAAGAAGTGACCCACTACAACTAGTAAGGGATTTTACGAGTCTTAAAAATAAAATGTAGAAATCTACCATCAAAGCACACGTATCAGGAACAGAGTCGATTACACGCGTCTGGCCAGCTGGTATGGCATGAAGATGTGAGGTAGTGTTGAACCTCACCTTACAAGGCCTTGCTACCTCCTTTGCTTGGTCAGAAGCCAGTGGAGTGACAGCAGAGTGGCATTGGTACTGGTAATAACAGTTGACATATTTTGCGCAGGGGATGAGAACGAAAGCACGTGGTAACTTCATACTCACTTTAGCTGGTGGACTTTGATACATGCACAGTAGTCAATGCCGGTAAATACAAATCCAAGGGTCACACACTGCAACAGGAGCAGCAGAGGTAAGTTTCCGAAGAGGCGGTAGAACGTATTTTAGTGAAGTTTCAATGACCTCTGATCTGCAGCCATCTAACTTGAACACAAGTTGTGGTACCACCCATGCAGCGGTATGCTTCCCACAACGTTTAGTTGAAGATGCAGGATGAAAGAGTACGCATCTAGAAGTAAGTCAAGCAGGAGTATAACCATAAAACCCGCTACCAGTGTATTTGGCCATTGCAAAGCTTGCTAGTTGCACTTAGCTCGAGCTAACATCTAGGATGTTGAAGATTGACAAACAGAAAGATTTAACAAAACTTCATAAAGATGATCCTAGATGGAAAAGTAATGCAGAGGGAGGTCCTGCAACCTCTGTAACAAGTTACTGCCCGGCTGATTGCAATCAGCTGAAGTTTCAGTATTAAGGACTTCGATCAATACCAGCTCAAAGGGAAGTGTTTGCAAATCCCACAGCTGGGAGAGATTGCTTTCTATAATTGTGCTCTTCTCCATACCGCGGTAGCTTAAATGTGAAAACGCGGTCTCCCTAATGCCATTAACTCGTTTTGTTGGAATGTAGTGTTCTCTTCATTTAATGAAAATTAAAATGAACCAGTCCTAATCCATTAACCTCTGAATTAAACAATAAAAGTTGGTCACCAGAAATCAAGAGGTAGCAGCGATTGGAGCTGCAAAATCCTGGAAGCTTCAGAAGAAAATGTTTCACGGAAAAAGTAAAGCAAGTAGAAAACCGGAAGGAACACCTGAATTCAATGCAGCCGAAGCAAACGGGCATATGTTTATCGGTGAATAAGTCCTATGCCTTTTAAGCCTATGTTCACCAAGTGTCTTGTTCAAAGTGACCCAATCCGTTTAATGTAAAAATCGTTAGCACAACACCTGCATCAAGTGCGTCTTTCAAAGATGTGATAATTCTAATATAATGTACTTCAGACACTTTTTTTTTACATTTTTTTAAATGTTTTTATTTACTTTAGAATTATTGACTAATGCAGCCTTTTTCATGCTTGTTTGCGCTTTTTAAAAGGTATCCTCACAATTTAGCGTCTTTATTTTCCATCACTATCCCATACTTGTTTTAAATAGATGCACGAGATCCGATCAGTATGTTTCTTCCAATGCTAGCTAAGGCAACTAAGTTAGTGGAAAAACAACAGCAACAATTCGGTTAGAAGCATTTGTGGAAATAAACGGCCCAACTCCCACACTGCTATTTCATCTTCATTTGTGGCACCTTCAGTAAAGTGTGTTTCACCTATCTGTCAATGGCACAGAGATGGTTTTAAAACCACTTTATAACCTCAACCTTCAGCCCGCCCCTCCCTGATTTGCATCAAAGGTCACAAGATAACTTAGCCACTTTTGCGGTTTGATCACTGAAAAAAGATTAAAGATTACAGTTATGGTTCCCGGTTTCATGGTATTTATTTCTTAACATTTCCGTCTGAATTTATCCATATTTATTTGTGAGCCACCTTATTGGTATTTGTCCATATTTATTTTGTGGTTTGGGAATAAATGGAGTCGTAAAATGGTATATTTCCACATTTATTTTACTGACAAATACGCACTCATGTTTTCAGCCTGTCGCGTTTAAAAAATGAAATAGCCAAATATAGCGATACCCTACATCCATAGGTAAATATCAGCATTATAATACAAATACATGTGAAAGTATGCCTACATTTAAGGAAATCTGAACTTATTTTTTTTAACTTTCCATGCTGTCGATCTGCTTAGCTGTTGTCCTGGATATCATGAAGATGGAATGGCGAGTCACCCACATGAAGACAATTTCTGCATTTTTCTGCTCTTAAAAATAAATACAGACACGAAACACATTGTTTTCTGCCTGTATTTATCTGTAAAATTCAGTAAAAACTGAAAACTGTGAGCCTTAGTTATAGTTACGAATGAAAATTAGGGCCTGACTTAGAGATCGGCGCTCGGGTTTCTCCATCACAAATGTGATGGATATCCCGTCTGTAATATTACAAGGGCCACTGGATATAATAAACTTGTAATACAGCGGACGGGATATCTATCACTTTTGTGACGTAGTAGCCCGCCCGCCGGACTCTAAACAGGACCTTGGATCTTAGCTTATGTTAAAAACAACTGGCATTGAGAAAAAAAAGTTAAAGTAACATTTTAATTAGGTGTTAAAATAAGAACTAATGTTTAAAAAAAATAAAAAAAAATGCTGATATTCGCCAAATTTAGGTTAAGTGAACTAACTATAACTTGCGCCTCCGTCATTCATTGCTTATGACCTCACATATTACATCACTCATGACATGTTAAATGGACATCTAAAATTATATATTTGGAGACATCACTGATAAAATCAATTATGACATCATCCATGATACTTATATTCACATTACTCCATAAAGCCTCACCTCTTTAAAAAAAAGAAAGTTGGTAGTAAAAGGTCTAGTCATATACAAGTTAGAATTATTGTGTGTAAATTTGTGCGTGCATATGATTGAGATGGCGTCAGGACTGGAGGCAACTGTGGCTGTGCACTGTAAAAGTAATATGATGCATGTAAGAAAATGTGTCTTTTTGTATGGTAACCCCATCTCTTATTTAACTTACCTACAGGCCCATAGAAAGTGGTACAAAAATATACCCAGAGCCTGTAAGTTAAATGTCGCTAGTGGACTGCAGCACATATTGTGCCACCACTAAAGTGACAATCCAAAGCATGAGCACAGACCTGCCCCTCAAGACTGGAGATGCAGTTTTAAAACTGCCAATTTGACCTTGCAAAATAAACCTTTTGCCAGGCCTAAACCTTCTTTTTTCATACTTAGGTGTCACCCTCAAGATAGGCCCTAAATGCCCAAAGGGCAGGGTGCATGGTATTTGAAATGTAGGATATGTGTATTTTATGTTTTTCATGTCTTTGCAGTAAAAAGCTTCCACAGTCATTTTTCACTGTGGCAAGGCTGTCTCTCTCGTAAAAAAGCACAGGGTCACATTAATTATAACACCTGATAACGCTTAACTTCAGTTTGGAAGTAGTTAGAACAAGCATTTGCAATGCAATCGGTCTCGCCTTTGGACCTTATATGTATTTAGCTATGCAGCTCATTAGCCTGGGTGCTGAAACATCTACTGTTCTTTAACATGGAGGGAAAGTAAGCACCAAACTGGGTGATACACCAGGTATGGGAACACATGGAGAGAAATATTGCCTTTCAGCAGGAAATAGTATAGTCCAAAGCACTGTTTTTAATATGAAATCAGGGCCTTCGGTGGTGAAATCACTTGCTCGTGGAAGACAATTTCTATGGACTGGAATCTAGAGAATGCTAAAGTGATTCTGGTATTTTACTGACCTCTCCTGGTCGTTTTCTAGCAAAAAGGTAAATAAAGGCAGTTGCCAGAAAATAGAAAAATGAAATTCCCTCAGCAGAAAGCAGCTCTGGTATTTTACTGACATCTGTTGGCCGTTTTCTTTAAAGACAGTTAAATAGAGGCAGTTGAACAGAAAACAAAGTCCCTAAGCGGAAGCAGACAAGTCCTAGGGCTGATCTCCAGAGCCCACAAAGTGCATACACATATAAGTTACTAAAGTATATAATTATACAGTAAAGCATACACAAGAGGTCTCGAATGCTCGACCTAAAAATGACTCAAGGACTCTCTTAAATAGTAATTTAAATTCCAACTTACTTTGGATTTTATATTACTATTTATATTATTATTTTGAAAATTGAACTTTTAGGAAGTAGTCAATTCCCTGCCTGATCCAAATGTGTTTCTGCCAGTGTTCAGTGTCACTCAGGAGATGAATGGCTCCTTTATTCGGAGTGAAGTTGCTCCCAGAGCTGAGAAAAAGGGATAGGGGGTTAATCTTCCCCTGATAAGGTGACCATCTGAGCTGTACCCAGGAACTTAATTCACTTCAAAGGATGTCTACCATGTCTCTGACATATGTAGTTACCACCTGGGCCTGCTTCCTCTATTGCCCTGCTAGCGAGCCAGATACCACTCCCTGTGGGAGAAGAGCTGCCTCCAGAACGGTTTTGATTGACCACAGGGGAGGGATTGCTCATTTTCATAGCCACACCCCTGGTGACACAGGGGGTTCTGCACAGGTGAAGAACGATTCTGTCATGTTGGTTGCCTGTGAAAGACAGAAGAAAGACTGGACTTGCTAACCGTTGTTGAGACCCTGCTGTACCCAGGACCAAGAGAGGGACTCTAAGGGTCCTGCTAAGCTAAAACCTGCAAGAAACCCACTTTCCTGAAGTACCTACCTGAACAGTTTCAACTGGACATGCCCTGGGCCTCTTTGGGGGTTTCTGGTGGAGTGAGTCCTGACCCCCAAGTACTGTTCCTGATATTTTGTAAACCTTGGTTGGTGTTAGTATGTTATTTTCTTGCAAAAGCTGCGAGTCAGAAACTTTTTGCCAACTTTTCTTCTGAACAACCTGTGGGAGACTGGGACTGCAGTCGAATCACCGGTTGGATCCAACTTACTGGGTAGTCCCTCTTAAGGAGAACTAAGTGGCAGAAAAGTTTCCAAGTCTGAGGGCTGCACAGAGAGCGGTGCCGAGCCAAAGCTGATTGATGTTGAGAACTTCGTGGTCGCAGACACTGGACTCTACCCAACTTGGATTCTCCGGTGCACCATCCAGTGCTGGAAGAGAAGTTGGCTCTTTTAGCAAAAGCCCTTCAGAACTGGCAATCTGCCAGATGGAGGTGAGTAACAGGCAACCAGAAAGGGAGCTACAGGGCAAACTGGATGTCATAGCCCTGGAGGAAAATAAACTGCACTGGGAGAAAAGAAATTGGCCTTGAAGGAAAAGGAGACCAGGCTAGGTATGATATAGTTTATCCATGCCCTTGATGGAACTAAGACTTTCCTTCACAATAGGTAGGACATTTTACATTCTATGTTAGGGCTGGAGGCTTCCGATTGTGCTTGTTCAAAGCTTACTCATCAGTAGTTCCTATATCCATAACAGGTTTGTAGTAAAAGTACATAAAGGTACAGTTTGATGACCAATTCGCCTCCCTGAGGATATCCTCCAACTTTCCTCCCACCGTGACGTTTTTTGAAGCCATTGATACTCTGGCAGAATGAACCCCATGGGTGATGTCAGAGGAGGTGTCAATGCCCTCCTCTGACATCACCCACAGAACCCATCAGACAATTGTGGGGGAAGAAATTGGCTTAAAAGATTTTTTCACTTAAATCAATAACTGCAGGGCAACTGCCGGTCTGACCTCCTTGTCTGACCTCCCCCGTCAGGGTCTCGTAAGTGTAAATACATCTCACTACACAGAGATTGGATTGAGATGGTCGGGAAAGGATGGGTATTGAACTGTCCGGATGCTGATCTTGGTGCTTCAAGACACCGTAAAGGTAGCGTCTTAAGGCATAAAACAGAGAACATCTCTAAAGCTCTAACATCTATGACTCGCTTGAAGAGATCAAATATAAAAGAATCTTCAACTTACCTGTAAGTTCCTTCCAAGACAGATTCACATTAGCAGGCCAAATTGACATCCCATAGCTGAGAGTATCAACACTGTGAGGTGTTAGAGGGGCATAACCCTCTCATTAAGGACACACCAGGGTGTGTTCTCCCAATGGGATTTCATGGCATGGTTCATGGCTGGCTGACATTGCGGACCTGAATGTATCGATGATACGATAGGCCAGACCCTTCTGAGAGTTCTGACAAAGAAATTCAAAATATGCACTAAATGTACCTCTATAGGATCCAGATTCTGTCACAGGCATCAACTGGGCCATCTGCGCCAAGCAGAGCCCATGCTCTCCTGATGAGCTCTGAAGCCTGCTCCAAAAGGCTCGGGAGACCCCACCGTCCCCTGAAATCTTCCAGGCCACGAGATGAGAAGACCGTTTAGAACGGGTTGGTGCGAGTTGCCCTCAGAGTTTGCCAATATGGAATGACTCTGGGGAAGTCAAGATTGGAAAATCTATAGAAAGTTTCAGAAGAAAAAGAAACCATGCCTGAGTTCTCCAAATCGGAGTCATGAGAATCAAGGACAGCTTTTAGTGCCTGACCTCTGGTTATCATCAAGAAGGGTGGAAACGCATACCCACAAATCTGACTCCAATCTTGCATGAAAGAGTCTTTCGCCATTGCCCGTGGATCCGCCCTCCAACTAAAGAAGCGGGGAAGCTGATGATCTAAGCGGTAGGCAAAAAGATCCACATCGCAAAGACCCCACTTGTTTATCATCATTCTAAAGAGTGTGGGGGGTCCAGCTCCCATGCACTCAAAGCCCGTATATGTCTGGAATTCCAGTCCGCAATGTGGTTAAATTTCCCAGGAAAAATACTCCGTCCTGGCCACTATACTCCTGTTTAGGCTAAAGTGCCAGAAATCTTTAGCCAGCTCTGCAAGAGCTTTGAATATTATTATGCCGAGATGGTTGATGTAATGGACTGCCAACACATCCTCTTGAAGAGTATCGAGAACAACACTTTGTCCCCTGAGAGGGATTGTACCATGAAGGATCTGGTGAGCAGTTTTAAGAGGCTGATGTGCAACCCTCTCTACTGCTTGAGGCCGTCGCTCCTGTAGTGACTTATCTACATTGAGCTCTCCAGCCTAATTGGCTGGCTTTGGACTTGATAACCACGTCTGGAACGGAGCCAAAGATGGCCCTGCCAATCCAGTCTGTCATGTGGTCCCACTATTGCAGCTCCGATTTGGCCTTTTTGGATAGTGTGAACAGGGCCAACTAGGTCAGTCCCTTTCAAGTATGGGTTGATTTTAAGCACTGAAGAGCCCTATGTGAGAAATTGGGATACTGGTTGATTGGGTTGTGAGCACTGATCAAGCAGCAACCACAATGCTTGTCAGGGTAAGGCACAAGCAAACCCCAAATTAACCTGTGCTCAACCCCCTAGTAGCTTGGCACAGACAAGTCAGGCTTAACTTAGAGGCAATGTGTAAAGTATTTGCGCAACACTTCAAACAGTAACACATTAAAACACCACACAAAAAGGATCCTATACATGCCCAAACAAAAAGAATCCAGTTCAGTAGAACCAGAGTTATGAATTCATTTTTAAAGAATAAAGTGAGAAATAGCACCTAAAAACATAAAGAGCAACTGTGGCTATCTGGTCGTGTTGTACCAGGTCTAATTGAAAGGTTCAGGCTGACTGCGTTGAAGTGCGGGTTGGATACAGTCCCAGTTTAGTCCAGCTGAAGGCTTACCTTCTCAAGTTTTGTGCCAAGACCCCCGTTTGTGTTGGAGAGGGCCGCAAGGATAGAGCTGTGTGGGCTGTCAGCGTGGTGGGAAGAGTAAGCCGGGCATTGAAGACGGGTGTGCTAGTGCTTCGCGTTGGCGGTTCCCACCGGTGGTTGATGCTGCTAAGCGAAGAGAGGGGCTGTCGGTTGCTTGCCCTTGTTTTTGATGTAAGCCGCCCGGTCTTTGTTGCAAACAGCCTTGTTCATGGTAGCAAGGAGACCAAAAGCATGATTCATGAGCCTGTGAGCCACACCAAGGGTACAGGAGCTGAAAGGCACTCTTTGGGGACCAGGAACTTGCTGCAGCTGGGTACAGGAGCTGGTTGGGGAACTTTTTATGTCCCTGAAGCTCAGATTAGGATGCCAGCAGACCAGCCCTTGGAGTCACTCAGGGATCCTGGGATCAAGGTGAAGGTGCAGGTCCAATTCTTCTTCCCCAGGCAAGAGGTCAGCACATCAGGGTAGAAGTTGCTTTAAAGTAGCATTTGAATTTGAATTTGAATTTGAATTTAAAAACATTTATACAGCGCGCTTTTACCCAGCGGTTTCATGGCGCTATGAGTGAACCGAAAGTCGACAGCAGCAGGAGAGGTTTAGGTGGTGTAAGCTAATGTGAAGAGGAAGGTTTTGAGGTCCTTCCGAAACTGAAGGTAGGAAGGTGAGGTCCGCAGGGCAACAGGGAGGGAGTTCCAAAAGGTTGGAGCCAGAACAGCGAACCTCGCTCCACCGACCCTCTGTTTTTTAAAGCGGGGAATGGCTAGTAGGGCCAGATGAGTGGAGCGAAGTTCTCTGCCTGGAAGGTAGGATTTAATAGCAGAGCAGATGAACTCAGGGGCGGTACCCGACCTAGCCTGGTAGGTGAGGCAGCCAAGTTTAAAAAGGGCACGCTCTTTCACAGGAAGCCAATGTAGTGTTTTGAGCAGCGGTGTGACCCGGTGGTATTTAGGTAGGCCGTGGATCAGGCGAGCAGCCTGATTCTGCACCAACTGCAAGCGGTGGATTGCATAAGCAGGAGCCCCGTTGTAGATTATGTTACCATAGTCTATGCGGGATAGTACCATGGCCGACATGATTATTTTTAGGGCAGAAGGGGAAGAGAAACGGGAAACTTTTCTGATTATTCTAAGGGGAAAAAAAACAGGAAGAGACCACAGAACTAACCTGTGGATGGATAGTGAGTTGTGGATTTAAGAAGATCCCAAGAGTTTTTACTTTGGATACGGGAAGTGGAGGAACACCAAGGGATGAGGGCCAGAAGGAAGGGGACCATGGACTGCAACCACCTCTGGTCAGGACCAGCTCGGTCTTGTCCGGGTTGAGTTTGAGGTGGTTGCAGTTCATCCAATCCTGGATGAATGTCATAACTGTCCGGACATTCTGGGCGGATGAGGATGGGTGGGAGAGGTTGAAGATTAGCTGGAGGTCATCTGCGTAGTTGAACACAGTGACCTCCAGCTGCTGTAACATAAAAATGAGGGGGTAAATGTATAAATTAAACAAAAGAGGGGAGAGTGATGAGCCCTGGGGGACCCCGCACTCTACCTTGCGGGAGGCCGCGGTGAAATCAGCCAAATGGACCGCCTGGGCCCTCCCGGTGAGAAAGGACTCGAGCCATAAGAGGGCCGAGCCCTCTATGCCCGCCGCCCTGACACGGCGGAGAAGGATGGAATGATCCACCGTGTCAAAAGCGGCAGACAAATCTAGGAGGATCAAGGCTTGCGGAAGGTTGATGTCGATACCTTCGCGCAGTTTGTCCATTACTGAAATCACCACTTTCTCTGTAGAGTGCAGGGGGCGAAAACCGGCTTGACAGGGAGAGAGGCAATGATTTGCCTCTACATGAGTGCTCAAGGTGGTCGTGACATGGCTTTCAAGGACTTTTGCTAGGTAGGGTAGGAGGGAAATGGGGCGGTAATTGGAGGGGGAGGATGAATCTGCGTCAAGTTTTTTTATGATTGGTATGACAACCGCCGATTTATGTGGGCTGGGGACAATACCGTGTATGAGCGAGTCGTTAAGAAAAGTCAGGGGAGGTGTGGGACAGTTTAAGTAGATTTCCTTGAGGATGTGAGCAGGGGCAAAGTCCAAAGGAGAGCCAGATTTGACCCGGTGGAGCAGAGGAAAAAGTGTGTCGGTGGTTAGCAATGGAATATTAGTAAGTTCGAGGGTAACAGGGGGCGGGGAGGGATTGACAAATGTGGGGGAGGGCAACGGGATGTTGTGTTTGATTTTAATGACTTTGTCAATGAAGAAGTCATTGAGCAAATTACAAAGGGACTGGGAAGGGGGGGGTGATGGCCGTAGCTCTGCAGGATGATGCCAGTTCATGGACAGTGGAAAATATTTCCTTAGAGCGGGATTCGGCTGTCATAATCCTGCCCGTGTAATATTCAGTTTTGGCTTCAAGGATGCCTTTTTTGTAAGTTTGCAAAACGGACAGATAGATTGTCTTCTGTGCGGGGCTATAGGTTTTCCTCCAGGCTCGCTCGGCCCTCCTTGCAGCTAATTTCTTTTCTTTGAGGTCTGAGGTAAACCATCGGTTGGCTGCATGGGCCCGCTTGACTGTGAGCCGCCTTAGGGGGGCGAATTCATCAGCCGCCAGGGTAAGCCAGTTATTAATGGTGGCCAGCTGGGAAGTAGCTGCAAGGCCTGAGAGATCAGGACTAGTTTTGGCCATAGTTCGGCAGAGAGAGGACATGTCTGTTTTGCCCCATTTCCGGACCCAAGTGTTTTTGGGGAGCTGGGGTTTGTCCGGAGGCGCTAGGTCAAGGGAGAAAGTGATGATAGAATGGTCTGACCAGGAGCACGGGGATATTATGGGGGATGTAGACGGGACATTTAGTGACCAGATTTGGTCTAGCATATGGCCATGTATATGGGTAGGACTGTGAATGACCGGCAAGAAATTCAAGCTGGTCATAAGGCTAGTAAACTCTTTTGATTGAGGGCTTTCGGCAGGATCATTAGGCCAGAAGTTGAGGTCCCCTAAAACTAGTATAGAAGAGTTGTTAATTACTAGAGTCGCCAGGGGGGTCTGGATACTAGGGAGGAAAGAAGGGGTGGGTTGGGGAGGACGATAGATTAAGACAGTAGTGAGGGAAGCCTGGCGGGAAGTTGTAGCAATCCAGTAGCGTGGCAGTACTTGCAGAAGCATAGTCTTTCTTCCTGGCAGAGTACCCACGGATCCAGAAGTGTACTGAAGAGTTGCTGTCTGAGGTCCTACTTTTATACCCTGGTTCCCTGATTCTGGAAGGTGGGAGAAAGTTCTAGGCAGTGGCTTTGAAGTACATGGAATTTCCTGCCTCCCCTGCCCTGGCTCCAAGCTGGGAGAAGTGACAATGCGGGGCCGTTAAGCTATCTGAATGAATGCAAAGCACAGGCTATTCATTTGTAAGTGAAGCAGTACTCAGCTCCACCCCACCCCATCCTGTCAGTAGATGGCCCATTCAGGAACACCTAATACCTCTTTTGTGTGACTGGAAGGAATTCACAAAGCCTAACTGACTGCTACACCCCCAGGCTACAGGCACAAAAGGGCTAAGAACAGGAGAATGTCAACTTTCTAAAAGTGGCATTTTCAAAATTGAAATTAAAAAATCAGACTTTACAAATAAAAAGGGTTTATCATTACAATTTCATAGACACTAAACATGATATAGCCAGAAGCTCCCAATTGGAAATTACAGTTTACTAAATGTAATAAGGAATCCCCAATGTTATCCTATGGGAGGGGTAGGCCTTACAGTAGTCAAAAACAAATGTAGGAGTTTTTTACCACAAGGACATGCAAAACTTAAAAATGCATGTCCAAACCTTTAGTTACAGAGTACCCTATGGGCTCCTTAGTACCTTAGAGGTGACTTTTATGTAATAATAGGAGAGTTTAAGGCTGAGCAAGGGGGTTTAAATACCAAGTCGACATGGCAGTTTAAAACTGTATTCAGGCTGCAACGGCGGGCCTGGGACATGTTTTAAAAGGCTACTTAAGTGGGTGGCATAATAGGAGCTGCAGGCCAACTGGTAACATTTAATTTATAGGCCCTGAGGAAGTGGTATGCACTCTACAAGAGACTTATAAATACGTCCATTAGGTATAACCCAATTTAACCATGTTTTAGGAGAATGAGCACTAGCACGTTAGAACTGGTTAGCAGTGGCAAAGTGCACAGAGTACTAAGGCCAACAAAATAAGTTCAGCAAAATGGAGGAGTAGAGGCAAAATGTTTGGGGGAAGACCACCCTTAGACTGACACGTCTAACACCCTGTAATGCAGCAGGCCCAGAAAGATAACCTAGATGGACAATGCCAGAAGACTGACTATGCAGGCCAGGTAGCAGAGACATATAAACTCCTTCACTATAGTGCCCCTCAATTCCTTTCTTATCAGTGGCAACTTCCTGTGAGGAAGCTTGAGGATCCATTGAACTGAATCTATGACAAAGCCCAGGAACAACATAGACTGAGAAGGAGTGAACTCTGATTTCTCTTTGGTAATAAAGAAGCCCAGGGACTGAAGGAGGGATTGAGACAGATCCAGATGTCAGAGAAGGATAGAATGAAGAATGAGAATCTTGTCCAGATAAATGATCAAGTTGACACCTCTGGAACGCAAAAGCTCCACCACAAGTTGCATGACTTTGGTGAAATACCAAGGAGGCGATGAGAGTCCGAAAAGAAGAGCAATAAACTTGTAAAACTGACTGTCCCAGGCGAACTGCAGGGACGTGGTGAGGGGGAAAAAATCAGAATAGTGAAATACGCATCCTTGACGTCTAGCCTCACCATTCAAGCATTTGGCAGTCGAATATCCCGTAAGACATGGAAGCCTTCCATCCTGAAATGGCGCTTTAACAACCACTGGTTGAACTGCCAGTGATTTATAACTTGTAGCATTCCCTGTTCCTTCTTTTTCGACCAGGAACAAACTGCTGAGGAACCTGTGGGGGTGCAACGTCATAGGAGCCATAACCTCTTTGTCTAGGAGGACACTTACCTCCTGGCAAATGAGAATACTGTCCATCAGAGAATGGGCTAGAGAGCGAGGCAGACGGGCCTGTAGCAGGATCCCACAGAACAAAGGCTCAAGGGTGAGAGACATAGCCCTCTGCAATCTGTTGTCAACAGAGTCAACAAAGCCATCATCCACGAGCAAATAATACTGATCATCCCCAAGAATAGACTAGGGAGGATCAGTATTATTCCCCTCCCTGCAGTTGCCATAGTTGATCAGGTTCTGAATAATCTTATACTGGCTATAAGGAAGGCTTGATCGCCTGTTATGTACGCCAGGAGCATTAAATGTTGAAATGCACGATTAATGTCAGCGGAACCCAGCAATAAGGTTCCCAACAAGATCACCACCTGTGGAGACCTAGAACACGAGCGAGCAGTTCTGCTATAAGGCTTGCACTAAACTACTTGAACTTAAGCAAATTGTGAATAGGTTTGGGGCAAACTGCTGCTCATGCCTCTACACTTCCGACGGTGTCACTGGTGGGAATAGATGCGAGCATCGCTAGCTCTAGGGGCAGACATCATGTACAGCGGAAGAAGCCTATGAGGAGCGGCAGCCGGGCAGCATCCTGAAGAGGCCGGGACCAAGACGAGCTCAGCCGCGCAGCTAGGAATGCTCCCTGGACCCAGCTGGGTTAGAAGCTCTGTTTGCCCTGCAAGAATGGAGCAGGATGAATAGAGAGACCGGGTTAAGGCCAATGCCATGTCTGATTATTGGAGAATATACCTGAGAAAGCGCAACTACCCAGTGAAATTCCTACAAGGTAGCATAATACTCATGTATGAGGTGGCATACGGCCATTAGACCAATAAGTCCCAAGATCTTCAATGCAACACTCCAATAAAACCAAATCAAGGAAAAGTACTTATCTGGTTGCTGAGCAGCGAATAAAGAGGAAGTGCTTTTCATTGAACATGGTTTTATCGGGTGCTCAAGCTGCCTGATTGGTGGACTTTTGGAACTTGTGGGATTTGTAGTACCTCACATTGTTATGGATGTTTGAAGTAGTAGACTGCTGAGCAATAAATGGAAGAGAGTAAAGCATGATTTGAAGCCTCCAGTTCCGAGAAAGAACTTTAAATTTAACAATAAATGGACAAATTATTTTAATTCTGTATGTGTTCTCAGTCCTACTCTTCTAATATTTTGTCTATATTTATTAAGATTTGCTGATCTGTTCTTGAGGTGCAATAATGCACATTTATAATTTAAAGTGACCAAGTAGCATTTCATTGTGTTGTTGATTAACAGGTTACCAACAACGCCTCGTTGTGAATTTTAAAAGAGTACACCACATTCCTGCTGTTTAGGCAGTGAATATGGTGGCAGCAATGGCGAGGTGTCTGCAGGGGGCCACTCACAACTTGCTTGCCCAAGGTTATTTAGCCTAGCTTTGTGGTGGAGGACAAAACTGACAAATGGTTTGACTCCTACGAAAGGACATTGAGAAGGCGCAGGGTGGGTCAACAGAACTGGGGAGCCTTACTATGGGAGTTGGTACCAACACAGGGAAGGGATATATTCCGGAGTCTAGAAGAGGGTGGTATCTGATTCTGACACTTATGGAAGGTTGCCCTAGTGCAAAAGTTTGGCCTCACACCTCAAAAGTACAGGAAGACGTTCCAGTCTTGTGGTGGAATGACATCCACCCCAACTAATAATCCACTTTCTCACAATGCATGGTTTATCAACCAGTAAAGATTTTGGAACAATAAATTCTTCATGATAAACAAGGTAAAGGCTGAGTGCGCCAGAAGTGGGTTGCAGAGGCATTAGTTAAAGTTTAGTTGTGGCTTAAAGCCAAAGTGTGTCACAAAAAACTGAGAGAAAAGCTAAAGCTTGATTTACAATATATTAACCACAAGTAGATGTCTCGAAACATGCACATGTTCAATAGTTGGTAGACGGTGCTATAGACAAGTCTATTTACAAAGAGGCTTACAAAGTGTGGGTATTTATTTGCATTACTTTCTGGAGATATTGAGGCACTGCAGATTGTTGAAAAATGTAGAATGTAAGGGTGAACCACTTAGAGATAGGTTAACAGAAATTGTCGTAATAAGCATGATTCTAAGATTGTATGCCATTGTGCTCACCTTGGGAATCTGTGTAGTGTATTTTACAGAACAACAGAGGGTTCTCTACATGGCCGAGGTGAAGGCGTCTTATCAGTGGCCGATGCATATCTGTCAAACTCTTGAGTTAAAACTATGGGTCATATCAAGTCTTTAAGAGAGTGAATAGAAAACAAACTATTTTTTGGAGGGTGTTCAAGGTTTAAAAAGTGGGTTACCCCTTAAAGTCTATGGAAGCATTGAACCTGTTAGGTGGGTGTATACCAGGCATGCGCAGAATGAGAGTGGTGTAAAATAAAGAGTCACCAGCTTGAGGTCATGAGAATGGCTGAATCTTCCAAAATTAGGTAGAGTCCAACAGACACCCTACACAGACAGTTTAGAACTTTTAATCTGAGCTATATACAGCTTAATTTGAATAAGAGAATGTGGTGTGTATGTCCCACATAAAATACTATGGAGCCTCAACAATGTACAATAGGATAACAAATGGAAGCAGGTTTGTGATTTGTGCAGCTACTTTACCCTCAAAGTCATGCAGGGCGTGGTCATGGATAAGCAGCAAGGGGCGAACCTGCAGCTGCTCCACAAGGTTTCGGGCTGCTGTTAAAGAAGTGAAGATCTCATCCTCACAAATGTCAAAGTCAAGTTTCCTCAGTCTGTCCAGCAGGGTTGTCTTGCATTCTTTGGTTGTATTGGTCACAAATCGAATGGACACCGGTGCGTGCCGTAATCTGGAACAGGAAAGCAAAGATCATCTCTGTAATATTCATCTGGTCTGAAGTTACAAAATCCTTTGAAAGAAATTTCAATCACATTTCTAAGATTAAGAAATCATTTTGTGGAACTATCAGAAACTTTCTGAAATATCTGTAGGAATGGAAGCCATATTGTTACCTTTAAGATTTTAATAACCAGAAAAAAACGTGAGTGCAAAATAGTGTTTACCTTGGAAGGCAAATATTTGCATCCACAGTGTCATATAAACATGGCAAATAGTGAAAAGCCTTTTCTGTATCTAAAAGCATAACCAGGTGGGCCACATCTGTAGAGATTGTAAAAAACACTGAAGTACTTGGTTTGTAACAAAGGTTGTGTCTCTGTGTGGAAAAATGTAACTCGCTCCAGTCTTAGGATCAGACATTTGCACGTACGTCTGCACCAGTAATCATTAATAAAATAGGCTTACACAATATATATATATATTTTTGTTTGAATATCTTTTATTTGTTTTCACTGTTCACGCACAATACATATCAATATGGTAAACAAGAGAATTCAACATATTATCCCGTAATCATACAAAGGCTTGCAGAAGAAACAGCAATCCACCATGGGACATTGGTCACATATCACCTCCTTTAAGGCAAGAATGTTCTCGAGGGTGCCTTGAGCGCAAAAGTCTGTTACATATCTAAAATACAATGGTTTTTCAACTGAGAGAGGATAATGTGTTAGAAAACAGAAAAGTATGATAAGGCCCGACGTGGGATCTGAACAAATGAGGGTGATACGTTTAGTGGAAATGAAGTTCAGAGAGTGCGCAGCCACATGAATCAGAGAGCAACCCGTCTTGGGGTGTATGGATGTGATGCAAAGTGGTATGACCTTCCAATTGCGTGTCTCTTACAGCCCATATCCATTAACAGTTATAGTGCAGAGCACCCAAGAGGATACCGTTAATAGATGCATATAGGTATAAGGCAGTTGGTGCATAATTCGATATTCAAAACATCTTAACAACTGTGTCAAATTGAAAATCTATTGTGACACTGGAATGTAAATAAAAAAAAGAGGAAAGAAAAATTAATACCAACTTGAAAAAGAAAAGGGAAATATTGAAATATTAAAAAAAGCAAGAAGTGCATCCATTCGTGGTCACTGATGTGTGTCTTCGGTTCCGGGGAATGGCCAGTGCGGGGGCCGGAAAGCAAGAAGCCACCGTGGTTCAGTTCCCTCCAGAGGGGGGGAGTCAATTCCTCGTGTCATATAGGCATCAAGCCCTTTGTGTTGTGGGGGGTAGGATCCCTTTTCTGTGGGCAGTAGCGCTGCTACTGGGTGCAACTGTCCCGTATTACGTGTGGGTACAAGGTACTAAATAATCGTGGGAGTGCGCAGCCCCCTATCCTACCTACTTCCCAGGCTGGACCCGGGGGGGGGGGAATGTCTAATCAACACCCCTACTAAGACACACCCGATGAAAAAACTGCAGGGCATCATCCCAAAGCTGCGCAATGGGGAATTTTCGCAGTCCCGCCATCTCTTCCCTGTGAAGAATAGTGCTCTCCGCCCTTGCCCAATTATCAAAAGAGGTACGCCAGTGTCCTGCATGTGGAGGTTCACTACATTTCCAACGCTTAGTGAGTAGCCTCTTAGCCGTGATGAGCCCTAGATCCCAGAATCTAGAAGGGACTTTGTTATGTTTCGTTCCTTTGTATAGGGCCAGTAAGCATGTCTCCCAAGCGTGCCGCAAGTCTCCCCCAACACTCTCCATTAGTACAAAGGTCACTGTGAGCCAATATGTTTGTATGTTGGGGCACGACCATAACATGTGGAGGAGGTCTGCACCTATAAGTGAGCATCTCGGACACGCGGAGGTTGCAATCGCGAAATACTTATTAATTTTATCAGGTGACAAGTATGCACGGTGTATTGTATAGAAGTATGAAGCGGGAGTAGCGCGGAATGTTGGTAGCACCGGCCAGTACCACTGCCTATTCCTTATCCGTCCATGCCCTGCCACTGTCTGACGCCCATTTGTCTTGCAGCGGTTGGGAGGAGCACTGCGGTGCGTCAGGAGAGCCTGCGCCAGCCAATGGACCACATGGGAGCAATTTCCCATGACATGTAGGTATTGCACCAATAAGTGCGCCGGCAATTCCTCAGAAATGTCGCCCCAAGCTCGCACGAGTGTGTGTATAAGAGATGCGTGTAAAAGAAACTGCCCAGCTGGAAGGCCTGTATCTGCAGCTAGCGCCTCAAAGGGAACCAGGGCGCCGTCTGCGTACAAGTCTCCCACTGTGTCAACCCCAGCCTGCGTCCATCGCTCCATCGCTGCCTCCCCTACCACCCCGCCGTCTCGGGGTGTACCAAGCAGCGGAAGCACACGGGCATACGGCGTCACAGCACGGGTGAGTTTCAGGCTTCTTACTTAACACTTACGGGCCACTGCCAGGTGTATCTGCGACAGGTCAGGGGGTGAAACAATGTGTGGATCTGCGTGTGAGTCCAAATAGTTACATCCGTGGCAGTATCGCACAGGTTCCTCCCGCTCAGCCATCCGGCCACCCACTGCAGCTGTGCCGCTAGATAATAGAGTTCTTGGTTGGGAACTACAAGGCCTCCAGCGTCTGTAGGCGCGTAGAGTTTATTTAGCGCCACTCGGGGTCTCCCAGTGTTAATGTGGAGAAGTGTGGCTCTCCCAGTGTTAATGTGGAGAAGTGTGGCTCAATGGGTAGAGCAGGCAGACCTTGATGCAGAGCTCTGGCCAGGGACCAGGGTTCGATTCCCGCCTCGGCGGGTCTCCGGCTCATTAATTCCCCTGACTGGATATTCTCGCCTCAGTGCCTGTTCTGATCATGGGTCCCACGCTGCAACTCTGGGCAATAGCTTGCTTAGTCTCCACAACGGCCCTAAAAGCGCTGGGATGCCTGGCTGCACCTGGGGGGGGGCCCAGGAGTGGACATTTCCCAGGAAAGCCAGGAAGGGTTCCTAAGCGGTATACGGACAGCGCCGGGACACCTCCGGTGGAGGTAGCTGTGCGCTTTACAAATTCCGACATTTATTTATTTTATTTACAGTGTTCCATATGAGGCTCCTGACCGAGTCGGGACATACCCCGGGATGTTAGCATAATAATACAATGGTCTAGGTAAAACTATCATTTTCGTCAGCGAGACACGACTGGGCACATTGAGGGGGAGTGTCTTCCAAAAGGCCATCTGCGCCTGTAAAGAGGAGATAGCTCGCACTAGGTTGCCCTCTAAGACATCTGGCAGGGTTCTATAGATATAGATTCCGAGATAGCGGAACGTGGTGGGGTACCAAGTGAGCCTCTCGTTAATGTTGATCACACATTCCTGCGTGTCCGTGCTGAAGGAATACACCCCAGATTTGGCCCAGTTAACCCTAAGCCCTGACATAGCTTCAAAAGTGCGAAAGGTGTCAGACAGAGCCGGCGGCAAGCAGGTCAGGTCTCTGACGAACAAGAGTAGGTCGTCAGCGTATAAAGAGACCGTATGGAGACCATCTGCTAGGGGAATCCCCCACTCTGTGCCCTGCGCTCTCAGTAGTGCCGCTAAGGGTTCCATCACGAGCGACAAAAGCAGCGGGGATAGAGGACATCCCTGCCTGGTGCCTCTCCTGACTCGGATGGTGTCTGACAGTAATTTGTCGGTGCGCACTCGCACTGTGGGTTTCTGGTATAATAAGCCCACCATACTAATGTAGTCGTCCCCCAGGTCATATTTCTTCAAAACTGCTATAAGATAGGGCCACTCCACAGAGTCGAAAGCCTTTTCTAGATATAGCATTAGACACCCAGATCGGGGCCACTGTTGCGTAGCATAACTTTGCACTCTGAACAAACGCCGGATGTTGTGTGAGGTGCTGCGAGGGGCCACAAAACCATTTTGGTCGCTATGCACGAGGGTGGGCACCAAGGGGGCTAATCGTTGAGCCAGTGTGGAAGCGAGTATCTTGTAATCAGTGTTCAGAAGTGCCAGCGGTCGATACGAGACTAATTGCGTGTTGTCCCTGCCAGGCTCCGGGAGGGAAATGTGGTTGGCTTCCTTCAACGTGGGGGGGAGGGAGGAGTCCGAAACGGCCGCCGTGTACATCCTCAAAAGTTCATAGATCAAGAGATCTGAGTAGGCTTTAAAAAACTCGTCTGGTAGCCCATCTGGGCCTGGGGACTTACCGTTAGATAGGGCCATAATGACCATACGCAGTACATCAGGTGTCGGGGGGGGCATCCAATTCATCCCGATTCATGCCGTCTAACTCTGGCAGCGTTATATCAGAGAGGTATCTGGTTATATCAGCGAGGGGGACTCTTTGTAATGGTCTACAAAAGCCGCGTGTATGTTGTTCTGTGTGTATACTACGTTTGCCTGACTAGTGCGTATCTCTGCTACAGGTGTCGTCCGTTCCTCCTGTTTGATCAACCAGGCCAGCAATTTTCCTGGTTTGTCACCAAGATGATGTGTACGCGCCGAGTGGGCCGCATAATTAAGATGACAAAGCCTCTCTAGTAGACGTGCATGTTCTGCGTGTGCCTCTATCAATGACTCTTCATTGCCCTCCACCGCCTCTTGTTCCCTGCGGAGCAGGTCGGCCTCTATATGCGTCAGTTCCCCGTCTAGTTGTTTCTGCATATTAGCCTGTGTATCCAGACAGTAGCCCCTAATCCCAACTTTAAATGCGTCCCACTCAATTTGGGGGGTGGATGCAGTGCCTGTGTTCTCATCAAAATATTGAGCAAGTTGTGCGTATAATGAGTTACGAAAAGGAGCGTCAAGCAGCAGGTTTGGTTGAAGCCTCCAAGTGGGTATAGGCGGGTGTGGACGTTCCCACGCCAACTCCAGTGTATGCGGGTTGTGATCAGAGTGGGTGCGGCCCAGATAATAGGTATCAGTAACATGTGGGAGTAACTCGCTTGATAACATGTACCTGTCTAACCTGACATGTAGTGTGTGTGCACCCGAGTAATAGTAATATATCTTGGTATTAGGGTTGCGACTCCGCCAAGCATCATGCAAATCCCACTGTGAAGCCCAGTGTATTAGTGCTTTCATAGCCACATGTATGGGAGTGCCAGACAAGGGCGGGAAAGAACGGTCTAATGCAATGTCAAGAACACAATTATAATCCCCCCCTAACACCCAGGGGATCCCATGCCAAGGCACCAGTTCTACAGACAGCTGCGCAAAGAAACCCCCCTGATCCGTGTTAGGGGCATATAATGAAGCCAAGACCACAGGCTGACCGTCTAATTTACCTTGAACAACCACGAATCTGCCCTCCGGATCTACCCGGGAGTGTGAGATTGCAAAAGGGGTCACGGGCCTCACCCACAGTAATGTCCCACGGGCATATGTAGAGTATCCCGTAGCGTAGAGTCGCCCTCGCCACCTGCGGTGTAATTTCTGCACTTCCACTCCATTTAAGTGTGTTTCTTGCAAAAGTGCTATATGGATATAATGTCGTTTAAGGTAGGAGTAAATTTGGTACCTGCGTGACAGTGTATGCATGCCTCGTACATTCCACGTACATACTTTTATCGCTGCTATTTAGCTACTTCAGGTGATCTCCCCATCCGCATCCTGCCACAACTCCACAGTATCTATTAACAACAACAATTGCCTACACCACTTTTGTTTACAGTCGCTATAAACAAACAAATAACAATTCTGAGTTTGTTTGGGTACTTTTATTTTACCCTTTTGACTTTTTTTATAACTTTATGTTTATGTTCTTCATTTTACATGTGTGAGAAAAAGGCTAATTCGTTCTACACAAACGGACATATATACATACAAACTCTGTACAAACAATTAAACATATTCTATATACATTTCTACATTAAACCACAAATTGCAAAAAAGACAATCAATAAATCTTTGCAAGATTTTTCAAAAAATAATCACTATACATTACACCAATGAAGGACAATGTAAGGATCAATTTAAAGAAAAAAGGGGGGGAAGAGTGGTCAATTTAATGATCATGCACTGGTCGGTTGTCACTAGATGTTCCTACTCTCTCCGTCTCTAGGCTGACGCGTTTCGAACCCGGGGAACAAGTTCCCAGATTCTCTTCAGGGCTCTCTCACTCTTGTCTGTTTTCCTAAAAGGTCAATTCTGTGGGTTCACTCCTTTCTTTTTTAAACTGTAGCCTGTAGTTGCATTGATGTAAATGTTCATCTGTACTTTCTTTTAATGTATGGTACAGCTTGAAGCCGTTCTTGATAATGTTGGATGGGGGACCTTGTTTGCTTATATCAAATCGGCGATTACTGTCTGTTGCGGCGTTTTATTCTCACTACCGTCTTCCTCCGGCTCTGAGGGAGTGAAAGATTCCCCACCGGTTTCTGAAGTAACAGGAAATCGAAAACACGAAGCGTGCCAGCCCGTAGCCATGGCCCCAGTGCATTGAAACGCGTCAGGGAGAACCGGAGGAAGACGGCAGTGAGAATAAAACTGTATTTGATGAGGTTTTCAAAAGGGGTGCAGCATCTGTGTTTCCCATCCCCTTTTGTGATGAATCCAATGGCACTTCAACTTTTTCCTTACTTATTTTATGTGCACTCCATTCGGGCCGCTTGATACTAGCCCCATTTGACTCCTCACCTCAATCAACGTGTTCCTAGTTGACATCATCTCATCACAGCATGTAAGGAAGCTTCAGGCTCTCTGTGTTCATCCACCATACACCATCTTTTGCCCCGATAAGCTGGGTCTGTAAACTAGGGCATCCATTCTACCGAACGTTGTGACACCATTTCAGGTTGGTCAAATCCTTACCCCAATGATGTTCTGTGCTCTGCCTCACCCCTGTAAGGAGGAGGAGAGATTCCATTATTTGAACCCCAGAGACTGCTTAGCTTCTAAATTGATTGTATCAAATACCACCGGGGTTTGAGGTTTGCCAAAGCGAAAAAAGGCAAGGCTATGCAGCAGCACACCATCTCCTGCTGGATCATCATCTCCATTAAAATTTGTTGTGCATTGGCAAAGAAGTAGCCTCCAGAAAGACTGCGAGCCCATTCCACTGAGGCCAAAGCTGCTACAACTGCGTTAGTATGCGGACTCCCTGTCCTAGACACTATCCAGGCAGTTACGTGGCCGTTCTTCCATACGTTCACAAGGCATTATTGCCTGGACAGTCAGGTTTGCCAGAAGGGGCATTTTGCCCGGTTAGTCCTGCAGGTCTTTCTGGTTTGAGTCCATTCACAGACCTATTTCTGAATAGGTACTGCTTTGGTATCTATTCAAAAAGTGGGAAACTGCGCTCAGAAGTCTCTATAAGAAGAACAAGTTACTTACCTTCAGTCTCTCTTTCTGGTAGAGACTCTATCTAGCCGCAAATTACTCACCAACAATTCCATCCAGTTCTGTGTTTGGACTCTACTCATTAATAAGATCCCAAGTCTTGGAATCTGCACACCGTCTACAAATTTGCTTTTGTGGCTCTGAAACTGGGACATGGACAGTCTCGAAAGCAACTGACATCAGCACGTGGGAGTGGCGACTATAAAGGCCCTGCACATCATTACCGGAATGGAGCGGAATGGTGTCAGTGCAGAGCAACTCAGCACCACCTTCTGGCACGCAGAGGTATTATGGAAAAGTTTCCAGATCTAATCTGATGTCTAGGCAAATATACAAAATGTGAGGAATCTGCGGCTAGATAGAGTCTCTACCAGAAAGAGCGTTAACAAAGGTAAGTAACTTGTTCTTTTGGTTTCAAACATAGTAACGCCAAATGTCATTGGCACACTAACTCAGAACTTGAGTAGGATAAGATTAAACGCTTACCTATTCAGATAATTGGTAATGCTTTGCACTTCTGAGGAATTTTTCAAAATATTAACCACGGTGTTTTTACGGAAATGCCTCTTTTTGTATGGTCATCCCCAAAGTTTTGGACTGATGCTGCTTGTTTTTTGACCTGAGAGTGCACTGAGGTATGTTAACAGACCTCAGTGCCAGTGCTACGACTTTAACCCCTTCGCTGCAGGCTGTTTCCCCCTTCTGTGCTGGGGGGCGGGGGCGCTCACAGCGCCCCGGTGCTCATGACGAGGTCAGCTCGTCATGAGCCACGGTGCTCATGACGAGCTGAGCTCGTCATGACCACACCGTTTGTGTAGAATGCTCGCACAGCAGGGGAATCAGCCCAGCGTGCGAGCGTTCCAACGGTCATGAAGAGCTCAGCTCGTCATAAGCACCGGAGCACCGTGAGCATAGGAGGGGTTAAAATGTGTATATTTGATTGGCTTATACCCAATTGTCATAAGCTAACTTACTTGTAAGTCCCTAGGACCTGTAAATTAGAGGTTCACCCCAGGGACTGCAGCACTGATTGTGTCACCGTGGGTGCGACAGAGGTAAAACATGGTTTCCAGTATGCCACCGCAGACTGGAAGGGCAGTTTTAGGGCCATATGTATCAAGCCAAATTGCATTCGCAAACGCCAAAATTCACAGAATTTCGGCGTTTGCGAATGCAATTTGGCCAAATGGTATGTATTAAGAAAATCTGCGTGCAAAATAAGGACTCGCAAAATTTGTGATTCCTTATTTTGCGATTCCTTAAATGCAATGTAAGAAGCATTTAAAAAAAGCAAATTGGCCTTAAGGAATCGCAAATTACCACCAACTTCAATTTGGTGGTAATTTGTGAATTCCTTGAAAAATGCACTTTTTTGCATTTTTCAAAGTGCGCTGTGAAGCACATGCATGTCCTTAGGGCATGTATGAGCACCACATGTGCACCCATGCTAATTTCAGGGGTGCAACAGGGTGTCCTTTGGGCACCCTTGCACCCTTGAAATTATTCTCAATTTGCGATTCTCAAATTGCGAATCGCACATTGAGAATAACTACCCATTCATTCCTATGGGCCTCCTGGCCCATAGGAATGAATGGGAAAGAATTCCTTAATTACGATTCGCAATTTGCTAATCGCAATTAAGGAATTTTAAGGAATCGCAAAAAAAATGCGATTTTCTACATACATACCAATTTGCAAATCTCAAATAGCGATTTCTAAAAAATCGCTATTTGAGATTCGCAAATGGGTACCTTCATACATATGGCCCTTAAACTGCTAACTTGACCTTGACATTTAGAGCAATGGCAAAGCCTAATCTTCCCATTTTAATATATGCATGTAACCCCGAAGATGGGTCTAGCAAGCCCTAAGGAAGGGTGCTGTATGTTAGAAAGAGGAACTTGTATTTTAAATGTTTCAACAGTGAAACCCAGCAATTTCTGTTTTTACTGTGGACAAGGCTAGTAACCCGAGTGGAGAGTTACAAGTTGACGCCTCAGCCGTGCTAACCTCTGACTGGACAACTAAAGTTGGCCCTGTAAGGCATCAAACAACGTAGTAAATTAAGCCCAACATTATCCCCAAGTCGAAATTAATGTAACTTGTGGCTGTGTGCAACTTTTACAAAGTTGCCACTTTGTTGCCCAAAGTTTCCTGTGCCCGTTCACAGGTGTACATGGGGTCTGTCATCGAGACAACTTTCCGTAGTCCTGGGGAGATGTGTACACAACACCCAGGAAAGGACAAAATAGAAGCCTGTGTGGGGGAGTAGTGTCCTGCTCGTGGGGAAGTCGACTCCTGAGCCCAGCAGAAGAAAGAGACCTCATGGGTCGGTTGGCTGGCTTTCTGTTCGCAGCACAGGGCCACACAGCCTGCTGGTGTGCGTTGGTAGTCCAGATTCCCTAATCACCAATCGTTGCAGCTGTGCAGGCCAAGGGACAAAGACCTGATGCTCAAAAGTTGCCCCAAGTGTGCTGGCACAGAACGATTCAATTAAATCTAGAGCACCCAAAATCTGTGGCCCAAGCTTAATGACCCCATCAGGGGTGGACAAAAAACAGCTACAAACATACGAAGGAGACATCGCAAATAAGTCTCAAACCGGGGAGACTGCTGCAACTAAATCTCACACAAACCCCTTGCAAGGAAAAACACCAAGAGAAAGGGTGCACATTTGGGGGGGTTAAGGACTCTCTGGAGGAATCTCCAGTGGATGCGACCCCAGAAGGCGTTTCAGTTACAACGGGACCCAGGGAAAAACAAGCAGATGAAAGAAGAGGAAAGGACGAATAACCAGGCTGCCTGAATACTACATATTTAACAAAGCACAAGGGACTCACGGAAAAAGTCAAGCTCAGAAGATGGACTTCTTTTAACTCCTGAGTCTGAAACTGCAGAATACAAAGAAAAAGTAAAAGGTGAAGAAAGCCAAAAGGATGAGCTGACCCAAAAAGATTACTTGGAAAAAAGGGTCAATACCGTAAATCAAAAACCAGTCTTCAAAGGAACCGCAATTCAGAGCCCTCAGCAAAACTCTAATAAAATCTGCTGCATCATCAACATCAAAACAGAGAGAGCAAACGGAACAACAACATGCCCTTCTCAATGTTGAGGCCAAACACATGCAACACTGGCAGCAAAACCAAAATGAAATTGTACAGACTGTCAGCAGACCTATGACAGCTAGCTTACAGACGATCTCACCTGATCTCATACTTCAAAAGAGAATAATAAACAAAAAACCCTCACCACGGGCCTTTCAAGACACTCTTAATACATGAATATCAAAATGAAAGGAAAACTTGAGCTTCTGAGAAAGAAAAAACTTGCTGGAAACTTGTCGATTGCACAAGAAATGACCCAGCTTCGGAAAATAGTCAAAACAAGATCGAAGTAACAATAACAAATCAATTAGCTAAATTATCGTCACCACAACAGGTCTCCAAGCAACTGGAAGGGCAGAATATGCTGTCAAATAAAGACCCATGGACTGAAAGGGACAAGGATCTCACAGAAGCCGATTCGAACAACACAATCGTAGGTCCAGGACAGATAGATTGGGTAACGCAAGATAATGCCAACAATAGAACACTCTTCCGACCAGAATATATCTCAAAAGGCTCCTTTGACACATTAAATAGAGGAAATATCCTGAAGCTCATGCACCAGATCCCAGCTTTATGGACTGCTACAACAAGAGATATCCATGCCGTAGAGTTCACCAGCCCTGACCAACGTCACCACAGTGAAAACACGCGGGTTACATGGAGCACGGGTGAACTAGCCAAAATAGTAATAAAAGAAACAGAGACTTTTCAAAGCTCAAACATATTGATATCAGCACCTAAAACATCTGGGTACCCTTTCTTCTTGGAGCAAACCCACAAAGAAGGTCCTAGAATCAATTTGAGGGAGAAAAGGGTATATTCAGTGCTGTGACATGCCAGAAGCAGTTCACAGGACACAGCAACAAATTTGGACGAAGGCACAGACTCAGTCCTATCACAAGGTAAGGTCAACGAATCACAATGGGGATGGCTTGCCGGCTCACGCAATACGACAAGAAAATTGAAATGAAAAAGAGACCATACAACAACCAGGGCGAGACTGCATTTAAAATCTGCTCCTGTAACATACATGGCCTAGTCAATAAACTAGACAATGTCCACACCATAAATATCTGAGCAAGTTCCATGCAGTCTTGCTGCAGGAAACCTGGACTAACTAAACGGTTCGGCTGGAATCAAACTACGGCCACCCAAATGAGGGATTAGCAATTTATCTTTCCACGTCGATTCATGTGGAGGGGAAATATATAGGCAACAGACATAAAGGTCTATAAAATCATGGACGGGGTTATAAAAACATCAAATGGCCAAAAGTTCACCATAGCGACCGTGAACATATACATCCACCCTTGTAAAAAGGCAAGAATAGAACTCTCGAAAGCTTTGACTGAAGAAGTTATAAACTTGAAAGTCGCATGAGGAATTAGTTTACTTACAGTATCAGGCAATTTCAATATGAACTTGATAGGGGCTCCCTCACTAAAGGAAGTTATAATTACACAAAACCTAACTCGGGGAGTATAGTTTCAAGAGTCCTCCAAAAAACACAGAACTGACAAAAAAGGTCAATTATTAATAAGAAACCTTGAACATTTTGTGCTGAGGGTACTAAACGGCTGCTTTGCTGAAGACAAACCGCTGGGACTCTCATAGCATTGGAAAACTGGTGCAACCCTGATCAACCATACCTTAATGGACATATCCTTAATGCAACGAGTAACCTCGTTTGCGCTGGGAGACAGCTCCACCGCCCTCAGGAAATTGCCTTATTTATCACGCAACACTAGAGCAAGAATCGAGAAAAGGCCAGGGGATAGCCATAAATACAAGCCAAAATAAAAGAATGAAATGGACGACAAACACTTTTCCTACTCTCGTTCCGAACTACTCCATACAATAGACAAGATACTTGACCCCATACAAGGTGAGGGGTATTTACAGAAAGATACGCAGCACACTTTGCAACTATGGTTACGAGTCAGCAAAAAGGCATAGTAGCCGGTACTAACACAAGAGAGAACACGAACAGAAACCGTCTTATTAGGGCAAATACAAGACAGGTAAATCAACTGTGGCGACAACTGAGGAAAGCCCCTAGTGACTTGTCACTTTGGTGTGATTTAAGGAAAGCAAAAGGATTACTAAAAAAGCAGAAATAGGAGATCCAGAAAATGGAAAAAGAATCCTTTTGGGCTAAACTACTATATGACGCCAAAAGAAACAACTCTGCGAAATTCTGGCAAACAATAAATAGCATCAATAAACCGCCTCATCATGTGCTGGGCTCAAACATCTCAGAAAGCACCTGGGCTAGTTACCGAACTATCCATTTTCAAACAATGGAGAAAACGCTCATAAATGGAAAGGAACAATTTTTAATCCAACCTCCCAAAGACATATCACATGAAACAACTGCACATCAAGATCAAATTTCTGGTGAACGAGTCGTATCCCGTTAGTAATCAACACACAGAACATCCAGAGGGGGATCTCAAAGGGCCGTCGCGAGGGAGCACCTGGCCCTTAAAGGGGGTGCACCAGCAAATTTTGAAGAAGAAAAAACCTACTGGGCAGAACTAAAACCACTTTATAATTCCATTCTATGTGGTGTTAGAGCCCCCGCTTCATGGAATGGCTCATTGATCTCACCCATTTTTAAAGGGGGGGACAGAAGCAAACCTGAGAATTACTGCCTTGTAGCATTAATTGATACTGAAGCAAAATATTTTGCTGGACTAGTTCTGGAAGAGTTGCAACTTTGGGTGGGGGAAAATCACATTATCCACCAAATCAGACAGGTTTTACAAAAGGAACAGGATCTATAACAAACATCATGGCCCTGACCTTACTGAATGACTATGCAATAAAGTACAAACAACCTGTAAATCTATGTTTAATGGACTATAAATCCGCCTTCGACAAGGTGAGTCGAAAGACCCTATGGCAAAAATTGACAGGTTGGAAAATACCAGAGGGTCATTTAAATACCCTGCAAATGTTCCGTCTCGACTGTCTAGGCAAATGACAACAGAGGACTGCCCAAAACAAGGATGTATTCTTGTGCCAACACTTTTTAATTTGTTTCTCGCAGATCTCCCACCCCTGTTAAATGCAGTGAATCATCACACTCTGAAACTAGGTGTTTTTTCAACATCGAATCTGCTTTATGCAGACAATCTAGTTCTGATAAGCAAGGCAACGGTGGGATTGCAACTACTCCTTTACACAACTGTGGAATAGTCAAATAAAAATGGATTAATTATACACCTGATCAAAAACAAAACCCTCACGTTCAGGAAGAAAAAAACAGGAACACATAGCTGGCGACTGGCAATGGAAAAAGTGGTCAAAACCGACGTATATAAGTATCTGGGGGTACTATTCTCCTCAAATGGGTGTTTCGCAGCTTAAATGGAAGAAACAAAGAGGCAAGGGTAGGTGCATGGAGCAGGCCTAGGAACGGCCCACAAGTGAATAAAAGGATCTTCCTTCAACCCTTCACTTCAGGTGGCTCAAGCTAAAATTCTACCCACATTAACTTATGGAAGCAAGGTTCTGAGAGATCGGGACAGCAAACTATTAGACAATATAGTCTAAAAAATATACAAAGTAATTTTTAATCTACCAACATACGTGTCACCAGCGCAGGAATGTATTTAGCACTGGCATTATAGTTGCTTCTTTTTTCCAAGTATTTTCAAATAAAAACATTCCTAAAACTTAGCAGGTTTTACAAAAGCCACCTTCAGTTGACATCTTTGTGGTTGGAGAAGAGTTGATGTCAAAAAGGCTTATTTAGAGGTGAGCAGAAGGGGGCACCTGCAGATTAACAGGCAGGTGGAGGGCATTGCTAGATTTCCAATGATTGAGCCTCAGTTGTCTCTCAATCAGTTGAAGAGAGCTCAAGGACCTCCCCTTTTGTTTCTAGCTGATATCTTGGCCAGGGACTCTCAAAAGCAGTACCCTTTGGCTCTCAAGGCAGATATACGGCCTGTCTGCACTCCCCAGTCCAATGTAATCTTGTAGCAGTGTGTCATACACCTATGGCACCTCTACCCAGAACTGGACTACATAAGTTCCAGAGGAGCCCTCTATTCCAGGGTTCCTTGCAAGCCCCCTCTATACTGTCCCTAGAGAGAGCGGGAGGCTAAGGCTTCCAGCCTCCCACTCTTGACCTATCTCCAGGGCTACAAGTCCTGGAGATAGTACAAGACTAGGATCCTTTTCCAGGAAGGAGCTTATGTGATCTGTCCTTCTTCAGCTGTTCCTTGTTCTCAAAGTGGAGCGTTGCAGAGGGTGGCCAACTCTGGTCAACCCAGAGATGCCACATAATCACTCTATCCCTTGCACAGCCTATTGGCTCATTTTAATGATGGTATAAGAAAGCGACTGCCTGCAAGAGTTTTCCTTGGGCCTAAGCTCCATCCCTAATTGACACAGCAAAACTGGTTCCCTTCCTCCAAGACTTCGAAGGGCTCCTCTTGTGTGACTCGTGTCAGAGTTCTGAGTGATTCTCTATTTTCCTTTTGGGAAGCAGATGCCCAAAACTGTCAGTGAAGTGTCAGTTAATCGGCCTATGCAGACTTATCTACTACTTCTTTCATCTACTAGGAAAAGGCTAAACCGATCTAAATGGGTCTATAGTCTAAATAAGCCTTTGATCTACCAGCTGGCCAGAAGAGTAAATAACTTGGCCACCCACGGTAGTTCAGAACCTGAATCTTATTAAGGGCCGACACTGAGAATTATTGCCTCGGATTCCACAGGCCTGCGCCGTACTTTGATTAACGGTCCCCGCCTTACTGATCCCTGCCTACTACGCATGCGCGAGGCCGAGACAACGACCTCGCGTCATGCGCTTTAAACCAAATATTCCACGGCCGTGCCTCCTACCTACAGGTGAGGATGATTAATTGGCGTCACTGCTAATTAGCGTACGCATAAATACGCAATCCCTCCTGTCCGTCGGCACCTCCCCTTCGGTTCAGGTTCATTCCTGGAGGTACCGACGGACAGGTAAGGACACGAAGACGTCAGGGACCTTTTTGCTTTTTGCTGTTTTCCAGGCTCCCGAACCGCTCCCAGTCTCTGTAGAGCATTTCTGTGCAGGCCAGCTCGCTGGACCGTCGGCGGAGCTAGGTTGGCTCTAAGTATAGCCTGTTCTCTGACATCTGAATTACTTCCAGTAGTCTACATTTAGACTCTAGAGATGTTTATCACATACTCATCTTTCCATAATGCTTATAACTAAATAGACTGGATTTTAACATATGAATTATTTCCAGCAGTCTCTATTTAGACTCATTTGATGTTGATCATATACTCATTTGTCTGAACCCCTACAACTATATATGACATGAATGAGTTTTATGAATTAATAACTAAAAAATCCCAGTTGAATGCAGCCCTCGAAGTGTAGCATTTCGCTTCTTTGGGACCCATGGGCCATAATTGAACAACCAAGTTTTTACAATAATAATACATATTGAGATAGCGCCAGTTATCATGTCCTGAATTTGTCCTTCTCCATATGTCCAATAGAGCGGGGCCTCTTTATCCGAGCCGTTGCCGGGTGAGGTGAGGCTTACTTCCCACACAAAGCTGGGTAAGTGTATGTTAGATTTATTATTTCTTTGTATACAGATTATCTGGTTGTGACTATATACTATGCACAGATTTCCACTTGGCCGTTGTACATTTACCTGGCCTATGAAGTAATTGAATGCCACTAAAAAATTTGTTTCACACATCTGTTGATAAAGAGCGTTCTTTGGTTGTCACAAAATTGTTCCTTTTTTCTTGATGTTTACAGGAAAGGATTGCTCTTTACATGGTTAATTACGAGGATACGGTAGGGTGGTTGATTCAGCCACACAATTCTACTTACTTCAACCATGTTATATAGTTTTCTCGGATTTTGATTTCACACTTATAATAGTGGATGTTGCAGTAGCTGTTATTCCAGCCTGGCCCTGAAGAATGCCTGTAAAATATTACCATAACGGCAGAAACATGTTGGCCTAGATCGTATATGCTTACTGTACAGTGATATTTTTACACTGTCATCACACTCCTTTTTTACCTGACGTCCAGGGAGATACCAATAAACATTTTTTCTACCCTGACCGTCATTTTAATCACTCACTTATCTCTTTGAGCACTGCACCCTATCAGTACCACTCTCAGTGAGGACACATCTTCCTTCAGTTCAGGATCAATTGGTACCAAGCAATAACATGTGGGCTTGGCCATAAGAGAACCTGCTGATAAGGTCCTAGATGACGATGTTCCGCCATATGGGTGGGCTGATAGGACTTCTTTACAACTGATGGTCCTTCACCGTTAGTCGTGATAGAGGTGTGTGTTATTTTCTTGTGGCCACTTCTTTTTCTTAACTTTGTAGACCTTCAAGGTTTTTGTTGTTATATGGTTCATTAGGGGTATGAACTTGATAGGTCGGTAAAGATCGTCCCCTAGACCCTCCTCTAACAGTCGTATTCCCAGCTCAAGGACCTCCCCTTTTGTTTCTAGCTGATATCTTGGCCAGGGACTCTCAAAAGCAGTACCCTTTGGCTCTCAAGGCAGATATACGGCCTGTCTGCACTCCCCAGTCCAATGTAATCTTGTAGCAGTGTGTCATACACCTATGGCACCTCTACCCAGAACTGGACTACATAAGTTCCAGAGGAGCCCTCTATTCCAGGGTTCCTTGCAAGCCCCCTCTATACTGTCCCTAGAGAGAGCGGGAGGCTAAGGCTTCCAGCCTCCCACTCTTGACCTATCTCCAGGGCTACAAGTCCTGGAGATAGTACAAGACTAGGATCCTTTTCCAGGAAGGAGCTTATGTGATCTGTCCTTCTTCAGCTGTTCCTTGTTCTCAAAGTGGAGCGTTGCAGAGGGTGGCCAACTCTGGTCAACCCAGAGATGCCACATAATCACTCTATCCCTTGCACAGCCTATTGGCTCATTTTAATGATGGTATAAGAAAGCGACTGCCTGCAAGAGTTTTCCTTGGGCCTAAGCTCCATCCCTAATTGACACAGCAAAACTGGTTCCCTTCCTCCAAGACTTCGAAGGGCTCCTCTTGTGTGACTCGTGTCAGAGTTCTGAGTGATTCTCTATTTTCCTTTTGGGAAGCAGATGCCCAAAACTGTCAGTGAAGTGTCAGTTAATCGGCCTATGCAGACTTATCTACTACTTCTTTCATCTACCAGGAAAAGGCTAAACCGATCTAAATGGGTCTATAGTCTAAATAAGCCTTTGATCTACCAGCTGGCCAGAAGAGTAAATAACTTGGCCACCCACGGTAGTTCAGAACCTGAATCTTATTAAGGGCCGACACTGAGAATTATTGCAAACACCTAAGCAGGTGAAGGAACGCAAATAGGGTCAAATAGGGTGCACCTTGGACCTTTTTAAACATAGGGAAGTTACATTAAACCTCTCTCTATAGAGTTACAATACGGCACTACAGACTCTCACTCCAAGGTACACATTGAATTATAAGGCCTGAACAGTACCTACTCAATTTATACAAGGTCCAATCTGTGACAGGCTACCTGTGCGCAGAATACACAGAGGAGTTAGACAGTTGTCCTGAACATGCAAACCTGTGTACATTGGTTCGCATGTAATCAGTGCAGAGTCTCATGCCCCAGCCACACTCTACCCTGACATGGGCCCCATGCTCATCGTACCACTGGTACAAAGCTACACCCGACCCGAGCACCAATCAGGGCGAAACCGGTCTTGGGTTGCTTGTGTTCCAGTTCAGGGAGTCTTGGCCTGTCCTTTTTGGGCTGGACTGTTCCTAATGGAGCTGGATCAAGCCTAATTTGCATATTTCTGGGTCCAAACGGAAGTGTCATGATGGGGAAAAGAGCAATGGGTTGGAATGCTATCCCGAGCAATTGCCAGTGGTTAGACTTATTGCAAGCATTGCTCGCATCACCTATGGTGTGTTTCAGTCAATAGGTGACTTATGAGAAGGGGGGGCCCTAATAGCGTTTAGGAATGAAAAATGTCCTAGCTATCGTAACAGAAAGTTTCAATTCTATTAAGGACTTAGAGGTGAGGATTATGCTACCCTTTCTTGACTTTATTTAATAACAGCCTTATTACCAAAACTTTGTTAAACTACCATTCCCATGAGAGCTTGAAAATGCCATAAAAACAATTGTGTCCAATGGATAACGGTCCCCCTAACTCCAGCCAATCATGTCATCCCAGATCAGGTAATAAATAGTCTATCATCTTTGTCCACTCGCCCTCTTTCGTCGCCCGAGACCAGCCTCTGCATCCGCATCACGAGTCCTGTTTACTCGCATCCATTCCTACAACCAAAGGACATATTTAGCAAAAATTCATGGCTGAGGTTTACGCTTGAAAAGAACGTAATGTCACTACACATGCAGAGATGAGGGTATTCCAACAAAAAATTAACATTCAGAACATGGAGCTTCACTGAAACCTCAAGACTTGCTACTTACTAGATATGGGGAGGGCTCCAACAACTTGTGTTCCCCGGGTGGGATAATCTTCACCTCCGAGTCCTTAATAGAATTGAAACTTTCCATCACGATAGCCAGGAAATTTAACATTCAATATCAGGACCGGAGGCTAGGATTGTGCTAGTTTAAGGCTTACTTACCACCAAGTGAGCCATATCCAGTACTGGTTTGAAACGCAGAGTCTGAAGACCAGTCTGCGGCGTTGAGGATATCCTGCAGCTGAGCGTCTATTGTGAATGCCTTGGAAGTCATCCCCCCACGCATGCAGTGAGCACCAAACATCTGCAGGTCAATGCCTGCTTTGTGCATCACCTACCTAACTCACTGAGCAACAGTGAGAGAGGACACTGCTCTATGAGGTTTTCCCAAAGCAATGAGGAGTTGGCGCTCTCCCGGTGGGCGAAATTCTACCGACATCTCTTCATGTGCCTTGAGGCAGGCCACAAAGCACAATTTTGGAGACTCTGGGAAAGCTGGGTATGAGATGACCTTCATCCCGCATTTCATTTGCCTGTGGATCGTGAAGGTTACTCCAGTGGGGGAAAAATATGGCCTGTGATATTTATGCCCTAACATCTGAGACCCCTCTGCATGAGGTCAAAAAAAGCAGCATGGCCAGCTTCGCCGATAGCTCTTTCCTGGACAAGAACCAGTTAGGTTGCCACGATAAAAAGATTCAGTACCCGATTGACATCCAAGAGCGTTGAATGCTTAGGTTCTGGGGGAAGGGACAGTCTAATTCCCCGCAAGAGGCAAGACACAAAAAGATGTTCCCTATCAGAGATGACCTGCAGAAATAGCTAAACGAAAGGTGGTGATTAACCTATAAGCCAAACCATCCCCAGCTAATGAGGCCAGGAAATTAAGAACATGGGTCACCTCTGCTGCCACAGGATCGAGATTCGGGCGCTAACACCAACCGGTCAAGCATTACCCGGTGGACTTGTAGCGTTTGATCTTACCATCAGCCCAGGCCTTGGACAAGACCCTCACAGACGCGCCCAAAAGGCCTGGGTTCGGCCATCATCCCCAGTAATCCGCCACGAGAGACAGCGACCCTTTCAAGACCAAAGGATGGGGCTGCTGGGCTGGATTGAACAGAAGCACTGGAAATAGGGGAGAGGGATTGGAGAATCCCAAGAAAGTTCCAGAAGAACTGGAAACCAAACTTGTGACTTCCAAACCGGTGTGATCATCGCCATGTCTGACTTCTGTCGCCTGATTTGGGCCATGGTCCTCGTGATCATGGCGAACTGGGGGAAACGCATAACCCTTCTCCACTGACCAGTCTTGGAGGAAAGCATCCGTGGCTAGAGCCAGGGGTCTGGCCTCCAACTGAAGAACCTGAGTAGCTGGCGGTCCAGGTGGGAAGCAAATATGTCCAATGAGGACAGACCCCATTTGCCCTGGAGGTCCAAAAACACCCCATATGAAGGTTGATGACCGGACGCTGACCCCCATCTGTTTTGTATACCAGGAAGATATTGATGATAAAACCCCTGGGATGTGGAGTCGTTGGTGCAATAGCACCCTTGGCCAGGAACGAGTGCGGACTCGGCCACTGAAAAGCGGATGGACCGTGGGACTACGGACTGTGAGGGGTTCCTGTAAAACTCTCTCTGAACACCAACCTCCCTTCCTCCCACCATCTACAGTACCGATGCATCCCTGGTGATGGAAGTCCAAACCTGGATAAAATGTGCCAGCCAGCCCCCTACTTTTGGAAGGGAAGAAGGGAGACCCTGGCTCTGCCGTGTCACCCTCTGGTGGGGTAAAAGTTGGCGAATCTGCCTGGTCCTGGTACTGGCTTTGGTGGGAGACTTACCCTCTGGGAGGATATTGATTATTGGGACGGCCTGTCAAGTGGCCCTACCTCGACCGGCCCTATGGAAAACCCGGGAGGGAAAAACCTTTTTGAATGACAATTGTGCCTTATCAAGGGAAGTGAAGTATTAACAAATTTCCCCAACTCTTTGATAAAAGGCTCCCCGAACAGCCGCCCTTGCGCAATGGGGCCCGCCTCAGAGTTGGCTAAGTTCCCGAACTTGTGGTTGACCTTAATCAGCACCGAGCGCTGCCGCTCGGTAGATAGCTCACAGTTGGTGTTCCCAAAAAACACGATGCATGCTGCACCCAAGCTGAGAGGGTACCTGGAGATATCAGGAAACCCGATGTCTTGGCCTCTTCGGCCATATCCAAGATTTTAGTCAAGGGGCCAAGGGTATCCAGAAGTTTATCCTGGAAAGCCCGCCAGGACCTACTATTCCATTTCTGGGGTCTTTTACAGACTTCTGTAGCAAGTTGGCCATCCAGATATCTATGTCGGGCGTCAGCACCACCTTCCCCTCTGAGGCAGTTCCTGGATTCCTTCCCTAGAAGCTTCTGAATGCATCCCGCCACATATTGTGCCACCTTCTCAGACAGGGTCCATTCGTAAGACCTCGGGTGAAGTATCTCATCCGGGTCTAACATGTCAGAGCAGAGCCCTTGGTGGCCGGGAGCCAGGGGAGTTTGAGTGGGGTTGGGAGAAAGGGAGGGGCCAGCATCATCGTCCATGTCTCTATGGCCCCCATCTATATGAGCTGTAGAAGACACCAGGGCAGGTGTGTTTGTGAACAATCCTGCAGGGTCCCAAGCTGAAGGAAAAGGGCTGGAGCATGACTGGCCAAGAAGGCTGTTTTAGATTAGCAAAGGCATCAAGGTCCACTCCAGCCTCGCGGATACACTTTGCTGGTGGCAGGGTCCGAGCCAGGGAGGTGCCTGGGAGGCCCCAGTGGGCGTCGAGGGAGTCATGGGGCCAGATGCAGCCGCTGAGATCTTTTCACAGACACTGCGCCTTCTGGTGGGAAAGACACTCCTCCAATGGGGCCATGGCCTCAGAAACAGCCCTATAGATTAATGCATCAACAGCATCGTAGAAGTCATCATCCCAGGGTAGTCCTCCTAGAGGGTCCTCCTCCACCTGGGTATCTTCAAAGAGTTCCATCCCCTGGGAGAAAATCCCTGCAACCCTTTAAGGTTATGAGCTGGGTGGGCTCTGGGGAATGACAGAAGCAGCGTGAATGTTGCAGTTATGGGAGGCTGGGTGTCAGCCCAAAATCAGGTGGGGGGCAAACCTCACTGCAATTGGGTCTAAGCCTGGGACCAACACACCCCTGGTGCTGAACTTCAAAGGGGATATCCCGTCTGGGAGATTGTCCCCGTAGGCCCGGCCTGCTCTACAATACAGACTCCTCTGGGAGAAGTGTTATGCACACACGTGCGAATTACAGACGCTGAGAAGGGCATTAAAGGTGAAAACTGCCCTATCTGGCGATACGGACCCTTACGAGGGCATATCTCTCCAGACGGCAAGGCTCCCAAACTGAGACGTGCAGCTTCAATCCCGCTGGAATTATTAGGATGCGAAGCGCACGTAACGGCCAAGCATCGCGCAGTCAAGCGACACCTAGATTGCAGGAGGCCCGCACAGTGGAGACGTACGAGAAGCAGGCGGCCGCGAACGAGAAGCAGGCGGCCGCGAACGAGAAGCAGGCGGCCGCGAAGGAGCATCAAGCGTTCCTACGGCCTAACAAAGTTAGCGCTTGTGAAAAGGAGTCACAATCTGCGCATATCACATTATTATTATTTTTAAAAAGCAAGATGCCGCTTGAAAGCAGAGGTTCGCTTAAGCAAAGAAACACAGGGAAATACAATGAGCACACGTCATAAACACTGTAAAACAAGAGGGAAAGTCTTGCTTATCTTGGCTGCAAGCAGTGAAGAAAGAGGGCAAGTGGACAAAGATGATGGACTATAACCTGATCTGAGATGACCTGACAGAACGGAGTTTGGGGGACTGTAATCCTATTGGACACTATTGTTTTTTTCTGGCATTCACAAGCTCTCTTGGGAATGGTTGTTTGTTAAAGTTTGGCTAATATTGCTGCTATTAAATAAAGTGAAGAAAGGATAGCATAATCCTCACCTCCGATCCTGACAAAGAATTTGGCACAAGACTATGAATTACCAAAGGATCACTTTCTGTTACATGACTCTATTAACGTTGCAATACGTAGGCACTGGAAGTTGGGCTGTAGAGAGCCACTTATACACAAAAGGCTTTGAATAATAATCAACATTAGTGTTGAATTGATGAACCACACATCAATTAAGTAGAAAGTGGATTTAATGCAATAGCGGAGCAGGTACACAGCCAGACAGGTCAGCAGTAAGAAGTAACTGAACACATTAGAATACATCTAAAAGGAACACTCGGAATGGAATGTGGAATGAACAGTATTAAAGCAATATACATGTAATTCACAACATAACACATCTCCCTTTGAATAATATAAAAATTAAACTTATAACAATGTACCCGATGCCCGACACCACCCCCTATCTTTACAATATAAAATTTGGAACTGAGAAAAGAGAAGAAGTGAGAAAAAAAATTAACTTACAAAGGAAAACTTTCAGAAATGTAATCTGCTAGCCAAACGGGAGGCCTTTTTTCACGTCTAGGGTTTCTAAAAACATTTACCTCTTCATCACATGCTGAACTAGAAGAAGTAGAAGCACCTAAATCAGATGAAATCTGGCTAGAAACATCTGAAACAGGACAATTGGAAATATTGGATGTCTCAAAAGCATCAGGTGATTTAGCACAAAACAAATCCTCTAAATCAAACAAATCAGATGACTTCTGAGATGAGACTTGACAAGAAGAATTAACTTGAGGAGGAGGACATTTGGCAATTCTTTTGAGGTTCCAAACTCGTCCATCTGATAGACGAACAGAATTGTTTAAAATTTCTACAATTTGCATGGGTTCATAAAAACTACTTTCCTCCTTGGAAGATTTACAAGGTTTCTTCACTCTTACCCACTGACCAACAACTAATTCAACATCCTTCACTTTATGCTTAGAGTCATACAACATTTTGCTTTTTAAATGTGAAGCTTGGCTCCTTTCCCTTACCACATCTTCAGACCAATTCACCACATTAGACTTAAACAACCATCCAGGAGTAAACTTGGTACGTGGATTCCTGCCTCGCATAAGTACAAAAGGAGGAAAACCAGTAGCTTCACACATCGAGGTTCTGTAAGACCAAACCATCTTCAAAACTTGAACTTCCCACTCCTTATTCTTCTCTGACATCTGAATAGTACTTTTAATAACACGGTTAAAGCGCTCAACCATTCCATTACTGTTTGGGTTGTATAGAGCCGTGGTCTTGTGCTTAATGCCTAATCTATTGAAATACTCTTTTGCCTTATTAGAAGTAAATTGGACACCATTGTCACTTAGTAAAACTGAAGGAATGCCTTCCAAAGTGAAGGATTTGTCCAAAAATTTTAAAACAGTTTCAGTATCAGCTTTACTTACAATTTTTACAAAAGGCCACCTTGAAAACAAATCCATCAATACCAAAATATATTTTTGTTCACAGCCAATGGGACCCATGATATCAATAGCTAAATGTTCCCAAGGAGAAGTAGGTGCAGTCATGTTGCCCATAGGAGGCTTACACACTACCAGAGATTTGTCAGCTGTTTGACAAGATTTACAGCTCCTTACAAACTTATCAATTTCTGCATCCATACCTGGCCACCAAAATGAAGTTTTAACAGTGCGTTTAGAACGGACTATGCCAAAATGCCCCTCATGACATAAAGCCATGATGGACGACCGCAAAGTCTTTGGAGGTATGACTCTCTCTCCAAACCAGATGTTGCCATCTTCAATACTTAAATTTAATCTAACTTCCCAAAAAGGCTTCAAAGGATGCTTGCCATCAACTTTCTTCGGCCAGGACCCAGCTAGATGAATTTTCACTAAAGATAACTCTTCATCTTTTAAATATTCTTCAACCCACTTCTCCTTCAAAATGCCTGCACCTTCCATATCTTGTACATAGGCTACTTGGAATGAATTCCATAAATCATCCTCACATTCATCAAGCTGCTTAGGCATCCTAGAAAGAAAATCAGCTATACAATTTTCTTTGCCAGGCACATATTCCACTTTATAACAATAATCTTGCAGCTTAATAGCAAGTCTGGCAACTCTCGCTGAGGTGTTAACTGTACCTTCAGTAGTTAGGACTCTGAGTAATGGCTTGTGATCACAGCGTAAAATAAACTTAGTACCCCATACAAATGCTCTAAAGTGATTAACCGCCCATACACATGCCAAAGTCTCTTTTTCAATTGTAGAGTATTTTTCTTCTGTAGGTGAGAGTGACCTGGAAGCATAAGCAACTATTTGTTCCTTACCATTCGTACCGACTTGGGATAAAACCGAACCCAAACCTTTAATGCTGGCATCTGCGGTGATAACAGATTGGGCATCAGGATGAAAACTTTTTAATGAAGCAATATTTGTAATACAGCTTTTGATGTCTTCGAAATCTTGTTCACATTCTACAGACCAAACAAACTTTGTCTTGTTCTTTAACAACTGTCTTATATTATATGTTCTGGTCGCAAAGTTTGGGATGTACTTTGAACAAAATTCGGCTAGACCAATAAAGGATCTGACATCATCTTTTCCTTTGGGGGAAGGAGCACATTTGATAGCATCAACTAAGTTAGGTTTTGGTTTAATCCCATCACAATCTATAACATGGCCAAGGTAAGTAACATGATCACTAGCAAAGGTACATTTGGTGTATTCAACTGTTAAACCTTTGTCATTCAGAATACTTAAAACTTCATTCAATGTGTTGTCATGATCAGCTCTTTCTTTTCCAAATATGAGAATATCATCTTGAAAAAACTTTGTGTTCTTAACTGTGGAAAACAACCTGTGCATTAAACGTTGGAAAACAGCTGCGGCCGAAGCCAAGCCAAAAGGCATCCTTTTAAATTGGTAACAACCTTGTGGGGTTATGAAAGCAGTATATTTTCTGCTGTCTCTGAACAAAGGAATCTGATGGTACGCAGATGATAAATCTATTGTAGTAAACCATTTAGCTCCGTCAAGCAAAGCCAACATCTCATTAATCCTCGGCAGAGGGAATTGATCTACCACTATATTGTCATTTAAATGGCGAAGGTCCACACATAATCTTAATTTACCATTGGAGCGTTTAACGACCACCAAGGGAGAAACCCAAGCAGATGCTTCAATAGGTTCAATAATGTTAGATGAGACCAATTTCTCAAGTTCTGTTGCAACGTCTTTTCGTAAAGCGATTGGCACATTTCTAACTTTGTGGATCTTAGGTACAGCAGAATCCTTTAAAATTATCTTGTGTTCAAAATCTATTAATTTGCCAATTGTCTTTTGAAAAACTGCAGGAATTTTTTTTAATAGTTCCTCACCTGTTTTGGTACCCTCATCCATAACTAATACTTTTTCCACTGAGTTGGGGTCAAGAATAATATGTAGATCTCCCTGGTCTTTCCACCCTAAAACTGATGGACCTTTTTTTGATACATACATCTTGCCATATGATCTACGGTTCTTGAACTCAAATTTTAGCCAACGAAAACCTACAATGTCTATCTTCCCACCATTATAACCCTCTGGTTCAATATCTGGAGGAGACAGTTTTGGACCAACTCTGTCCACAAATGTATTACGCCATATATCTTCGTTTACAATTGTATAGGGCGAACCAGAATTAGCATATACTTTGATACGCACACCTCCTATATGTATCCAACATTCAGGTTTGTTATCAATAAGCAAACAACCATCCCTGATGTTGAGGAGTAGTTTCTTCTTCAAGACTACAGCACAATCTGATGCTTGGTCCTCATCACTAGAAGTGTTTTCCTCAGAGGCAAGGTCCTCTTGAATACACTTGATAGTCTTTGTCCTTCTTCTACATGCCTTAGTGTAGTGACCATACAGTCCACAAGCACCACATTTACTCTTTTTGGCAGGACACGACTTGGCAAACGCCAAATGTTCTAAACTACCACACCTATAACATTTGGGAGGTTCATTACTATACTTAGGCTTTGCCCATGTTTCATTCTTTTGTTTAAAATTACTGTTTTTTCTTGAGCTTGCATCTATTTTAGCCACTACATCTTTATTGACACTTTCTGATTTTAGAGCACTCGCACATCTACTAGAAGACTCAGCTTTACAAACTAATGCTAGGATGTCTTCTAGACAAGCATCACCATTCATCCAAAGACGTTCCTGAATTGCAGGATTATTAGCGTGCATTACAACCTGATCACGAACCAAATCTTCCAGTAAACCCCCAAAAGCGCAATCATTACCCATTTTTTTTAACTCTCCAACATAGTCATCCACGGATTCATTTTTTGACTGTTTTCTTTGGAAAAATGTGTAACGTGTAATGCCCATACATACCTTCGGGGAGAAATATTTGTCTAAATTGGATAGAGCTACTGTAAAAACGTTACTATCCCCTCCCCCTACAATGGGCTTGTTCATTTGATTATAACATTTGAGCCCTTTTGGACCCAAGGAATGTAAAAGAATACGTTTCTTTTGATCAGCAGACATTTTACCATCGGAATCTACAGTCTCTATATAATTAAGAAAATAGTCTTTCCATTCCAGCCATTTCAAAGTTGGTTCAGAACCTTTGCACCAGAATTCCTGAGGGTTACTTAAAGAAAATGTTTGTTGACTCATGTTGACGTAAAATTAAGAATTAATAAATAATTGATGCTTGCTGAGGTAAGTTATCACTAAGCTGTAAAGCTGTTTTGTGGTGGAATTGTTCAGTGAGTAATGAGAAGATTAACACAAGTCCTTTTTTTTTACACTGTCCAGTCTTCACCACCAATTGTTTTAAAAATGTTGATATTCTTAAAAGTGTCTAAAAATTAGATAAGTAGCGTTGTTCCAAGCGTTCAAGAAAGGTTACCTGTAACCGCTTTGTAATTCCGACTTCAGGTGTTGAAATCGGCAAGTTAAATACAAAAAACGTCTTCCGTTTTTCTTTTATTCATAACGAGTAGGCCTGCCCAATCCAAAATGGCCGCTACGCATAGAGTGATGCGGCACGTTCGCAGCGAACGTATGATGTCACAGGGAAGCAGCGCGACTCTCAAAGAGAACTTCTAGGCTAGAGGACACGCGCATTCGATCTGCGCTTTGAATCCAGCAACGGTGAGTGCTCGAGCGCTGATGCACTAGCGCGAGCAGTATATCCAAAGTTACAGACTATTCATATATTTCTTTATAAATAAATAGTCGCTCACCAGAATTTCACGTGTTAAAAGGATTACCGTCCTCAGCGCGCTGTCCTATTGTAGTAACGTCGTCTCTGCTCCACGTCGTCCACTATAGAAAATTTGGGTTCCAAAAATTATAAATAAAAGCGGTATACAGGTTTCTTCAGTAAGGTAAAAAAATTATCCCGATCGTCGCCAGTTGTTGAATTGATGAACCACACATCAATTAAGTAGAAAGTGGATTTAATGCAATAGCAGAGCAGGTACACAGCCAGACAGGTCAGCAGTAAGAAGTAACTGAACACATTAGAATACATCTAAAAGGAACACTCGGAATGGAATGTGGAATGAACAGTATTAAAGCAATATACATGTAATTCACAACATAACAATTAGTAGCAGGATTAAGGCATTTACTGATGTATCAAGCACTACGTAGCCAGTCCGAATTCTCATTAGCCAGTCTGAAAGATAAATGGCTTTATATATGAATGAACTCATTACAGATGAACACATAGTGATGAATGCATCTAGTATCTCTAGAAATGCTTGCTTTAGACTAATTCCCAGTTACACTACACATTACGCTCAAGAGGATTAATTCAATTTATCCAGGATATTAATCCTCATGTTTAAGAAGTAGGGAAATTAACACCTAGGATTACCCCAGGCTACTAGATTTTTGAAGAAAGTAATAAGATTCCTTAACAAATCAAATGATAGAAATATAAAACATATCCCTGAAAATTGTACACTGGGGCTGTTACCAAACCCCAAATGTAAAAAAGTAGTAGATTTCTAGAGTTGGACAAACCTTAGCAAAACGACAAAATACAATAAATTGGAAGTCACCAGAAGGACCCACTTTGAGTAGATGGAGGAGTGAAGTGATTAAATGGCCCAACTGTGTAAGTATTGTACTACACCCAAAGGCCAAGAAAGGGAAAAGAAAGACGGATTTTGCTAGGGCTTGGGACCGTATCATAACATCATTTCCAGGGAATACAAGAGTGCAGTACTGCCCTACTCGACATGGATAAAATAAGTGTACACTCCCATGCCCAGTAAAGATAGTCCCACGAGAATTGTTTAAGAGAGCTCCTGTGAAGGATGATTTCTCTGCAGAATTAATTCCCACACTGACCCGGTGATAGGAAAATGTAAGAACAGATTTTGTCACAGAGACCCTAGGTTAGAATCAGATTTTTTGGGGTGGTTTTGTGAAGTGTGCTTCAGTGATGATTTTAAAGAAGTATGTACCAGAATGACCTGTAGGTACCATTAGCAAAAACGCTCTAAAATGGTACATTTGAGCAGCATAATGTAATAGAACTGCTCTTAACAGTTTGTCTTGTAATGCAAACTTACACAATCTATATATTTATAGGTAGGGTGTGCATTTATCAACTATTCCAGTCAGAAAAACAAGCAATTCCTTTACTTGTGCATAAACATAACATAGGGTTATCAGGTGGTCCTATATCCACCAAGACAAGAGGCCAAGTGTGCCCCATTTTCTTCGAGCCTTTGCAAACTGCGATGCCCGCTGAGGGGGGCTGGAGAGATTGCATGCCTGCATGTCATTTCAGTGTCTCACATGTGGAATTGACTTTGGCCAAGCATGAAGAAGGTGGAGCCAGGCACTAGCAGCACAGTACACGTATCATGTTCTTTTACCCATAAAGAGTGTACACAGTACTGCTCAATGGGTAGGAATGAATTTTTATTAAAAAATCCACAGTTTTAGCTTTTGCTCTTTTCCAAATAAGTTTTTTGCTTTGCTTCTGTATTGAAATTACTGAGCATTAGGTCTGAAAGAAGATCCTTTCAGCACAGTCAAACATGATATACCTTCACTTAGTAGACTTTATAAATCAAGCCTCTGTCAGCCAGTAGTGCTACTTGTATTTACTATAGAAGAGTTGATCACTTTGACAATTTCCCATACATACCACAAGATAATAAAAATAGGAATCACACCTTTTAAGAGCTTCTTGTGCGCCAGGAACTGCCAAATCTTCAACATGCAGCGTGCCACTTAAATCCACCAGCACAGCTTTCAACGCCCGCCGACCTGCCATTCTTAACCTGTCACATAAAGACTGAGGACATAAATATAAAATAAAATTGTTAAATAAAACACATATTAAAATATGGTCATAACATATGCTCCAAAATGTATCGTAAAATAGCAAAGCCTTCATGTGAAACAATGTATATATATATATATATATATATATGCGCCATGGCAGTGAGAATAAATGCTGCCAAATAATGCATACACTGGCAACTGATATGTAATTAAGCCCTGCTTTTCCCTGTCCCGAGATAATATAGTTAAGACTGAATTGTAAGCAAATCATCATCAGTTTCACATTTATTACTACAGAGCAGGTGCCAAATTCCACTTCATCACCATAGTAGAGCAAACTTATCATGGGAAAAACACTGTTAACGGCTTCACAGACTACATATTACAAATTTCTTTACACCAGGAACAACTCTCATGATGGCCTCTTGCATCCTGGTTTTAGTTAAACTGTTCCCCACATTCAAGAAGGGTTCTAATTACCATAGCACATTACACTGTGTGTGTGTGGGGAGGGGGTGGGATGTGTGTGTGTGTGTGTGTGTTTTGTGTGTGTGTGTGTGTACACAGCTAATTTATATATATATATATATATATATATACATATATATATGTGTGTGAGAATTAGCCGTACCCGGCTAATATGTTTAATTTCACAATGCTTGTGGTATACAATATGTTTTTGTGACTATTGTCTCTATGCCTCCCTTGTAGTTGTTGCGCAGCAGGCAAATCGATAGGGTCTGTTCAGCCTTTCGTATTGTACACACGCGTATTCGAATCTAACGTTGTGTATCTATAAACAAGCGCTAATGTTGAAAAGTGAACCAACTTCTCCCCCCTCCCTCCACCCACTTCCGTCTGCCATCCTGACACCAACTGTCCATCCTAATATATGTAGACTATTGTCTCTATGCGTCCCTTGCAGTTGTTGCGCAGCAACCACATTGAGAGAGTCTGTTCGGCCTTTCGATTAAAAACACGCGCGTATTGTACACGTGCGTATTCTAATCCAACGTTGTGTATCTATAAACACGCGCTAATGTTGCAAAGTGAACCAACTCCTCCCCCTTCCCTCCACCCACGTCCCGTTCTGCCATCCTGACACCAACTGTCCATCCTAATATATGTAGACTATTGTCTCTATGCGTCCTTTCTTAATGTTGCAAAGTGAACCAACTCCTCCCCTCTCCCTCCACCCACGCGCTTAATCGAATCCAACGTTGTGTCAAAATTTAAAAGCAATCGGTGAAGAACTTTCGGAGATTTAAGATTTTGAACAAACTAACATTGACATTTGTATGTGTCTGTTCGGCCTTTCGATTAAAAACACGCATTTATTCGACACGCGCGTATTGGAATCCAACGTTGTGTAAATAAAAACACGTGGATATTCGAATCCAACGTTTTGTCAAAATTTCAAAGCAATCGGGGAAGAACTTTTGGAGATTTGCGATTTTGAACAAACAAACATTTACATATATATCTATATATATATATATATATATTCACTGAAAAAAACATAGGTTTCAGGCCTTATATAGTTAGGAATTAGCATTTAAAAAACCTTTAAAATTCACTCCAAAAACTATAAGTTTTAGGGGGATTATAGTTAGCTGGACATTTCACTCATACAAAACCATTGAAATTGCTCCTATATAGATAGTTGTACTAACTATATTTCGCGCACCCGCAATCCACTGCTGATGATGTCACATATTACATCATTCATGACATGGTCAGTGACATCACTGATGACATCTCAAATGACATCACTGATGACATCATCCAGTGAATGTGGTTTGCTTCGTTATTTAAATATGCATTATATATATAGCAATTTGCATTGAAGAATGAGTGGATATATAAAAATAAATATTTGGATGGAGGATTTAGTAGCAGTGTAATTGGCTGTTTACTTGACCAATTTATAGTGTCTCACTAAATATAGTGGATAGTGACTAAACTGTTTGAATATCTGCATCACTTTGTCAGTTGTTGTGTAAACTGGTTCTCCAGTTGGTTACTAGCTATGTGAAAGTCTGTATTAGTTATTGATTAGTTAACTGAGTATTTGTATGGGAGAGTGAATGTGTGTGTGGTTTGGTGGGGGGGGGGGTGTGACTGCCCACAGATGTGTGAATAGTTGATTCACTAGATATATGAAGTTAAAACTACATGTTCTAACAGTTGTTTGGGTGAGTGTATATCTTTATGGGTGTGGTGATGAGCAAATATATTTCTCAATAGTACATGTCCAACAAACTAGAAAAGTAAAAGGCAGTGTATGTGTCAGTTGTTGTATATTAATAAGTATACATAAGACTCAATGATTGTGTGAGTGACTGTATGGATAACTTTATACTTGTAATAATGATTTTATAATTCACTAAGTATGACTTTCTATCTAAATGAATAGATGAAGTTGTGTTTGTATAAATGTGTAGCTAAGTAAATATGTAAGAATGATCCATTGTTTGCATAAGTGAGTAGTATGACTTCATATGTGAATAGGATGTGTGCTGGTGTGTAATGTCGATTTAGGTGTATAATTATTTTTGATATTGTTCATTGACAGCATGTATGAGTGAATCTACAGGTAAGTGATTAGATGTGTGTATACATCTATGAATCACTGAGTGGGTTTTTAGATACTTGTATTGCTGTAACAATGGATTCAAATATGATACTCTGTATTTTACAAAGAGTGATGAAAGATTTTACTAGTGTATGAAAAGGTGTATGTGATTGTCACGTGGATGATGTCATCAGTGATGTCACTGACCATGTCATGAATGATGTAATATGTGACATCATCAGCAGTGGATTGCGGGTGCGCGAAATATAGTTAGTACAACTAACTATATAGGAGCAATTTCAATGGTTTTGTATGAGTGAAATGTCCAGCTAACTATAACACCCCTAAAACATAGTTTTTTGAGTGAATTTTAAAGGTTTTTTAAATGTTAATTCCTAACTATATAAGGCCTGAAACCTATGGTTTTTTCAGTGAATTTCAAAGGTTATTTAAATGCTAATTCCTAACTATATAAGACCTGAAACCTATGGTTTTTTCTGTGAATTTGCATGGTTTTTTAAATGCTAATTCCTAACTATATAAGGCCTGAAAGCCCACCAGGAATCTCCAGTATGCGCCAGGGGACTGCATTGCAGAGAGGTGTAATGAAGCCACGCCCCTTTTTACACCTCTCTGCAGTGCAGCCCCCGTGCATGTTTGAAGAGGGGGAACTAATTCCCCTTGCATACTGGGGGCCCCTGGGGGCCAACTAGCCCACCTTGAACCTCCAGTTTGCGCCAGGGGGCTGCATTGCAGAGGTGTAATGAGGCTATGCCCCTTGTTACACCTCTCTGCAACGCAGCCTCCTGGCGCGTTTGCATAGGGGGAACTAATTCCCCTTGCATACTGGGGGTCCCTGGGGGCCAACTAGCCCACCAGGAGCCTCCAGTATGCGCCAGGGGGCTGCATTGCAGAGAGGTGTAATGAGGCCACACCCTTTTTACACCTCTCTGCAACGCAGCCCCCGTGCATGTTTGAAGAGGGGGAACTAATTCCCCTTGCATACTGGGGGTCCCTGGGGGCCAACTAGCCCACCTGGAACCTCCAGTATGCGCCAGGGGGCTGCATTGCACAGAGGTGTAATGAGGCTATGCCTCTTTTTACACCTCTCTGCAACGCAGGCCACTGGCGCGTTTGCACAGGGGGAACTAATTCACCTTGCATACTGGGGGTCCCTGGGTCATATCTGCCCAAACGCCGAAATTCCAAACGATTGAAAATGACTTTTCTTGAGAAACATTTGGATTTGGATTATCATGTCCTATACTTTGGAATTTTTGAAAGACTGACTTTGAGGATGCTATAAATTACTCAAGTCTGCCAGAATTGTGTGGGTAAAATTGATACCTAGTCACTTTGAATAAGAATGTACTTACGTCTCGTCTAACATTTGGAAGAAATATGTAGTTATGTGACAACAGGATACCGACATAACTTGAAGGAAATAAGAACGCCCTGAAGAAGTTCTGTTGTACAGAACGAAACGCGTCAGTTGGCTGTGGTACATAAACTTAAGGAAAATAAAAACATTTGAATATACACCAAGATTCAGCGCTTCAATAAGGACTCTAAGTGATATGATTTGATTGGACTTATTGTGCAAGTGGTGCTGTGCCAAACTTTGGAATATTCTCCACTACTCTCTACTACTTACTCTCTACTACTCCACTACTCTCTAATACTCACTCTCTACAACTCATTCTCTACTACTCTACTACTCTCTACTACTCTCTCTCTACTACTCACTCCCTACTACTCACTATCTACTACTCTCTACTACTCACTCTCTACTACTCTCTACTCTCTACTACTCACTCTCTACTACTCTCTCTCTACTACTCACTATCTACTACTCTCTACTACTCACTCTCTACTTCTCACTCTACTACTCTCTACTACTCACTCTCTACTACTCTCTACTCTCTACTACTCACTCTCTACTACTCTCTCTCTACTACTCACTATCTACTACTCTCTACTACTCACTCTCTACTTCTCACTCTCTACTACTCTCTACTACTCACTCTCTACTACTCTCTCTCTACTACTTTCTACTACTCACTCTCTACTACTCTCTACTACTCACTCTACTACTCTCTCTACTACTCTCTACTACTCTCTACTATTCTCTCTCTCTGCTACTCACCCTCTACTACTCTCTACTACTCACTCTTTATTACTCTCTACTACTCACTCTCTACTGCTCTCTACTACTCACTCTACTACTTACTCTCTACTACTCACTCTCTACTACTCTCTACTACTCGCTCTACTATTCACTCTACTACTCTCTACTACTCCCTCTCTGCTACCCTTTCTACTGCTCTCTACTACTCACTCTCTATTCTATTACTCACTCTCTTCTCTCTACCTATCTACCTCTCTCTACTTTTTTCTCTACTAGTCTCTACCTCTCTACCTCTACCTTTATACACCTCTACCTCCCTACCTCTCTCTACACGCACACATATACACATATATAAATGCATATATATATACATATGCATTTATGTATGTGTATATATATATATATACATACATATATAAACATATATAATCTGCATATCTATATAAATACAAATATAAATGCATGCATACATATACATATATGCATACATATGGATGTTATTTACATGAAAGTTTTAAAAACACTAATAAAAGCAAAGCTAAAAAGCCACCTCATTACAAACAGAATGGCGTTAACTTAAACGAGGGCGAGATCTATTGCATTTTCAATGCTTGTTTACTTTGGTTCCATCAAGAAGGCATTCAGATGTGTCACACATTTGCCATAAATTCTGAATGTTAGCACTCTAGTTGCTCATTAGATCACTGTAGTAAAGCTACTGCTCACCAGGAAAGTCTGCTGCAAATCATACTTTCTATTTCTATGGCAAAATGAACCCCCTCATTTTGTTCCTTTTTAAATTAAATGTTTTCAGACTTACCACTTCATTCCAATCAAGATGGCTTCTGGTGTGCCATACTTTTGTCATAAGTAAGACTGTTAGCGCTCTAGTTGTTCTTTAGAACACTCTGGGACATTCTGTCATTGGGCTATACTTGGGCTACATCTGGGTGATATTTGGGCTACATTTGGGCTCTTTTGCCTCTGGTGGCCATCTTGGGAGACTGCATGTCAGAATGTTTTAATGAAATAGAAGAGGATTTGGGAAGTCACTCAAAATGTGCCCTAATTTTTCTTTCTGCAGCACTAATCATACTTTCTATGGCAAAATATACCCCCTCATTTTGTTCCTTTTTAAATTAAATGTTTTAAGAGTTACCACTTTATTCCAATCAAGATGGCTTCAGGTGTGCCATACTTTTGTAATAAGTAGGACTGTTAGCACTCTAGTTGTTCTTTAGAACACTCTAGGAGGCTGCAGTAGAACACAAAGGAATCAACTGACAGTCTCTGTCCTTGTTGGATGTACATGTTTTACTGAGAATGTGAGACTTCATTCTCACATGACTGAGAAAGATAATGTGAATTTACAGAAAATATGCTTTCAGTTTAGCTTATAGATCCCCTTCCAAACCACTGTGGGAAAAGCATGAGATAATAGTTTTCTTTCAAACATGATTCATGATATCCCAGCAGAAGGCTTTTTCACATGGTAAAATCACCTTAGAACACACCACAATTCCTAAAATGAGTATGGTACCATCAAAAAATGATTTATAATGTAACTAAAGTCCTAAAACCCTCTATTAACTACAATGCTTTTTAATGAGGTGCTATCATGTATATTGGTCCCAAGATGGCTGCCAACACTTCTTGGATGAAGTGCTGAAAGCCAATCAGATCTCACGATGAGATGTGTGGTTAGGCTCCGCCCAGATATATATGTGTTTTTGAAGTTAATTTTCATATAAACCACTGGAGCAATTTTCACCAAATATAGCAAAGGCACTTCTGCGTACCAGTCCCTACAATTTTGCCAAGTTTGGTGTAATTCCGTTCAGCGGTTCGGGCTGTAGCCTTGTCAGAACGTCCTATGGAAATTAACATGGGGAAAACACGTTTTAAGACCCCCCTTTTTTCTCAGCCTCCACTTCACGAATCTCCCCAAAACTTTCAGGGAAGGAGCGCAGCGGAGTTGGCCAAAATGTTGGAAAATTACACGCAAATTCCTCAACCGGCGCCAAAGTTATTCCCAATAGAATGTTGCGGATTTCCTATGGTAGCTAGGTCCTAACTATATATACCTACTGGCTATCACCAGTAGGTAATATATACATATATATATCTATATCAAATCACACAAAGTTCGCCAAAGCTTGGACGAGCCTCACACAGGTAGGTTAAATAACGTGCGTTTATTCAGGAAGGCTGCAGGCAGATTCAGTGAAAAACAACCATCTCATGCCGACGCGTTTCGAGTCATGCTGACTCTTCTTCTTGGGCAATAGCATTTTGCAAAGACCGGCTACAGCAAACATATTTAATCTGATAGTCCCCGCCCTAGTGGGAGTTGCCGGTTACGTTGCATCTTGGTACTTGTGGTTGCATTGTTTAACTCAAGTGAGTCCGTCCTTCAACAGCATGCTAAAATTAAAAACCGCAGTGGGGTGAGGAAGTTTGATACTTGTGGCTGCCGCACCATAAGTCCTTCGTGAGCACGACCCCCTGCATAGTAAATATATATATATATATATATATATATATATATATATATATATATATATATATTTGCCCCGTTAGACGAATCTCGATCAAACGTTCCTACATTGGCGAAAGATGGGAAGTTTAGAGGTTTAGCGTAGATTAGTCAAAGTGGGTCCCACAAAGTGTTTTTCCACCAACACATTTTCCATAGACTTTTGTATCTTGCATAGCGCGAAAACGGCTGAATGGATTTACATGAAATTTGTCAGGATTACATATTATGGTACGCAGATTATCCTATTGGGTACTACAGGTAAGTAAGGTAAGTATTTTTTTAATTATAAGGCATTTTAAATTAGTGATATCTGTTCTTCTGATATTGTTGAGAAATGTAATTGTATTTCAAGGCAGTACCGTGGTACATAGCGATGACAAGGCATTATTATAATTGGCTAATGACTTTGGTTGTGTTCTGCATTTCATCCTTAGATATAGACCAGTATTAGGTTTGATAATTGTCCCCTACCTGTTACTATTTTATCCAAGTAGTAATAGGTAGTGCAAAATATTTATACGTTTTAATATATATATATTTTTTAAATGTACAGAGTACCGCGGTACTGCTCGGAATTACTGCTGTTCCTAAAATCAATGTAAAAAAGTATGTTAAAATGTTTTTAAAACACTGTAGTAACGGATATTTTTCATTTCTATTCTTAACACATTTAAATCTTCACAAAAAAGTCTATGGAGTAGTGCAGTAATAAAGACAAATTAACGCTCTACTTAAAAAAATGCACATCTCTCCCTAAACTGCTGTGAAAATATATAGACAATTATAAATACATTTCTCTACCTATTAACACTTTAATAAAGTGGAAATAAGTAGGGACAACAACACCTACTGCTTACCTATACCTAAGACAATAACCCAGAAAGCAGCGAAAGACAGGACGTAGCTAAACACAGCTGAAAACGGCACGGCTGCCTTTTACATTTGATAAATACAGCCATTAGCTAATCACATATTGCCTAATTATGCACATGTAACGCGGTATACCACCAACTTACTGCAGCATAATGCAGCACAATATATAACTAAGTATTTTAAAACGCATATCTTTAACACTACTTACACTATTCACACATACTACCAAAAATGACCATTTTCACCTAATAATGTTCACGATATGTCTGTTTCAATTACCACACTTCACTATATGCCATTCCACTCTGCATCACTCCACTCCACTGTACGCCACTTCATTCTATGGCACTACACTCTAATTTTATAACTATCCAGTGTACACCCCTCTACTCTACTCTACGCTACTCCACTGTAGGCAACTTTACTCTACGACACTACATGCTATTTCACTCTAAGCCACTCCACTGTACGCCACTTCAGTGTACACCACTGTATACGGTATTCCAATGTACACCACTCCACTCTACGACAATCCACTGTATGCTATTACACTATACATCACTCCATTCTACGGCGCTCCACTCTGCCACTCCACTCTACACCAATCCACGCTATCCTACTACACTCTACACTATTCCACTGTACTCTGCACTATTCCACTATATACCACACCACTCTATGTCCACTCTACTGTATGCCAGCAACACTCAACGTTATTCCACTCTGTATCAATCCAAGGTATGCTATTCCACTCTACGTCACTCCACACTCCACACTACATCACTCCCCTGTTCACCAACCCACTTTACGTTATTCCACTGTACACCACTCCACTCTAACCCACTTCACTCTATACTACGCCACTCTACAGCCCTTCGCTGTAGATATTACACTGTATGCCTCTTCCACTCTACGCTACTGCAGTCAACGCCACTCCACTCTACAACACTGTACTCTACACTATTCCACTGTACCTTACTCCACTCTACCCCATCTAATCTACCCCGCTCCAGTCTACCCCACTCTACGCCACACCACTCTATGCTATTGCACTGTATGCGACTCCACTCTAGTCCATTCTATGCCACTACACTCTACCCAACTATACTCTAAACCACTCCCTAACTCTGCTCAACAACACTATTCTCCACTCAACAACAACCTGGGCCCCTCCACTGTGCCACACTATATCGCAACTGTATAGCACAACACTGTACAACAATGTACTCCTCTCAATGCCACTGTACATTTGTTAATCTAATTGTTATCCTGAACATTACTAACTGTATACATTTAGAGATAGGGCTTACAAATTGCTTGTAGCACATTAAAATATATCAGTGCGTTTCTTTCATTGTCAATTGTCATATGTACATTTGTGTGAATGTTTTAAAATGGACGTTCAGCGGATATTTCAACACGCTGGGTTCACTGATGGCACTTTCATGATGTGCTTCTGGGCATCAGCTCGAAGGATGGCTGATGGTTTTGGCTGGGCTGTCTGACTGGAATGACATGAAGGTGTGTCCCAACTGGTGGAAAGTGCAATTGCTACAATGTGAGGCACATGCTGCAACACCGGGGATTCACCAACATAACAAAGATCATAGAAGTGCTGAGCACCCCAGCAGGCCTGTCCTATCTGTCACATGGTTACCAAGTGATATACTTTATAATAAGAATAGCTACTCGCAGATGACTTAAGGAAATGTCAAATCTCGGTTTCAGAGAAGGCCCACCCCAATGGAAAAAGAATGACTTCAATCCTTTTATCACTTTATTTGGTAAAAGTTCAAATCAATTATCAAGCTATCATTCTAATGTTTAATAGTTCCTATGATACTGTCAAATTTCGTTGTATAAGGAAGTATCAGTATAATCTTACTCGCAAGCTGTAAAATCATTCATTAGTCGATCATTCACATTTTATTTCTAGCTTTAATCAGTGGTTCTTTGTTGAGCCTTTGCTCTAGAAACCTCCTGTGCAGTTCTTCTTCCTGGAGTTTATAAGTACTGCAATCAGAAAAAATTCTCCGAAGTCTTAAAAACATACAAGATGAAAGATAGATTTTTTGATGTTTTTTGGATGAATGCCGGGTGCATGTTATATGTTATTTCTATCTGTGACTTTAACGTGAATGTCCGTTCTTATGACATCCCCATCATTACATATTTTTATGTCGGGGAACATCACATGTGTGTTTCGCACATCTGTAGTAAATCTGGCCTCTCTGATGCCAGCTATCCTAGTACTACTAAAGTGTGCAATGAATACAGTGATATGGCTAGTCCCTAACCAAGGGAAATCTGTTTCATCCCTAACCTGGAACGCTGTGAGGTTTTCCGCAGGATCACCTCAAATATTAATGCATGAGCTACAAGGCCTTCCAGAAGAATAAGATGTATTACAAACAGCATGAAAATCTCAAGCAATACATGCTACTTCTGCCACTGAAAACCAAAGAGGAACCAAACCTTTTTCAAGGAAATACTCTACAGTAAGACGTTCTTTTAAGTCTAAATAAAAGGTTGCATGACTCACTTCACTATACCTAGGTACCTCCCGACAATGTTTCCCCAAGTGCCACTCCATTGGTTTCACCTCCCAGATCCTGATGACAGGTCCATCATTTGTTCACAAAGCGCGCGCTTGCCTTCCTACATAAGCATCCCTAAAAGAGTTCTGCAACCTACTTGTCCACCCAAATATATCTGCTGTTGTGTGCAATGTTCCTCTGATCCTGATGTCTAAATCGGTGCACGATACAGACCACTAATACAATTCAAATAAACTGAATTTTAATTAATCGGTTTTAAGATATGCATGAGTAGCTTGTTTGAATAATGGTCAAGGAATATTACCATAGACTCTGCTAGGTTAGCCTTTGAATACTGAATACGCAGCACCAAGGATCAAACTCAACCTTCCATGCAGTATGCTCACCACACCCCACCTCCTGGAGATAGATCCTCTGGTTTCAATACACAAACAAGCTCAATTCAAACTCCTCACACACCTTCAAAGCTCTCCACAACACAGGCCCAGCCCACAGCAATAGACAAATTTCATTTCACAAACCTACCAGACACCTACGCTCATCCGGACTCCTTCTTGCACACATCCCATGCACACACGGAGTCAGAACTGGTGGTTGAGCCTTCTCCTACAACACACCAAAAGCCCAGCACAACCTGCAGTTACACATCAGAGCCACAATTCTTGAATTCTGCATGAAGCTGAAGACTTGGCTGTTGAAAAACCCATGCGCTAGTCCTAGCCCAGGCTCGTACTGCAGCTGCAACGTCAGGATACCCTCTTGGGAGAAAAACACACTAGATTCAGATTCAGATTCAATGATCTTTATTCGGTTAAAAACAGATAACCAAGAAAGAAACAAACATCAAAACAAATTACAATAATTACAGCTCTTAGAGTAAGTTCAATAACGAGGACCAAAAAGACAGATACTAAAAACGGAAAGAGAACTAGACATTTATCAGATCTCTGTTATCATATATTTCCGTAATTTAAGGACACTCTTTAAAAATTTTAAAACCACAGATACAGATAAAACCGTGTCCATTCTCTGGAGTTCTAGAAAGGCTGGGCGACATCTGGTAAAGTTCATTTCTTTTAAAAAGGGAATTATAATTTCTCTGCGTAAGGCACTATAGAATCTGCAAAAGAAAAGAATATGGATGTCCGATTGTTGCGAGGTGACATCGCATGGGCAGAAAGGCAAAGTACGAGTCCATGAGTTCATTTTTGGAAGTGACACCAATCTAAAAAATATACAAAATCTGAATCGAGTTAAAAGAAAACGATCATAGTTTGTCATGGGCAGGGATAGATATGGCTGTACAGACTTAACCTCGCATAAGGTCAGGAGATGTGACTGTACTGAATGTTTTAGGGATTCAACTCTCCTCCTTTTAGCTTCAAGATGGACCAGGCAGCGGGCCTTCAGTGAGCGCCTTGAGGTGCTATCCATTGTTGATGGGTCCGAGTAATAAGAATAGCACCCAATCTCAGTCAAAAAAAAGCCCTTAACATAGCCCAACCATTGTGATCTCTCCGCGTGATCCAAATTGAGGGTGCCCTGTAATAGAGCCCGGTTCATAACACATTCATTTGTAGTCCATACCCTGTGCCACAACAGGATGGGTTGAATTTTAATAATGTCAGTTATGTGAGACAGGGCAAGTTCAGCGTGACAATTAAAAGTGGCCACACACTGTGGAACAGCAAGGACTTCCCTCAGAAATTTGTTTTCAACAACCTGAATTGGATCAACATTTGAGTACCCCCACAATCCTGAGCCGTACATAGCCACCGACACACATGTTGCTTTGTAAATGGTTATCATTTCTTTTATCGGCTTCCTGCCCATTTTTCTTACAAAGTTCTTTAAAGCCATGATAGTTTTCATAAATAAAAGGGTTCTCGCCTTGATGGCACTTGTCCAGGAACCTGACTCATGGAATAAAATACCTAAATACGAAAAAGTTTGGGTATTGTCTAGTGGAACGTTGTTTAAAATCATTCGTTTCATCGGTTTACCTGATTTGGGACCACAGTTCATTGTAAAAGTTTTGCTACAATTAACTAGCAGGTCTAGATTAAGCATAAAATTCTCGAAGCTTACTACTAGTTTTTGCAGAGCCCGGGGAGTGCGTGCCATAAGCACGGCATCATCCTCATACATCAGTGCGGGGATTGCCCTCCTCCCCACTCTGGGCATATCCCCACACTCATGCAGCAGGTGATGCTCAAGCCCATTAATGTAAAGCAGGAATAGAAATGGTGCTAAAACGCATCCTTGGCGCACTCCACGGCCCACACTAAATTGTCTGGAGCATTCGCCCCCCCTGCCGTAGCGAACAGAAGCTGTGGCTCCACAGTACAATTCCCTCAAGAAGGAGATGATAATCGTGTCCACCCCCAAAGTTTTCATAACTGCCCATAATTTGGTGTGCGACACACAGTCGAACGCTGATGAAAGGTCCACAAAAGTAAAATACAAGCGTTCCGACTTGATCCTTATATATTTGTGTTGCAGTAGCATCAAATTTAAGCCTTGTTCGATTGTGCCAATCCCTTTTTGGAAACCAAATTGGAGGTCACTCATGATTTCGTTTTCCTCCGCCCAGCTTTGGAGTCTTGCCAGCACTATTCGACCCAGGATTTTGATTGAAGAATCAAGAAGGGAGATGGGCCTATAACAGGCGCAACTGTTTCTGTCACCCTTCTTATAAATGGGAACAATGACTGAAGTAAACCAAGACTCCTTTGGCCCCCTTGATAGTGTCGCATTAAAAAGTTGTACCAACAAAGGACCCCAGATTTCAGGGTTTTCTTTAAATATATCCGCGGGGATCCCGTCAGGACCTGCTGCCTTTCCTCGTTTAGTAGCTCTTAGAGCAAGCATTACCTCGTCAAGTGAGACAACCAGGTTTATACCTGATTCCAAGGCCCAGCTAGTCTGTGAATCGCTACTATGAGGGTCAACCTGTGCTTTGTAAAGATTAGAGAAATGGTCCACCCAATTGTCTTCAGTAATAGCGATCTCCAATCGCGCCTTATGGGTTTCGTAGGGAAAAGGGGTGTTGATTACTTTCCAAAATGCAGCGGAGTTTTTTGACTTTGAAGCCTCACAGAGTGAGTCAATGGCCTCCTTGTTTAATGCAGTTTTCCTTGCTTTAAGGGCCTAACACACTAACAAATACACCTAACCATAACATAATCAGAGCCATAACATAACTGACACCTGCGGCTGCTGGAGCTGGTCTGGGTTGGGGTTTTGCCCCACACAGCCAATCCATCTTGTGACTCACTTACAACAGCTTTACAAAGGGAATGCAGTATGATGAGCATGTTCTCCCAGATGCAACAAAGTTTGGGTGTTGGCCCAGCATAAGTCCACAAAGAAGGATAGGAAAAAGTTGATTTGTCCTATAAAAACAAATCTGCTTGGAAGAGGCTGTCGCAAAACAGTTCAGTGGGAAGGGAACTGTTGAGGGCAAGATGGCAAAGTGCTGTTTTATGAACAGAGGCTGAACAACACCTAATGGCTAGGGATACATTCCTTAAGGTTTCAGAAGAATTGTGCACTTAAAAAATTACAACAGGAATTCTTCAACTTGTTTGCTATTTATTAAATGGCAGCACCTATAATATTATATGTATACATGATACGTTTACTTGAGTTTCTCCTAAAGACAACTACACTTTTCATATCTAGTTATGAGGATAGACCACGTTCCGTCCTAATAAAATAAATAATAATAATAATAATCCCTAGGATAAAAAGGGAACGTAGGACTGCCTGCTTACACTATGGATCAGTTTTCCTCCCACTTCATGGGGGGAGGGTGCAAACAGGTTAATTTGAGCCACAACACACAAGATTATATACAAAACGTACATCACTGATAATGGCAGGCGCTGGATAACATGGATATATAAGACTCTGCTAGAGGCGGTAACAGAGGAGCATGGGAAGAGGATCTGAACAGGAGTCTTAATGACAAGAATAAGTAAAAACCCGAGCACAGCCCCACGATGGTCTCAGGTATGCATCATTCAAATACATTCAGTTTAATGTTCTGGGTAGAGCACACCTGTTACCCAAGACTATTGATGAGATATATACAGTTACTACATCAAAATGCCTCTGCTATGGTTTGGCACAGGCTGGATTCTGGCAAATGCTGTGAGACATCCCACACATTGCAGATAACGGACCCAAAGTCACACATTTTCGGACATAGGGCTCAAACAGATAAAGCTTACTTAATGCAAAAGTTGCTTATCAGAGCCATCTGCCCACCCAACAAATGCAAAACAGTGTCCAGATGTATACACCTTGCTGAGTTGCTAGCTAAAAGAAAGATTACCATGAAGTGGAAAGCAAATACTGCACCGTCTACAAAGGGTGACGGCAACCGGAGTTAAAGAAGTGGGCTTCACAGTGAATAAATGGAAAGGCTAAGAAAGATACCCATATCGAGACAGTAGGAAGAAATACTAGAACTGGTGATATCCCTTAACTAAAACAACATGAATACCATAAATAGTGAAATTAAAACATTAATAATATCTATAGTGCCACCCTTCAGTGACAATTTGACTCACTGGGTTAGTAAAACATACATACAGAGTGGGTCATGCTATGGAACAAAATACTTTATACTCCAGGAGTACCCCTGAATAAAGTCCTCTATTTATAGCGTGAGACAGCCGGACAGTTGCAAATACGATATCAACATAAAAAGGAAAAATAATAATTTAAAAACAGAAATCTAACATCATTTTAGATATCCATTGGCTCCAAAATGGTGGAATGATCTTCCATTGGAGATAAGGTCCCTTCCCTCCCTCCAGACCTTTAGAGCTGCCCTCAAAACACGCCTCTTTGTACAAGCGTATGAGTAGTTGCGTCCTGCTTTCTGATTCTTTTTTGGTAGGCGCCTTGACACCTCCGGGTTTTAGTTTGCGCGGTACAAGATGCACAAATAAATATCCTCGTCCATCTATACACAGCTGGACAAGATGGCTAAAGTTAAGTTTTTGTTTTAATAGTTTTTAAAACGCATTTCAAAGAGAAAACACAATTGTACAATAATATCTTGAAAGACCGTAAACCAGCAATGCGGACAAAAACACAATCGCAAACACATATATAACCAACCTCTGATCTGAATACATACACAACTTAACATCCATACGAGTAAAGTATTATAAGGTTTGTGAGGTTTGGCATGTTCAGGATATGTTAGGATCTCCATCATCTCTCGCCATTCCGGCAGATCATCTTGCATTGGTTTAAGAGTTTAATTAGTATTATAATGTAGACAAATTACAATGTAAGACTATGAGTTCCTGGGTGAAGGCCTGTGTAGAGCAGTGAAACATTTTGCAAGTAACTATAGAACCGCAATTGACAACGATGCATATGGGACCAAATGCAAATATCTTTCAATTAATAATATGTTGCATGAAAATATGCAAATAATATGCTGTGATAAAAAAATTACAATATGCTGTATATGCATATGCTAATACAACCTAATCAACATATTTGAAATCAGAAATGACAGATACAGTCAAAACAAAATATAGGTACAATGCAGTTGACACAGAGTTCCTAATGAACTAGTTCCAGGCTTGATGACAGTTTGTACAGCTATGGTTGCATGTGTGGCACCCTCATATGCTAACTTTTTCATATCCAACTGTGATAATTGAGGTTAGTTACAAGTACCTCGGCAGCGTGTTGTATATTTTCTAGTGAGAGTTAGGAAAAATACAGGCTGGAGGATCCACCAGAGAACAAAGGAGAATATATAGGCAACGCCATTCATCTGACAGACAGGAATGCCACAGTTTTAGGGCACTTTCTTGTAGAACCTCGGAAGCACATTTATGGGATGATACCGGGCCGTTCATCAGCTAGGAATCAAACAAATGATCTTATAATTCATTCATCCAATGTCCCTTAATGCCAAACACAATAAAGTGCATATGCACTTCCTGGTAACTCCAGTTGTTCGCAAAGTGTACTTAAAATGCATCAAGAAACATGGAGTCTGTCCAAAGAGCTAACGATTTCTCATATTTCATAATGTCAGCGAGGGGGAGAATGACAGGGCGTTAACAACAGGTCCATAATCTTCACTTTTATCTATACTGATTAGGAAAGTTAATCTCTGCCTGGCATCAGCCACTTGTTACACCAGTTCTCAGGGTACAAGGTAAATGGATAAACATGGAACCTAAAACTTTATCTGCCTTTATCAAAAGAGATACAGATATCCTAGTCAAGGACAAGCCTGGGGCACAGAGCCAAAGGAATCTGTTTGTGAGGATATTCGATATTGCATATTTCTTAGCTTATGTTTTAACATCAAGATACATACATACCAGGGAAAACACATTCAAATCAAGAGGATATATATAGATTGATAGACCAGCAGAGAGACAAAGAGATAGACAGATTGAAGAAAGGTAGAGAGATAGATAGATAGATGGATGGATGGATGGATAAGTGGATAGAATGATAGATATGTTCTAATGTAATTCCCATGAGTGTAGGTCTGGAGGGGAGCATCTCTTTTGGGTGACCATAGCTCTGACACTGTGCTGGGTAGTCTTAAAACTCTTGCATGCACTCTACTAGAACACAGGGAACTGCGTTTTGTCTTCATCCGCAACTGAACGAGCTGGGTTTTACCTAAGGATATATTGGAGTGAAAGTAAAAAGTGTCTTTTTACTGCTATGTGCTATAGCTTAGACTTTTCATTCCTTTCAAGTTCTGGTCCATGTGATGAAGATACATAAAAGCTTCTTTACTGTGCATGAAGAAAGCAGCGTTACTAAGTAAAGGGTGGTCTGATTACTATTTACTATTTTAACTCAAGTCTTTGCATATTTGGGAAAAGTTTATTTTCAGATGCCCCACCGTAGTCTCGGTAAGCAGTCAGAGTAAAAATGCATGTTAGTTGGCATATATGTAATGCCGCACACACCCAGAATTGGTGGAAGGCACTGATCTTCAACATATGGGACACCAGTTGATAATGTTATGAGTATTTGTAAAGCACACTATCGCCCAGGACGGTATCCTTGCGCTAATGTTGTCTCTCTGTTGTAAATAGAATTAAGTAAGCAGCAGGACACGTCTTCAGGTGATTAAGATGTATTTATTAGGTTAGACAAGATAAGGACAGCAGAGCAGTAAAACCCCACAGCTGACCAGACCAACTGCCAGGGCTAGAATCCCAACACACCAGATAGAACACAGCTAGGTAAGAAGATAGAAACACAAAGAAAGGACTAAAGACACCAAGAAGCCATATAGAGCTAAGTATGAATTTACAACACATCTAAAGACACCAAGAAGCCATATAGAGCTAAGTATGAATTTACAACACTCTCCTACTTCAAAAGCTTATGCATTGTCCCTCTCTGAAATATTATTGTCATTTAGTCCAATGAGCGGTATCATGCCCTTTTATTGGGCTAACAAAATCGCCCACCTACCTTGGAGCTCGCAATTTTGAGCATCATGCCCTTTTAATTGGACTAACTTTATCACCCACCTTGGAGTTCGCATTTTTAAATTATCAAACACTACAGCAACTATTTGTTTGGGGATAATTTAGTTTCTTCGATTGTTTCACTCTATCACACCCCATTAACCATTGCTAAGGCTTTGTTCCCTTAGGTCAGCTAACTCGATTCTCCCCTCTAAAGTTGTGACAGTTCAGCAAGTAATAATTGTGGGAATGTCATACACTCCTTGTTATCCTATCACATACCATTACAAATGTATTCAATGAAGACAATGGTGCTTGGCTTTCTGTTATTTATTTTCGAAGTTGCAGAGTGTCAGCCCAACCCCAAATGTGTAGTATTCTACGAGAAAGACTTTTCTGTAAGTAGGTGATGGATGCCTAACAATAAAATGCCATGAGGAATAGAAACAACACATGGAATGAATAATCATGTCTCAATTGTTTAAGTACAACTAACATGATCACTAAACATCTAAATATTTTGAAAACAATCTTTTACATTCGTTGCAAGGCATAACATTTCCACCACCTCCTTAGGAGTTCATTTCTTGGCATATATCTCATCACAGGACAAGCAAGGCAACATGCGGTAAATCTTGCACTGCACTATTAGATACATTACAAATCCAGTCCTTGCATGTTTGTTTTTCTTTCAACGCCCTACAACAAAAAGCAGCACCCCAGTTCTCAAGTTAATGAAAAATATTCTTACTTTTGTGGTCAATTTGTCACACATCCTTGACATTTAAACTCTATGAGTGATTGACAGAGAGGTGCTAAGCTTTGTATATTCACCCAATGAGATTACTCGTAAGTAAAACTACGAACTTTCAATATCCAATTTAATAAGCATCCTCAGATTTCTCACTAGCTAATAACTTCACACGCTATTTCCAGGGGTATTCATTGATGAAATTAAAATGTAGGTTCATTCTACTGAATCATATCCTCATACAAAATATTATTAGGCTCCCCTGCAACGGTATCTATTGGGGCATGAGGAAAATTGAAACCAAGAAAGAGGCAATGTAAAAAAGTCTGTCTGCTATGGTGGAGAAATGACCAGTGACTCCTGTTCCACTCTTAGGGAGAGGAAAACATGTTTATTTAAGCATGTTCCTTGTAAATGAACTATCAGCAGGATTCTGGATTGTAATGAATCTAAAGAGACTCAGCAAGTGGTTCAAGAACACTCCTTTCAAAATGGGAACACAGAAAAGGATAATTTCTATGCTCGTAAAAGGTAATATCGACAAATAATAGACTTGATGGGTGCATAGTTTCATATACTCAACCCCATCAAAGGTTCCTCAAGTTCTGTGTGCAGAATCAACATTTACGGTTCAGAGTCCTGATCTTTGGCCTCTGCTCAGCTCCAAATGTATTCACCAAGATGGTAGTTCCAGTGGTGGTGTTCTTACATCTACAAGGTCTGTGCAATCAATAAAGTTTTTAATTGCCGGAGCTCGATCCATGCCCCCGAGAAGAATAACCTCGTAATAAAACAAGCATTTGCAATGCAATAGGTCTCGCATTATGAAAGTTTGAGCTATTGGTCTTGTAAATGACAATTTTTTTATTTATGTGTTGATTTTGAAAATAGCTAAATTAATAGCTTTGTCATTTTCAATGCCAATAGTTATAACTTTCGCACGTGACGACTATAGCATTTGTAATGCAACATGTTTTGTATTTACGTGACTTAGATGTATTGATATTACAAATAGCAACGGCTTTTAATTTTTTTAAATAATTAATACTTAAATAAAAGTGATTGTAATTTATATTGGCAATAGCTTAAACTTTTGTAAATAACGTTTGTGAAGATTATGTTCAGTGTATTTTTTTCAGAAAGCATCATCAGCGACGAGTCCCTCTAGAGTGCATGAAATGATGCGATGAGCACGGACCAGAGGTGTTCCCATGGATGCGTACATTTCCCCCCTACCGTCAGATTCACCTCCATTAGTACAAAATAAGGAACTAATTAGGGACGTGCAAGTCTGTGCTGGTGAAAAGAAAGGTGCAAGATCCCGGGAATAAGCAAAAAGATGCTCGTCTGTTTGAAATCTAAAATTGACGCGAGGACACCCTCAAAATAGGACACTCTTCATCACAGGCACCTGCAGCAGTAAGGACCCTTGCATGTACAGAGGAGTTCCTTAGTATACTACAGCATTGAGACTCTGCAGATAATGCAGTGAGAGAATACACTTACCAAGGGAAGCACTTATTCAGAAGAGCCGCACAAGTGACAGTGGCAGAGTCCCAATTATTACAGATTATCATCCATCAGCACTCAAGTGGCAAATTCAGAAAACAAGTGGTGGTGTAATTTCCTTGGGACAAAGAAAATATTTATCGAGTAAGACTGTAAACTTTAGTGTCGACTAGCGGTGCTTCCACAGCTAGACTGCGGCGATGATAGTGGCTGTTTCACTCGCATTGCAACCATGCGTGCATTGCAGACAGTCACTCGCAGGCAAGTCATTGGAGGGCTCGGCCAGGAAGCTGACGACATCCTAAGGCTGAAGTTGCAAGTTCGAACCCAGAGACCATGCACAGCTCTCGCGTCTCCCATCTACATGTGCGAGAACCTCACCCAGTCCAGGTTTCCTTTGTCTTTGACCATGGGTCATCGGATCAAGAAGTCTACAAATCCCAGAATGCATAGCAAAGTCTGAACTAGCCGAGGTACCCGTTAATGGTTTTAGGGGGGGGGAGGGAAGAGAAGCAGACCACCGAGCGGCCAATGCTCATATTTAACCCTGAGTCAGCTGCCAGTTGCACATTCTGGAACTTGCAATCCCGCTTTGGAAAGTAAAAAGCAAATAGCCAAGCACATGAATTCAGTGATGAAAAATGAATGCACCTCTCAAGCCACATGTATCAAAGAATGGTAATGTATTTGTTTCTAGATGATACTGTCACATCGTAATACGCTAAAGACCCCGCCCCCCCTCCCTCCCACACACATTCGAAAGGAAAAGCAAGAGGTTAGAGGTCAGCAGTGTCACTGGACTATTTATAGAGGAGACGCGGTAGAGGTTATAGTGTCGCGCTGCCCTGTATGAAAGCTGGTGTGTAGAGTAGAACCGCTAGCGGGCAATCGTGACGACGGCCATTCCCTGCCCCTCCCCCTCCCCCGAGGGGTGTATCCTGCCAGAGGACAGATGTTTGTGCACCAACAAAGTAAATAATGCACCCCCTGCCGAAACAGTGTGTGACCTGCAGGACATAGTTTTCAATGTCAGCAACATATCTCATTCGGTTAATGCACCTGCTGAAACAAACGTGTGACCTGTGCAGAGTGTGATGGTCCTGAGATGTGCAGTGTGGCGACTCAGATGTGCAGTGCGAGGGTTATCTCCTTGGACTCAGCCCCATTAGCTGCAGTCAGCTTTAAGTTACATAAATATTTACACATGCTTTCCCACCAAGGTGTTGCCTCAAATGTGCTACTTGCATACCTTGAATCTATCTCTGGGGTTAAAGAAACGTGAACGTTTTGAGCTGCTACCCTCAGCAAACCAACAGAGAATTGAAATGTTAAGTAAATTACCTTATTAAAAGCCTCTCCCTTCTGCCAAATTGGAGATTCCTATGCTTAATCCTGCTAGGAATGCATCCTGCCAGTTGACATAATTTCAAGCCTGATGGCAGGGCCTCTGGGATCACAGCTGAAGGCCTCCAGCTCTAATGGCCGGGCTAAATGTACACGCATCACCACCGTGTTGTGGTTTTCAAAAGTCTGAAGATAAAGGCTTGTTTGTGACTCTGCATCTCTTGGACGACCTTTGAGTCTCCTATCACTACGAGGGCTGATCCTTAAACAGGAGGGGTGACCTTAGGGCACCAGGCCCGGCTCCAGGAATTTTTAATTGGGTGGGCCAAGGACGCATTTGGGTGGGCCACGGCGGGCTCGATTTGTCGCATATATGTCTAGGCAGGCCTGCTTCAGGGCCCTCCTTTACCTCTTCTTAGTCTTACAAGGCCCAGTAAAACTCACTCTTTTCCAAATCTCTTTTTAATGTTATCACTCACAAAAAGTGTTTTTTCTATGTAATGTTCCTTTCATGGGAAGAGGAGGTTTCTGAGGTGGGAGTATCAGGCAAGTGACACTTCTCGGGCTCCCTCTGTGTGAGCCTTCAGGGAGAATCCCTCTTCATTACTACCTCCACCTGACCACGGACTCTTCAACGCACTCCCTTACAAGCTTGATTAGCCACTATTCCTCTGCAGTGCACCGTATCTCAAAGATGACCTTGTGCCCCGCTCCATGTCAGGCACCATCTCCCGGTAAAAACATTAGTAAAATCACCTTCATACTTAAAACATTGAATAGAGCAATAAATATAATTAGCACGCACTTTAAAGTATGTTCCACAGTGGCCCATATGGCCCGACTGCTAATTAAATAAACAAAAACAGAAAGGCCATGACAGGGCCGGCTTCAGCGCTGATGCAAAAGTCTTTTTGGGCGCTGCACCAAAAACCTCTTTCTTCATAAATACCTTTACTACCACCTTCCAACAGTGTACCTCATCCGTTCATGCCCCCCTATTGACCTCTTCCTCGGATTCCCTCACTGCCACACGCCACAAGTGCCCCTCATCTCCCCATAGCCCCTCCCCTTTATGACCTCCTCCTCGGATTCCCTCACTGCCACCCTCCCCCAGTGCCCCTCGTCTCTCTGTAGCCCCTCCCCCTCATGACCTCCTCATCAGACTCCCTCAATACCACTATCCACCGGTGCCCTTCATCTCTCCCTAGCTCCCCCTCCACCCCATGACCTCCTCTTCGGATTCCCTCACTGCCACCCTCCACCAGCGCCCCTCATCTCTCTGTAGCCCATCCCCCTCATGACCTCCTCCTTAGACTCCCTCACTACCACCCTCTACCAGTGCCCCTCATCTCTCCCTAGCTTCCCCCTCCACCCCATGACCTCTTCCTCGGATTCCCTCACTGTCATCCTCCAACAGTGCCCCTCATCGCTCCATAGCCCCTCCCACTACCTCCTCCTCGGATTCCCTCACTGGCACCCTCCACCAGCGCCCCTCGTGTTTACGTATCCCCTCTCTCATATGCATTTAATTTGTTGTATAACGCTGCTCATATCAATGTAGTGTGTGTCAGTACTTTACACCACGCACACACTTACAGAGACAATGAATCATGCAGGTATGTAAATCAGTCTACAGGGAATGTCACATAAGCCAATGAGGATTACAAGGTGTAGGAATCATAGGTCATCCATTCTGGTGTAGTATATTTTAAGAGGGTTTGGTCTGGGGAAACACAACCTTAGGATTTAAAGAGTATTCCATGGGGGTCAGCTTTACTGATAAAAATGTATATCTGCCCAAACATACTCATTTTAGCAACATTAGAATAATGAAAAGACTAGGGAAGTTCTAACTATATCACAAAACAAAAAAAGCGAAGTTCTAATTATACCATTCATGTTTGTTTGCAGCTCTTTGGTGGCAGTTCATTGTTCACTGCCTTTTGTTAGGATTGTAACTTCTGAAGTAACACAAGGATCTCTGTGACAAAGGCAGTAACCCACTGAGCTATCCACATAAAATACAGTGCGTCTGCATTAAAAAAATACTAACAGACAAACGATTGCTCTAAAGCAGGATCATTAATCACCAACTTTATCTGGACATTGCCATTTTGTATTGTTTTATTGTTGACCAGCATCGGCTATGATGAAATGATAAAAACTGTTTAAATGAAGCACATACGAAGTATGCGTCCTGCTGGGCCTGTGCAGATTTTAAAAAGATTTTTTTTTGTAACACATTCTCTTACCTACTCCATTAGTTATATTTTGTGTCACAGCCTTATGTGATAAGCAGCTGCAGGGGTCAGGGGGTGACTAGGAATAAACAGACCACTTTTCCGCTGCGCTGCATAGAGGATTTGTCCCCTTTCACCATGCAGAGATGAAGGGGTGAAAAAAGTAAACAAAGCCTAATTAACATGTTAATGGTCTTTTAAAGACCTGTTAAGTACTTTGGTGCGGCTGCGATAATCTTAAACTGTCTGTGTGTGTGTGCGCCCGGGAAGCTGTCTCCCCGGGCTGACACACACGACCTGCGCGTTGCGCCTGCCTTCAAGCCCTCACTGCGAGGGCCAAGGCTCCTGTTTGGGTGGGCCAGGCTCATCTTTGGGTGGGCCGGGCCCACCCGGCCCACCCGCTAGAACCGGGCCTGTAGGGCACGCACATGCTCTGCGTCCTGCACTGAGGTCAGTTGTTGGCGCCAGTTGGGTAAAGGGGCGGGACTTCGCCATCTCACATTGTCGTACCACGTGTGCTAGTGCCCGACTAAAGGGGTGCCATCCGTGTGTAATCCTGAGTAAAACTGCAGAATTCCTACCCTCGTCTTGCCTAAGCGCCTCTCATCTTTATTTTCTTTAAAGCGCATGTGATGTGATGCTTTAATTAATAAGATGGGCTTTATCTCCTTTAAAGACAATATGAAATAAACAAAGAAAGCACGGTATGACAGCAAGGCTAAACATATGTCAGCATGTACTGGCCCTGCAGCAATCCAGGAAGAAAGTGACACGTGAGAAGGAGAAGCAGGGAAAGGATAATACACCTGTGCTCCATAATCTATTAGGGCCAAAAACCAATACCATGGTTGTTATGGTGGCCTTAGTTCTTGGACATTCAGGCAATCAAGGTCTATTAACAAACAGCATGTTTAATGCTGGGAGTTTTAACCTCAAGTGGAAGGGCAATTACATGGCTCTGAATGGAAAACACGGATGATGCCACAGGCGTCTCATCATATTGCATGGGGCCTATGGGCCGATACCCATCACCAACAAAATAAAGAACCAAACCTTCTCCCTCCACTACTAGAATAACAGCTGCAACTCACGTGATGGAGACAGGGGTTTGAGGCAGCAATACTGAAAGAAAGTGGATTCCCCAGAGCGGTATTCCCTCGCCAGGTCCCGCTCTCCAGACAGGGATGACGCACTCCCCTCTTGGGAACAGGAGCCCGGTTCTGAGGGTTACACTACTCTGGCCGAAGCTGCGTCAGCCTGCAGACGCCGGCGCTGCTGGCGTTTACACCCGAAAACAAAGCCCCTGCAATACGAGCGCTTACTCCTTTCCTATATATTTATTTTCTGTCTGCTCGGCTGGGCAAACCACACCACAGGTAATGCGGGCACTTGTCAGGAAAATGTTTATTAAAGACAGCGCCCACACCAAAATCAGTGCAGGCACACCCCTAAAGCCAGCCCTGTACCTTTAACTTGGCAATGCAGCAGTTAGAAGCTCGCTCGCGGTTTCGTGCGGGAAAGTGCCCAAAACACTGCGCATGCGCAGAGTGTTCTTGGCCGCGTCTCCGGCAAGTGACGTCAGGCGGGCGCACGCACTTCTGCGCAGGCGCAGAGTGTTCTTGGCCGCGTCTCCGGCTCCGCCTGCTAATGACGTACAAGAGGTAATGGACGGCACTGGAGTCCCTGGCCGTTCCTCGCCGCGTCGCCCCCGCCCGCCGTAGCAGCACTCGAGCCCCTGGCCGCATCCCACCCGTCCATCCACTGGGAGCCAGGCAGAAGGAGCCCGCAAGAAAAGAGCCTGGTGAGGTAAGGGGGGGGCGTGTGTTTATGCAGTGTGTGTACGCGTGGGTGTGCGTGTGTGTATGCAATGTGTGTGTGTATGTGCGCGTGGGTCTGCGTGTGTGTATGCAGTGTGTGTGTGCCTGTGTATGCCTGTGTATTATGCCTGTGTATGTGCGCATGCGTGAGTGTAGAGTGTTTGCGCAAGGGAATGTGGACAGGAGAGGGGCACGGCGCCGTGCGCGCTCACGAGGTGAAAACTGAGCTACTCTGCGCTCGTGCACCCTTCCTGTCCACATTCCCAAAAACGGATCACAATAGTTGTCGAAGCAGACTCTGCTATCAATGCTTCGCATTGAAGCAGGTCGTGCTTCGACCTAAGAAGCAGACTCTGCTATCAATGCTTCGCATTGAAGCAGGTCGTGCTTCGACCTAAAAATAAAGGACGAGTTGATGAGGTTTCAGTTCTGATTATCCGGCATTATCATGAAGGAAACAGTACCTTAGATTAACAACAGCACATAGCATTGACTTGACGACTGAAGGGGAATGAACATTGCTTCAAATAGCGTTGAGGCAGACGCGTAAACAACGCTCGTAAAGACTCCCAAAAATAAACATGGCGGCACGCACAGTGACGCAAGGCCGGGTGGCTCACGGCGCTTCCCCACACCAAACCACTTCGGAAAAATCCGGAAGAGAAGACGGCACGTCACAGGAGCTCCGATGAAGGCAGCAGGTGAGTTTGTGCAAGGTGAAAGGCACGCGCTGCCATTTTTAAATAAGGAAAAACAGTTGAACTGTCGGTAGCTTCAGTGGCACGATTTTCGCTCCATTTTGCTCAAAGTTTAAAGCAAGACAAATGTATATAAAAAGGAAACTCCACAAAAATATTTAAGCTTTGGCCTTCCATGGTGGTAAACGGGTGAAACAGCAGAAATCACCAAACTACATCCTTTGTTCATTCACAAAACATGGGGCCAGTTCAGTAGTGAAAAGTCTCTTCTTGGGAAGTTTTTAAATAAAATAACATCCAAAAGGGAAAAGTCATTGTTGGATAATGTATCCATACTTGAACAGTCTTAGGTATTCCCAGAAAGATCAATGTTCACTCTCACGTGATGGCACAATACAGAATGAGCCAGGAGCAGAAAAGATTAAGGTTTAACCCATTAGAGGGCACATCTCCAACACAGCATGTAATAGGCTCTCCTTGTAAATAGGACAATAGGCAGAGTTGGCAAGTGGAATGCTCACCCTCACGTGAGGATAGAGCGTGAGTCCCAAAGTCAGAATAAACAGGCTTACCCAGCGTCAGGGCACAGCTCCAAGTTAAAATTTGTAGACTCACTGTTACACAGGACAACTGCCAGACTGCTGTGGGCGACCGATTGTAGGTCACTGGTGGGGACATGCTGGCAGTTGGGGTAGCTTTTCTTGTTGCAGGAGGTCCTTTCATAAATATGTAGTTGTCTTGCTTAATATCTTCCAGTTTGAAGTACTTCTTGACTTGACAGGTGTAGGTTCTTCCTTAAGATCGTCGCCAATATGTAATGATGAGAAGTCCACACGTTGAGTAGTATTTAGTGATGCTTTATTCCAAGTTGTATAGAGAGACCCCACCAGGAGCATCCGGCATGGTGCTCAGCCCAGCCAACTGTAAACTCACAGGCAGGACACCAACATTCTGAAAGGTGCATCACATGAACATTCCAATAGAGGGAGAGAAGGATAGCACAGGGAATACCAAGATACTACAGTCTCGTTCAGTTTTTTCTTACTTTTCCATTTGGCTGACTCATGGCCCTTCAGTGTCCATCGGACTGCAGGGTACAGAGATAGCAATGAACTGTATACCCTGACACAGATGTTTCCTAAATATTCTGAAGTCTCCAACTCAAGACCTGGTCTTCATTGGTCCAGGTTCAGAATGGCCTAAGATATGGTATTCTATTCAGTTTAAACAGCACGAAATTTGGAAGTACTGTTTTCCTTTAGAATGCTTGGAAGTACCAGCAAGGACATGGTTGGACTGTCACAACTCTTCACAGTCTTCTGGGCTCATTTCCTTCCACTTGTTACATATTCAAAACCATTGCTGGTTAGTTTTTCAGCCTTTAGACAGTATGGTTCCAGTTAGGAGTACAGGGGTTGTTGGATCCAGAATCTCTCTCCATGGGTCTTCCAATGCATCTTAAATTCTGTTCTGAGAGTGGATGCCACCACCATGAGAGGTGGAGCTGTTCTAGGACCTCAAACATTTCAAGCTTGATGGGCACTATTTGAGAGTCAAAGCTCAACTAACTGGAGGTAATTGCCAGCAATAGTACAATCTCTTTGACATTTTTGCATACATATCCAAGGTCACAATATTCTCCAGCAATACAGAGTCTGCAGCGTTATAAATTATGAAGGTGGGGCTCATTCTAGATCCTTGAAATGCAGCAGCCGTTAAGTTGGGGGCTTGGACAGAGTCATCTTCTGCCCCTTTAGGATAATACTGATGTGGATTAATTGAGCACAGTATTTCTATCCTTCTGAGATTTCTCTTTGCCTCTAGTGATTTTCCAGAAGGTGGATAAGGCACATAATTTCTGAATTGTACTGCCTTCAAGTAAAATGCTCAATCTCTATAGTTTTGTTCCCACAATCCATAAGAAGGAACTCCGAGGTAAAAGCTCTCTCAGCGAAATGGCTCTAGAAGTTACTATATGCTCCCCTCGCTTATCCTTTGATTCAGAGAGTGCGATCCAAGGTTCAGGTGGAGGATCATTTTACTAGTTCCACAACGGCTAAAGAGGACGTGGTTTCCTCTCCTGAATTCTCTGTGAAATTGAACTCTGAGGGTCCTTCCTCTATTACCATCTCCTCTTCTCACTATTTCTCATCTAGCAATAGGGTTATCTGTGTCACTGTGAAGGTTGAAAGAAAGGGCTTGCAGCACAAAGGACTTTTCCTCGATTTGGCACAAGCAAGTCAAGTTCTAGGAGACCTTCTACCTTAAAAGCAGATGAAAGGCATTAGTCTTCTTTTAAATAATATGGGTGCCGCTCATTCTATCTCTCCTTTGGATTGCTCCTTTCCTTCCCTTCTTCAAGTCTTTTGGGGTGCTTTTCACCCTAATCTTTCTGAGCCAAAAAAAACCTCAATGTGCTGCTTTCAAAGCTTTATGTGAACTCTGGGGAGGCATTCAAGAAGGAAAGTTGTTGGTTGGAAGGCTATTTAAGAGTTTTTCTTTCTCCTCGCTAGGGCCTACCCTTGGTAATATAGGCTTTCCAGCTTCATAGTTTTGAAACTTTATCTTCAGTGCAGTTAAGATATCTGATTTTCAGAGGCGCATTATCATGTAGCTATTGCACTACCTCATAGGAATTATCTGCTTTATTGTGCTGCTTTCCGTGAATGACAACTTGTGATGATGGTGTTATTTTAAGCCCTGACTCAGATTTATTTGCCTATATATGTATTAAGAGCTACATTGCCAGTATTCTTTCCATCTTCATCTTCGAAGGAGGAAAGATTATTTTATTTGTTGAATATAAAGAGAGCTTCATTAACTAGTCTTAACAAGTTCAGCTCCTTCAGAAAATCTGACCACACTTTTGTGGAAAAGTAAATTTTGCCATGTTCTGTGTCCCTACGTGTCCTCCATCTTATGTTATGTGTGCATGATTAATATGCATATGTATTCCCCATGTTCGATTAAAGACGCAATTATAGTTGTGTCCATCTCTAGTATGCCAGTTTCCAGTTCTCGTGAATACTACGAATATTAGGCCTATGTAAAGTTACGTTGCCACGTTTCTCAGTGTGCACGTTATTTCATTGAAAAGTCCCCGTTTCTAGGCCTCAAAAGGGCCTGGACACCAGATTCAGCTCCTGTCTCCTGAACCCTCGCTGAGGAGCGATACAGCCCCCACCTGTATCCTCGACCCTTCACTTACTTCCTGCCTCACAGTGCCCGGCTCGGCCTGGCTCTGCCTGTTAGTCTGCCAAGAGTATGTTATGATTCTAGTTATCAGTCCAGCCCTCCTTCTCTGCATTCCTAAGCTACTGAATCGCATCAATAGTTTCCGTCATTGTCTAGCCTTTACGTCTCCATGTAAGAGAAATACTGCATTTAATGGTCATTTCATATTCTTCATCACGCACTACATGTAGAATAATGCATGCTCCAGTCTTAGAGTCCGTTAGCCTCTCCCCTCCTGACTCTTAGTTTATATCAACATGTCCTCTAAACATCAGATACTAGATAGGGTTTAGGTACATGTCGCCCTGACTCCCCAGACTTCAGTCTCTGCTCCTAGCACAGAGTTCATAGCCCCCAGCTTCTCCTAGTAACACGTCATTGTCAGTTTGCGCGCACCATTAGGTTAGAGGTCCCGGCTCCTTAGGTAGCCCCCTCCATGTTTCCGCCCCATTTATGACATATTCTGTTACGTTTACATCACATGTCTATGTACACGCCTCTTGTTACACCTACTTTCACCCTTATCTTTCGCGACTGCTATTGACCACACCCACTGCTCCGCCTACTGTATTCATTGTAATGCAACTGTTTTAGTATATATGCTTGTGTACTGTTATTAAATGTTACGCCGATCCTGATCCTGCCCCCGGCAGCGCTGCCATCCCATTCCTGTGCAGGTTGTCCTGTTCCTGTCCTTTATGCTGTATTAAACCTGCAAACTCCTACTACCTCGAATCTTGACTCTTATTTATTGAGCTATCTGTTATTACTATGTCCAGTAAAACCTAGATCCGGTATTATTTATTTATATACCACATAATGGCGCCCGAATAGGGACTTGCCCTTTCCCCACGCGCCGGTGAAGCCACGCCGGCACCCTGACCCTCTGCAGCCGTGACGGAACCATACCGTGCACGTGCAGATATTTCTGCTTCAAGTATCCCTCAGGCCCACGGAGGAGACGGAGGTGGCGGTCCAGCATCCAGACGAGGCGGTGGAGGAACGCGGCGAGTCCCGACCAGAGCCCAAGCCGAGAGTCCAAGGTCCGAGGTATCCGGAGGCCCACCCGTAACAGAAGTCCGAAGTTCGTCCGTCCGGCGTCAAAGCAGTCCAGTCCAGTCTGAGGCCTTCCGTTCTTGCTGCCCGGTGAGTACCATTGCTGGGGTAGTATCTAGACAGGGTCAATCTAAATTGACTCTGGTCCGTGGGTTGGTGGTACACAGACCCAAAAACGAAGTGTCCACTTTGGTGGATGCGGGTCCTAACGTGTCTCTTTATGAGACCGGTGAGTTTCGTACTGTTTTAGCAGTACATCTAGTTTCTGTTCTAGTCAGTTCTGTTCTCGAGAAATTCATGTATTCTGTTTTTAGTATTCCAGGTAGTATTCTGTTCGAACTGATATTTTAAATGTTCTTCATGTATTTTAATGTCGTGGTATGAATGTGGAGTAATTATCGTGTTCATTGTGTATTGTATTGTGTCTAGATTAACAGTTCAGTCATGCCGTTATTTTCCAGACTACGTCAGTTAAGAACTAGAAAAGGTCTGTTAGAAGAAGCAGTTCCTGTTCCGCCTAGGGACAGTCCAGGTCATTTTATGTATCAGAAGCATGGCATAAGTGCCATATTATATCTAGATTTATGGGTAGAGTATACCAAACAGTTAGAAGAAAAGTATAGATGGCCCGTATCGGGTACATGGGATGCCGAGTGCATCATGCGAGTAGAAGAAGCATTATGGAAAAAGAAAGCCAGACAGTCACAGAAAGATGCCATCGAGCTATGGCGCAAAGAATCTCATAAAAGAACCGAAAAAGAAATCAGAAGGTCAGAATTAAGTAGAGAATCCTTAGAACGAGCCCAAGAAAGGGAACTAATCGAGATAGGTGAACGAGTCAAAACTGAACAGTCAGATAGACAGAGGCATGCCCTCATTAAGGGTATGTATCCTCTTCTTGCCGAGGGCTTGCCAAAAGCGACCCCGGAGGCATCCAGTAATTTTCCGCCACCATTAGTTCCGACCAAGCTACGTCACAAACCGACCGCAGCTGATATTTTTATTTCGTCCTACTTGGACGACACGGTTCCAGAATATGCAAATCCTGTTCCGCCAGTCCCTGTAAATAATGTAAATCCTGCTCCTCCAGACACCGGAGTACCTGCCACGGTACCCCCGGTTCAGCCCACATTACAATTTCCCACTCTGCCAGCACGAAGAGTATCAGTCGACGATTCCAGCATAGGGGCCGCAGGAGGAGGTCCTCCTGGTACCCCGCCACCACACCAACGTAGAACGTTGGCCGAGTTACATGAATGTGCGTTACAACGTACGCCCAAATTTAAGTCCGTTGCAGATATCCGACGAGCTCTTACTGAATGCCGCTATGATCCGGTTGCAGGTGATGATAGTACAGTAATATATTCCATCCGTGTAAGACGGGTGACCGGGTATTTAGACACCCTACCAGATATGAAAGGAGATCTAGACAGAATATATCGTTTCATCCGTACAGGGGATGATCCAGAAAGTATTGGTGAAGCCATGTCTCAAAGGAAAGCTGAAATCCAGCTCATGCTATTAAAGTTTCTGATTAATTGTTTAATAAGGGAACAAGATTATCCGACCAAAGATCCGGCCGAAATGAGAATCCTGACAAGGTGGAGTGATAATATAGCCGAGGGTAAGCACAAGACTATCAGTAGTATAGAGAGTATGTACAAGAGAATTCGTAAAGAAATAATAAAGTTACATGAACAACGTAAAGCAGCACAAGTAAGCGAGAAAGAGAATGACTCTTCTACTGAAGAGGTAGAGGACGAGAATCCCGTCAGAATAGCGTATGTAGGAAAATCTAGATTTCCAGACCGACATTCACGTCTAGACTACAAGAAAACTGTTCCTCATCCGGCACCAGAACAAGGTTCTCTAGAACAAGTATTTCAAGCTACCGATCACATTCTGAAATCACGAATCGGTTATAGTGAGTTAAGTACTATGCATGAACAAGAACTAGTCCGATCAGCAGTCCGATGGATTACTGATTCTACCACTTTTCCAGATGAAATAGTGGCACAAATGTTTCTGAAATTGCCCCCAGCCGAGCAGCGACTGGTGGGTATGTATATGATCCAACACCTCATTACTCTGTATGAGGGTCAACATTCAGATCCAGGTCCGTTACATGATGTCCTGAACGAGTTACTCCAGTATAGATGGAAAGGTTTAGGTACCGATTTAATTAGCGTCATTCTAGAACAGCGCCACAAACATAGAACGTTCCTGAACCCGCATTTTGTTCATGTCTCACCCCCAGAAAGTAAACCCTTTTACATAGATAGACAGAATCCGTTACGAGAAGTACACCCAGTCAGGACAACAAATGGTGAAATGCAACGAGTGTTTGTTTACACTCCGATTACCAAGATGGAACTCTTAGAGATGAAGAAATTAATTCCCTGTCATGACAAAGATCCAGCAGGGTTCCACCGAGAATTAAAGGACATGCTCCGTATGGGAGAATACACGTATCCAGATATAATTAAAATGCTAAAAGTCCTGTTGCCCGCAGGGGTATATGAAAAACTCAAGGAAAAAGAATGGGAGGTGGGAGAGAAAAAGATCGATTGGGCAGTTCTAGAAGCTGAAGATAAGATACGAGTACCAGGTACCGGTCTTGGAGGTAGATGTAAAGAATTACCTGAATTATTGATACAAGTTTTGCCAAGATTATTAGCCACTAAAAAGGAAGACTGGGATGCAATCTCAGCCTGTAAACAGAAACAAGATGAAGACACTAGTGATTTTTATTCTAGATTTGAAAAATGTTTTATTATAAACAGTGGCCTCAAGACAAGTAGCGAGTCATACCCTCATCTTTTTGTTACTAAATTAGTCGAGAATTCGAGTCCACAAGTTAAGAATCGAGTTTTGAAAGTCGAAAGTACATGGCAAGCTAATACCCCGTCCCAGATGTTACAGATGCTTCAGTACCACCAGAATAGAATCAGAGAAGAGCAAGATCATGAAAGAAAACGTATGAAAGACACGAAAATGAAAGTACTAGTTGCACAATCTGTTCCTCAAGACAGTCAGAAGAGGGGTACGAATCAAGCCAGTCATCCTACAGCTCCCGTTAAAGGGACATGCAATTATTGTAAACAGCCAGGTCATTTCATAAACGAGTGTGCAGTTCTGAAACACAATATAGCTACTGGTAAGACTAAAGAAAGACCACGTCCGCCTAGACAAGAACAAGTTTCACAGACTTCTCAGTCACAGAATGCACAACAGACAGTTCCAGCACCGCAGCCTATTGCTGCAACACAGCATGTTACACAGCAGATGTACCAGTATGCACAGTCTGAGTATCCAGAGTATCAGCCATATTCATGAAACAGCCTAGAGAGGGAGGTAGGCTTGCCTCTCATCGAGATTCCTGTAGATCAAGAAGGTCCCTATGTTCATAGTCAAGTACTAGGGAAGGACAGAAAGTTTCTGATTGATACAGGGGCAAGTAGGACCACCATTAGTCACGCCGAAGTTCCAGGGGCTCCGCTCTCAGGCTCTAGAAATGTTTCCCTTGGATTTTCAGGAAAGCCTATTGTAAACGAGATATCTAAGCCAGTTACTCTAGAAGTAGGTCCATTGTCCCGCACTACTGATCTGTTACTTACAAAGTCGTGTCCAGAAAATCTGTTAGGCATTAAAACACTGAAAGAATTAGGTGCAGTTATTTGCTGCTCCCCAGAGGGAATACGCCTGTTTCTACGTGACTTCAAGGGTCACTATGTATTACGAGATTTTGATCCGAGATTGTCTAATGTTCCGCAGCATCTATGGGCGCAAGGTCCAACTGATGTAGGTTATATGCAAATCACACCCCATCGTGTGACTCTCAAGCCAGGTGTAGTGTTACCACGAATCAGACAGTACAGACTGCCACCTGAGGCTGTAGCAGCCTTATCCAAAATTATTGACGAGCTCATCGCTCAAGGAGTAGTTGTAGAAACTGACTCCAATGTATGTAATTCTCCGATCATTCCAGTCATGAAACGTACTGATCCAAATGCACCCCCAGTATATCGATTAGTGATTGACCTACGAGAACTCAATAAATGTATTATTCCCCAGTACCCAGTTGTCCCAGATATCTCTTCCCTATTGACAGCCATTGATTCCGAAGCCTCATTTTTTACAGTCATAGACCTCAAGAACGCGTTTTTCAGTGTCCCCATTCATCCAGACAGCCAGTTTCTTTTCGGATTTTGTTTAAATGGAAGGAGCTATATGTTCACACGAGCTCCTCAAGGTTTCACAGAAAGTCCTAGTATTTACAGTCAAGCACTTAAGAGACAACTAGACAACATTCACATGCCAACTGACACTGCCCTGCTCCAGTATGTCGATGATCTACTAATCACAGCCCGTTCTGAACGTGCTTGCGAGCGAGCATCACTTACAGTCTTATATTTCCTTGCCGAGATGGGGCACAAGGTGTCCCCTTCGAAGCTTCAATTCTGTGTCCAGCAAGTGATCTACTTAGGCCACTTACTGTCCAAGTGGGGTAGGCAGTTGACACCAGACCGTATCCAGTTAATAGCGAGTCTTCCTCAGCCCAAGACACAGAAGGAGGTACGTGCTTTTATCGGCCTTACTTCTTATTGTAGACAATGGATTCCTCAGTATGCATTTCTAGCTAAACCACTGATACAGTTAACAACACAGGAGGCAGCCGTATTGACTGTCCTCCCTTGGACATCTGAACATACACTTAGTTTCAATGAGTTAAAGAAAGCTTTATGCCAAGCTCCTGTTCTAGCTACACCGAACTACAGTAAGCCTTTTACACTTTTCGTTACAGAACGCGAAGGTACAGCATTATCTGTTCTCACACAAGATCAAGCAGGACAATACAAGCCCTGTGCTTATTTTTCGAGCACATTAGATCCTGTAGCCCAGGCTCTGCCTGCGTGCCTCAAGTCAGTTGCAGCCACAGCTCTAGCTATCAGACAAAGTGATTCCATAGTATTAGGACATTCCTTGACAGTACAAGTTCCACACTCCGTGGAAGTTCTTTTAAACCGAACACAGACTCAGCACTTGACAATTGCACGTTTAACAGGTTATGAACTGACACTGTTCCAGCCACACATAGAAATCAGACGCTGCAATGTTCTAAATCCTGCTACACTGTTACCATCAGTTAATTCGAATCCTGCCACACACGACTGTGTGGAAGTAGTTAACATTATGACAAAGCCAAGACAAGATCTGACAGATATTCCATTACCAGATCCAGACCTGACACTTTATGTGGATGGTTCATGTATGAGAACAAGTACAGGAGAACTAGTAGCCGCGTATGCAGTGACTACTGACACTGAAGTTATAGAAACACACCGTATTGACACCCTGTCTGCTCAAGCAGCAGAGCTAGTTGCTCTGACACAAGCCTGCATACACGCTAAGAACCTGAAAGTTAATGTTTACACAGATTCACGCTACGCATTTGGAGTTGTACACGACTTCGGAGTGCTCTGGCAGGAGAGAGGTTTCATGACTTCTCATGGAACCAAGATTCAGCATGGTCTCCTAATTCAGGCTCTGTTAGATGCCATACACTTACCGACATCTATTGCTATCATGAAGTGCAAAGCACATATGAAAGTTACTGACATTATTTCTCAAGGTAATGATCTAGCAGATCGCACAGCCAAGCTTACAGCACAGACTCCAGACATTCCAGTTAACCCGACACAGACACATACTCCAGATCCGACTACCTGTATGACAGTTAAGGACCCTACTCAAGATGTCATAGATATCCAGTTACATGCTACTCCTGATGAAATCAAGAAATGGTCCGAACAAGGAGGGGTCCAGACAGATCAGGGATGGGTAACGAAGGGAAGAGCCACATGGTTTCTCCCCGACTCTATGGTTCAAGTCATTATCAATACCGCACATAGTCCAGCACATTTAGGAGAAAAAGCTATGTTAGACAGTATCCAGAACATTTGGTTCAACAAGCATTTACGAGCTGCAGCCAAACAGAAAGTCCGTACCTGTATGATATGTTGCCAGTTTAATCCAGGTAAAAGTGTCCCGGTGAAACAAGGTGGATTCCAGCCCCCTGACCACCCTTTTGAAGTCCTCCAGATGGATTATATTCAGATGGAGCGATGTCGAGGTTTCAAGTATGTCCTTGTAGTTGTATGCGCTTTGTCCAGATGGACAGAAGCATATCCAGTCCCAGATTACACAGCCACGACCACTGCCAAGCAGTTGGTTCGTGAATTCTTCCCCCGCTACGGACTCCCTAGAGTCGTATATTCTGACAACGGCCAGCCATTCTCATCTGAGCTTATGAAACATGTTTCCCTTTTGTTAGGGTACCAGTGGAAGTTCCATTGTGTATGCCATCCAGAAGCAGCCGGTCTCGTAGAGAGACATAATCAGACCCTGAAAATCCGCATTGCTAAAATATGTAAAGAGAAAGGTGTGGACTGGCTAGTAGCTCTGCCAGTCGCTTTATTTTATATGCGCATGGTCGCACACTCCAGATCAGGTCTGTCCCCGTATGAAGTCGTATTCGGCCGCCCCCCTAACATGTAGGGTACACCTAGACCTCGAAGTATTACCGATGTTTCAAGTAATATGCTGACAGATTACCTAGCTTCCTTGATGTCTGCCCTCAACTCTTGTCGTTCACAGGTTGCTGCCGCATTTCCAGACAATACCGAGGTGGCACCGCATGACATCGTTCCCGGATGCATGGTTCTTGTCCGGAACTTTGATCGTTCAAGTCCGCTGGAGCCCCGCTGGAAGGAACCCCGACAGGTCCTCCTGGCCACCCGTACTGCCGTCAAGCTGGAAGGCAGGAAGGGCTGGGTCCACCTGTCACATGTGAAAAGATTTTTTGGATTGAAGCCTGTTTCAAAGAACATTTCCGAGGATCTTAAGGACTGCCAAAGTACTATTCTTAAGGACTGTCCCGCAAAAGACAATGATATTGAACCCTCCCCGTTAGAGAAAACTCCGCAACAGGAGTATAAGCTCAAATTAAGGTCTAGTAAAATAAGTCAGCCAGTTTGATTGTCTAAGTCCTCCCCTAGGTGAAACGGTTAGACCGGTTTCTGACATGTATATAATAGACCCCCATAGTGAGAGAGTTAGTCAAAACTCAATCCGATGTATCGTTTTTCTAAGTTTCATATTGTTTTTCAGCCTTATGATTACCTGCACCAGTTATGCTTTTTATTTGTATTTTCCAGTTTCTCATGTAAATAAGTCTGCTAATGCTACAGTAGAGCACATGTTTAGTGATCTGCCTCCTCATGAACTCTCTTATCGTCTCGCTATGCGAAATAATTCTTTTATCCGCATGTTACATTATTCACACCAGACCAGCAATGCCACTAATTGTTGGGTGTGTGGTCGACTCCCCCCATTCCAGACACCGAAGGGAGTTCTGCCACTCTTTCCTTATCCATTTTCACATAATGGTTCGTGTGGAGCATGGTCCACGTTAACGTCATCCTCAACAGATATGTCTTTTCTTAACAGTACATGTTTTCCAGACAAGCAAGGTCTTCCCCACAGAACAGGGTTAGATCTAGAAAATGAAGTTTATAATTTAGGTAATTATTCTTCGAATTTCATGGTCCTGAATGTTCAGTCTGATACTACTCCAGACTTACCTGCTATGTCAGTACTACCAGTTAAAGGTGAATTATGTGTCCGAAAGAATGGTTCCGTACCTGTAGGACATAGTGATTGTACTACTATCGTCAAGTATAGTGACATTAGGAAATCTATTTTTAAAGCTTCACGTCATTCTTATTTTGTTTGTGGTCAGACCGCATATGTTCGTCTGCCCCTCGATTGGGAGGGAACCTGTTACATTGCCTTCCTACTGCCACCAGTTTTTCTAGCCCCACCTGACTATCATAGGAATTCCCACCTAGTACATACTAGACACAAGAGAGACCTCCCGATTGTTGATTATACTGAAACTGCTCTAGAACAATACATAGATATCAATAAAGGTGTATTTCCCTATTTAGGTACTGTCGTGAATAGTAAACTGATACGTAGATTAACCAGAACCCTTGAAGCAGTAGTGATTGAGACTACTTTTGCTCTAAGTAACTTAACCGAAGAGCAATCCTTTATGAGAATTGTCGTGCTCCAGAATCGTCTCGTCCTTGACGTCATACTGGCCGATAGGGGCGGGGCCTGTAGAGTCATCGGATCTAGTTGCTGCATTTTCATTCCTAATAACGCGCCGTCTGTTTATTCAGCTATAACCAGACTCCATAAAATTGCCCATATGTTACACCAAGATCCAGGCACCTGGACATGGTCCGGTTGGTTCTGGAATATAATTTCCGCCTGGGGATGGAAAGTATTGTCCTTTCTAGGTATTGCAGTAGCGATCATATTCAGTTGCTGCCTCTGTATACAATGTGGCCCTGCGATTTGTGGCATTTGTGCTACCTCTTGTATTCCTAGTCCCAAGTCCCGTTCTAAATCCCGTTCCAAGAAAATTCGAGACGAGCAAATGATACTGTATGAAATGATAGATGGTATCATGAATATTGATGTTTCCTGATGGAAACGTAGTGACAAGGAGGGAATGTGGAAAAGTAAATTTTGCCATGTTCTGTGTCCCTACGTGTCCTCCATCTTATGTTATGTGTGCATGATTAATATGCATATGTATTCCCCATGTTCGATTAAAGACGCAATTATAGTTGTGTCCATCTCTAGTATGCCAGTTTCCAGTTCTCGTGAATACTACGAATATTAGGCCTATGTAAAGTTACGTTGCCACGTTTCTCAGTGTGCACGTTATTTCATTGAAAAGTCCCCGTTTCTAGGCCTCAAAAGGGCCTGGACACCAGATTCAGCTCCTGTCTCCTGAACCCTCGCTGAGGAGCGATACAGCCCCCACCTGTATCCTCGACCCTTCACTTACTTCCTGCCTCACAGTGCCCGGCTCGGCCTGGCTCTGCCTGTTAGTCTGCCAAGAGTATGTTATGATTCTAGTTATCAGTCCAGCCCTCCTTCTCTGCATTCCTAAGCTACTGAATCGCATCAATAGTTTCCGTCATTGTCTAGCCTTTACGTCTCCATGTAAGAGAAATACTGCATTTAATGGTCATTTCATATTCTTCATCACGCACTACATGTAGAATAATGCATGCTCCAGTCTTAGAGTCCGTTAGCCTCTCCCCTCCTGACTCTTAGTTTATATCAACATGTCCTCTAAACATCAGATACTAGATAGGGTTTAGGTACATGTCGCCCTGACTCCCCAGACTTCAGTCTCTGCTCCTAGCACAGAGTTCATAGCCCCCAGCTTCTCCTAGTAACACGTCATTGTCAGTTTGCGCGCACCATTAGGTTAGAGGTCCCGGCTCCTTAGGTAGCCCCCTCCATGTTTCCGCCCCATTTATGACATATTCTGTTACGTTTACATCACATGTCTATGTACACGCCTCTTGTTACACCTACTTTCACCCTTATCTTTCGCGACTGCTATTGACCACACCCACTGCTCCGCCTACTGTATTCATTGTAATGCAACTGTTTTAGTATATATGCTTGTGTACTGTTATTAAATGTTACGCCGATCCTGATCCTGCCCCCGGCAGCGCTGCCATCCCATTCCTGTGCAGGTTGTCCTGTTCCTGTCCTTTATGCTGTATTAAACCTGCAAACTCCTACTACCTCGAATCTTGACTCTTATTTATTGAGCTATCTGTTATTACTATGTCCAGTAAAACCTAGATCCGGTATTATTTATTTATATACCACACTTTCATCACTTTTGGTTTATCAGGTTAAGGCAAGATAGTGTCACCCATAGCCATTAACAGATGGATAAGATCCATCATTTTGTCCTCTGGCCGGATGGTGAACTCAATGGCAATCTATCTTAAGTAACCAATAAAAACATGCACTATAGTGCAATCGTTGGGACAGAAAAGTCCCTCGCATAGTGATGGACATGTGCCCCAACTGTAATGATGTTTGGATCTCAGATGTTTTTTTGGGATGGACGAACATAGATCATGTGTGTGTGGTATGACATAGGCCTATCTCAGGAATTGTGGTTTTTTGGACCCGGACTGGTGCACAAAGTGCTACACACATAGTGGTGCCAGGATACTGCCTTTGCAAGAGTTAAGCAGCATGAGTGTGGTGGGCAGCATACCATATACTGATTAGTAGGATTTTACCTATCACTGGAGTGAGGTCTACAGGTTCACTCATTTAAAGTTCCGCTGCTGTGTGCTTAACTCACACTTGGGCTACATCGGATTGGTGTATAGTGTGACACACTGCATGTGTGTTATATACATATTCTGGATGTATGCATGCTTGTTAAGGGTGCAATACATGGAAGATGTAGCGCTGTGCAGTGCGTGTATGTTGTATGCATGTAATTTTGAACTATGTGAGAATTTATGGATTTGTTTTGACGACCTGTTGAGTAATTGATGTTATAACGGGAGCCAGGTACTGTACAGGATAATTGCTGGTACGTAACGCTGCAATGTATGTATGATTTCTGCACAAAATCAATAAAAATATATTTTAAAAAAAGTATATTGTATGCATGTGCTGGGTGTATGTGTGCAGGTGAATGGTACAATACATGGAGGATTCTGGGTTCCATTCTGGGAAACCCAGGCCTAACTGGAAGAGTATGTGGAGGTAGAGGAATGTCCCAGACAGATTTGTGGAGTGAAGTCTCGAATCCCGTATGCGAAATGGGGCCGTTGTTTCGATATGGGCCATAGTTCGTGTGCGGATTAAGTCAACGACCTCGTATGCTAGGTGGGGCTGCAGTGAAGATTGCTGCTGTGCCGCCTTGAGCCATAGCCCATGTGCAGAATGAGCACAGTGATCCCGTATGCCAGGTGGAGACACTGGGAAAAGGCAATGAGAATTATCTGGTCAAGACCATTGTCTAGAGGAAGAGGCTGCTGCTAAGCCCCTACTGAGCACCAGCAGCATTGCCTTCCTCAATCCACCAACTTGTGCGGAGGATCCAAGCAAACTTATCAGCATTGGAGAAGTATTGAGGAACCGCCGGCCCTACCTCCACAGGACCACATGTGAAGAACTGGAGGACACCCGACCACTGCTCCTGCAGAATTGCGTCAGGAATGTACCAGAGACAGCCACTGCAGCTTCAGCACCTGGGAAGGGGGAGGACTTGGAGACTCCAGTTATGCGGGTAAGACAGATTTACGGGCCAGACAGCCCCAGGGGTACTTGCCTGCCATATAGCACTTCAGCACTGGAACACTTAATAAGAGTCTGAGTGGGACTCAGGAGACTTGGACTACTAGTAGTGCTAAACGTGAATGTCGCCTATAGTGAATGGGAAATAACCACTACTGCTAACCAGAGGGGAGGGGAACTCAGGAACCAGCCTGTTAAAACAGTAGAGCACTGACCCCAGGGGACTGTGTATTGTTTGTGAATGCCATATTTCACCCTGTAGTCATATATAAATACTCAATTTTTTAATAAAATGTGCGCCTGTGTTCATTTCCATGTGTCTACACCCCTATCCCCCCGAGCAGCCTTGTACTTCTCGACTCGCACTACCAATGAGAGTCAAGTGCTGAAGGGGTTCTTGGCCCAGTTACTCAGGATCCATAGTAGGTTTAGCCCCAGAGCATCAGGAGTAAAAGGCCTTAATAACCACGGCAGGGCCCAGTAGCTCCTGCTTGCCCCATGGCCCCCTGAAAGGGATTTTGACAATGGCGTCTCCTCCATGTAGGCGTCGCCCCACTGCTTTCTCACAGTGCTAGAAGCAGAAACATAAAATGGTATTATAAATACCATTTTATGTTTCTGCTTCTCGCATTGCGAGAAAACCGAAGGGTTTGCTTGGGGGCGGGCGAGACTACTCTAGGGCAGGGGAGGAGTGTGTTGCTCACTGCTGCAGGTGCTGACTGTTTTGTCGGCTCTCTGGGGCTAACCAAACCAGTCATGCGCACTCTGCCTTTTCTCCATGTAGGCTGTATGCAGCCTGCATGGAGAAAATGGCCTCTCCATAAACACCTGGCTAGTCGGCATCCTGACCAAACACAACTCTGCCATTGCAGCGTTGTGATTGGCTTAAGGGGAGGGTTGGGAGACTGCCTGCTTCCTGTTCAGGAGAGGAGCAAAGAAGCAGAGACAACGCTGGACCGGGCCGGCAAAGGAAAGTAACCCCCTCCCAGCGCGTACCCTCAGCCCCCGCACCCGCGAGTCATGCCGGCCGCGACTGGGTTCCGAGACAGCCAGTTTATGAAATACCTATATAATTTAACCCATTACACTTGTTACTTAACAGTTTTATTTACCACACCGCACTGCAAATAGTATTAAGGTGCTTTTAGAAAAACTCCACATGGATCAGATCATGAATAACATTGCAGTATAAATAGCGCAAATAAGATTGTAGGTCAGCAGTTAATGATTGCATTTCAGCATGCTTAAATGATAGCTAAGGGATAAAGCATTATTGTCACTCCCCATCCTATCTTGGATGATAAAACTTTCTGTCTATACTATACTGGTCAAGAAACCCTGGACTGACCCAGGGGGAAACTATGTGGCGAATCTAGGTGAATGCAATGGGGAACCGATGGTGAGTGCCACCTTCTATTTCCCACCAGACCCCCAGACAAACATGCTCAGGAGGCTAGGAACAGGCTGGTTCAAGTCCCACAGGCAACCACGATCATTGGGCGTGGCCTCAACCTTACTCTGGATGGGGAACTAGACATGGTCACATGGGGCCAAGTATACCTGGGGAGGGACGCTTGTTAAAACCATGGGAATGCTGGATATTTGGCGCAAGGCCCACCCTACTGACTAACAACACTGCTACAAGTCCACACTGGAGTTCTGGACTTTTTAGTTACGTCCAGAGGTGTCAGGGACAACACCCGAAGACCCCGGAGTTCAACCTGTCTTGGTACACAAACAAACAGAAACACGGGCTTCTCGATGATGGCGTCAAAGACCAAAGGTTTATTACTGCAGGGACACAGAAGTCACAGAAACTACACATGGGCAGTATCTAGGAGCCTGTTCGATTTGTACAAAGAGGATTGCTCCTTATATACTAAATATTGGGCTTCAGGCAAATTCTTTACATGTTACCACAGTTCTAAACATTCGTGTCTTAAACAATAAATATTTGGCGTTGCACAGGAATCGTCAACAGTATCTGATGTCAAAACATTACGAATGAGGGGTTCCCACTAGTCCATCATAATCCCATGTCATTTCTTCATTCAAGACCCGGACCGCCTCATCGTAAATTTCGTTACCTCCCCCTAATAAAGGCCCAGAAGGAAAGGAGCAGAGCCAGGTGTAGAAGATAGAAAGACAGGATAAGAAATGTTTGTGGGTCGTAAATGGGCACGGTTACCAGTTTCGGCCGCCTAATCATGATCAGGCCAACGAACACAAGAACCAGTATAGCAGGACTGGCCTCAGGCTGGGGAGGCAGTTCTTGCCGAGTCATGCTGCTACAGCGTTGCTGGCCTAAGGTGCACGTGTCACTAGCAAGGTGAATTGCCGGTTAAAGCCTACGTGTCCTTTAATGGAAAGAGATCATTGCATGTCCATTGACTATGTGAGGGCAAGGAATACAAAATGGCTTCCGTGTTCTAAAATGGATGCCACGGGTAGAACAGAAATGTGTTTGTAACTGGAGTGCTCTTGCTCGTAGCATAGCGAAAACACCAGGATATACTAAATGGATCATTTGCGGTTCACTGATACCAAAATTATGTATTTACGACAATGTTACAAACACGAGTAAAATCGTCACGGAACCTCAGACCCTCCTTTTGCCCTTACATAGGCAATTATTCAGTCTATATCAGAGTCAGAGTCTAATTCTATGCTCATTAGGTCAGTGACATGTTGTTGTATCATCATCCTGTCTCGTGTCTTTTCTCCTAATGTAGGTGGTTTTCTGAAACAGGTAGCAGCACAGAGGCTACACAGAGCGGGACCACATTGGATAATAAGACAGCACGAGAACAGACATACTAGGATGACACCAATGACCATCAGAACCTTCCATCCCCACTCTGATACCAGAGTCCAAAACCACTCCATGAAGGACCAGTTTCCCTTATCTACGTGTATAGAGTCGGAAATCTTATGTAGCTTAGAGATTGCTTCATAGACTGTTGGAGCATTATTTGGAATAAAGACACAGCAGCTCGATTGGATCATTCTGCATACCCCACCTCGATCTGCAAGTATTACGTCTAGAACCATACGGTTCTGCAACGTCATGAGACGATCCGCTTGAAGCTCAGCTGTTAAGTTACCAAGGGCACCAGCAGTTTCTGTAATAGTAGATTCAACTACACGTGTTAGTTGACGTATACTTCTACTATTAGCCATAGGCCCCCAAAACGGAAGGAAACCTTTGAAAAAGTCTCCAGCTTCTTGACCAGCGGTATCTTCCTTGCTGAAGACACCTCTTGCTACTCTGGTTTTGTGATAATCTGAAGAAGCAGTGTATGTCGGAGGTAACAATCGAGCAATATAACATGAACCTGAAAAGTCAGCAGGCAGCCATGTATATGCTCTGTCCTGACAAATGAAGTAGGTACCCCTAGCAGTCAGAAAGGCAGGGGAGGAGTCAGACGGAAATACGTAAGTCTCAACGCACTCACTGCTCCCTAGCTGAGCTCTCGGATTTCTCCCATTTCCTTGCAAACAGACCTGACCTCGGTGAGGCACGACCCAAACTGAAGTGGAGCTTTTACGCTTGCTTTCTCCCAAACCAAGGCGATACTCTGTAGAGTTCCAACTCAAATACACCAGTAATTCATCTCTAGGATAAGATGGGGTATTATTGACGTCTTTAATCATATCAATAATTCCCTGGACTAAAGCTTTGTTGGCTGAGTTGTATTTAGTGGACCGTGGTGGACGCGGAGGATAGGTCTCAAGGGCATATGAAAAAATGGTCTGAAAAAGCCTGAAATGATCCATTATAGCTGAAAGGCAAGACTAAATAGGGAATGCCTTTATCCATAGTGTGAGGTATCAAGCCACACACCCAGCAGTCTGTAGTATTAACTATCAGTTGGTGTTGATGCAAGAGCTGTACAAATGTATTGTTAATAAATTCTGAGCGTCGAGCTTGTTCGTGTTCAGGAAATGAGTGGAAAGAATGCATAGAAGAAACCGTAGAAGTAGTAGGATCAAGGGAAGGTACTGTAGTTACTGGCATAAAAATCAAATGTACACCAAAGACGATTCCACCCACCAACGTTATTAAAACGATTAAAAATGTAACTGCACATTGTATTAGAAAGCATTTGCTGTGTAGTATTCTGTTCAGTCTATTTCTGCGAACATAAATTACATTTTCTCGTTGTAGCTCAGGAAGCTCCATCTTCTACGACCGTTCGCGACCACTGATGATGTGTACGTAGATGAAAATGCCTCTATCAGCCCTGGGAGTTCCCAGAACTAACAGAAAGATCGACCTTGTGTCGGACCCCCGCAGATTCAACTAGGCACACAGCCACGACCCTACGGCTACCCAGACGGCAAGGCAATTTTAAAACAAAAAGAAACAATACATAGTATTAGCAAACTTCCTGGCTGGAGGCAATGTATAGCAAATTCAAATCTGAAAATAGGCAGTTTCCTGCTTTATTTGTCCATATTGCAAGAACGTAAGTTGTATCTCAGTTTTGCAGGAGCTGTTTGATCTGGGAACAATGTATTTTCAGCTGACGTTGCAATGTTCACGTTCGCAGATGACAAATGTTCTTTTGGTACAGATGACAAATGTTCAGGGTTCAAAAGAGCAGTTTCAGGAGGAGAGTCAGAATTTGGTGAATCCGTGATCAGTTCTGCATCGCTGAAAGGTATGAACCTGGGGATTTGTTCCGTTTCAGAGGCACCGATTCCTTTCTTTACCCAGTTGTCGTAAGGAAGTGGCAGAGGCACACGTTTAGCATGAGTCGTATGGATCCAATTTCTTCTTCCGGCCACACGAATAGCAGTTCTCGTTGCCAGCAGGACTTGGAACGGGCCAATAAATCTGGGCTGAAGATTTTTCGTTCTTGCAAAATTTCGGATGACCACCTGATCACCCGGTTTCAGCTGATGGCCTGGACTCTCCGATGGCTTTGGCAATGCGTCGAAAACCTGTTGGTGAATAAGACTCAATTTAGCAGTCAAGTCGAAAAGGTAATCAATTAACATTGGGTATTCCAGCTGCTTAAATTCTTTCGGTCTAGGTACCCCCCAAACATTTGCAGGACGACCGAAAACTATTTTGTAGGGACTAAGCCCTACTCTAGAATGTACAGTTGCTCTTGTTGATAGCAAAGCCAAAGGCAATGCTTCTGGCCAGGACAAACCCGTGGATGCTTGTATCTTAGCGAGTTTCAGTTTAAGGGTGCCATTGTAACCCTCGACTAAACCCGCGGACTGGGGATGATTCGCACTATGAAATTTCTGTCTAATCCCTAGGCCGGCACACACACTCTGCATAACTTTCCCTACGAACTCACTTCCGTTGTCTGACCATACAATCCGTGGCATTCCGTATCTGGGGAAGTATTCTTTAAGAAGAATTTTGGCAGTGGATAAGGCAGTATTGTCCTTCAGTGGGTATGCTTCGATCCATCTGGAGAAAGCACAAACTACCACTAGGACGTATTTCAGGTTATTACAACGATCCATGTGAATGAAGTCTAGCTGGATCACTTCAAAGGGGCAAGAAGGAGGAGCGAAGTGACCTGCAGGTGTGGGGATTCCCTTGCCAGGATTATGCATCAAGCATACCATACAATTCCTCACCACTCTCTCTGCACACCTACTAATCCCGTCATTCTTCCAGACCGGAGCCAACATCTTACAAATCCCTTTTGAACTGATGTGCGCTGTTCCATGTGCCATCGTCACTACTGCAAGCACATACGCATCAGGCAACATCCAACGCTGTTGTTCCGACAAGTCAATCCAACACCCACTCGAGTCCAATTTACCCGTGCTCTCTTTCCATGCAAGTTTTTCCTCCTCAGTCGCCTCTTTCTGAATTTCTTTCACGCTTTCCACTGTGTCTTCACACATTCCAGACTCAGAAATCCATCTTGCAGACGTTGCAACATACATTCTACTCATCATATTTCTGGCTGTCTGTTTTGCAGTCTCATCAGCAAAAGCATTCCCACGACCAACATCATCCGTGATTGCTTTATGAGCACTGCATTTCACAATCGCAACTTCAGTCGGTAAGGTTAGAGATTCCAACAAGTCATTAACTAGCTGACCATGTTGAATCTTAGTCCCATGGGACGTAATGAAACCTCTCTCTTTCCACAAACGGCCAAAACTATGGGCCACGCCGAACGCGTACTGACTATCTGTGAACACGTTCACTCTCTTTCCCTTAGCTAAAACGCACGCTCTTGTTAGCGCGATCAATTCTGCAGCCTGGGCAGAATTCTGACTCACTCTTGCAGTCTCCACAATCGTACTCAAAGTCGTTACTGCATAAGCAGCAGTCACATCACCATTCTCCAATTTGAAGCAAGACCCGTCAACATACAACGTGCCATCTGGTTCTGACAACGGAGTGTCTTTTAGGTCGATTCGTCCTTTTGTTTCTTCCTCAGTTCTGAAACAACAGTCGTGTGGTTCGGAATCACTCGACTCTTCGCTAGTCGGCAACAATGTTGCTGGATTCAATACATTGCATCTTTTGATCTGAATATGACTAGCTAACAGTGTCAGTTCATAACCTGATAATCTAGCACTGGTAAGGTGTTGCGTCTTGGTTCGGTTCATGAGTGTATCCACAGCATGAGGAACCATGACTACTAGCATGTTGTTCATTACTAAACCAGCAGATTGTCGAATGGAAGCTGCAGCTGCGGCTGTAGCTCTCAAGCAACTAGGCAATGCTCTAGCTACTGGATCTAATGTTGATGAAAAATACGCACAAGGGCGTTGTTTATCACCAAATTTCTGCGTCAAAACACTCAATGCACAACCTTCTCTCTCGTGGACATAGAGCGTGAATGGCTTACTGTAGTCGGGTGTACCCAATACAGGTGCTGAACACAGTGCATTTCGTAACTCAGAAAAACTCTGCTGACATTCAGCAGACCATGGTACCGGACTCGGGACACATTTCCCAGTCAAGGCTACCAATGGTTTTGCTAGAAGAGAAAAATTTGGGATCCATTGCCTACAATATGAGGTAATACCCAAAAAGGCACGTACTTCTCTCTGCGTGCTAGGAACGTTCATCTGTGTAATTGCTTTTATTCTCTCTGGGGTCAACTTCCTTCCCTCCTTTGACAAGAGATGACCTAGGTAGGTCACTTCTTGGCAGCAGTATTGCATTTTTGAAGGTGACACCTTGTGATTCAAATCTGACAAGTGATGCAATAAAGAAATCGTAGCTGTTTTGCAAGTTTCCTTGTCATCGGCAGCCACTAGAAGATCATCGACATATTGTACTAAAGCAGAACCACGAGGAAGTACGAAGGAATCTAACTGGCTTTTTAATGCTTGACTGTAAATGGATGGGCTTTCACAATAACCTTGTGGAGCGCGTTTAAATCTAAAACTTCGTCCTCCTAGAGAGAAACCGAAGATATCTCTGCTTTCCTCGGCTATCGGAATGCTGAAAAAGGCATTTTTCAAGTCGACAACCGAAAACCATGCTGCTGTAGCAGGAATCAACGTTAACAATGCAGTAATGTCTGGAACCACAGGAAACTGTGGGATCACAATTTTATTAACCTCTCTAAGATCAATTACGAACCTATATACTGGAGGCTTTGTAGGGTCAGTTCGTTTCAAAATAGGCAGTACAGGACTATTACAGACATTACTTCTAGTCTCTTCTACAACATCTTTCTTGATCAGGTCTTGTACTATCAGTAGGAGCGCACGCTCACCTTCACTAGAGATTCTGTATTGTGGAATTCGTGGAAGTTTGACATTTGCTTTCAAAGTTACTACATAGGGTGGAATTTCCAATAGACCTACATCATTAGGACCAGTCGCCCAAAGAGTATCAGGGAGTGAACGCAGCTCTGGTGGGAGCGCATCCATCGACAAGTATATCGGAGAGATTATTCTTTTACCCAACGTAAGCTGTACTCCTGCTGGAGAACAGTACAATGTCGCGTACAGGCGTTTTAACAAGTCTAAACCAAGCAGATTTTCGTTACAACCTGTCGTCAAAATCAGGGGTGCTTTCAATTGACGTGGTCCAACAGAAATAGACAAAGGACCAGAAACAGGGTTGTGAACAGGGGCGCCCGAAAAACCTACTGAAACGTTTGTTGAGCCAGACAAAGGTGCGCCAGGGAGTTTCGCATGTATGATAGAACTTTTTGCTGCACCAGTATCCAACAGAAACGGTTCGACTATACCTGATGTTGCTACCGTGACATAAGGCCCACTCTGATCTACTGGTACTGATACTACTCCCTCTCTTTGTCCATGGCTGTCCTAGTATTCACTTTGCTGACCTTCCTCACTAGCTTCATAATAGTCTTCAACATGATACTGTGGAGACCTATTCTGTTGGGCAGATTGTCCATTACGCTGGTCGAAATAATTAGAGGGGCGATCACTTGTCTGTGGAGGCATAGCACCTCGTCCTCGACCTCTAGAGTTTTGCATGGAACTACCACGACCTCTCTGAGCGGCCGCATCATTATTTTGCACCCGAACTGGACAATCACTTTTGTAATGACCTTCCTTTTTGCAATAAGCACATTGATTCCATTGGTATTGTGGCCTTTGAAAATTATAATCCGTTCTTTGATATGACCCTTGCTGCATATTAGTTTGATTCATGCGAGGCGGGTAAGCTTGCTGTAAAAGTACTTTAGTTTTTAAATCTTTCGTCTTTTTATCTGATTTTTCCTTCTCTTCTTTATCCCTATTTTCGTAGTACTGAGCAGTCGCAAGTATTTGCGCAGTTGTAGAGACAGCCCACGCACTTTCAGAATTCTTTAATTTCCCACTAAGTTCTGGCAACAGATTGTGCACAAATTTATCAACAAATAATCTCTGGCCCCCTTCTGTGCTCATATCCTGACCACTATGATCTACGAAAGTCTCTTCGAATCTTGTGAAAAAGTCGGAGACGCTTTCGTCTTTCTTTTGTTTGCATGCGGACAATTTATCCCAGTTAACGCGTAATGCAGGCATTAAGGTTTTCATTAAATCGATTATTCTACCAGGCAAGTTAGCAATTAAAGGTTCAGGTTTGGAACCACCTATTTGTTGACCATCCGCTGCAGTTATAGCTGCCCAGTCACCACCTAGGGCAACTGGATGATTCTCTTTACGAATTTTAGCCCAAATTGGTTGCGGTACTACGTTACCAAATAGTAGATCTATGTCAGCAAGATTCAATACACAAGCGTCAACTGTTTGAGCCAACTCTTTGTAGTACCCTGCAGGATTTTTACGCGGATCTGGCAAGGCCTGTTTTACTGCTAACACTTCAGCTCGTTTCCATGGAATATGTATCCAGACTCTCTGGAATTGGGCCGGAGCGGCTGCAATACCAAGCGGTGCATTAGCTTGCACAGCTTCGCGCCAAATTGGTGGAACCTCTCTCATTGGATATTGACGATTTCGTTTCGTACTACGTTTCTCTAACTCTCTCGGTGAAAGAAGGGATGAGTCGGATCTATAACTTAAAATTAGTTCCATCGCTTCTTTTATATTTTGACCAACTATCATACCTGTAGCAAACTCTTTCTGAACATTAATTAATTCTCCTAAATTTGATTCAGGGTCATCCTCTTCCAATTCCTCACGTAGAAGGAAACACATTTCATCGAACACATATCGTTGTGTCGGTTCGTTCCATTGCATAAATGTATCTAATACATTTTGTACATTATATCTTCCAACTTTCGAAACCCATCTAAGGGCAGTGGAATCTAGTATTCCTCTTTCTTCAGTACTGGGAAGCTGACTACGTCTCTGCACAGAGTCAGAGGTAGGAGTCTTAATCAGAGTTTTATAGAAGGGAGATAGAATATTAGAGACAGAATCAGTGATTCTTCGTCGAACAGAAAGCGGAGTCATAATACTTGCAGAGGCAGTGAATAGAGTAGTAGTTGGAATAGATAGATCAGGAATAGTAGGAGTAGCAGGCAAAATAGCTTGTGAAGTGGCAGGTGTGAGTGACACAGGCATAGGAAAAGAAGCCGGCAACCCTAGAAGAGGGGTTGTCGAAGGAACATTAATATTGACCACAGGAGGTACAGGAACTAGATTCAGGGGAGCGGGAACAGGGACACCAGGTTGTCCAGCAACCGGTAATTGAACATTCGGTATAGGTGGAGCCGTAGCACCCTGTGCATACGGTGGGGGTGATCGTAACAAGTAAGACAATAGGGGATCCTTTTCAGGGTCCTCTACTGTCTTAGCCGTACTCGATGGCAAAGCAGGATAGCACTTGTCTATCGCTAAATTACGCTCTCTATCGGCCACCTCCATCGCTTTCTCAGACTCGTTGAGTTGCAGCTGCCTAGCAGACTGTTCTAAAGTCAACTCTTGCTCTTTCTGTTTTTTCTTCAACTTTTTAATTTCTCTCTGTTTAGATTCTTTTCGCCAATAACGGAAAGAATCAAACATTGCCGGCCGGGCTTTCTTCTTAAACAACCTTCTTTCTAGATTATCAAGAATTTCAGGTTCAAAACTACCATGTAGTGGCCAACTAAGGACACCGTCTTTCTCTGTGAAGCGGATCCATACCTCATTATAAGAGATAGGACCCACACCAAATTTGCAATATAGATCATAAAGGGGAGTTCCAATCGGAGGAACCAAACACGAGTCCTCCAACCGGGAATCACTGTTGCAACTAAAACAAGACAACATACAATTTTTCCGACTTACCATTTTATAATCCGGAACACAAGACAAACAAGACACAAACAGAAAAGATGCGCACTCGAACCACGAACTTAGGCCTACCAGAACTGACAAATGTATCGATACCTGAACTGAACAGAATGATTATCGTAACCAGAATAACCAGTGATAATCTTACAGAACTGAACTGAACTGAGAACTAAAAGGATTATCCAAACAGGAGCAATCCTCACAAAATATTTAACTAGCAACCACTGAATACTTAACTGAGGCACTGAAGACGTCACCAAGGAGAAACCCGTCACGTTTCGCCGTACTGAGGACTGCACCTCGGGTCCAAGACAGGGCGACGGTCAAGGCAACGGAGCACTGCAGCCGTCTGAACGGGAACCCTCGTGGAAGAGGACGTCGGGGCCACTTTTGCGATATGCCGGGATCGATGAAGTGGGGCGCCTCCCTCTGAAATCTTCACACGAAGCTCCTCGAACTCTTCAGGCTTTTGGACCGGTACCGAATGACGTCGCCCCGAGTTGGGCGCCAAATGGAGTTCTGGACTTTTTAGTTACGTCCAGAGGTGTCAGGGACAACACCCGAAGACCCCGGAGTTCAACCTGTCTTGGTACACAAACAAACAGAAACACGGGCTTCTCGATGATGGCGTCAAAGACCAAAGGTTTATTACTGCAGGGACACAGAAGTCACAGAAACTACACATGGGCAGTATCTAGGAGCCTGTTCGATTTGTACAAAGAGGATTGCTCCTTATATACTAAATATTGGGCTTCAGGCAAATTCTTTACATGTTACCACAGTTCTAAACATTCGTGTCTTAAACAATAAATATTTGGCGTTGCACAGGAATCGTCAACAGTATCTGATGTCAAAACATTACGAATGAGGGGTTCCCACTAGTCCATCATAATCCCATGTCATTTCTTCATTCAAGACCCGGACCGCCTCATCGTAAATTTCGTTACCTCCCCCTAATAAAGGCCCAGAAGGAAAGGAGCAGAGCCAGGTGTAGAAGATAGAAAGACAGGATAAGAAATGTTTGTGGGTCGTAAATGGGCACGGTTACCAGTTTCGGCCGCCTAATCATGATCAGGCCAACGAACACAAGAACCAGTATAGCAGGACTGGCCTCAGGCTGGGGAGGCAGTTCTTGCCGAGTCATGCTGCTACAGCGTTGCTGGCCTAAGGTGCACGTGTCACTAGCAAGGTGAATTGCCGGTTAAAGCCTACGTGTCCTTTAATGGAAAGAGATCATTGCGTGTCCATTGACTATGTGAGGGCAAGGAATACAAAATGGCTTCCGTGTTCTAAAATGGATGCCACGGGTAGAACAGAAATGTGTTTGTAACTGGAGTGCTCTTGCTCGTAGCATAGCGAAAACACCAGGATATACTAAATGGATCATTTGCGGTTCACTGACACCAAAATTATGTATTTACGACAATGTTACAAACACGAGTAAAATCGTCACGGAACCTCAACACTAGATTATTTCCTCTCTCCAATCTGCACTCGACTTGGAGGACGGCCCAGGGGTGGGAGGAGCGAGAGTCCTGGAGACTAGATCCTGGGAACTGAGGGTTTGGAACACAAGGAAACGATTAGACTCTGCAACAGAGTTCTACTGTAAGGAAAATGTGGGGACGGTGTTGAGATGGACTGGTAATTGGAAAATACAGATGTATTCAACTTTGCTGGTTTTAAGTTGAGGTGTAACATGACATTTTTATCAGTCATCCTGGATAATCTCTTCCAAAAAACAAGGATTCATAAGACTGGCAAAAGGGATGCTAAGAAAGCAATATGTTCATTAAAGCTGAGCTGTAGCTGGATCTGAGCATCATCAGTAGGCTTAAGTACAGAGAGAATGGGTAAAAGAGAGTTGGGAGAAACATAAGACAGAGAGAGAGAAACAAGGATTCCATTTTGCCTTTGCAGGCGGAAAGACGGGTGTTGGTTTGGCAGCCGGCTGCAGCTCTTTTCTGATCAAGTTTATTTTTTAAATGAAAAAGGAGCTGAGAGCCTCTGGGTAACAGAGTAGCAGTGAAATGGATTAACCAACCAAGTCCCTATTTCTTTTTTTGTTTTAGAGATGGTGTTGGCTCAAAAAGTACGTTTGTTAGATTTAATGGCCTCTTTATACTTCTTGAATTGCTTGTACTTTAGCCCTGTAAACTCTCCAATTGATCTGATTGGATTTGATGGTTGAAGTGTGATAAACAACAATTTATTAATGATGGTGGGTTGTTAATAGGAATAATGTCTAGAAATAGGTGTTTAGTAGAAACCATCAAAATCTTCTCTATACCACATTTGAAGGAGTAAAAAATGTCCTTACAGAAACATAAAGGAAAGATACTTTCCAAGATTTGGATGGGCTACGCAACATTGAATGAGTCCATTTTGTAGGACCTTTTCTGTACTTTAGGCCTATGTGCTTGATTGGTTTAGGGGTCCAACATAGAAGTCAACAGAATTCAATTAAGTAGTGGTCACTTCAGGTAACAGGAGAATTTTGCTAATTTTAATAGTGGAGTCTTTAGAAACAACAACTACCAGTATACGTTCTTTAGCAACAGTTAGGCCTGAAATGTGTTGTAGAAAGCCCACATCTATCAGCATCATAAGAAAGAGGAAAGCAAGTAGGTCATCTGGAATGTCCAGCCATAAATTAAAATCTCCTAAAACTACTTGGAATAAAGATGTCACTGAAATCACCTAGTGATGGCAATTAAAGTACCCCTGTGCTTCTTTATGATAGGCAATAACATTAGTAGATAGGTGGTAGAGTTTTTGGATGAGGCTGTGACGTTGGAAATTAAGGTGTCGCACCAAGCACATGGAGGAGCAGTAAGAGAGCTTGAAAAATTCAGGTAGTCTTTCCTCAGTACCTCAGCACCTTCTCCTCTCCCTATCTGCCAGTCTTCATGTAAATTAATATGATAGCCTGGCAGCACCAAGTTAGAAAAGGCAAGGCGCTTTCCGCAGTTAGCCAGGATTTGTTCAAGCATTAGATGTCATGGAGCACGCAGTCTTCGTGACTGTAGTGTCGTGTGAGTTAGCAATTATGGAACCGTTGTGGCTCCTGATTGACGTTGTAGAACTGTGATGTAAACCTTAGAGTTTAGTGAATTGAATGCAGGTTTAGAATGTTGAATTTGCAGTTACACGCAGAAGAATAAAGACGTGTTATACTAAGCTCAGGGTGTGGTGTAGTCATTAGCGAGCACCCAGGCTTGCGAGGACGCTCTAACTGGTGATGAAATAAGGGATAAGTAACCTAAAGACCCACAGTGCACTCCTAGAGAGTTTAAAGTGGTCCAGCAACTGCTTGTGCGTGCCACGTGTGCCTCCGTCGAAGTGTAGAATCTGCATTTGGCATATGTGGAGTCAAAGAACAGCCCCAGTCCACGTGAAGCATTTGAAGATAACAACACCTTCACTAAGAAGTCTACATATCTTTGGCCAAGATCCGGCTGGGATGGCCAAAAGAGAGGTATTGCGATACGACACAACCTAAAGCTATACATCATACGGAGTGATAACGCTAAAGGCAGATGCAACCAGGTTTTGAAGGGCAGCAAAGAGCGATGTCAAATTACAAGATAATGCTGCGAACAGAAGCACTGCGAGGCAGAGATCAACCAGGTGTCAGACAGTACAAAGAGACAGATACAGATACAGGAAATGGTCATCAGAATACCAGAACTGATCAATGAGGGTCATCATACCACAGCACTGTATGAAGAAGTGCCCAGGATAGTGTTGATGGAGCCGTCCATACCCAAAGCAGCACACTACCAAAGCTGCCAGGTGGAGGCTCAGAACAACTCCAAAATTCTCAATAAAAGTGAAGGGCTGCAGTGGAGACCAAGAGGGAAGTCTAGGTTACACAGACTGTCCAGGATGACCCAGAGGCCAGGACAGGGTGTTAGAGATGGTATGGATGGAGCAGGTTCTAGTAGCTAGCAGAGTGTGAGAACTCCACCCTCAGTGTCAGCCAGCCAATCTCATAAATGGTTACAATGCCAGCACCTTATTGAAACCATCACCACCATTCGATACCACCAAAAAGCTAAATATTGGCAACAGATGGACTGCCTGGATAGAGACATTTAGTGATTCATTTATGCGATAGAAGAAGCAGATAACAAGAAGATTATCAAATACCTTAAGAATTTTGCTGATGAAGGTGTAAAAGAAGCCATGAGGAAAATGCTGCATACTGTGGAATCAACGCAGCTTTGAATCTAAAGTTCAAACAAATTCCAAATGTAGATTAAGAAAGATACATTTTCAGTCAAGAATGACAAATGGTTGGTGAAACCATCAACAAATTTGTTGAGATACTGGATATGCTCTTCGAACACTGTAAGTTCAATTAAATTAATGATGAGGAAGCAATACCCCTCAGAGTATTGAGGATTCATTCAGAAGATGAATGTTGGGAGAACCTCTTCCTCTGGAGCAAGTTCTCATGGCTGCCAGAGCTGACCAGTGTGCTGATTGACAAGCTGCTGACAGGGAGGCCGAAGGGGCCTAGAGTGAGTCAGTCATGAACATGAAAAGTAGGCCGAAGCACAAGGCAGAGGCAGGGCAGGACTGGACGTAGCCGACACCAGGCATTTCCCCAATGGGCCGGAAGGGTATGGACCGTTTTTTACCAGTTGGGGGCTGTTTTTGTAACTGGGGGCTGGTTTTGTCCCTCTATCAAAAGCCCTGCAGCAGTGTTCCTCCAAGAACCTACCCCCGTGCCGGTCTGACGTAATTGCCAGGGCTGGTTTGCAGTCCCAGTCCGGCCCTGGCTAGAGGGACACAGAGTGATGGCTCCAAGGAAAAGGAAGTTGTGCTTCAGTTGTGGATTTTAGTTTCCACACAAAGGTAAATGTCTCACCATTAGACAGATCTGCAAAGGCTGTGGGAAGGACAACTATTTTGTAATGGTCTGCAAGGTGAAGGAAGTAAGTGCGTCACGGCACAAAGACTAAATGGTCGCCCGAACGTTCCAGAAGCGACATTCAATGCATGCCTACAAGGCCAAGAGACAACACCAACTGAGTCAAGTCAACACCAAACTAAATCGATCGTCATCTAAATGATCGTCAAACAGTTCTTCAGCATCAATGTGAAGTGAAAGTGGTTGTGCAATGCTGATAGTTACCTCAGAGAAACATGCGCATGTGGGACTGGCAGCATGTGAGGAAAAATACAAGTTAAAGAAAGGTGGACATGACAAAGCACCAAAGTCATCCAAACATTGTCCAAAAATCACACTAAAGTTCAACGATTGCTCAATACCTTTTATAATGGACAGTAGTGCGCCCAAGAACATTATGCCTAAGAAGGAATACAATGAACTATCTCCATTTTCCCTGACTTGCACCATCGTAAACTAAAGTGTAAAAATGGGTTGCATCAATGCCATTAAAAAGTCAAGGATCATTTGTAGCAATGATGAAACAAGAAAACAAAAGTACAAGCACCCATTCATGTACTTGAAGGTACGGCATCAAGTGCCTGTATGCTCAACTTCAGCAGAGCTGTTGATATGGGACTCATATCAGTGAACTATAACATGAATGTTCACGTCGGAGGGATTGTCGGAAACAGAAGCGAGGAGGCCGTATAGGATTAATGCTGTGGGATTTTATTGGTGGTATACAATAATCCTCAGAAAAAGTCAGGGGGAAGTTTAAGTGTCAAGAAGAAAATAATAAAGTTTTGTACAAGAATAGTCCTGTTGATAGAGCACAGAACGTTCTATGGAGTTGTCTTCCAAGGGTTCTCCTTTAGCTGGGTTGTCGGATGATCCATGCACCTCTTGGTAATCTCTTTGGTATGGACTCCCCCGGAGTACTAGCAATCACTCAAAATAAAGAAAAGAAGCTGTGGTCACTGCCTATTTTCTTCGTATTTATATTAACTAAACCGTCACCACACAACGTGAGAGGTTATTTTAATGAGTGAGTTCAGGGGCAAACACAAGGAAGGCTTTTCAATGTGGACCAGAAAATCATGAAAACAAGCAGTTATGATCCACCAAGTGTGGATCCCTATAAGAATTACCAAGGTATAGCTCTTGTCAGGGTGAGGAGGTATAGGACAGCGCAAGGATGAGTGCGGGTAAAGCGAGAGTCAAGGGGTTTCAGTAAATTCCCCAAAATTGCACACCCCGCTCCCTCGTTGTCCCCGCGGTCCCCTTCACGTACCACTGTCTGCCACAACTCTCCAGAGTTGTGGCGGCTCGTTCGTGTCCTCCGGGCTCCACCACTCCTCAGTCCAAGTATCGGGACCTTAAGGATCTTCGTCTGGATTTTCTCCGGCGATCTCTCCGTGAGCAGCGGCTTCCTCTGTTCCGTCAGCGTCTAACAGTCTTTGTCTCGATAGACTTCTGTTCCAACTGGCGCGCTGTTTGTTTGGGCTTCTGGTTTTTTCTGCTGTTCTCGACCTATTCAGGTGGCTTCCCAATGGTCAGGTCCACTGGTCCCGCAGCTTCCGGGAGGAACGACTTCCGGGTCAAGTCCGGCATACTGTGGGGCGGGGAAAAGGTCCTTTGTTATCGGACAGTCTGAATTGTGGGTGTCATGGCACTTGGCCTCGTCATAAGGACAGTAAGGTGTCCAGCTGGGTATACTGATATTAGAACGATCACCCCCATGGTCCTCCTAACAGTTCATCACGAAATAGTAAGTAAATTCCCTTTTTTGTGTCATGGGTTGGGAAAGTACAACTGCACATTAATGAGGATGTCCATCCTATTGCTCAAAGACCCTGACAAATTGCTTTTCATTTACAGGAAGCTGTTGAAAAAGAACTTGAATCCTTACACAAACATGATAGCATTGAGTGTTCCACTAGTCCAATGCCATGGTTTCTCCCTTACTGGTAGTACCCAAAAAAACGGCAAAAGAGCTGTAAGTGTCTGCATGGATATTCGTCAAGCGAACAAGAGAATTGAAAGAGAATGACATCCAGTTCTGCCATTGCTGACATGATAACACAATTGAATGGTGCAAAGGTATTCTCTCACCTTGATTTGAATAACGGATATCATCAGTTTGAACTCGAGGAGAACTGAAGATACATTAAAGCCTTTTCTACACATATTGGTCTGTTCCGTTATAAAAGACTACGTTTTGGAGTGTCAGCAGCTGCAGGGCTTTTTCAAGATGTCATTCAACGTATCATGCAGCCTGTCAAGAATGCTTTCAATTTTAAATATGACATATTGGTTTTCAGAGCTATACAGAAGGAACAAGATTAATCTCTCACACACGTTTTTCGTTTGCTTGCTGATGCTGGTCTACTTTGGATACTGAGTAATGTGAGTTCTATAAGACAAAGCTACAATTCTTTGCTCATATACTTTCTGATGGAGGCATATCATCTGATCTTGCTAAAGGGCAAATGTTGTCAACTGCCAATCCCCTCACAAGATGTTTCCATGTTACGTTCATTCCTTGGCATAGCTAGCAACTTTTCAAGATACAGACGAGACTTTGCCAACGTGAGTGCTCCCTTAAGAGACTTGGAGGATAGAATGTTTAATTTCATTGGTCACATGAATGCGAGCAAAGCTTCAAGGAAATAAAACACGCAATTAAGAATGCAACTGAAATTGTATATTTTGCTCCAAATGCTTCATAACGAGGTTGTTGTTGACACAAGCCCCGTCGGGTTAGGCGCAATCCTTGCACAGCACAGCGGTTACCCAAGTGCTCAAAGACATATTGTGGCCTATGCAAGCAGACGTTTGTCTGAAACTAAATGTGCTTATTCACATCCTGAGAAAGAAAGCTTAGCAGTGGTGTGAGCTTGTGAAGATTTCCACTTATTCTTGTATGGGAAACCTTTGAGGCTAATGACAGATCATCAAGCATTGTTGACAATCTTGGGTAATCGAAAGGCAAAGATGTCCCCTCCCATTGAAGCTTGGGGTCAACGTTTACAAGAATACATCTACACAATCGTGCACCATCCAGGAAAATATTAAAACCTTGCTGACAATTTCTCAAGAGTGCCTCTGTCGTGCACTGGCAAGCCTTGCAAGAAGGATAAAGCATACATAAGTTTCATAGTGAAATCAATCACACCAGCTGCCATTTAGTTGGAACAAATCATCACTGCTACGAGTCAAGATAGTGACATGTTAAAACTAAAGGGCATTCTTAAACATTTTCTTGACACCAGCACCCTCGAACTCTTACCAGTGACAGTGAGTACCAGCAGTTTAAAAATGCCAAAGGTGAACTGTCCGCTACTCAGGAAGGCATTATCTTAAAAGGTTTGAGAATTGTTATTCCAGAGAAGCTGTGACAACAGATAATTGAAGTGGCCCATGAAGGAGATTGTGGAATCATGGTCACAAAATAAGCTCTCCAACACTGAGTCTGGTTTCCACATCTCGATGAGAAAGGTGAAAGAGAATTGAAGGCCTGTGATCTATGCATCTGCCTTTCATCAAACACCACTCAACACACCTTATACATGTCAGAGTTGCCAAGGCATGTATGGGAAAGAATTGTTGTTGACTTCTTGGGTCCTCTTTACAATGGACATCACCTGATTGTGACTGATGATGAATACTTCTGTTTGCCATTGATAGAAGATTTATCATCTATCACTCAAAAAAGAGTCACCAAGAGATTAGACAGCATCTTTGTAACATAGGGTGTTCCTGCGGTCTTACAATCTGACCACGCCCACCTTTCAACAGTCGAGAATTCAGAGACTTCTCAGTCATCTTAATGTGAAGCATCAGAAGAGCAGACCTCTTTGGCCACAAGCTAATGACCTTGTCAAACTTTTCTTAAGAAAGCTGTTCAGCTTGCTGCACTGAAAAAGCTCGACCTTAAAACTGCCTTAAATTCTACTCTTTGAGCTTACTGTTCGACCCCTCACTCGACCACAGTGAAAGCCCTACAACCTTGATGTTCAGGAGAGCCATAATGGCAAAATTACCTCAATGGACCACCAGAACATTAAGTACTAAGGAAGAAATCGGTGTAGAGGACTTGGATCGTAATAAGAAACTGATGACCTATGCAGACAAGCGCAGACATACAAAAGACATTATTTTCAATAGAGTAGATTGAGTGCTTGTATGTTAATCTAGAAAACGGAAATCTGATGCTCCCTTCGATGTTGAGCTTTTTCATGTTGTGACCAGCGAAGGGCACAGGGTGGCTGCCAAACGTTCACAAAAAACGATAACAAAGAACTAGATAACAACAAATATGGGTACAGTGGATGAATGCATATAAAGCAAAACTACAAGAAGAATTGAGTGTAAAAACAGATACAGCAGTACAAGTAGGGGTCCATTAAATATCTGGCTTGAAGCAAAGGGGAAAAGGTGAGTTTTCAGAGACTTAAAAAAAAAAGACTAGAGAGTCTGGATAGCATCTAAGTTCTTTGTTTTTTGGGAAGGCTATTCAATTCAATTCAAAATTCAAAAGACTTTATTCTGTGTGTTAAATAAACAACCGTAAAAGCAATCACATAAAACCATCACACATAATTAAAATTGAAAAATAAAAACAGCAGCAATGACAATTCATTATAATCAAAGATATCTCTACCAAAGGTACACACTTAAAATTACTAAAACGCTGCCAACCAGGCTCCATAGGGTTCATTACAGAATCAAGAAGCAATACTGTTACGAATGTTAATTGATTTCGAGATAAAAAGTGCAACATTTTAAGGCATACCAAAGAGTCATTTAACTCACGCAAATATTGTAAAGCAACAATATGCGATATAATATTTTGTTCAAGCAAAAATGTTTTTTAATAATAACAGCTAAAATTGGAATAAAAACCAAAGAACAGCATAAAGTGCATGGTGCTTTGTTTGCTCTGGCCATCACAAGGACATGGAATTGTATCTGGTGGGCAAGGCTATTCAGAGTTCTAGGAGCTTGACAGAATTTGATTTGAGTTTTTAATTTGTAAAGCGTTAGATTGCCCGGAGGTGTCTTGGCGCTGCAGGAAAAATCTTGGTGAGAGTTTTAGATTTTTTTAATGGGGATTTCAAGAAGCTGTGTCAATTTGCCTCTAGTGTTATTCTGACTTTCCTTAATTTGAACTGGAATGGGCACAATGCACTCTGATTTTGTTGCTCATTTGGTCTAGGAGACATTCATACATTATTCCTAGAGAACATATACATATGAAATAAGAGCAGTGCGAAGGATTAGGCCTGTGGAACTCCACACAACACGTTCCTGGTGGATGATGCAGAAGATCCTAAACGTGTCTGCAGACTTTACTCATGGATAAATAGTCAAATGGACTTCAAGGCCATCCCTGAAACCCCTGTCAAGTTGTGTACATCCCATAATTTTTCTGCAAATGTAAATGGTCTTCATCTGCAATAAATGTAATTAAGATGACTACCTTATTATGTCAACATCTTGCCCCTAGGTCTCCAAAGTTGACTCTGCCCATTCTCCATGTGGCAGGTTGCATTGTCTGACACATTAAAAAACCAGAGCAAATAAATCCAATTATAACAAAACGTCACTAGCTCCCCCTTTAAAGACAGAATTCACTTTTAAAATGATCTTTGTCCACCCACTTACCTCAAAAACACAACACATATAAGGAAGAAAGACACAAAGTCACTAAAGAAAAATCAAACAACCTACTTGCTGCACCAAAATATAAAACGCCCAAAACACTACACCAAAATATAAAACGCCCAAAACACTCAAACATTTTCCAGCCACACATCAATAATATTGAACCAACTGCCCAATACCTCAGACTCGACCCCAATCTTCTATCACTTACAACTATCTAAAACACACCTCTTTGGAACATGCTGAGGAATCTAAAGTGGTTATTCCTCTCATCTTTAGACTATACCCGTACTATATTCATGTTTTTTCTGTAAGCTGTGAACAAGTCTGTTGCCTTTATGGCTAGTCCAGATTGTGCAAATATAGAAAAAGACTTAAGAAGGAGAAGAAAATGTGACATGGTGGATGGGCTCTGTCTTGTCATACTGTGCTTTTTAAAGTTTCTAATACTGCAATCTGATGTGGTCATCCCTGCCTGTTACACAAGCTGTTTCCCAATCTTAATCCCTTATATATCAAACTATCAAAATGATAGTACAATGATATTAAACCATTGATGCAACTGTAATATGCCATTGACATATCTGTATCCACAGACTAGGATACACCGCATTCTTAAGTAGCTCTTCCCCCTCTGTTACCCTCCCCTGCACGTCTTCCCTGTGCGCCCTTCATTCCAGTTGAGCGTCCTGAATCTACAATGGTTATTGCTCTCATCCTTAGAATATACCCGTACTATATTCATGTTTTTTCTGTCAGCTGTGAACACCTCTGTTGCCTTTATGGCTAGTCCAGATTGTGCAAATATAGAAAAAGACTTAAGAAGGAGAAGAAAATGTGACATGGTGGATGGGCTCCGTCTTGTCACACTGTTCTTTTTAAAGGCACAGTGTGGCACAGTGTGTAACAGGTCATCCCTACCTGTTACACATGCTGTCTCCCAATCTTAATCCCTTAAATATCAAACTATCAAAATGATAGTACAATGATATTAAACCATTGATGAAACTTTAATATGCCATTGACATATCTGTATCCACAGACTAGGATACACCGCATTCTTAAGTAGCTTTTCCCTCTCTGTTTCCCTCCCCTGCTCGCCCTTCATTCCAGTTGAACGTCCTTTACTACACCACTCTCACCCTTGGCAACGCCCTACCAAGATGCGGTCACATGACATGCTGACGCTCCATTCCCATGAAGCGCAGCGTTCATTTAACCCGTCCGGCAACCTCAGCCACACGAGACACCGGCGGCCAGGCGTTAATTGCAGCTCTGCTTCTACAGACGGATTTATTCCAGTCGTCAAATCAATCACTGAAAATAACCTTTCGTGTTGAACCAATTATTCTTGTACATAATTCTTTTATCACTTTGTCACCCTGTGCCTCTCGCTGTCCCTTTCACTTGTCACTTGCGCCGTCACTTTTTGTATCACAAGCACAACGTGCACCAAGTTTTTTTGGGTTGCCTTTGCAATTTATGCTCACAGTGCTGATATAACTGTTTTGTATGAACTGCGATTTCAAATATATGATGCCATGAGCACTTTTCGAACAAACTACCAGGAGTCTCCTTTTTTCCTCTGTATAATGTCGTGTACATACATGTGTATCTGCCTTCTTTGTTGAATACGGTTGAGACATTGTTGCTAGTTTTCACTTACTTACCCCAGATCTCAACCTGGTCTATGGGTTATACTGCTGTTGTCATTTACTAGATTGTGTGGAGAAAGCACACAGCCTCATTTCCAGCGGAAGTGCGGTGGGAGCGCTAGTCTTTGCGGCACACTCGGCTACAAAACCAATGCCGAGACGGTAGCGCAGCAGGCGAGCCGCCGGAGCGCCAAAAGGCAAGCCCGTCTGAGGTCGTCGGTGCCTGTCTGTCGCAAGGAGCCAGTAACCCTGGCTCTTCCGGGGTAAATATTCTGAGTTCTCTACATATACTGCGAACTCAGGAAAATTGTAAAACTCCTCCAAAACCTCTCTGTACCAACCATTACCCCCACTCCCTTGAAGGTCCGATTGCCTGATATAAATGTCAGTTTCAAAGTAACCTTAAGACTGGAAGATCTCTAAGGGAAAAACCTAGTCATTCCTCGCCAAACTTGGCCTAAATTGTATTCTTTGTAATGTCAGGTCACTGGCCAAGCATTCCGTCGAGATATGGGACTTGATTTCCTCCCAAGACCCAGATATTTGCTTTCTAACTGAAACATGACTTAACCCCTCCACCCATCCAACTATTGCGCTAGCCATCTCGGATAATTACAAATTAATCCATATCGATAGGAATGGAAAAACAGGGGGAGGCATTGCCATAGCTTTTAAAAATAATATAAACTAGTCATGGGTTTTTACCACTAACACCGACTCTACTGAGCTAGGTATTTCTAAGATAAACCTCTCTGCTATGCATAGCTGGAATGGAGCCCTCGTCTACCGCCAGATCGCCATGCACGTTTTAGCTTCCAATAAATTTCTTCTTTTAGGCCATTTTAACTTACATGGGGAAGAACACACAAATCCGGAAGTCAGTAAACTTCTATCTGACCTAGAAACATTAGAGCTCTCTCAAAGAGTCAAGGGCCCCACTCACACAGCGGGCCACACATTGGACTTCTATTTTCCAATATAGAACAGTTGGATTGTAAAACACCTCTTCCCCTTACATGGACCGACCACTTTTTAATCACTTTTGAGGTACAGCCCCTTCACCCCTGGGGGCTCTTGCAAACAACAGACTGCAATGCGATGATCACAGGCCATGGCTTAAACTTACCCCTGAAGCCTTTAGCAACGCTTTTCACCCGAAGTTACCTAACAATAACCATGGGGTCTCGGAATTACTGAACTCCTTCAACGCTGCCTTTACGGCGGCCCTGGATGTAATTGTCCCTTTTAAAAATCACGGCTCTGAGCATCATCGACCATCAGCCCTCTGGTTTACACCAGAACTAAACAAGAAAAAAACAAGACCTTAGAGAGACTGTGGTTGAAAAGGAAAGAACCACAAGATAGGGAAAAATATAAACAAGCGCCATCCCTGTACCATCAGAATATTAAATCTGCTAGGCGATCCTTTATCATTAATCAAATCATATAAGATGACAACTCCCTCCAAGTCTTTTTCAGGATAGTTCAGGATTTCATTTGTCCACAAGCATGTAGACAATCGCTGCCAGAATCCCAGGACCTCTGTCACTCTCTGGACAATTTCTTTCAGGAAAAAATTGCCAACATCTATTCAAAATGTCCTACTGTCCCTGTGCAAAACACAGTGCCCACCAGTTCAAACGAAGAACAGGAAAAAACACCCCCATGTACACTAGACACGTTTCAGCTCTTCACCCTAGAGGAAATACACAGCTCTCTGGTTGCAGCCAGGTCTGGCTCCCCTCGGGATCTCTGCCCACCAAAAATAATATCTCTGTTGGCTGCCTGCTGCGTCCCAATGATCCAGGAGATCTTTAACTGCTCAATACTCAATAAAAACAGGCACAATCCCAACAGAATGGAAGGCAGCATATGTACGGCCTATACTAAAAAAAGCAACGCTAGATCAACAATCCCTTGGTAACTGTCGCCCAATATTCCTGTTACCTCTTTTGGGCAAACAGCTTGAAGACCTAATAAACAAGCAGTTGGGATCTTATCTTGAATCCAACTATATTCTTGATCCCTCACAATCGGGTTTTCCAACTGGGTACAGTACAGAGACGGCGCTTCTGGCCGTGACTGATTCCTTAAGATTGGGGGTTGACGCAGGAATACCTGTTATAATGATATTATTAGATTTCCCTGCGGCCTTTGATACCATCTCTCACCCAAGAGTCTTGGAAAGGCTGCAGAAACTTGATGTACAGGTATTGGCACTAAAGTGGCTTCAGCATTTCCTGACAGATAGACCGCAAACCTTCATCCGGGGCCTGTACTCTTCACATGAAAGGAGCTTGAACAAGGGTGTTCCGCAGTGCTCATGTTTGAGCCCCACCCTGTTATATATCTATATGGCCCCGTTAGCAAAGACTGCAGAACATTTTGGCTTAGAAATTATATCCTATGCTGACGACACCCAGCTAATGCTTTCTCGAGGTCAAGGCCTGATAACAGCAAAAAAGGTTTTTCATCAAGAATGCTAGTAATCTCCAAATGGATGACGGAAAACTGTCTACAGCTAAATCCAGAGAAGACAGAGATCATGCTGCTGGGTAAAGCTTCCTCCATTTGGCCGGATGAATGGTGGCCACTCCAACTGGGCACCGTTCCGTTGCCCAAACTAACCATAAAGAATTTAAGCATAAAACTAGATTAAGCACTTACGATGAAAAGTCAGATTGCCGCAACTAGGAGCGCCTGCTACTATAATCTACGCATTCTGCGTAGAATCCCTTCCTTCCTCCTCAGGACAGCTGGGAGAACGCTGGTACAGGCCATGGTGATAAGCAGAATGGACTATGGAAATGCGCTCCTAGCAGAAGCTAGTGAATCACTGCTCTCCAAACTCCCTGTAGTCCAGAACACGGCGGCTAGGGTTATTCTAAACCGCCCTCCTGGAACTCCCTCAGCGCCCGTACTGAGGGAACTGTACTGGCTTCCAGTGAAAAAACGTTCCCATTTCAAGATTTGCTGCCTCACCTATAATGCCTTAAAAGGCAGAGGACCTCTTTACCTTCAAAAAAAGTTAACAGCCTATGCCACAAGGAGGAATCTCAGATCCAGCGACAGAGCCTTACTGTGTGTCCCCCGTATTCGCCAAACATGCATGGGGGCAAGGCCTTCTTGTATCTCACACCAAAATATTGGAACAGACTTCCATTAACTCTGCGATCCATCCCCACATATGTTACATTTAGGAAATCGCTAAAAGCACACTTATTCTAATCTCTTTTGAATCGCCACTTTTGTCAGGATCCAAAACAGCGCTGAGATGCCCCCCAGATGAGTCTCAGCGCTATAGCAAATATAGTTAACATAACATAACATATAAGATTGGTGGGTTGTAGTATAACTCAGCCTTGTTGCAGGACCGTCCATAACTAGGGGCCCAGGACACAGTATGCCCATTGTATCATCACTGGTGATGTGTAATGTTCTGGCACCCTTAAAATCAGAGGGTGGTTTTGCCAATCAATCGTGCTCAAACTCTCCACTGTGTGATCAGAAGATTTTCCCTTAGGGCATCACAATATAAACACTGGGATAAGTAAATAAATACGAAAGTCGTCTTTGTTTCATTGATGCTAAACTTAAACCTTGCATTCAACATAGTGAAAGGAAGACTGTTCTAATACAAAGTCAATTAGCCAAGGTGTATATTCTGTAGATTGTTTATATAATTTTAGTTACAAAGTCAGTTCGAGGTAAGTAGGTAGAAGATAGCAGAGATCCCCACCAGGAGCGGCCTAGCCTCTCTGCTGCTCTGCCTGCACACTCAAACTGACACTCAGCACATTACCAGGCACCCATGCATTCTATGAGATCACCAAGAATTCAGCACTCCATTCAATGCCAAGCACTCAAGCACTCATCCTGGCTGAGCAGTAGGGATGATGTAGCTAAGGCAACAGTTAAATCACAACATATACCCTTTTCTTACAGAAACTATAGACAGATATAAATGCATAAACAGAAACATGCATAAACCCAAAAGGAAGAAAATAGAAGATCAAGTTACATTGCCAAATCAATAAATACATTAAATTTACAAATAATTGATGGAACATTCCTAATGTATAAATGCATTAAAATCACAAAAAGAATTGACAGAATATTCCTGAAGCAAACGATAACTCCTAAAGTAATAAACACCTCCTGAATCAATTAAATGCATTAAGATCTACCCCATATCCCCCTTCCTTGGGGAACGTAAAGCGAGAAGCATAGCGAGACCAAAGAGGATGAGGCGTAACACACAACACACCCTGTACCTCTGACCCAACAAGACTCTCAGGCAACACGCTTCACACAGTAACAAAGTCGCACACCTGAAAAAAACACCTAGTAAGACCCACTCAGCACAGAGGTACACACAACCCTACAACTCTGTAATAGGGTACTCACAACCCTATAACTCTGTACTAGGGTACTCACCATCCTCCAACTCTGAACTAGGGTACTCGCCACCCTACAACTCTGAACAAGGGTACTCACCACCCTACAACTCTGCACTAGGGTACTCACCAGCCTACAAATCTGTACTAGGCTACTCGCCACCCTACAACTCAGTACAAGGCTATTCGCCAACCTAAAATTCTGCACTAGGATACTCACAACCCTGCAACTCTTTACTAGAGTTCTCACCACCCTACAACTCTGCCCTTGGGAACTCACCACCCTACAACTCTGTACTAGGTTACTCATAACCCTACAACACTATACTTGGGTACCGACAACCCTACAACTCTGTACTAGGGTACTCACCGCCCTACAACTGCATACTAGGGTAATCACAATCCTACAACTAAAAACAAGAACGCAAAACCTCACCACACGCACACCAATATTAAACACACAAGACGGCAAGCCAGCTTACGAGACTCTATAATCATTGAGAAAGAGTAAATTGAACTCGCATTTAACATAAACTTAAGCACATAAAACCGAATAGCATACACCACCCATACATTACCATATAATGTAACCAATGAACATGCACACCAATATTAAGACTAGCCAATATCAACAAGAACAGAAACTGCTAATGGCATGTGTTAGACCTGGCACCTTGGCGTGGGTCTCCCTTCCATTGTTTGGTGTTGCCTCATGTGTTTTTGCTGGTTATAGATGCTTTGGGCACTGTGCCACTACTGTCCAGTGCCACAGTGCAAGTGCTCCCTATTTTTTTTTTTTAATATCTTTATTATATTTATTTTTTCTTTACAGGTACATAAACCCACACATTTCTATACATATCAATCCTTCAACGATATCACTCGTTACATAACACTGCACAAAAATCAGAGCATTTCCTGCATATCGCTTCAGTGTCAGCCATTTCTGGGGTGCATGTATACAGTACTATGTGGGCTCTTATGGCCCAAACTGTCCGCCATCTCCAGAGGAGGGTCAGGGCAGAGGAGCCAAATACGCCTGTCATGGCAGCTATGGTAGTACATAAGAACATCGATTCATGTAGGGAAATACAGTTCACAATGGGATCCAATTCAGGAGTTGCATCACATAACATGTCATTAGTAAATAAAGCAATGTACCTGCCAACGTTCAGTCCGTGCATTAGATATTACTTTTTAGAACAACAGTTGAACCGCATTATAACAGTTAGGAACATAAACAAAACAAAAAGTGAGACAACAAATCACCGAGGGTGCATGCATCAGGTGTCTAGGTTATCTTCCTGGGGTGGTCGCGACCGGGCTAGTGTGTGTTTATGGTGTGGGGGCTGCTACTTTACTTCTCTGCGCGATTACGTGGTTGTGGAAGTGACGTGTTGCATGCGCTGCTTGCCGCGTGGTAATTAACCTCCACCCCCCTCTGTTTGGAGGGGATGAGAGAAACCTGCTCAGCCTAGTGATTGCAATTGGAGTGACATGTAGAAACAACACAGTATCAGCAACTAGGTGGCTCCTTAAGTGTCAGGTCCTGCCTGTTGCATCAGGGGTGCCTGCAGTGTGGCAGCCGAGCATGTGAGATTTCTCAACATTTCGTCCCACGCCTGAGCAATGGGATACTTTCGCAGCCCTGCCGATTCTTCCCTCCGTAGAGTGGTACCCTCCCCCCGCGCCCAGACTTCAAGGGATTTCTTCCAGTCTGATACCTCTGGCGGTTCCTTGTGATTTCACCTCTTAGTTATGAGGTGCTTTGCTGTAATGAGGCCCTGGACACGAAACCTGGAGCTTCCTTTATTAGCCTTGGTTCTCTTATAGAGCCCCAGAATGCAGATCTCCCATGTGGAGGACATCGCATCGTTCGTGCAGTTGGCAAGTGTTTCCCGTATCGCTCGCCAGTAAGAGTGAAGCAGGGGACAGGACCACAGCATGTGTAGTAAATCAGCGCCCATGTGACGGCACCGAGGGCATTCGGAAGTGTTGACGTTAAAGTATTTATTAATTTTGTCCGGCGAAAGATACGCCATATGTAATATGTAAGTTTGGATAAGTTTGAATCGTGAGTTACGTGGTACATATGTGGCACTAGCTATGATGCGCTCCCACTCTGTGTCCGTCCAGGGACAGCCTCTGTCCTCTGTCCAATATGTGCGGAGTTTCTGTAATGGTTTCAGGACATGTGTGAGAAGGGCGCGCACCAGCCAGTGTATCACATGCGATCCCTCGCCCATTACATGCAGGTACTGCAATAACTGATGCGTCGGTGGCTCATTGGTCATGTCGCCCCACTTCTGTGTAAGTGTTCGCATAATGGCTGCGTGTTGAAGAAACTGGCCCGCTGGTAGCCCATTATTCGCCGTCAGTGACGCGAAAGGTAGTAGGGCGCCATCCACATACAGGTCCCCAAGTGTCTCCACACCCACTGCAACCCATGGTGCCAATGATGTGTCTGTGATAGGGACTCTGCCTCTGGGCGTCCCAAGAAGCAGTAATACCGGGGCGCATGGGAGTGTGTCTTTTGTGAGGTGAAGGCTTCTTCTGAAACATCTGTGGGCCAGCTCGACATGTATTTGTGACGGGCGGGGAGTGTTACCTAGCGGATGAAACAATCCGCAGATCTAGGCCAGCGTCCAAGCTGTGTCTCCGGTTGCTGTGTCCGCCAGATTCTTGCCGCTTAGCCACTTCGCAACCCACTGTAGTTGCGCCGCTAAATAATATAGTTCCAGATATGGGACTGCCAACCCGCCACATTCCGGGGGTGCATATAATTTCTGTAGTGCTACCCTAGGCCGCCCGCATTCCAGATCAGGCCACAAAGCATCCCCTCCAGGTCCCTGAAGAGTTTCACTGGGATATATACCGGAAGATTCGCAAAATAATATAAAAGCCTGGGTAGTACTATCATTTTCGTTAAGGTAACACGGCCCATCACGTTGAGTGGCAAGGACTTCCAGAACTGCATCTGTGCCATAATCGAAGAAACAGCGCAAACCAGGTTACCCTCCAATATATCTGACTGGGTCCTGTAAATATATAGTCCCAGGTATCTGAACATGTTTGGATACCACGTAAGCACAGTACCGTTAATGATTATATCAGTTGCTGCCACATCCCCACAGAAAAAGTAAGCGCCTGATTTGGCCCACTTTACCCTGAGGCCCGATACCGCCTCAAATCTGCAGAACAGAGCGGATATCTCCGGTGGTACGTCATGAAGATCTTGTATATATAATAGCAGGTCGTCCGCATATAGGGACACTGTATGTTTTCCGTCACTTAAGGGGATGCCCCACTCCATGCCACCCTCTCGGAGGAGAGCCGCCAACGGTTCAATGGCCAGGGAGAAAAGTAACGGAGACAGGAGGCACCCCTGTCTGGTTCCCCGCCTTACACTGATTTTGTCTGATACTAGCCTGCCCGTGCGAACCCGCACTGTGGGCTGCTGATATAACAATTGTACCAGCTGTAGGTAATCATCCCCTAGCTCATATTTACCTAAGACCGCCGCAAGATAAGGCCACATCAAATTCCTTCTTTAGGTCCAGTACCAGACAGCCAGATCTGGGACAGTGCTCCGTAGCATATTTCTGGACCCGGAATAATCGTCGAATGTTTAGGGAGATGCTTCTGTTGGGTACAAATCCATTTTGATCGGTATGCACCATGGTGGGCACAAACGGTGCAAGACGTTTGGCGAGGGCCGAGGCAAGAATTTTGTAGTCTGTGTTTAACAGGGCCAATGGGCGATAAGATCCCAAGAGTTCAGGGTTCCTGCCTGGCTTTAAAAGAGAAACTAGCGTTCCCTCATTCTGTGTGAGGGTAAGCGTTGAATATTCCAGCACTGCCTTGTATACACGCAACAGCTCTGGCACCAGTACGTCAGAATATGCCTTGTAGAACTCAGCCGGCAGTCCATCCGGACCCGTCGCCTTGCCATTCGCCAGAGAGTATATGTCATCCCTTATTTCCTCCGGTGATAGAAGGGCACCTACGTCTCCCTTTTGACAGTCCGTAAGCTGCGGCAATGTTAGTATGGACAGAAAATTCTGTATGTCTCTATCCGTGACTGTCAAGCAAGACCTGTATACTGTGGAGTAGTGTTCCTCAAATGGATGGTGTATATCTTTTTGGGTGTGTACTATGACCCCTTGGGGACAACAGACTTGACCCACCAGCTCCTCAACAGTTCTTTGGAAGTGCCTGCTGTTGTGTTGGGCTTTCTGAGGGACTGCTTGTTGCAAGGATCTGGAAGCGCGACTCCCAAAGAAGAAGCGTGTCACTCCGCAGCCGCTGTTGTCGCATTGCCGGAGAAGAGGATCGACGTGGCATTACATTGCCGAAGTGCCTCGCATCGCCCGAGAAAAGGATCGACACCGCATCAGATGCCGCCACATCACCGGGAAGCGTGTCGCAGGGCCTGTCGCGGCTCAGAAGAATCGTTGAGTCGCTGCACGGCTGTCAGGCGTGCAGGTATAGTGTCGCATCCAGAAGAAGCCGCCATCTTTGTTTCATTTCACCGGATCTTCATCGCATTACGGCGCTGCTGGTCGCATCGCCACGGAAGTGCAGTAAGAAACCGACGCATCACCACCCCACGCAGAGAAGAACCAACACATCCCCTACGCATTAGTAGGGACCCGACGCATCACCGTTCTTGCGTGTCAGGAACCAACGCCTCACCTTCCCTGCAGCACCTTCATTGTATAGCGTTACACATCCAAAGGTACATTGGACTCAAAGTGTTGCATCTTACATCTTAAGAGAACTGAGCTAATTCTACCATTTTTTAAAGTATAGTATTGTGGATTTCTGTTGTTTGTGGTCTTGTGTTAAGTCTCTATAAAAATACTTATTTTTATACTACAACTTGTGTGGTGTCCATCTGTAGTGTTGTCACTGGGTTACTGTATGTGTTCACAAATGCTTTACACACTGCCTCTGAGATAAGCCTGCATGCTCGTGCCAATCTACCAAGGGGGTGAGCAGGGGTTATTTTAGGAGTGTACCCCCTTACCCTGACTAGACGCAAGGGTCCCTATTTGGTCAAAGGTACCTACCTCTGCCAACTAGAGACCCCCAAATCTAACAGCATAAAATACACATTGAAGCTTAATGACCACAGAACTTAACAAGCATTTGCAATGGAATAGGTCTCGCATTTGCGAGACTTTAAGCTCTTGGCATTGTAAATGACAATGCCTTTTATTTATCCGTTTTAATCATTAACACATACATAAAAGGAATTGTCATTTATAATGCCAATAGCTCAAACTCTTGTAAATGAGAGACCTCTGGGACAGCGTATTTCCAGGGTTTTGGGCAAACCTCCGAGACATTTGATTCATGTTCACTGAAAACAATAACACACACAATTGGCGGATGTGCACAGTCAGCATTTGTAGAGCAATGCACAGTTGTTTTACTGTATTTACTTGCTGGGGAAGAAGATATATCTCTTGTTCAATGGGAAGGCCCGAGGTAATGGCAAGTATGAATTGAAAGTACAGTTTATGAAAAGTTATTAGCAAATACTTGATTTCCGAATGCTTTCCACACCACATGTCTGTTTGTACTCCCATCAGCAGGCAGTCAACCTGCAGCATTACATTTCCCTCCAGATCCCAGTTATCCCTTCTCTTCTTGGTTACCGGTCCTTCCATGTACAACCTCAGATGAGCAGCCCTCGCGCCCCACAATGTGCCTGACCAGAAGCAGGGAGGGGTATCCTGTAGTGCAGCTGTAATATTCACCAGTGTTATAGGTCGTTAAAAACTCAATAAAGCACTGTTTTACGGACCCGAATGGTTTATGTCCACGTTTGATAAATGCTATACAGTAGTCACCTGCTAGAAAACCGATATATTGCTCAATGTATGCTTTCACTACTTTGTAATGTATGCGATTATCTTATCTGCGGATTCAATAAAAAGAGTTTTGAGAAAAACAAAACTCAATGCAGCACTGTTTACAGGCTTCCCTTTGTCAAAGTGTTGATTAAGGCGAACTGCGGGATTGGGGATTTAAAGCTGCCAAATCGTTCAACCGTATTTTTTGTCAAGTTGTTGTCGCACTGTAGATCTAATATTTGGTGGAGGAGAGATTAGGTATGAAATAATACCGAGATAAATTAACCGACTGAAAGGCAGAGAACGATAGACAGGTACATTACTAAACGGGCAGATCAATAGACTGACAGATGAATATACCATAAGATAGGTTGATAGACGGGTAAATATGGACGGACGGAGGCGCCGAAGGATGGATAGGGTCCTTTTAACCACGGAGAGCACATTTCAATAAAACAGCATTTTCCACATTGTGCAATCCATTTCCGTACATGTGCGCGACCTGCATTGGCTTCCTGTAGCCCAGCGAATTCTGTTTAAATCCCTTACTTTTGTCCATAGAGCCATCAACGATCAGGGACCTGTGTATCTGAGGAAACGTTTTTACCGGTACGTACCTAATCGTTCTCTAAGGTCAGCTTTCCATCATCTGCTGGTTGTTCCCCGCTTTAAACGCACGCGCCTTGGTGGACACTCGATTGCTGTTAAGGCGGCTGTTGTTTGGAATTCTCTCCCTCCAACGCTGCATGCCACTCAAAACTTCAATCTGTTTAAGAAAGCACTTAAAACCCACCTCTTTAAAATGACAGTCTAAACTCCTCTTCTTTTCTGATGCCACACTGCCTTTTACGCGCCAGGATACTCCTGAGTAATTGAGCGCGCTACAAAACTACCCATAACATAACATAACAGATGCTAATCGCCACATGAAGTATTGCCATACAGTGCTGTTTTCTCACTGCAAGCGAAAAGGGCTTCTGGGCGCCCTGTGCTTCACTGAAAGTTCTGGAGGAGAATGAAAGCATGCAAGAGGAAGATACAGGTTAAACTGCTGCTTTCTGCTGTTAACACCTGGTAGTTAATTTCTCAACAGCATCGTCTGACACACACTGCACACTGAAAGTTGGCAGCCTTGCCTCTGCTTCTAATGTGCAAATCTGAACACACTTGGTATTGATAGCTCAGTTTATAACTGTGTGTAATATCCTCACCCTGCCCTTCCATTGCTCTATTGTACTTTACCTCTCATGTTTCGTCCCCTTTAATCCCTGCGTTCTATTCCCTCATTCCGTTTATTTCTAGAATGTGCCACATTGTATCCCTGTCATTCTTCCCCTGATCCTTCTGCTGTGCAGTACTCCGTGTTGTGGGTCCTGTATACTTTGTATCCTGTATTTACTGAATAAACGCTACATGTTGCTGCCATCATTTGCTGCAGCCGATCTTTACACCGTCTCCCCAACGCCACACTGTGACATATTCCTAATGTCAATATGCAAACAATTTCAATAACCACAAAAAAGAGACCGTCGCCTACACAGCAGAACATAACAAAACATCCGCCGCAAGCTACCGGTAACCTATCAATACATTATATATGTGTGGGGGTACAGTATACCATGGGTCACTCTCAGTGTCAACAACCTCGCACCCCGGGCTCTGCCTTTACCCATGGTTGCCATCCTGCGCATGTGTTTGATTGGTTCAATAGAAGCAGACCAAAATTACGACTCCCACAATGCACCCTTAGTACATATAATGCCCAGGCTTGGGGACATAGTGCTGTGACAACATGGAGTGAGATTGTACGCCCAAACACCTGCAGACTAAAATAAGCATGTAGCATAAAGTGGCATGGTATACCATGGGAAAACAGCACAGTACAACACAAATACAACTCAGCAGCAAAGCATAACATCGGTCACAGTACTGCAAAACGGCCTAGTGTAGCATAGCATAAACACCATAACACAGCAATGCGTAACATACCAAAGCATGACCAAAAACATAAAGTAATGTAACACAGAAAAACAGCATAACGCAGCAAAGGAGAACACAACATAATATAGCATAACGTAGTACAAGGCATCCATCCACCTATCGACCATGGAACAAACTCAATTTGGAAAACTTAGAAACACAACTAACATCCAGTCAGGGCCGTTTCTAGGTGTTTTGCCACCCCAGGCAAGAATTGAAAAATGCGCCTCTCCACCTGTCATCCAGGCTAGAAGAATTAATATTGGACATAAAAAGAACTTGTATTCAACATTAAACAATAAAACATATCAACAATAGTATTGAAGTAGAACAGGTTTACATATGTATAATGGGATTTTTTTCTTCAGACCTAGGCAAGCTCTGTATATAATAGCACTTAAACAACTTCCACGGCTTCAGCTCGACGCAGCCCTTCTTTTCCCTAGCACAATCTCAGAGTCTAATAAAAATGGTGCCATATTGTGACAAACTCCGGTATGGTGTGCCCATGGGGACACGCTGGGACCCCAAATTAATTTCACCAGGGCAGCCGATAATGTAAAGGCTCACATTGTCTTTCGGTTCAAGGATGTTATAATTTTTCGGACATTCCAACTGATGGGTGATAAGGAGAATGTCCGATGTAAAATTATGGCGTCTCCTGAGAAGCCGAAACATGTGAGAGGCGCAAGGTGAGAGCAGGTGGTTTAATTTATGAAACGGATAGTGATAGAATGTCCTAGATTCTCGGTTGTTTAAGCATCTAAGAGCGATATGTATCAAGCAAAATTGCATTCGCAAACGTCGAAATTCGCAGAAGTTCGGCATTTGCAAATGCAATTTTGGCAAATGGTATGTATTAAGGCAAAATAAGGAATTGCTAAATTTGCGATTCCTTATTTTGCGATTGCATTTAACCACTTGGATGCTAAGGAACTTGGAGGATGATAATGTAATTTCCATTGAAATCAATGGAAACTCCATGACGAGCTGGGCTCGTCATGAGCGTCGAAGGGGTTAAGGAATCGCCAATTTTGAGATTCCTTAAATGCAATGTAAGAAGCACCAAAAAAGTGCAATTTGGCCTTAAGGAATCGCAAATTACCACCAACTTCAATTTGGCGGTAATTTGCGATTTCTTTGAAAAATTCACTTTTTTGCATTTTTCGAAGTGCAATGTGAAGCACATACATGCCCTTAGGGCATGTATGTGCACCACATGTGCACCCATGTTTATTTCAGGGGTGCAACAGGGTGTCCTTTTGACACCCCTGCACCCTTGAAATTGCATTCTCATTTTGCGATTCGCGAATTGCTAATTGCAAATTGAGAATGTCTTCCCAGTCATTCCTATGGGCCTCTAGGTCCATAGGAATAAATGGGGAGGTATTCCTTAATTGCGAATTGCAATTCGCAATTAAGGAATATGTAGGATTCGCAAAATTTAATGCAAATCCTACATACATAGCATTTTGCGATTCTCAAATAGCGATTCGCAAAAAATCACTATTTGAGAATCACAAAATGACTTCTTGATACATATGGCTCTAAGCGACAAAGAGTATTGCATACTGCCAAACTGCTTCCTTTACCTGACCCACATATGATAGTAGCTTTACCTGGGATTGGTACGATTCTTTGTTATTGCAGCATCACACTCACAAGTATTCATTTGAATCTTTCGGCTATGGGAGCTCCCTATCTGCTATATCCACATCAGAGCCACGGTATTACGTTGAACTCTTCGACCACAATATTTAGAAAACCATGGGGCATATTTACAAGCCCCTATTGCCACAGGCACGTCACTTTTTATGACGTTCCTGTGGCGATAGGGGCTTTGCCTTATTTACAAGGCAGCATTAAGCCACTTAACGCTGCCTTGTAAATAAGGCCTCTCTTACAGTGTGAGGGGCTGGGCAGAAGTATCCCCCTCTGAAATGTTGGTCCCTTTCTCCGCAATTTTGTCATGTTTACCTATCTCCGGCCATAGGGTCTGCTTATGAATTGCACACCGTCAATTTCCACTGTCAGCCTCCCCTCCCCTCCCCTCCACTATCCACACTCCCTGGGGTCAGCACTTGAAATTGCTGTGAGCAGGATGGATGGAGATCCCCTGGAACTTTGTGTAGGCCTCACATCGCCTCATCTCTATATTTTTTTCTAATTAGGAACTCTCTATTTAGGTGTTATTTCTCAGTGAATCAGATATTTTGATTTAAAAATGGTCTATGTGTGGCACAGACGGAAAGCCTTCAAATTGGCAGAAAACTGCCCTGAAATGTAACACTATCAGAAGAATGAGAGCAGCTGGAAATGAAAGGTGTACATTCCAATCGTTTTTTCACGGAGGACAACAGACACAGTTTGGTCTTTTTTCATACATTACTCCAGATTTAATTCCTTCCGAATCCTTAGCTATTGATTGTTATTGAGGGGATTCCCAAACTCGTGTTTTTGCCGCCCTAGGCAGCCGCCTAGGCTTGCCTAATGGTAGAAACGGCCCTGCATCCAGTACAAATCTGGAAACAATAAATTCTGTTCAAAAACTATATGAGTGGCTACAGGAAGATTTTGACATCGTGATACCACTCAAACCACACAACAGATCAAAAAAAAAAAAAAGCGCCTTGGAGAAACAGAGATAAAAGACATAAAAAAACAAATTAGAAAGCTGCAACGTACCTGGCTCGAAACAAACGCCAAACAAGACAAACTTCACCTACAGAAAATTAACAGATTATACAAGTCAGCTATCAAAAAAGCTAAGAAAAGGTACTATTCAGACAGGATTCAAAATGCTAAAGGTGCAAATAAAGAATTCTATAAAATACTCAATGAATTTCGCAAACCAAATTGCCTAGAAGGAACTCATCCTGTTACTGAAGATTTCACAAAACGGGCAAATCATTTACACTGACAAAGCACACGTTGGACTCATACTTAAAACAGAGACAAATCACCAGTACTAACCCTTTGACAAAACAACAATCCAAGAATACTCTAACCCAGCCTCTCCGTTCCTTCCAACACATCTCACACGATGAATTTATGGACCTGGTCAAAGCAAGCAGGCCTGCCGGCAGCCCTTCTGGCGTGTGTCCACCACAAACTTTCAAGACAATTCTTTTAACAACCTCTGCTGCCACTCCAGTAGGAAGAATCATCAATGATTCCTTAACTACAGGAATATTTCCAGAAGAACTCAAAAAGTCATATATACACCCTATACTGACGAAAACAAACTTGGACCCGCTAAACCGTGACAACTACAGACCCATTACAAATGGATCTTTCCTGTGCAAACTGATAGAAAGAGCAGCGTTTGCCCAGAGGTCATAATTCATTGAAGAGAATGACATACTTTCAGACCTCCAAACATTTTTCCGTAAGGGAAGAAGCACAGAATCTGCTCTCCTTGCCGTCTGGGATGACCTGAAGAACACAGTAGACCGCAACAGGGTTGCTGCGTTTCTCCACTTGGACCTCTCTGCTGCCTTTGACACGGTTAACCATGACACTCTGAAACAAAGACTCTATGAAGCCGGCATAGAGGGGACTGCTCTAGACTGGATTGGGTCCTACATTTGAAACAGAACTAATGCCATCCATACTCCACCTTTCTCATCCAAACTACACTCCACAAAAGCAGGCGTCCCTCAATGCTCTATCATCTCGCCCATGCTTTTCAACATCTACATGAAGTCATTACCGGTACTGATCAATCAATTTCACCTCATGTGCTATAACTATGCAGGTGACACACAAATACTCCTTCAACTGGAATGCCCCAAAGACATTGGAAACTACGCAATTTTCAGTTGTCTCAGAGACGTGGATCAGTGGATGACTTTTAGCCACCTCAAATTGAATGCTTCCAAAACGGAAATACTCATGTGTGGCGCCTGGCCTGATTAACTGGCATCACCACTTAAAGTATCGAAGGAAGTAAGAAACCTCTGAATGACCATGGACTCCGAGCTATTGATGAATGCCCAAGTGGACAAATTGGCAAGATAAAGCTTTGTCCCTATAAAAAAGGCTGCAACGAATTTTCCCTCATTTGGGATTTCCACACAAGGTCCAAGCTACCATCTCCCTTGTTCTGTCCACACTCGATTACGCCAATAGCCTCTACCACGGATCACCTTTAACGACCATGAAAAGCCTACAATGGATTCAGCACTCAGCTGCCAGACTACTCTTGCATATCAAACCGCGAGACCACATCTCACCTGCCTTGAAAGCCCTGAGGTGGTTTCTGGTTGCCAGAAGGTCCACGTTCAAGCTGGTTTGTATCACCAACAAAGCAATGCATGGAATGGGACCGCTCTTCATCAGGAATAAAATCACCAAACACATTCAACAAAGGAACCTCCGCTCTAAAATGGCACCTCGCCTCAAACTCCCAAGATACTAGAAAAAAACATGGGTGGCACATCCTTCTCTGTTTAAGCAGCCAAACTATGGAACTCTTTACCCCCAACATAAGATCCACGGACAACCACTTTATCTTCAGAAAACTACTCAAGAATTGTCTCTTCCCCACATAAGCACCATATGCAAACAGAAATGTACAGCATATCCCTCTGTATATAACCATTTATTTGTATTATAGATAAGCACCTATCTTAGTGTATTGCTTTGTATACACATGTAGAATAATTATGTTTAAAATAAAAAATAAAAAAATTAAAGTACAACAACACTTGTAAACCGGAGTTTACTTGGTGCATCTTTGGTCTACTTGTACTTCTTCCATTGTGTATCTATGTACCTTCCATGTACTTGGACCTGTGTGTTTGTTACTTTCCTCCTGAAAAGCATATTAAATGCACTACCCTATTTCTCATCCTGTACCTCTATCAGTATCTTTAATCTACATATACCCACCTCCTTTATGTATCTATATACTTTCAATGTGCTTATGGATCTATATATTTATCGGTTTCTTCAAATTCAGCATATCCAATGTACTACCCTATTTGTCACCCTATACTTATCTCAATATATCTTCTAACCCAACTTTCTGACTCATCTCAAACATCTTTCTACTACTCTTTCCAATGCACTACCCTATTTCTCACCCTATACAACTATCAATATATCCTCTACACCCACTCTCTCATTTATCCCACACCCCATACCACTACTATGATCCCGAAAATAACCCTTCTAGACTCTCCCTTACTCCACCCCTCATTGCATCATCTGATACATCTTTTACTATACCGATCCCCAAAACAAACCTTTCTAAACTCTTCCCTCTGACTCTTCCTCTACACAACCCCTTTTTACTCATCCAAAAGCCTCCTCCTACTGCTCTCCAAAAATAAAATAAAATTATAATCCTTCACCCTCCTATCCCTCCACTATCCTTTTTAATCATAATAACAGACTAACATGTTCACTTCTCAAATTTCATATTTCGAGGGGGCCAAAAAAGCACTTCAACACCTCATCAGAGGTAAGCAAGCAATATATAAATGCAATCCTTTTTTCCTATTTTATCCCCCACTACCTTTCTCTTTCCAACTTAATAACACATCCACCACTCAAACTACTTTCATATTTCACTATACTAATTTTCAACACTAATCCTTTATGGGTTCCGGAGTAGCGTGCTACTCGCCAATAAAGCGCTTCAACACCCCATCAGGTTTACAAGCGCTATATAAATGCAAACCTTTTCTACCCCTCCCCAAGCCTTCTCAATCCAAATAACTGACTAACAGATCCGCACTCAAATTACTTTCATATTTCACTATACTAATTCAACACTAATCCTTATGGGTTCCAGAGTAGCGTGCTACTCACGAAAAAAAGTGTTTCAAACCCCATCAGGGATAGGAAGCGCTACATAAATACAAACCTCTTTCCCTCTTCTATCCTGCTGCCCCTTCTCTATCCAAATAACTGAATAAATATCCACCACTCAAATTACTTCATATTTTACTATACTAATTTTCAACCCTTTCCTTTATGGGTTTCGGAGTAGCGTGTTACTCGCCAGAAAAGCAATTCAATACCCCTTCAGGGGTAACAAGCGCTATATGAATGAAAACCTTTCTCCCCCTTCTATCCCTCCGCTATCCTTCTCACACCTCATAACTGATTAATATCCACCACTCAAATTATTTTCATATTTCACCATACTAATTCACCACTAATCCTTTATGGGTTTCCGGAGTAGCGTGCTACTGCCCAAAAAAAAGGCGCTTCAACACCCCATCAGGGGTAACAAGCGCTATATAAATACAAACCTTTTTTCCTCTTCTATCCTTCCGCTCTCCTTTCGAATCCAAATAACTGACTAACCTATCCACCACTTTAATAACTTTCATATTTCACTTTACTAATTGAACACTAATCCTTTATGGGTCCCATAATCCTTTATGGGTCCCAGAGTAGCGTGCTACTCGCCAAAAAATCACTTTGATGCCTCGTCAGGGGTAGTAAGGCCTATAAAAATGCAATTACAATACAATACAATACAACATACTGTAGGATAATTAACATAACAGCAAAACACAACACAGCACAGTCTCTAAAATAACACCACAAAGCATAACAATGTACCGTGGCATAAGCATAATCCTACATACCAGTTTACCCCGTGCACCAGAGCATAGTTTAAAACAAAGTAACCCAGCCAATCAAAACATGGCTCGCACAACACAGTACAAGACAACAGAAGGGAGTAGCTGGTTTCTAGTAGTCTCAGCTGTTCCTGGTGAATAATGTGTTCACTTTCCTGCCTTTAATGGGTGCACTAGGAACAATAAAAGTGAAAAATTAGCTCAGAAGCCTTTACTTAAATGCATTTGTGTTTTGGGGAATTGGTGAAATAAACTGACCGGGACCCCATGGCAAACATTTGACCTTGTTATCAAGAAAGGACCGCTTCAGGTGACTTGGGGTACATCATTAGAGTATTCAGTTGTGATGGATCATCCAAATGAATACAGGAGACTCGGTGGGTAGAAGTAGGTTTTTAGTAAGAAGCACAACCTGGCATCCGACCACCTCGGGAAGTCAGCAGCAATTGACAAACCTCGAGTGCCGTCAGCCTAACATTCTAGCACGAACACACCTGTAAGATTCCAGGTAAGATTCCATCATAATGCATCCTTCTCCTATGCAATGAAACAAACAAAATAAAACAAGAACAATATAAAAGAAATGAGAACTAACATAAAAGCAGCTAAAAAGTAAAACAAAAGCAAATTACATTCTACCATAATTTTGTAAATAAGAAGGTGGTCTACAAACTCTAACACCCAAATCGCCTTTTACCATGGGACCATCCTCAAAGTCCGCAATCTAACCACACTCTTCCAACCGGAAATCAGACACAACACTGGGATCCCTCAAACGTGCACTGGAGGAACAATCATTATCCAGCATGAAAATGGCACCACAACAACCTTCATCATCTGTACCTTGTTTAGGACACGATCCACCTCTCTGATACACAGTACTCTACGTACATTCCACCTATCTCCTCCTTCAATGACTCCATACAATTTACCAACCTTAACCACATGAAAAGGTCCCTTAGATTTTCTCAACCGCCTCTCACCCTGCCAGATCTCAACTTGACCCAATCTCCCACCTTGAATTTGGAAGGAGCATTCTTATGCACTTGCTCACCTCCGTCACTTATCCAATCTTGCAACCAAGAAGGAACCAATATAGAACCAGGCAAACGCTCCCTCATAAGTAGGAAAGGGCATTTATGGGTGACACTGTGAATGGTAGAACGAAAGGCCCACAACATTTTATCCACAAGTTGTCTAGGAGATCGACCACTGGATAACGCCAGTTGAATGGTCCCTTTTACCAACCTGTTGGCCATCTTAACCATTCCATTGCCCATGGGATTATAAAGAGAAGTACAAGAATGCTTAACCCCACATTTTTCCAGAAAACATCGCGTCTCACAAGAAACCAACTGTGTCCTATTGTCCGTCAGCAAAGTATGAGGCACACCTTCCTCAAAATAAACTTTCTCCAAAACTTTAATGGTGGAAGTGGTAGTAATGTCTCTCAAGAATTTAACGATTAACCACCAGGAATGGACATCCAAAATTACTGCTGCAAAACGCATATCAGCAGACAAATCAGATAGTGGGCCTATAAAATAAAGACAAATAGTACTCCAAGGTTTAACCGGATCACTTATCTGCCCCATAGTATACTGACTACTCACCCTCAATCTCTTTTCACTCTCCTTGCAAAGACCACACTCTTCCACCGACCTTCTTATTTGGTCATCCATCCCAGGCCACCAAAAGTCTTCCTTGACTCTCCTGGGGGTCATGCCTTGCCCAAAATGTCCTTCATGAGCTAATTTGAAAATATGAAATCTCAAACCTACAGGAGGCACAAAAGGATCCCCTCTCATGATCACATCCAGACCGCTCACCGGCAGTTCATTGATAATTTTCTTAAAAGGTCTAGCTCTACAGACACCGTACTCTCTCTGCGTGCTCCCATCTTGATCATATTGATCACTTCCTTCAAAGTAGAGTCAGAACACATACCATCCTCCCACTGAAACCTAGAAAACGCACTGAGATTACATACAAGCACATCACAAACAAACGCTGCAGCCCCCTCAGACTCCAGCCTCTCTACAACACTCTTAACAACATCTTTCCAGGTCAAAGACATGCGAGATAAAAAATGTGCCTGTGAATTTTTCCAGCCATGAAAGAATTCCGCATCATACAAATACTCCTGTAACCTGGCTGCGAACCTAGCTAAGCGCGCAGACCCTTTTCTGGCACTGCCTGCAGATAAAAATTATATCTGCGGTTTGTGGTCTGTTCTCAACACAAATCTGGTAGCCCACAAACACTCTGAACTATTTCATACCCCACGCCACAGCTAAAGCTTCCCGTTCAATCACGGAATAGTTCCTTTCAGCTTGTGTGAGGGTCAAAGAAGCAACAGCTATTGCTCTTTCAGTCCCATTCTGATGTTGAGATAATATCACACCAATACCAGTAAAGTAACAAAATTATATGTAAAATTAAATGAAGCTAAGATACCTGCATTACAAATCTAATTTTTGACTCTTTCAAAAGATTTTTGTTGTTCCTCTTCCCAAATGTACTTATTACCTTTGTGAAGAAGATTCCTTAAGGATTCCGTTATGTCAGCAAATCCCCTTACGAACTTTGAATAATATTCCGCAATCTCTAAAAAGGATCTTAACTGATCTTTGTCTTTAGGACAGGGTGCATGTTTTATTGCCTCCAAAAGATTACATTTGGGTGCCGTACCTCCACTAGAAATGGTATGTCCCAGATACTCCACCTGTCAGTTAAAAATTTGCATTTGTCCAGGTTTACTGTCAAACCCACCACCTCTAATTTCCACAAGACTTGTCTCAAAATGGCATTGTGCTGCTCTACTGTCTTACCAGAGACCAAAATATCATCCTGGAAATAAACAACGCCCCTCACACCTTCGAAAATGCTATTCATCATTCTTTGAAACACACTCGCTGCCGACGCTAGGATGAATGGCATGCAAGTGAATTGGAATGTGCCTTCCCTAGTGATCAAGGCAATTAGTGGTTTGGAGTCAGGATGCAGCTTGATCTGATGATAAGCAGTTATCAGATCTATCTTTAAGAAGTACTTACTACTGTCTACTGATTGTAACAATTCATTGATATTAGGCTACGGAAATGTGTCAGTGACAATATCCCTATTCAGAGACCTCAAGTCAATGCAAAATCTCAAAGGGACATCAGCTTTTTGAGTTATGACGACCGGAGAAATCCATGAGGATGCTTCCATTGGTTCTATGACTCCTCCCTTCAACAAGTCTTGCAGCAATTCGTTGAGACCCTGTCTACCCCACAATGGCACTCTCCTAAGCGTATGCTGAACAGGACAGGCTTTGCGTTTCAGGATAATTTTGTGAGTGTAACCTTTCACACATCCTAACCTGTCTTCAAACACTTTGTGTGCTTCATGCAAAACATCTTTCATTTTTACACCATCATCCACTACCATAACCAGACTAGGGGACCTTGGATATATTACAATATGAAGGTCATATTGATGCATCCGACCAAGAATGGGAGGACCTTCTTTGGCAATATAAACTTTGCCCTCCGTACTCCTAGTGCCAAAGCGAGTGACGCCAAACATGTATGCTAGAATGTCAATAGTTTGGCCTTGGTAACCAACAGGATTGATGTCTTTGTAAGTTGACAAAACATTACCCCACAAGGCCCTAAACAATGCCTCAGGAATAATCGTGAACATCGATCCTGAATCGACCACGAGACTAATCTATTGGCCACACAAATTAAACACTGCTATGGGCCCTGTCAGCCTCCTTGAGTCTTCACATACTCCTGAAATTGTGTTCTCAAGAGTTTCTTCAATGACTAACACTTTAGATGTACTTTTTCTAGCTTCAGAGCACTGTTGTACCACATTGACTTTGGGTTTGTACTTATCAACATTATCACTCCGTCTACATCGATGTGCATAATGTCCCTTACGACCACATTTCCTGTACACTTGGTCTATAGCGAAACATCTATTGGAATCAGCTAAGTGGTATTGACTCCCACACCGCATACATTATCTCCCTTTGCTTTTGGGTATTGAACTAAAAGGAGGTGTACTCTTAGTATTTTGTTTGGAGATAACATTAATCTCTGTATCATCTTCTTTGTAATTACATTCAACACTAGCGACATCGTTTGTGCTCCTATCCCTCTTCCCCAGCTCTTTGATATACTTCTGATATTCCTCAAATACTTTAGCCATATCTACAGCTTCCTTCAATGGCGGTCTTTTGCAGCCCACAGTCTTTCTTGAATTTTTCTTTCGCAACACTGTACAATAAATTGATTTCGAATTAATTAATCAGTCATTACTCCAAAACAACATTTCACAGAAGGTTCATGCTGGCTTGCAACAAATTTGTCTATGGACTCATTGTCAGATTGAGGTTGTGCGTAGAATTTATATCCAACCATTACGAGATTCACTTCTTTAGGAAACCTAGTTTCTAATCTTTTGATGGCCGATTTCATACGTCATCCATTGGATGACCATTGGGACTCAAGGCCACAGATAAGTACTTGAAAACACGTTGTCCTTCACTGCCAAGAGCACTAAGAAACAAAGCTTTCTTCCTTGAAGGGGAGAAATTGTGACCATCTAAGGTGGTAATGTAATTCTCTAACATTTCCACGCAATCCTCCCAGACTATCGTGGGTGTGCCGGGATGAGGAAAAAACATAGGCTGCATGATGACGTTAGACTGCACTGCCACATTTAAAATATAATGCCTCGTGCAGAAACTAATGACCACTATAATGTTGTTTGAAATGGAGAAGTAGTTTAAGGTGTGCAAATCACTGTGAGGGTATCTGCACAGCAGTATTGATAAATTAAGTAAGGGTGTGCAGATCACCGTAAATATGCCTGCACAAGTACCGGCCACGAAGTACAGCTTAACTGGCTTAGATATCTTTACTTGCGTAAACTTTATTTGTGCAAAACGTGAACTGTTCCTGAATACCCGCTTAGAAGCTTTCCAATTTTAATAACATGAATAGGCAAAAAGTGTGCAATTCACTGTAAACATGTTTGCACAATCGTGAAAGAATAAAATCGTACCTTGCGAATGGTGTGCCGATCACCTTTTGTTGACCGGCAAAAACACTTAGCTTCGTGCGGGAAGCTGCTGATAAATTACACCACTTGAGAGGAATCCAAAATGGAAGCACGTAGGCGGCGTTACGGGATGACATACCCCCGCCATTACTGTGCGCTCCAGTGACGATGCACCAAGACGTCACATCAAGGTGCTTCGAACTCTGATGAGTGGACTCCTTCACGAGCTCCTGCACGAGGCTTCAACTGCCACTGGAAGCCCGGGAGCCAATTTGCACAATAAAACAGTACCTTTTTCACATCAGCGTTTCAATTCCTCAACCTTGGAATCACATCAGCAGATGGAAGACGTCCGGATTTCAGGAGGAAACAAGCACAATACAGTTGACATACTGCAAATACCGCCAGGTTGTGCTTCCCAGGATCCGGTTTGGCTGGAGAAGATCGTCGCCAAAATGTTGTGATGAATCGTCCAAATGAATATAGGAGACTCAGTGGGAAGAAGTAAGCGTTTAGTAAAAAGCACAACCTGGCATCACACCACCTCTGGAAGTCAGCAACAACTGACGAACCTCGAGTGCCGTCAGCCAAACACTCTAGCACGAACACACCAGTAAGATTCTAGCATAAAAAACAGGGTTTTGACAAATACAGTAGAGTGATACTTCTGGAAGGATAAAAGGCTGAGACAGACTAATCTGCCTCGCTCTTTCATCCGTCTCATTATTTCATGCTTTTCGTCCAGGGGCCACACATATTGTCGCAGCGGCGGGAGCTCAGCCTACGAAGTGCTCAGTCGTGTTCCTCACGGAAAAACAACAGTGCTATTTTGTAATTTCAATATTTTTGTTAAATGTTAATCTAATGCAGTCTATCACCATATGGGATTCAAGTCAGTGGTCACAACTGCACACGAGAGACCCTCCTGCAGTAAGAGAAACTCATTAAAGAAAATGGTGCTCACAGACTAAAGAAGGACCAGTCCTCATGGGAGGTTACATATGAAGACAAGGCAGTACTAAGGAGGGACTAACAAGCCTAATAAGGAATCGGAAGGCAGCATTCACAAAGGACAATGATACAAGCCAATGACAAATATGGATGGAGAGTGGGCGGGGCTTCAAATACATACTCCAATACAGCATGGCTCGCAGAGCAGACCATGCTCTGCCCAGGCCCAACCTAAAAATGAACATAATAAAATATCATCAGCAAACTACCACAAGAATAGGCGCTCGCCAAAGTATTCTAAATTCCCCTGGTGAGCGCTGCCTCACCCGAGAAACAAAACACCACTCTGCTTCCAATACTAAGTATTGTGCAAGAGCGTTAATGTTCCCTTATCTCCTGTTCCCCTGTCAGGTCAATTAGCAGGTGGAATAAAGGCCGCAGCACAACAGAAATCCGCTCTCCCTCATGCTTCTGATGCATGCCGCACACCACTTCCTATATCCTTAGCACAAAGCAGTGCGCGGACAGATACGGGGTCTAGTTGGTGACCTCACAGCAGTCATCACGGTGACAGCGAAGACTCAGGGTGGCAGCAGGAGAGGACATATCCATGACGCAGGGCATCACTTGTGGGCATTTTCGACCGCCGCCTCACATCCTGGTAAGTGGACACGAGCCATGCATAGATGATAGTCTTGCTGCCATTTGAATCCTGCAAAACGTAACGGTAAAAGGGAACGCACTCCGCACTACCCACATCAAGCCAAAGTCAGAATTAGGATGCCCCCACAGCATTGCAAATTCACTGTTATTAATAATTTCAACTGTACCTTCACCATTAGTACCACAGGGATCGAGCAGCTGGTTCATCAAAACAAACGCCGTGCGATAACAACTTCAGAGTAAACGCTGCCGATTTACTCCAAAAACACGCAGCAGCTTCTGTGTAATCCGCACAAAACAAATCAACCCTGGCTGTTTGATTAAATCAAAGAAGTGCTGTCAGTTGCACTATTTGACTCAGTAAGCAGTTTGGTGTACACTTACAGCAACTCAAAGGGATTCCACCACTTGTTGAAATCGCTTTCAGCACATCAGGGCACCTAGAGAAGCAGGCTAGTTGACATCAATACATAAAGTTAATTTATGTCAAGAATGTCAAACGCCCCAGACTGCAGGCTGTTCAGGTTATGAGGACACAGGTGGTGCTAACCAGAGCGTTGTTTTTCCTTTGGATTACTTCATTCCAGTTTCTTCAGCAGGTTCCTTACTTCCTGTTTATTCAGTAGATGCCTTAGTTCCAGTTTCTTCAGTTGATTCATTAACAGTCTGTCTTCCCCGACAGTAGGTTGTAGCCATCACCAAAATGTTGTAATACAAAGCCCACGAGCCGATTCTGTAGATTGTTTATTTAAGCTTAATTACAAGGTAAGTAGGTAGATGATAATAGATAGCCCCACCAGGAGCAGCCTCCCTGCTGCTCTGCCTGCACACTCCAACTGACACTCAGCACATCACCAGGCAAACCTGCATTCTATGTCATCACCAAGCATTCAACATTCCATTCATCCCCAAGCACTCCAGCACTCATCCTGGCTGAGCAGTAGGGAAGATGTAGCTAAGGAAAAGGAATGGCAACAGTTAAGTCACAACATAGACACAGCCGTGGCACGTGTTAAAAGACCTAAAGGCGCCAACCCCAGTGGGGGTGAGGGACTTCTATGACAAACAAAATATTATGAGTAGATTCAATGTATGAAGAAAGAGTATTGTTCATCAATACAATACAGCCCTGTTTCAGGGACTGTTCAATATCCAATATTTTGGGAATATTGCCAAGTACTACACTTTCCTGGTTTCATTCTATAATGGCACAGAAGAGTCATGGACATGCCACAGCGCTAGGAGGCTGGAACTGATCCAGTTATCTAGTAATCAAAAATGTAAGAATGCTCACCAAGTTTTATGATGAGACTAAAAATTGGGACCACTTTATGCGGGAAACAGCCTTTATAACGGAACTGTTGCAACGCATGCCTTTGCATCGCATGTCGTTGCAACGCAAAAGGTGTGCAGCAGTGGGTAGAAGGTGTTGGATTTAACTCCAACACCTTCCCTACTGTTGCACACACTGGAGTTGGAATAGAAAATGAATCTATTCCAACTTCCAGCGGCCCCCTGACAGAAAGTCGGAAAAAAAAATTGAGTTGCAACGGCATGCGATGTATTAGCATGCATTGTAACGTCACATATTCCGTTATGCAATCAGAAACATGTTTCGTCAGACACTACCCACTTGTGGTGTGAAGATGGGAAAATGCAGTCAGTCCTAAAACAGCCCTGTAGTGGTACCAGTTACTTTTGAGGAATTAAGGGTCACAAAATGAGCTATCAATATTGTATTAAGAGGAAGGGGTCCCAGTAAAGAAGGACAGGACTTAGGAACAGTAAAAGTATAAATCACATAGACAATCAATAAATCCACATTGTTTTAATCACAATGGGGATAAACAATGGATATACAAGAATTGGTACATCAAATACGTAGTTGCAGGTAGTGCCCCAAAAGAAATATTGTAGGCACATGTTTAAAGGACTCATAACTAACTTTTAAGTGAGGACATATCACATTAAGGTTCCTTTTGAGTTCCACAATATCAGAAACGTTAGTCCCTGGTTTTCACAAACGAAGGGATCAGAGAACAGCTTACAGTGAACAAACATGTGCAGGCTCTGTGGTTCTGAGAAATCTGGATTCATGTAATCGTTCTCGACTCGAGAATTAAAAACTTCGTCGAAACATGACGAATTTGGTATCAAAAGACCGAGAATGACGAGCACACCATGTACATATATTTTCAGCACATTCGAGTGACGATTTCACCTCGAAATCGTCATTTGCGTTCTGAAACCCTTGGCCTCCATTTATGTGTTGCCCTTTACATAGGCCTTAATCCAGCTGAATTCAATTCCACAAAGACACATACTCCTTAATCGACTTTTCTATGACCTGTGCAAGTTGGAACCATTGCCCCAGGCCGAACTCGTTAGGTCAGTTCCCCTCCCAGTGGCCGAACAAGATAGCATCAGGGCTCAACAGGCCATAAAACCGTTTCAGCGCGCACACCTGCCGTATCTTGCTCCCATCTGTCTCTACTCTTTTTGCTTCACTTACTTTATGGTGGGGAGGTGCCTGTTTTATTGGGGGTCCACCGATATCTGATGAAATGTTGGGCCTTGCCGGGTGATTTGTTATGGGCAGCACGACGTGAAATATGTACATGTCATCATGACTCTGCTTTTCCTTTGTAACCAAAACCTGTAAATGATATATTACAAATTCGAAGAATGTTTGCCTAAAGCTGAATATTCTGTATAAAGAGAGAAGCCTGACTTTGTAAATTCGAGCAGTCTCCTGAGAATATACTTCCCCGTGTGTTGTACTTCTAGGACACTTGTTACCTTGGTTGCAGCCAATAAATCGATCTTTGACTTCACCTAGAAGACTCTGAGTTTCTGTGGTCTGGATCAGGAAGAACCTGAGGTCTCTGGGTGTACCCTGACACCGCTGGGTTACCGGTTCTGTGCTGGTTCTGAAAAACCCAGTACCTCAGCTGGCGCCCAACGTTTGGGGCGATTCCAGTGGTACCAGTCAGCCAGAGGTTCCTGAGGAGCTTTGTGTGAAAATTCCGGAGGACGGCCAACCACCTCATCGACCCCTGCATGTCGACGTGGTCTGAAGGTCTTTGCTGCGAGGTTCCCCGCTTCCCGACGGCTACGAAGGACTGCTGCCCTGGCTATCGCCCTGATTTGGACCCTTGAAGTTTGGTAGAGCGAAACACTAAGACGAGTCTTCTGGTGACGTCATCGATATCTCAGTTAAGTATAAGTGGAGCGTCTCCCAGTCCTTAGTTAGTCTTAGTCTTGGGTATCCTTTGGGATAATTGTTGGTACTTGCAAGCACCAAAACCGAAGGACTCGTGTATTCACGAGAAATATCGTAATCGATAATCCTTTGAAGTTTGGATCTAGACTAGAGAGCGAAGATGCCTAGTCTTAGACTTGGAAATTTGTTTTGTCTTGGTGGTAATAATAGGGACTCCCGATTGGAGGACTCATGTCCGGTTCCTCCGGTTGGAACTCCAACTTACGAGTTATATGTGAAACAAGGGATAGGCCCCATCACATACAACGAAGTATGGATCAAATACACCAGGAAAGATGGTGTTTTAAAATGGCCCCAATATGGTAGTTTTGATACCGAAATCTTAGACAACCTTGAAGTTAAACTTTTCAAAAAGAAAGCCCGGCCGGCAATGTTCGACTCTTTCCGCCTATGGCGTAAGGAGGCCAAACAAAAGGAAATCAAATTAGCTAAGAAAAATAAGAGAGAAGGAGGACTTTCAGTAATGCAAGCTGCTATGCAGTTTAAAGACAATGAAGAAGAACAGATGAGTGAGCAGTTGCAGAGGCAACGTAAAATGGCAATGGATAAATGCTATCCAGTTTTGCCGTGTCTTCAGCAAGAGGCAGCTAAAGAGCGCGAAAAAGATCCATTAATGTCACACTTACTAAGTTCGCCACCCCCCTATGCACAAAATCCCACGGCACCTCCACAACCCATAGTTGCACAACCTGTGGTTGTTATGCCTCCTGCTCCTTCACAGCAACCACCAGCTACTCTTCAGCTGGCCCCTACTCCTTTGGTGCAGCCTCCTCAAGGCCCACCGATCACATCTGTACTTTCTACGATTTTGCCTACTGTACTTTCCACTTCTCCTAATGCTCCCTCTACGATGTTGCCTAGTGCTCCTTCTATTTCTCCTGATGCCTCCTCTGCTGGTATCTCTGCCTCTGCCTTATCTCACCCCGTTTTTCCGCCCGTTCTTCCTTCAGTTTCACCTTCCATTCGTCAGAAAATGGCCAGCACTGTCACTAACCTTCTTTCACCTCTTTTTGGGTCGCCTACTACAACCCCTAAAATGGAACGAAGACAGTTGCGAAGTCGACTGCCTGACTATCAAGAAAGAGACTTACTGAATCGTTTGGCACGAAAATGGGTTATGGACACCGTAAAATATGATGTAGAGTCGGTCATGGAAGTCTTCCATCAATGGGAAGCACCGACGCAGAGATATGTTTTTGAACAGATGTGTGTTTTCCTTTGTGAGGATTTGGAGGACAATGATCTGGAATGCATCCCGCAAGAGTTGTGTCGTGTACGGTTTAAGTTTGGAGAGGGCATGATTTTAGGTCCTGATGTGGAGAAAGCAGTTGAAATATTGTTATCATATCGGAGTAAGAGGAGCAGTTCTGGGTCACAATCTGAGCCTGGTGCATCTAGTAGGAAAAAGGCGCGACAATACCCGATGAGAGAAGTTCCCCCACAGTGGAGAGAGGGTGACACAACTGCTAACCCACCTATTTTGCCACACTTTCAGCGTGTATGGGTACATGTCCCATGGAAGCGAGCTGAAGTCTTAGCACTTCAACAGACATTACCTGATCCGCGTAAAAATCCTGCAGGGTATTACAAAGAGTTGTCACAAACTGCTGGATCATGTATAATGAATTTAGCCGATATCGATATGTTATTTGGGAACGTAGTTCCACAGCCTTTATGGGGTAAAATTCGCCATACAGATCATGATCAAGAGTTAGGTGACTCATGGGCTAATATCGCCGCTGCAGATGCCCGACAAGTTGGTGGTGCTAAGCCTGAGCCTTTGATAGCAGAACTCCCTGGTAAAATAGTAGATTACATGAAAACGATAATGCCTGCAATACGTGTAAATTGGGATAAGTTGTCTGCATGCAAGCAGAAGAAAGAAGAGACAGTCTCTGATTTCTTCACCAGGTTTGAAGAAACATTTGTCGACCACAGCGGTCAAGATATGACCACAGAAGGTGGTCAGAGATTGTTTGTAGATAAATTCGTGCACAATCTGCTTCCAGAATTGTGTAAAAAGTTAAAGGATTCAGAAAGTTCTTGGGCAGTCTCATCCTCAGCGCAGATATTAGCTACTGCCCAATATTACGAAAATAGAGACAAGGACGAGAAAGATAGAGTAGAAAAGAAAACCAAGGAATTAAAAACAAAGGTTTTGCTGCAGCAAGCATATCCGCCACGTGGTGGTGGTAATCAAAATAATAATGGTCAAAATATTTATCAGAACAATTTTCAGCAGCCTCAACAGTATCAGAGGAACTCGCAAAGAGTCGAGTATACTCAACCCCGTGTACCTGTAGGCCCCAACCAGTGTTCATATTGCAGAGAAGAAGGTCATTTTAAGTATAGTTGCCCTATTTGGTTACAGCGTGCAAGTGGTGCTTCTGATGTAAGAGGTTGTGGTGTTCAGCCAGCACCTAGAGGTAGAGGACGTGGGAACGTCCCCCAGAACACACGTCCCCTTCCACCACAAAATTCTATGAATAGGTTTGATCAACAGAACAACGCATCTGACAGGACAGCTCAATACTATGTTGATGATTACTATACAGAAGATGAGTATTTGGAGGGTAATAATTGCTAGGACAGCCATAGACAAAGAGAGGGAGTTGTTTCAGTTCCAGTAGATCAGAGTGGACCCTACGTCGAGGCGATTACATCAGGTGTGTCAGAGCCTTTTCTGTTGGATACTGGTGCTACAAAGAGTTCTATTATGCACTCCAAACTCCCTGGCGCACCTTTGTCTGGCGAAATGAACGTTTCTGCAGGTTTTTCTGGCGCCCCAGTTAGAAATCCGATTTCTGACCCTTTGTCTCTTTCTGTTGGTCCCTGCGAATTCGAAGTACCCCTCATTCTGACAACAGGTTGTGGTGAAAACTTGCTAGGATTGGATTTGTTAAAAAGATTGTATGCGACTTTGTACTGTTCTCCTTCAGGAGTACAACTTACTTTAGGCAAGAAAGTGGTTTCTCCCATATATTTGTCGAGGGATAAACTTCCAGCAGAATTGTCGTTTCTTCCAGACATTCTTTGGGCCGCTGGTCCTAATGATGTAGGCCTTTTAGAAATTCCACCATATGTTGTAACATTGAAAGCCAATGTTAAAATGCCACGAATTCCACAATATAGGATTTCTAGTGAGGGTGAAAAAGCTTTGCTAGCGATCGTTTACGAATTGATTGAAAAAGATGTGGTTGAAGAAACACGAGGCAACGTTTGCAATAGTCCCGTTCTGCCTGTTTTAAAACGAACTGACCCTTCTCAGCCACCTGTGTACAGATCCGTGATTGATCTGAGAGAAGTGAATAAAATAGTTGTGCCACAGTTCCCAGTTGTCCCCGACATTACCACATTATTGACTATGATTCCAGCATCTGCCTCTTGGTTTTCGGTGATTGACCTGAAGAATGCCTTCTTCAGCATCCCGATTGCTGAGGAGAGCAGGGATATTTTTTCCTTCAGCTTAGGAGGTCGCAGCTTCCGCTTTAAACGCGCTCCTCAGGGCTACTGTGAAAGTCCATCAATATACAGTCAAGCTCTAAAAACACAGCTTGATACGATTGTTTTACCTGAAGGTGCTATTCTTGTACAGTATGTGGATGATTTACTCATTGCTGCAGACACTGAGGAAATTTGTAAAAAGGCCACGCTGTCATTGTTGCGTCATCTGTGTGATCTTCATCACAAGGTGTCACTTTCCAATCTGCAATATTGCCGACAAGAAGTGACCTACCTAGGTCACCTCCTATCGAAGGAGGGAAGGAAACTGACCCCAGAAAGAATTCAGGCAATAGCGAAATTGAATGTGCCAAGAACACAGAGAGAAGTGTGTGCTTTCTTGGGCATTACATCGTACTGTAGACAATGGATTCAAAATTTTTCGTTATTTGCCAAACCTTTGGTGGCCTTAACGTGTAAAAATACACCCAATCCCATTCCTTGGTCTGAAGAGTGTCAGAAAAGGTTTCTCGAATTACGCACAGCATTGTGTTCGGCCCCTGTGTTAGGTACCCCCGACTACAGTAAGCCTTTCACATTATATGTCCACGAGAAGGAGGGCTGTGCATTATCTGTGCTGACTCAGTTGTTTGGAGGTAGGCAGCGTCCATGTGCCTATTTTTCGTCGACTGTGGATCTGGTAGCTAAAGCATTGCCAAGTTGTTTAAGAGCCACAGCAGCAGCAGCTGTTTCTATTCGACAGTCTGCTGGTCTAGTAATGAATAATACACTAATCGTGATGGTCCCGCATGCAGTAGACACGTTGTTAAATAGAACCAAGACACAGCACTTAACTAGTGCTCGACTGTCCAGTTACGAATTGACACTGCTAGCGAGTCATGTGCACATAAAAAGATGCAGTACCTTAAACCTAGCTACATTGTTGCCAATTGCAGAGGAATCAGATGTTTCAGAACAGCACAATTGTTTTCTCAGAACAGAGGAAGAGACGAAAGGGAGAATAGATTTATTCGATACTCCTCTTGCTGAATGTGATGGTACATTATGGGTGGATGGTTCATGCTTCAAGCTCCCGAGTGGTGACACGACTGCAGCATATGCCGTTACGACTTTGCATACAGTTGTTGAAGCTGCACGTGTCCCGCATAATTCAGCTCAGGCAGCAGAATTGATTGCACTCACGAGAGCATGTGTGTTGTCTAAAGGGATGAAAGTGACTATCTACACTGATAGTCAGTATGCATTTGGAGTGGCTCACAGTTTTGGGCGATTGTGGAGAGAACGTGGATTCCTGACTTCGCATGGAGCTAAGATTCAGCATGTCAGTTGGTGAATAAGCTTCTTGAATCACTGACCTTGCCTCTGCAAATGGCGATTGTGAAATGTAGTGCTCACAAGAAGGTGACTGATGATGTAGGTCGTGGAAATGCATTTGCTGATGAGATCGCGAAGGAAACGGCAAAGAATGTAATGAGCCGAATGTATGTTGCAGGCCCTGCAAGATGGACTGGTGATGTTGGAATGTGTGAGGACACAATAGAGAGTGTGAAGTCCATCCAAGCTGAGGCCACAGAGAAAGAATTGAACACGTGGAGAGAAAGTACGGGTAGAATGGATGCAAATGGTTGCTGGATTCAATTATCAGAGCATCAGAGATGGTTGTTACCCGATGCATATGTGCTTGCAGTGGTTACAATGGCTCATGGAATGGCTCATATCAGCGTGAAAGGGATTTGCGAATTGTTGGCCCCAGTATGGAAGAATTCAGGGATTCCCAAGTGTGCAGATAATGTTGTCAAGAATTGCATGGTATGTTTGAAACACAATCCTGGTAGGGGAACCCCAACTCCAGCTGGTCATTTTGCGCCTCCTACGTATCCGTTCGAGGTTTTGCAGCTAGATTTCATTCACATGGAGAGGTGCAACAACTTAAAATACGTACTCGTTGTTGTTTGTGCCTTCTCAAGATGGGTAGAAGCCTATCCCCTAAAAGACAATACTGCCTTGTCCACAGCAAAAGCCCTTGTGAAAGAGTACTTCCCCAGGTTTGGAATGCCTAGAATGGTCTGGTCTGATAATGGAAGTGAATTTGTGGGTCGTGTGATGAAGAGAGTGTGTGAAGGGCTAGGTATCCGGCAGAAGTTCCACGCTGCAAATCACCCCCAATCAGCTGGATTAGTAGAATGTTACAATGGCACTTTAAAACTTAAACTGGCCAAAATCCAAGCGAGCACAGGTCTTAAATGGCCTGACGCTCTACCCTTAGCACTCCTGTCCACTAGAATGACTGTGCATTCACGAGTGAAACTTAGTCCATATGAGATAGTTTTTGGCCGGCCAGCCAACATATGGGGAGTGCCTAGACCCACTAAGTTCAGCGAGCTTGAACACCCTATTTTGCTTAATTATCTGTATGAATTGACGGCTAAATTGCGTGTTTTGCATCAACAGGTCCACAACACCCTGCCTCCGGTCTCTGAGACTCCGGGTCACGCCATTGACCCTGGTTCCTGGATTCTTGTCAGGAACTTCCAAAGAACGAAGAACGACCAGCCCAGGTGGACCGGGCCTCATCTCGTCCTTCTTTCTACAAGATCAGCCGTTCGGGTGGAGGGGAAGGCCAACTGGGTCCACGGGATCCATTGTAAGAAAATCCCTTTCCCTCTGCCCTATGACCAGTGGGTCCAGAAGGGTGTCGCTGACCCAGAACCTGATACCGGGTCACATGCCGTCCCTTTCCATGACTTGCACGTAAAAAGAACTGACTCTGAACAAGAAAATGAGAACATTTTGCACAAGGCTGTGACACCATCCAAGCTATTGAACACTACAGAGCCTGACCTTTTGTTCCAGGATCAGACAATACCTGGAAAACAACTATATAATTTGAGACCGAGAAAAACGAACTAATAGAACAATTTCTTTTGCAATTAGAGACTAAGATCCATGGACTAATAAAACAGATATTTTCTTTTCCCCCAAGTACTATTTTTGAAAGTGCAGCTCTCCCATCTAGGAAACTTGCTTATTTTTGTTTTTCGAACAGCCATCCGGGTTCTGCTGCTAGGGCCGCGGTTGATTAAAGACTTTGGGGTGCAGCTGACGACGTTAGGTCGGTAGTTCTGGTTGGTCCGAGGGAGTTGCCCTAGACTGACAGATGCATCCCTTAGCAGAGGCAACCTACCACCGCGGGCAGCACTTTAGAGAGGATGGAGTTTCCCGATGCGGAGAGACCTGCCAACCGGACGAACTTAAAGCACAAATTGTGCAACGTGATGACAAGGAAAAGCTTTATAATATTGTGTATTTCCATGCTATTCAGTGTAATGATATTTTTGATAAGTTATGTCTTATTTTCTTTTCGTGTAACATTTGCACCCACTGCATCACCCATACCTCCTCCCACTGTTTCCTCCCATTCTTTCCACCCTCTGCCTGACCACGAATCAAATAGTAGATTGGAGTTCATTAATAACTCCTTTGTTCAGTTGTTACATCAACACCAACTTGTAATGAACACAACTAACTGTTGGGTGTGCGGTCTTATGCCTCACACAACGGATAAAGGTATCCCTTATCTAGTCCTGCCATTTAGTCACAATGGTTCTGTATGGGCATATAGGACAATGTTCATATATGCACACGAACTCTACCCCCTGCGTTCTGTAACAGACAATCCTAGAAAAAGTGCTCTAGTCAAGGGTATAGTAGACATGATTAATGAAGGTATTTCTTATGAGACTATCCCTAGAGATGAGACACTATTGTACATAGGATGGAACATGACTGGATATGGAGCTACTCTGAGTGAGAAACAGCAAGCTAAGAGATCGTCCCCGATTTGGATTGTACCCCATCAGGGTCATCTGTGTCTGCATGGTAATGGCACGAATCCCAGGACTCAGTTAGGGAAGAGTGTCTGTACTGAAACGTATGTTTTTGGATCTCAGACTTCCCCTGCGTTTTTAGCAGCTAAGGGTACTTATTTCATCTGCCACGATAGAGCCTATACATGGTTGCCCCCTGACTTTTCGGGCTCATGTTTTGTTTCCTTCCTGTTGCCTCCCACCTACACAGCAGCGACAGACTACCACAGGACAAGGATAGTTAGAGGTGTTTTGAGTGAAGAAGACACTGCAGGTCAAGAATTTGGAGACTTTGCAAATGGTTTTCTGCCGTTCTGGGGATCCATGGCTAACAGCAGGAACATTAGGCAATTGACAAGGGTAGTTGAGTCCACCGTGATTGAAACTGCTGGTGCCCTTAGTAACTTGACTGCTGAGCTCCAGTCGGATCGACTTATGACCCTTCAGAACAGGGTCGCTTTAGATGTCATACTTGCAGACCGAGGTGGGGTATGCAGATTGATCCAATCGAGTTGCTGCGTCTTCATCCCTGATAACGCTCTAATAGTGTACCAGGCCATCTCCAAACTACATAAGATTTCCGAATCCATTCATGTGGATAAAGGAGATTGGTCATTAATGGGATGGTTCTGGGAACTGATATCCGCCTGGGGATGGAAAATTCTAATGGTCATTGGGATGGTCTTAGCCATTCTTTTCCTGTTCTGTCTGTGCATACAGTGTGCTCCTGCAATATGTGGCCTCTGTGTTACATCATGTGTAAGGAAGCCTGTGTCAAGAGATGAACTAAGTACTGGAATGATGCTACAGCAACATCTCAATGACTTCAGGAATATAGATCTGGACTCAGATTAACATGAGGATAGATTAATTGCCTATGTAAGGGCAAAAGGAGGGTTTGTGGTTCTGAGAAATCTGGATTCGTGTAATCGTTCTCGACTCGAGAATTAAAAACTTCGTCGAAACATGACGAATTTGGTATCAAAAGACCGAGAATGACGAGCACACCATGTACATATATTTTCAGCACATTCGAGTGATGATTTCACCTCGAAATCGTCATTTGCGTTCTGAAACCCTTGGCCTCCATTTATGTGTTGCCCTTTACATAGGCCTTAATCCAGCTGAATTCAATTCCACAAAGACACATACTCCTTAATCGACTTTTCTATGACCTGTGCAAGTTGGAACCATTGCCCCAGGCCGAACTCGTTAGGTCAGTTCCCCTCCCAGTGGCCGAACAAGATAGCATCAGGGCTCAACAGGCCATAAAACCATTTCAGCGCGCACACCTGCCGTATCTTTCTCCCATCTGTCTCTACTCTTTTTGCTTCACTTACTTTATGGTGGGGAGGTGCCTGTTTTATTGGGGGTCCACCGATATCTGATGGAATGTTGGGCCTTGCCGGGTGATTTGTTATGGGCAGCACGACGTGAAATATGTACATGTCATCATGACTCTGCTTTTCCTTTGTAACCAAAACCTGTAAATGATATATTGCAAATTCGAAGAATGTTTGCCTAAAGCTGAATATTCTGTATAAAGAGAGAAGCCTGACTTTGTAAATTTGAGCAGTCTCCTGAGAATATACTTCCCCGTGTGTTGTACTTCTAGGACACTTGTTACCTTGGTTGCAGCCAATAAATTGATCTTTGACTTCACCTAGAAGACTCTGAGTTTCTGTGGTCTGGATCAGGAAGAACCCGAGGTCTCTGGGTGTACCCTGACACCGCTGGGTTACCGGTTCTGTGCCGGTTCTGAAAAACCCAGTACCTCAGCTCGGCTCTTGGTGTTTGTTGTGGGGGGTTGTTGCAGTGTGATGGCAGGAGGTGTGAGGAAGATGGCAGAACAGCAGGGGGTTGATGGTGTGCTAACAATTACGCTGAGGTGCATTAAGAGCTGATTACAAAGTCTTTAACGAAACCCAATTGAGATCAAGTAGGATGGGCAAGTTGCTGTTTGCATAACATTAAGTCAGGCAACTCTCTAAAGCACCCCTCTGAGTATTTGTGCCCTGGGCCTGGGTCCAGCTCGCCCATGTCCAAGGCCGGCCCTGGAGATGACAAACTTAGGAGAAAGGAGTGTAAACAGCATGAAGAAAATAGAGAATATCATTGTCAGTTTGCATTCTTCACATCAGACGTATGGGACGAAGTACCATGCATTTTAATACTGCAGCGGACACCCTTTGAGAAATTTGTTGCAGTTTGTATTTTAATAGACTGTGCAATCATGTATCAACTGCTCAATTGGGTTAGAAAATTATTTACGAGTAAATAAGCAGAGTAGTCATTCGCTAGAAGGATTTTCTGTTCAAAACCACAGATAACAGTAGCTTACAAGTGCGCATCCTTGTGTCCCAGCCTGAAATTCTAAAAAAACCAAGCATTTACAATGCAATTTTTTTGCCTTTGTTAAAGTTAGAGCTATTGGCATTGCTCTTGACATTATTTTTATTTATGTTTTTTTTAACATAAATAAATGGCAGTGTCATTTACAATGCCACTAGCTTTATCTCTCGCAAATGACACACACAAACACACACAGAGCCCCCCCACACACACACCCACACAGAGCCCCCCACACACACAGCCACACAGAGCCCCCCACACACACAGCCACACAGAGCCCCCCACACACACAGCCACACAAAGCCCCCCACACACACAGCCACACAAAGCTTCCCACACACACAGCCACACAAAGCTTCCCACACACACAGCCACACAAAGCTTCCCACACACATAGCCACACAAAGCTCCCCACACACACAGCCACACAGAGCCTTCCACACACACCCACACAGCACAAGCAGGCAACAGGGGCACACGGAGGCACAAGCAGGCAACAGGGGCACACGGAGGCACAAGCAGGCAACAGGGGCACACGGAGGCACAAGCAGGCAACAGGGGCACACGGAGGCACAAGCAGTCAACAGGGACACACGGAGGCACAAGCAGGCAACAGGGGCACACGGAGGCACAAGCAGGCAACAGGGGCACACGGAGGCACAAGCAGGCAACAGGGGCACTTACGGAGGCACAAGCAGGCAACAGGGTCACGAAAACTGAGGCACAAGCAGGCAACAGGGGCACGAAAACTGAGGCACAAGCAGGCGACAGGGGCACGAAAACGGAGGCACAAGCAGGCAACGGAGGCACAAGCAGGCAACAGGGGCACACAGAGGCACAAGCAAGCAACAGGGTCATGAAAACAAGCACAAGCAGGCAAAAGGGTCACAAGCAGGAATTGTAATTTAGACGGGGCTGAAGTGGAGAACGGTCAGTAGGGAAGTAGTGCGGCTGGTGCAGTGGTACCAGGCCGAAAGGTGAGAGGGGCTGTCTGCACCCCAGTTTGGACAGTTTCCACTACCTAACAGGGATTGGTGGGAGGGGGGCGTACTTCTTGCTTGCTTTAGGGCTGTTACTTCGGGGACGCAGTGCACCCTGCTGCCTGCTGCCGCCGGGACACGACAACAGGCAGGGAGAGGACAGGCTGGGAGAGGGCAGGGAGGGGACAGGCTGGGAGAGGGCAGGCTGGGAGAGGGCAGGGAGGGGACAGGCTGGGAGAGGGCAGGTTGGGAGAGGGCAGGTTGGGAGAGGGCAGGCTGGAAGTGGACAGGCTGTGAGAGGACAGGCTGGGAAAGGGCATGGAGGGGACAGGCTGGGAAAGGGCAGGCTGGAAGTGGACAGGCTGGGAGAGGACAGGCTGGGAAAGGGCAGGGAGGGGACAGGCTGGGAAAGGGCAGGCTGGGAGAGAACAGGCCGGGAGTGGGCAGGCCGCGAGAGGACAGGCCGGGAGAGGACAGGCCGGGAGAGGACAGGCCGGGAGAGGACAGGCCGGGAGAGGGCAGGCCGGGAGAGGGCAGGCCGGGAGAGGGCAGGCCGCGAGAGGACAGGCCGCGAGAGAACAGGCCGGGAGTGGGCAGGCCGGGAGTGGGCAGGCCGGGAGTGGGCAGGCTGGGAGTGGGCAGGCTGGGAGAGGGCAGGCTGGGAGAGAACAGGCTGGGAGAGGGCAGGCTGGGAGAGGGCAGGCTGGGAGAGGGCAGGCTGGGAGAGGGCAGGCTGGGAGAGGGCAGGCTGGGAGAGGGCAGGCTGGGAGAGGGCAGGCTGGGAGTGGGCAGGCTGCGAGAGGACAGGAAAAGGACAGGCTGGGAGAGGGCAGGCTGGGAGAGGGCAGGCTGGGAGAGAACAGGCTGGGAGTGGGCAGGCTGGGAGAGGACAGGCTGCGAGAGGACAGGAAAAGGACGTCTGGCTAATTCTGGCCTAATGTCCTTGGTGATGAAGTAGCCTCCGCCTTCCTGGCCCCCAGGGACAAAGGGGGGGGGGGCAGAATAACAGCAGGGATACTGAAGTACCTCGACGGCCGTTAGAAGGAGCGGGGAGGAAAAAAGATAACAAGCATTGACATAGGCAAAGTCTTGCAGCCAATGCCAGACCGATTGGCTTAGCCAGTGCTGGTTTGGTCCACCGGTGGAGGTTCTGTCTTTCATTATAAAAGTAGCTGGGAGTCTTCAAAGCTGTAGAATGCTGGCCCTCCGTCTTTGACACATCCCAGTCTGCACCTTCAGATGTATATTTATTCCAGAGTCAAGATGATTTTTGTTAACGTATGTTTTTTCACAGAGAGACGGCTTTATCGAAGGCAGCAGTTGGAAATTAAGTTGTTCACGTCGTGCTAAGGCCTGGTCTGCTGTATTGGTATTTAGTCAGTAAGGGAAGGTTGTAAACAGTATCCCGAGCAGTCATCTGAGGACTATCTGAGCGTGCTACCGCCAAAATATCTTCCTCACGAAGCAACACAGCTGGAAGTCATCTAATCATGACTAAGCAAAAATAATGTATGCCCCTAACTTATTTTTGTCGAGTTTTGGTAAATGCCCTGAAGTCTGTATTGTGCTCTGTGACGCAGATGTTGAATAAGAGGAGCACAGCAGTGTCATTTCCCGTATTTAAAGCACGTTCCACAAAGGCACACTCGGGTCATATTGTGAGATTGAAAAAAAGTTAACAATCTTACAAAATACATATTAAGCTTTCCAGTGTATGCCGAAGGAGACCACCTTGCAAGAAGGCAGATTGGGAGCACTGACTGGAAATTCAGAGCAAAAGGTTAAAATTCAGGACAAACAACGAGCGGGACACATTGACTCACCTGTGACCCTGGCCAACCCCGAGCACCTGTGCGGTTCAGAGTCTGCAGACTCAGCCGGGCTGCCAGCGGCCTCTTGGGCCGGTCTCATCTGAGGCGGCTGCAGTCAGACCCCCCAGCTGTCTCCGGCCTGGCTACATACAGCGCCCCCAGTTTGCTGCCCCTGCAGCATCACTGCCGTCGCCTCGAGCTCGCTTCTCTGCCACTCCTGGCTTCTCAGCCCGAAGCGCGAAGGATGCTGGAACCTGTAGTTCTAAACCTCCCCCCCACTATAAAGTGCGTGTGGGCGGGGCCCAGACAGCAGGGGTCTCATGCATGGGCCGCCTCGAAAGGAACAAGCGCCTTGAGGGGCCCAGCATGAATGAAGTGCACGTGTGTGCGGGCACGCCCCCGTACCCTGGTATTAGGGGAGGGGGGCGTGACAGGAGCACGCAAAGGTGGTCTTCAGGGAGCCATATATCCCGCTCCTGTGTTTAGGAATGTAGCGCCTGGGGATGGAAAGGCTGGTCACCCCGCGAGGAGCTATGATGGGAAGGATGGTGCTGACACGAGGCTGCTGTGCGGGGGCAGCGGTCCCGAGACCGGGCTTCAGATCCAGCGCCCAGAGCGGGCTGAGAGGCCTCTAGGAGCTGGCTCTGTGGACCCCCCCCCCCCCCGCATCAGACCCTGGCGTGCACTATAGGAGAGTCTGGACCGCCCACGCCTGGAAGACCGGCCCAGAGGGGGTTAAATCTCGTCAAGAGGGGGTTAAATCTCGCAGCGGGGACGGGCACACACACAGCGGGAGTCGGGGGGGCCAACCAAAGACACGGACAGCGGGAGTCAAGAGGGGGGGAGGGGGGGCGAACAAAGACACGGACAGCGGGAGGAGGGACGACATGAGTACCAGTTACATTACAAGGACATATTCATTTTGGTAGGCACGAGAAGACGAAGTGATTTTGCACAGAATTACATGAAGTTGAAAAAACAAAGAGCCACGGACAGCGGGAGGGGTGGGGGGGCGGAACGGCACAGACGACATGAGACGCGAGGGGGGGTGCGGGGCGGGAACGGACACACGGAGAGCGGGAGGGGGGCAGGGGCGGGAACGGGCACACGGAGAGCGGGAGGGGGGCAGGGGCGGAACGGGCACATGGAGAGTGGGAGGGGGGAACGGGATAAAAACATGCTGCTTACCTGAGCATTGAGCAGGAGAAACATTGGTCGACGGGCCCCGGCGCCATCTTCGGCGGAATGAGAAAACACGCCCTGACAGAAAAAAAAAACCAGTCTTGCAGCACCAACCATCGCCTTTAAAACAAGTCAGGTCCCGGGCCGGCAGCCAATCACAGCGCGGCCCGGGAAATGACGTCACGGGAGTGTCCCGGGCCGGCAGCCAATCACAGCGCGGCCCGGGACAAAGGGGCGGGACTTAAAAAAAGCCAGAGAAACGCCCCCGAATCGCGTTTTCCCGAGAAAGCGTGATTGACAGCCTCTGTCTCCCAATGGCTAGCCTCCATTTATGGAGCTAGCCAATGAGAGACAGAGGCGGGTCATCGATCCCACATACAACTCAAAAGGTTTTTTAGCGCATGCGCACTACGTGCGCACTTGCAGGCAAAACCTAAAAAAGAGATTTATTTTGAAGAAACTATAATCATGAGTGGGTTATCCTGAAACAAATGGTCAGCCAGTGGTGGCGCAAAAAACACCAGAGATTTAAGGGTATTTGAGAAAAAAACAAAATCGAATTTACAGACTGAAGTGAAAGCGAAATTCAGTAACCTACTGTCTGCTTACCCCTGCCTAAACATGTCGACTTGCACGACTGAGGAATGCAAACCTAAATTCAGCAATATAGTGTCTACTTACTCCTGGCTAAACACATCAACTTACACGATTGAATTGTAATCGCCTCAATAAACAAGCATTTGCAATGCAATAGGTCTCGCATTAGGAATGTTTGAGTTATTGGTATTGTAAATGCCATTTTTTTTAGGTTTCGCCTGCCGAAGGCTGCGCTCTGCGCAGCTTTTCGGAGCAAGGCGAAATCTAATGTTTACTATATGGGCTACAGGAACGTCCCCCGGCTCCCATTGGCTAGCTCCATAAATGGAGGCTAGCCATTGGGAGCCGGATCTGTCCGTCAAGGCCGGACCAGATTCGGGGGCGTTCCCGAGATTTTTTCGCTCTCCGCCTCTGCGATGTCGTCATCGCGGCGGTGGGCGGAGTTTCGTTTTTTTTTTTTGTGGTTTGTTTTTGTCATACGGCCGCCGGAGGAAGCCCAGGTGAGTGCTTGTTCCTCATGATATCGATTGTTTTCACTGAAAGAACACTGCTCTGAAAACTGGGTAGATACTTGCTTCCGCAAAAAGGGCCAGTGTTGGATTTGGGAGCAGGTAGGTAGATGGTGGTTTGCTACGGAAAAAGTTACAGGGACGTAGTTGGTTCTTTATTTAGAGTTTGCGTTATGTGGTGAGTAAGTGCTTTTCTGCCTATGTCAGCGTGCGCCCGGGTCCCAAGGTCCGTGGCGTGTTGTGCCAGTTCCCACGATTACGTTCTTGCTATGAACGAGTGTCGGGTTCTTGGACAGAGACGACTCTGCGGCCAAGACCCATTTTGCTGTGCTTTCTGGTGGGATCAGCCAACTGGTGTGGGATGCTTGTTAATTTTACATGTGATCATGTTCGTTAACTCCAAGCTAGGGGTGCATGTACAGGTTACCTCCCTGTGCAAAGTTCATGACGCTCACAAGACTCCTTCGTCCACATTCCTGCCGTACAGGCGCGGTCTTCGGGTCCATATTGCCATTCCCCCTTTTGTTTGTCGAACTCGCAGCATTCCACCGCGCTTTCCATTCAGCATCCGTAGGGTGCAGATGCCAATGTCTTGGTGAACTATTCGGGTGGGGGGTGGGGTGGAGCCGGGGATATGCGCGCGCATTCCATCATCCTCTCAGACAGACCAGGCTACTATACATGTCTGCTAGGGCCTTCGTTGCTCTTTTGGTCTGCTCGCAAGCCTCGGCTCTCCCTTTTAAGGGGACGGACCCTCTCCCTGCACGTAGCCTAGTCAGAAAGACTTTTCCATGCAGTGGGCTGTGGACCCTTTCACATTGGATCGAGGCTCATTCCACACGGAGAAGGAAAGCCGCAACAGAGCTCGCTTTGGAGCATGTTACTTAACTGTGCAGGGTGTTTGCGGAGCTCTGCAACCTTTTTCAGTGCGTCACTACTGGAGGTAGCTCAGACTCCCAGGCTAACCCCTCTCTGTGCCTGTATGTTCAAGTGCTTGTGCAGCGGTGTATTGATCCGTGGTACAAGCAGGGGCATAAGAAGGTAACTTTGTAGGAGATGGTAATTAACTATTTCATCCATTGACCTGTTTGCGTGGCCTAGTTCTTTTGCATCGGTCTTGCTATTAACGTCATTGCCACTTGCCCTCTTTTTGTTATTTTCCATTCCTGCTGCTCCTGCATTATTTGTATTCGTGCACACGACCTTGTGTGACTTTCCTGCTGACCACAGAGTACATTTATTTGTCTAAGAACGTGTTGCTTTGAACTTTGGGAAATTCTCTAGGCCTGAAACTTGTGAGACAATTTTCTGTGACCCATTTCTGACCTCTTGCGTGTGTATTTATTTTATATTTGCCGAAACAGCATTGCCAAGAGTTGTCATTTGTGTATAGTTTTACTTAGGCTATAGCACGGGTCTTGGATCTCTCTATCTTGCATCGCACAGCAACGAGGCTCGCAACGTTGCCCAATGTAGTTTTCATAATCGTCATCTTCAATAAAGTTTATTTTGGATAAAATAAATCAATAAAACTTACATAATAAACAGACATCATTTAAATATCTCGTTTACAGTTACCGAATATTTTCCATCTTTAACAAATAACCAGGAATTCTAAATGTATATGAAAAGAGGCTAAAAGTATTTTAAAACTTGAAAGAAAAGTTAACTTTTAGCTCTACTTTATTTATGATATAAAAATGAAATTTTACATCAGGGACTTGCGTCTCCTATTAAGTTATTTACTCCTTCTCCACGTAAGGACCACTAATATTCAAAGGCTAATATCCTAAAGCCCTAAATACTGAATTCATATTTAAGGGCTAACAATTTGACCTTACAATATGAGACTGCAAGCCGTTTATTTAGAATTAAGGACTAACTCCTTATCCTTACAGCTAAGGGGCCACTAAACATTTATTACGGCTTAGCCATGTAACCTGCAGATATTTAGCCATGCTACCACAGTAACCTCCTTTGTGTCAGATTTCGAAATTCGAAGTGCAATCTCACATCTTCTCACCTCCAGGAGATGGCACACTGGAATTATCCATCTTTTGCAAGGGGCCGTATAGGCGGGGCAAAAAAATTATGAAATGAGAAATGTATTCAGGTGATAGGGAGTATGCGGAGCGCACACACGTCATTGGAGCTATTCCCATCGCTCCACCTTAAAGTACACCCAAAGATCAGAAGTGTGCCATATTTGAATTTCAGATAAAGTTGTCCGCCTGGAGAGCCTTGTATAGCTTCAAGAGATGTTTCATACCTTGGAAAATTCTTATGATCTAAGAATTTCTCAGTGATATTTCCTGGCCTGCAGTTCTTAATCTTTTCTCCCCAGAGAAATTCTCTGCACTTATCTTTTATCTGTTGTCTAGGTAGCTTAATGGCTTCTTCCGGGTTGGCCCAAAGGGAATCCAGACCAAGATGGTAAAGGTTATTCTTTGTATTCGCTAGCCAATGGAATTCTTAAATGGTCACTCTGGCCTAATAGTACTTTGATGGATTGTTTGTAGGGTTCCAGCCCCCGGATGGACCAAAGCCTATGCCAATGTAACAGAGGTCCCATTTTAGAATACAAGGAGATGAGAAATAATCCCATATCTTATGCTAAAGGCAACAAAGGTCTACTTGTGGGAAGATTAGTCAGACTCCATAGGAATTTGTTTTCTTCGTATGTCAACTCCTTTATATCCACATGACCCCAAAATTCGGTTCCTTATAATACAGAGTTTTTAGCTTTGACCCTGTGAACCTCAAGAGCTGGTAGCCAATTTTTATGTTTTGTTTTTGCCATTTGAAAGGATCGCTCTTGTCTCTTGGGTCAGCATAAGCGCACTCCTACTCACTGCTTCCGCACGCCACCTGAGCTTAATAGCAACACTCATTGTAAAACACTATTTATAATCTGCAGGCTTCAAGTTTAAAATCTGGCAAACGCATTGTTTCTTTATACTTGGCAATATGTATCATTATCAAACGTGTATTGGCAAGGCTGCTCGATTTCTGTTCGATGTTGTGCGCTGCTTTTCCAATTGACAGTGTTTTCACATGAATGTTGGATTTCAAGCAGTGGAGGCCTTTCTCATTTAGGCAACATTCTGCTTTGGACGAGTTGTCAAGGGTCTACCTCCCCATTTTCTCCTCACTCTCTATCCTGCACTCCTTAGCTTTTCTTTTCACACTCTCTCGCTTCTGCCCTCCTTCCTGCTCTCTTCTTCTTTCCTGTCCTCCCTATCCCTTCTGCCTTCTCTCACTCTATTCCCTCTGCCCTCCTTCTTGCTCTCTCTCTTCTACCATCCCTCTCTTTTCTGCCTTCTTACTCCCTCCTGCCCTCCCTTTCCACCTCTCTCTTCTGCTCTCTTTCACCTTCTTGTCCTCCATCTCTCTCTTGTTCTCTCTCCTTCCTGTCCTCTCCTCCTCTAGCCCTCCTTCTCCCTCCGGCCCTCCCTCTCGTACCTGCCCTCCTCTCCTTTCTGCCCTCTCTCACACTCCTACCTTCCCTACTGCCCTCCCACTCCTTCTTGCCCTCCCTCTCCTTTCTGCCTCTTTTCCTTCCTACCCTCCCTCTCTCTCCTGCCCTCTCTTACTTTGGACCTCTCTTCCTTCTTACTCCTGCTCTCCTTAACTTCTATATCTATCAATTCTTTTCTTGCACTCAGTCTCCATCTCTCCCCCTCTTGCCCTCTCTCTTTATCTTACACTCTCTCCTTCTTGCCCTCTCTCTCCTGTCTTCTCTCACACTCCTGGCTTCACTAACATGCTATATGAAATAACTTGTATTCTAATTCACTGTGCATCTGCAACTAATTGCATTATAAATGCAATCCATATTTCTGTGTAAAGTAAAACACATCAACGTTTTACACATAATTCAAAGAAGTTAGAAAAGACCATTTGTCAAAAGCAATACCAAAAGCTCAAACTTTAACAAAGGCGAAACCATTGCATTGTAAATGCTTGTTATTTATGTGTTGGTTTTGAAAATAGCAAAATTAATAGCTTTGTCATTTACAATGCCAACAGTTATAACTTTCGCAAATGTGAATGTAATGCAATATGTATTGTATTTACATGACTTAGATGTATTTATATTACAAATAATGTTTTTTTTTAATTAATACTTAAATAAAAGTTATTGTAATTTATAATGGCAATAGCTTAAACTTTTGTAAATAAATTTAGTGAAGATTATGTTCAGTTTATTTTATTGTGACGAAAATCCAAGAACATAAGTGAAATATTAACATCTTTTTGTGACATTTGTAATAAAGCTTGAAACATTGAGAGAACATATTTGAACCAGTTGTTGTTGAATGGTTGCACAGATTAATGCTGTGGTGGCGCTGAGTGATGTTGTGGTGGCGACGAGTGAGGCTGTGGCGTTCAGTGATGCTGTGGTAGCGGATAGTGACGTTGTGGTGCCCCTGAGTGATGCTGTAGTGGTGCTGAGTGATGCTGTGGTGATGCGATAGATAGAGTGAGTGCACTAGATAGGTAGAGTGAGGGTGATAGGTAGAGTGAGGGTGATAGATAGAGGGAGGGCGATAGATAGCTAGAGGGAGGGCGAGAGTTTCCAGACTCTTCTGATCGCTGGGAGGAGGAGGAATGCTGCCCTGATGTCAGTCGAGAATGTTTAGCATTCCTCTTTTATGGTGTGCCGATTTGGGGGCTCCCGAAGCGGCCGCGTAATTACACAAGTAACATGGTGGGAGGGGTGAGGGACGGGAGCACCAGGCAGAAGGACGAGTGTGAGAGGGTTGCAATGCCTCAGGCTAAATACAGAGCTGGACTCTGAAGCGGAATTAATTGGGACACATTCATTGGGCAGATATGGTGTTTTTGCTACAAACTCAGTGTGTGTCACCACTGCTCACATAAAACAAGGCTGGTAAAGTGACTGAGGCTAGGTGGTATGTTCTTGGGGGTGGGGCCCAGCGGCACAGAGAGCAGAGCCAAACACAGCGATCGGCCAGAGGGAGGAATTCCAAGCAACGAACAAGGCTGTAGTCAGCAGCCTGTGACGATCCTGAGAGGATACAAGCGCGGCTGCGAGAGCGCCGTGGAGCCAAGCCAGAAACGGCGTGGGTGGGGGGAGCGGATTCCTTTGAATGGAATAGAATATGGACACCAAGCTGTGCCCGTAAAGCACACAATGTGAAGAAGACCTGCAAAGTACTAGGCTTCCTTTCAAGTCGGGTGGGGGTGCGGGGGAGCAGGGGAGCCAGCGAGTGGGAGGAGACGAGCATGGTGGTGTGTGAGGCTTCCTTTCAAGTCGGATGGGGTGGGGGGGCAGGGGAGCGAGTGGGAGGGAAAGAGCATATGGGGTGTGAGTGAGAAGTGAGGCCAAGCGCGCCCTGGCGAAGCGTCACGCTTGAATACCTCACATGCATTGGGAGAATCCGCGCTTGGTCAAGAGTTTGTTTCGCCTACTATATACTCGCTATTAATCCCTGCGGGATATAATAGCTCGACCTAAAAAGCAGGAACATTTGAAAGTTCCCTACACTACTGACTGAAGTTTATTTGTATTGGAAGTATGGTTCACAGGCAACTGCACCTAACCCAAACTGCTAGCTGTGCCTTGGTAGTTTCCATGAAATCAGCAATCGCCAGCTATGCCTGGAACATTCATAGAAAATGCCAGAGACTGGTAAAACTGGCCTAATTTCCCACATAATACGACATAACCCCTTTTATGTAACGTGCTTGAAGCTGTCAAATTATGCTTAGTGTCTTTTCGCAGTTTTTTTTTTTTTACTCCATGAAAAAGCCCAGCTAAACGTTTATATCACTGAGCGATCTCCTCAGAGATATCTGTATGGCTGACCTTTGGTCCAGAATACTGAACCTTTGTCATGACTTTTTCTCTATTCAGAATGTGCATCCCAGGCAGGTGGTCGCCCTTGTCACACCTGTTCCTCCCTTCCCACGGCGTAAACCAGAACTTGGCTCGCGCTTGAGTAATAATCAGCCGTACAGATAAACTATGACAGATAAGCAGGCATCGGAATGACCTATCTTCCAGAAATGCACTGGTCTTACCGGAGCTGCCGCTGCTGCCCGCCCGTCACTAAGCCCCCGACACACCCCCTCTCACCGGCTGCCCTGTCAGGCGCCTGAGCAGCCAACCCACGAGCCTGGCCTAGCAGAGAACTACGAGCCGCGTTCAGTGCAGTTCGTTTAACATCCCTCAGCAGACAACGGCTACAGCTATAAAAGAACTATGGACTTTCAAAGAAACTCCTGCTAACGTTTATAAATTGGCTAGATCACCTCTACCAAATCCTTTACTCAGACCGCGGGCTCTAGCTGAAGTAAAAGCGTCAGCCATTTTAGAAAAGTTCTGCAAGAATATTAAATGTACTGTCGCCGTGTGATGAAATGAAGCAAGCTTCGCTTTTTAAAATATTTAAAAAAATAAGTTATTTTTCTTATTTTACCAAGTCAAGTGAGTGTCCGATATTCGATTCTCCGATAAAACTTTATGGAAAATGTTTGAAGATTACAATGAAACGTGTGCATATTGTAAGCTGGGAAAATACTTGCTCAATATTGTTAGCGAGATAATAGCTATTTCTGGATTCTTGTCTCCTTTTGAAGGTCTTTATTCGGAGATATTTTGATTATGTCGTCCTTCCAAGATGGCCGCTAGGGTAGAGGCACGAGTACACAAATCTACTGATCTAGGCTTGGGACGGTCTCTTAATACTAGAGCTAGAACAAATAGTGATATTTTTCTTATTTATTCTTGTGAAATTGAATATTATGCACATTTTCAGTTGAAAGTTCAACGAGTTCAGAAACTTTTTAATTCTTGGTAAAACGTTGCGGAAATCTTTAGAATGGTATCCGCCTTTCGCTTTCAAGATTCCCAGAATTTTAAGCAGTCCTGCCAAATGCCACGCATCTCGGGTTAAATTAACTGATGTCTCCGCATCCCCGCACTACCAAAGATCCTTCACGCTCATCTGCTAAATTCATCCTGTAGTTTGAAACAGACTATTCATAAGTAAAACTGGCATACATGCCAACATTTTAGGAGAGGGACGTGGGAGATTTAATAAAAAAATAAAAAAACGGTAGAATGAAAGTTCACCATTGACGTCTATTGTAGCAAATGCAATTTCAGGCGGGAGACAGCTAAAATAAAGCCATTTTTGGCTTGAAAAATCGGTGGTCTCCCACCTGAATCGTGTCTATTGGTATGTTTCTCCTTTCTTAGGCTTACATGTCTATAAACAAGAACATTAATCATTGATTTCTTAGGTGCAGCTCGTCCATGTAGGAGAGACAATTCATTTAAAAGATATTACATACAGGGCACCATTCTTGATGCAACGTTGCGCTTCCACTGATTGCAATGCATTAAACTTCTTGCCCAGCTTGTGTCTTCTGAAGTGAAAGGCACGCTTCAGTTATTTTATGAAATTCGTAGAAGTCTATGTTGTTATGAAAAGACTTAATATAATTTTCTTTCGTTTTTGTTTTGTTTTTGATAGCTTTATTGTGCCTGTTATATCAATTTCGCCTCCTAGCTGGTATAGACAGGCTTTAGCTTCCCGTTAATGCAGATCAACACACTATTGTGGCGTGCGCGCTGGGTTCCCAGGCTGCTGATTTTAACACAGACTGGGCTGGCTTGCCTCTGAGACTTCTGTCTTTGCAGAGGTTACTTTAGATGACAGCTTGCTTAGTGCGTGGAGGCCTAATTGCTATCATTGATGGTATCAGCGCACAGACACTTTAGGGCTGCAGTACTCCGATCAGTCATCTCACTGGTAATAACCGTGATAGAAGGGAGAGAAACAGCCTGCAAAAAATAAATTTGACTTGAAGGCACAAGCTGCTAGGAATAAATGCATTTCTTATGCACGTTCCTCATTTTCTATTGGTCCACTAGCTGTAAGATTGTCTGCAATGCTGCTTATTGCTAATGTACCATGCTTGTACATTTCTGATCATGAGTGTGTTTATTAGCTATGTAAGATAGGAAGTTGTCTGTTGTTGTGAGGTAATACTGCTGCCCGAGACAGCAGTGGGATTACATCTATTACGGGACCACATTTGTATGAGCACCTCATATTTGCGCTGGTATTGTTTCAATGTACTTTCAAGACTTGCACATAAAAAGGAGCTAAAATGTGTGATCTACCTCATTACGTGATCATGATTTCTTTTACTCAAAATAAAATGTCACTCATTGTGTCACACAGGTAGCAGTGAAATGTCGCGCACCAGCACACTGAGAAGACGGAAATGTCACATAAGTAAACTGGAACCCTGGCAGATATACCAGATTTATGAAGGGTTACCACCTGGCAGCTTATTTATTGGCATGACCAGTATTTTAATGTCCCAACCGGTGAAAAAATAAATTAGGAAAATCACCTGAAGCCGGTATCTCCCCCCCACATCCCCCTTATCTGTACATACTTTAAAAACAATATATCATTCTTTATTAGTGATCGAAAGCAATAGGAAATAAAATAAAAAAGTAGCAATCAGAAGCATAAACATACACCATTTAAAACCTAGTGACAGGAGGGTACAGTTCCAGATCCACACTACAGTACGTAAGTATATATACAACACCAGATAACATCCAGTCCCGCAAGCAATTGCATGAGAATATCAAGTTCAGTCAGAGGTAGATATCGAGGAGGGATTACCTGACTTATCTCCAGAAGCCCGATCCAAGCCAGAGGTGTCCTGAAAAACAGATAGTAGCATGCCCAAGTGACTAGGTCCTCACCTAGTTTGTTATCGGTTCTACACTTTTTCAGCCTCATTTCCTCCAGCACAGCCCATTCTGCCACCTCATGTTCCCAACGTTCCAGGTCTGGGCCAGCCATACGTATCCAAGGGATTGTCACTGGGCGCTTGGCCAAAACTAGGAGCAGGTGTAGAAACTTAAAATCCATCTTCTGGTTCTTACCACAGTGAACATCCCCCAAGAAGACATGTAACTGGGCCAGTCGAACAAGGAATCAGCACCACTGCCATCACCCTCTCAACCACCCATTTGCAGAAGGCACGCACCCGTGGACAGTGCCATGCAAGATGCAGGAAGGACGCCATCGATTGACTACATTGAGGGCATGGTTGGGGCCTGGAGGAATCTATCTTGTGTAACCTGTATGGTGTCATATATGTTCGATGAAGATAATGAAAGTGTGTAAGTGTAAACCTGGCACTACTTGATACATAGCGAACCAGTCCACTCACATGTGACCATTGCGAGTCCTCGATCCCGATCTCCAACTCTTCACTCCAGGCCATCCCACTGGGAGAGGGAGCCTGACCCCCATCCGCTGACATTGCATATAAAAGTATGTAACCAGGTGTCGACCCCACCCAACTCCGGCAAGGCCTGGAAAATGTGAGATGTGGGGGGAGTCGCAGAGAAGGTGGTCCGGATGTCCCTAGTAATCATGAAAGGCTGGCTAGTAAAGGAAGTGCCCTGGACCCAGACTGAAAGCATTCTGGGCCGCCTCAAAGATATGAATTCCTTATTAGGGAAGCGATCTCCTAAGGTATCACAACCCCCATCTTGTCATGGGGTCATGTCCACCAAACTCACAAGTTCCGAAAATGTGGGCAGATCACAGAAATTGAATTCCCTATCAAAGGGGGCTCTTCTTAACACCAATTTAATCATGCGATCCCACAGCTGTGGAGTATGACGCACCAAGAATGGTATCGTCCATTCCCCACTCCCCCCATCAGGCCTCTGCAAGCCAGTGTGCTGCATGCTGAATCTGCGAAGCTAAAAACTATTGATCCAAGTTAGGGACCACCAACTTCCCCCCCCCCCCCTCCCCCGCTCTAGTGTCTGACAACAAGGGAGTGGTCCCATGCCCAAACCAGAGGAAATAAAAGTGTTCAGCTGCTTAAAAGTGGTTGAAGAGAAATGGTTGAATGAATGTCGGATACATTAAAGGCAGTGCAGTAGCTGGACCATTTCGAAAATGGCTATTTGTCCCTTAAGGGAGAGTGGGAGGGTGTTCTAAAATAGGATGAAGGATCAAAAGCCCTTGAGAATTCTAGAAATGTTATATTGCAACTGTTTCCGAGGGGTTTGTGTCACCATCATACCCAGATACCGAAAGCTGTCGGTTTCCCAATGCAAATGGAGGACCGGCGAAGTCGTGGGGTCCAGAAAACACAGAGGCCCCAGTGGGAAGATCAAGGACTTTGGATGGTTTATCCGAAGACCCTACACTGCTCCGTACCTGTCTAAAAGGTCCACTATTCGGGGGAGCGAATGTTGCTGTGTAGACAGCTAAAATAACGTGTTGTCCGCATATGGGGATACACAATGAATAGTGGTCCCCACGGTCACTCCCCCCTCAGTAAGCCATCTCCTGCTAAACCCATATGGCCATCGATGACATGGCCAGAGCAGTGGGCACCACTGTCTTGTGCCCCTAATGATGGGCCTGGTCTCTGAACATAATTTACCCACCCACACCTTGGCGACTGGCTGCACATACAACAACTGAACCCAGGAACGGAATCAGGTCTAATCCCTACAGCGCTCAAGACTTGCATCAACTATGGCCATTACACTGTTTCAAAAGCCTTCGCGATATATGTGGAAACAATGCTAAGTTCGTCCTCCTTGCTCTCCACCTCATGTAAGACGTGGATCAACCGCCTCAAATTCATAGTGATATTGCACCTGGAATGAATCCACTCTGATCCTCATGGACCAAGTAGTGCATGACTGGGCCCAGCGAGAGCTTTATGTAGGAGTTTGGTGTCTGTGTTAATCATGGACAAAGGTCTGTAGGAAGAATAATGTGTTTAAAAAAATTTTTTTTAGAATATAAACTCTGCTGCTAAGCTGCTTTTTATATGGAAATTGCAAAGGTTGTAATTAACCAAACAATAAACTATCACTTACTGTAGGAAGAAGATCTGAGCCGTCAGACCCTGGTTTGAGCATCATGGAGCTATAACATTCCCATATAGGTTCAGGTAAGACCCCAATGCTATGTGCCCGCAGGTACACTTCCAGTAGGGTCTGAGTAAGGGCAGGAGAAATAGCCTGGTAAAACTTTGCTGAAAAGCTGTCAACACCCGTTGACTTGCCACAAGGAAGCCGCCGGAGAGATTCACAAATCTCTTCCAAAGTGAGGTCAGCGTCTAGGCCCATGACCAGCTCACCTTCCAACCAAGGCTGGGGCAGAAAAGCGTTAACACAATTCAGAGCCGGCGGGGAGGGGGTGAGGACTCCAGTAAACCTGGTATGTCCTGAAGGTCTCAAGAATGCCCGCTGAGTGCGCACATCCCACCCGCCAAGTACCGGAGGTAGAACACCAGGGAACAAGGAGTCTCCCTTTTTAGGAGCTTGGCCAAAAGGTGGCCTAAGGTGTCGCACTGTCTGTGGAGGAGCTGGTGTTGCGATCTCAGAGGGTATTTTTACAACTGGTCCCTCACCTACTCAACATGCCACAGGGCAGTCAGCTCCGCTCAGGGTCCCAAGGTGTCAGCCTGTGCCTGCTGTTGCTTACATGCCAGTTCAGCTTCCCCCGTAGGAGCTCCGGTTAGAGCATCCTCTGCACCCCACAAAAGAGTCCCACACAACACCCCCAAACAACCGCCTTCATTACCTCTCACTCAATAGCTCGATGAAGTGTTGAGGACCAATTCAATTCAAAGTAGTCTGAAAGTGCCTTTACAACTGTCTCCCACCCCTCTACATCTTGAAGAATCTCGGGGCAGTTTCCAGCCCAGGAGCGTGCGAAGTGTAATCCTCCAGCCAGTCTCACAAATGACTGGGGTGTGGTTGTGTAGAACCGGATTTTCAGAGACCCTCCCCCACTAGGAGAGTCGAAGCCAGTGGCGCAGGGAGACGCCTTAAATCTACGGGTCCTTCTTGCATCAATCATACATTACCAAAGAGACCAGGACAACCAGCCGTGGAGGAAAGCAAGTAATTTATTAGCTTGAGCTAAGGACAGAGGTCCCAGAATGGTACAAAGACAATTCTACGGAGACTGCTGCTTTACTCCACAGCATTACACATATTTATAGCGCTAGCCACGCCCATTTACACAATGCAAGTTCTGCTTTCAAGTTCTTCTTTTGTCATGTGCTTCGTCAGCCTCGCATGGTGTGATCGTGCCGGGAGACATCCGTCCCTGTATACACATCCGTCCCTGTGTATACAGGCCTCGTGCTATCTTGCCCAACCAGCGTGATCAAGTGACATGGCCTCGTGCTACATTGCTCCATTCGGCGTGATCATGTGGCACGGCCTTGTGCTACCTTGCTTCATCCGGTGTGATCATGAGGCATCGGCCTTGTTTCCCCTTTCTCGTTGTGGTCACGGGGCAGTTGGTTCGTGACTGGCTGAGTCACCAACGATGCACAGGACGTGGCTAAGTCTTTTGACACCATTGGGGGTGGTGAAGCATATGGGCAATTTCTGGGAATTGGTTTGAACACATAGGGGAACAAGGGTTTTGATAGTGGCTTTTATCACTCTCGTGAGGTGTCGCAGATTGCGGCTGTTGATCATAGGGCCCCAGAAGGGGAGGAAGCCTTTAGCAAAGTCCCTAAACTCTTGGCCAGCTGTGTCATCTGCGTCTACCACACCTCTCTTCTGGATGTGGTATGTTGCATCAGCTGTGTAGGTGGGAGGGAGTAGCCATGCAATGTAACCAGTGTCGGCCCATGATTTTGGCAGTCTGGGTCAACTGCGTCAACCACACCTCTCTTCTGGATGTGGTATGTTGCATCAGCTGTGTAGGTGGGAGGGAGTAGCCGTGCAATGTAACAGGTGCCGGCCCATGATTTTGGCAGTCTGGTGTAGGCCTTGTTCCCACACACAAAGTACGTGTTCAGCGAGGACACCAGAGCGGGGGAAGTTGTACCATTCAGCTGTAGGGTGTAGGCACAGTCACTTCGTCCTACCCACACTGTTCCATTGCCTTTTACACAGTACTTTCCGGGTTGTGGGTAGACAGGGAGATCTTTGATGGGTGGCAGTCTTTTCTTTCCCCCACCATTGTATACGTTTGATGGGAAAAAAGACCCATGATAGTTCTAATACTCATTTTTCTCTGCTGAGTCTTTGTCCATGCCTGGCCATTCTGCAGCCATGATGTGGCGAAAGGCTTGTCTGCTGCTGATCTTCCCCACAGATCTCGTTATTGTGTCATCTGAATAGAATGCATCGAAGAACACAGTGTACCAGCTGTAGGCAGAGCCAGTTCGAGTGAATGGAGCAGGAATCATGGCCATTCCGGTGCCTGCAGTATGTGGCAGTAGACCACATACCCAACAGTTTGTTTTGTTCATCACAAGCTGGTGCTGATGTAGCATCTGGATGAATGTGTTGTTAAAGAACCCTGTCCTTCTGTTTGTCTCATGGATGGGTGGTGGTACATGCTGGTGAGGTGTCTCTGTGGAGGCAGGAGACTCAGGTGCTTTAGCATGTATCACCCACCCGATGTAGGCCAATATCAGCGATATAGTCAGTAGTACCTTTAGACAGAGGAGGTACGGGCCATATATTGTCTTTATGCATTTTCGTTTTCTTGCTTCTTTGCTTTTTACTACTTCGGTATTCATATTCTTTGTCACCGTCTGTTTCACTTGATCCTCTAGGGTGCTGCCTGTGATTGGAGGTTGCTTCACCAGTCAGTGATTCCGGCGGCCCTATTAGCCCGACCCGGTCCGCTGTCCTGGCTCCGGCCCAAAGAACAAAACAAAACAACAAAAAAACAAAATGCCGGTGTATCACAGCCCTGCAGCTATTTCTGGTCCAAGTCAAACAGAGGGTAGAGACTTTTGTCTCTTCAGTCCTTATTTGTGGGTCGGAGGTTGTACCGCGTGGACCTGGGCGTTGTCTGATCGGAAAACAAAGTCTCTGGCTGTGGGGTGCCTCGTAACCTTAGATGCGGAGGAATGGCAGATTGCAGGATGTCGTCGTCCTCTCTTTCGGATGAAGCCCAGGCAATGTCCGGTTTCCACCTCGGCTCCATGTTCTTCGTTCTCTGGAAGTTTCGGATGCAGACTCAATCACCGGGTTGGATGGTGTGACCTGGGCCTTCTGGTTTAGGTGGCAGGATATCTTGCACCTGACGATGAATAAAACGTAAATTAGTGGTCAATTCATGCAAGTAATCAATCAACATCGGGTATTTAATGTCAGAGTATCTTTTCGGGCGTGGCACTCCCCAAACGTTTGCTGGCCAACCAAACACTATCTCGTACGGATATAGTCCTGTACGAGAATGTGCTGTGGCTCTGGTTGAGAGGAGAGCGAGGGGCAAGGCATCCGGCCAGGGTAGTCCGGTGTCAGCCTGTATTTTTGCCATTTTTATTTTAAAGTACCATTGTGGCGTTCAACTAAACCTGCTGACTGGGGGTGATTGGCGGCGTGGAACTTTTGTCTGATCTCCATCCCTACACAGACCTTTTTTTATTACTTCCCCTGTGTAGTGACATCCGTAGTATCGACCAAATATTTCTCCGTGGAGCCCAATGTTGTAACATGGACATACGGTCCCTTCTGGTCAACAGGAATAGGTACAGGTCCCTTCTCTTGTCTTTGGCAAACCTAGCAGGACAGAAATCCCGTTCCCTCTTCAGGCTCGTAATCCTCAGTAAAGTAATTACGGCTTCCATTGTTAGCGGTATCAAATTTATTCTCTTGCATAAGTGTTCGCCTGTCTTGTATTTGTGTCCTAGGTCCGTCTCGCCCTTGTCCTCTCTGGGGACGTGGGCCTGTGAAACGGTCTGTAGAGGCAGAGTTGTTTCGGGCCAACAAGGGACACTCGACGCGCTAATGACCCTCCTGGCGACAATAAGCACACTGGTTAGGTCCCAGCGGCGGGGAGGGGTCCCATTGGCAGGTCTCTGAACTATTTGCTGAAACTTGGGGTTATCTCTGTTTTGAGTCGGGGTCGGGTATGCTCGCTGTAGCAAAACCTTCATTTTTAAGTCTTTAGTCTTTTTGTCTGTTCTGTCTCGCTCTTCATTTTCCCTATTCTCATAGTACTGAGTCATTGTCAAAATGCCGGACGGGGTGGGGATGGGCCATGCGCTTTCTGACATTTTTAGTTTAGTCCCAAGTTCCTGTAACAGATTGGACACAAATTTATCTACAAACAGTCGCTGTCCCCCCTCCGAAGTCATGTCCTGTCCACTATAGTCTGTGAAGGTACTCTCAAATTGTGTGAAAAAGTCAGATACGCTTTTGTCTTTCTTTTGTTTGCAAGCTGCTAATCTGTCCCAATTAATACGGTGAGGTGTCAATATTTTCTTCATGGCAGTAAGTATCTGGACTGGAAGGGTCAGAATCATAGGGTCAGGTTTCCCCCCACCAGTTTGAGCTCTGTCAGCTTCCTCAAGTTCTTTCCATGTATGGCCAAATTCTGTCTGATCAGTATGGCGTATTTTTGACCAGACCTCAGTCGGTACTACTTGTCCCATTAACATGTCTAAGTCTGCTAAGGTCATTACGCAAGATTGGAGTGTCTGAGTTAATTCTTTGTAGTAACCTGCAGGATTTTTACGCGGGTCAGGCAATTGGCTTTTAAGTTGGAGGACGTCAGACCTTTTCCAAGGAACATGGACCCACATTTGTCTAAAACCTGCTGGTATTTCAGGTTGGCCATCCGTGCCAGCAACACAGTCCCTCCAAACGGGCTGTACCTCCCTCATGGGAAAACCTTTATTTAGCGCAACACTGGACAAGGAGTCTCTGTAGGTCACTAGTGTGATTAGGTCACATAATAGTGCTGGGCCCTGTATGTCCCCTTTCTTAACCCTCTGGCGAAGCTCAGACAGACCCGGGGGTGGACCTGACTCCACAAAATCTTCCCACATTTGGATTAGTATGTCGCACATTTCACAAAAGTTATCAATCTGTTGGATGCGTGTCCACTGATCCATCGTCATCCATATATCTGTATATAGTGTTATTCTCCATCCACTTATGGGCCTGTTGGCTCATAGCTAGTTGTTCTGGAGTATCCCCTACCAGGCTGTACAAAGTGAGTCGTCTGGGAGTGGGTGGCCTAGGTGGAGTTACATAAGGGATATAATCGTGGGCTACTGACCATGTATTCGCTATCATTCCTGTACTAGGGGAAGGTGTCAGATGATTGCCGACAGGGAGAGGGTTAGTCGTGGCAGGAGTTGAAGGGGCAGACACGGAATTGGTGGAAGGTGTGACAGGGAGAAAGGAAGGGTATACTTGCATGGATACAGCGTTCTGAATAGTCTGGGCGTCGGGAACAGATGGCGGGGGATTCGGGTAAACCGGGGTATGGGCAACAGCAACAACTGGAGCAGTGGCAAAAGGCATTTGTACAGGGTCAATGGTTGGGTACATGGCGGGGGTATAGGGCGGAGGGGTGCTCAACATAGAAGACATAAGAGGGTCATCTTCCTTGTCCCGAGCCTTTTTGGGAACCTTCTTTGTAATATAACATACATCTATCTGCATTCGGTACAATCTCTCACGTATTACTATATCTTTTCTATTTTCTGATTATCATGCGTCTGGGCTTTCTGGATCACATTCATACGCATTATTTTAGCTTCATTCTTTTTAAGTTTGATTTCTTTCTGCTTGGACTCCTTCCTCCAAACCCGAAAGGAATCAAACATTGCAGGTCTAGCTTTTCTCTGAAACAATTTTTCTTCTAAATTATCTAGCACAGAAGTTTCAAAACTACCGTATGTGGGCCATTGTAACTCGGCATTACCTTTCGTGTACTTATGCCAAAGTGAGCAAAACATAATCGGGCCTACACCATGTTTAGCATATACTTCATGATTAGGGGTCCCCAAAGGGGGAATCGGACAAGATTCCTCCAATGCGGAGTCCTGCGAACAATAACAACAACACAATTTCCGGAACTTACTAAACCCAGGCATCTCTAGACATGTATCCTCGTTCCAAACGTCAAAGGGCAAAATTCAATTGTTACAGCCTAGAACTGTACTTACCCTTCGGCTTCGGCTTTTGCAAAAGTCAAATCAAAATACCAAAAACAAAGATACCAATTCACCAAAGAAGTGGGCCACTCCCACTCTTACCTGACCATCAATCTTCCGTCGCACGGCAGGTGTCACAAGGATCTCGATCTCCAAAGACTAGGAACAAGAACTGGGGCGTCAGTCGGGTAGCCCTCTGGAGGGAGTAGTCACGCAATCGGAGACCTCGGGACCACAATGACAATTTTCAGCCAATGCAGTGGCGCGTCTCCTTTAGCGTTCGATTGCGGACTCCTCACAACCACCAGGCTCGATGACAACCACCGAAGACGCTCTGCGTTGGGCGCCAATTGTAGAACCGGCTTTTCAGAGACCCTCCCCCTCTAGGAGAGTCGAAGCCAGTGGCGCAGGGAGACACCTTAAATCTACGGGTCCTTCTTGCATCAATCATACATTACCAAAGAGACCAGGACAACCAGCCGTAGAGGGAAGCAAGTAATTTATTAGCTCGAGCTAAGGACAGAGGTCCCAGAATGGTACAAAGACAATTCTACGGAGACTGCTGCTTTACTCCACAGCATTACACATATTTATAGCACTAGCCACGCCCATTTACACAATGCAAGTTCTGCTTTCAAGTTCTTCTTTTGTCATGTGCTACTTCAGCCTCGCATGGTGTGATCGTGCCGGGGGACATCCGTCCCTGTATACACAATGTCCTCAGCCTCGTGCTATCTTGCCCAACCAGCGTGATCAAGTGACATGGCCTCGTGCTACATTGCTCCATTCGGCGTGATCATGTGGCACGGCCTTGTGCTACCTTGCTTCATCCGGTGTGATCATGAGGCATCGGCCTTGTTTCCCCTTTCTCGTTGTGGTCACGGGGCAGTTGGTTCGTGACTGGCTGAGTCACCAAGGATGCACAGGACGTGGCTAAGTCTTTTTACACCATTGGGGGTGGTGAAGCATACGGGCAGTCTATGGGAATTGGTTTGAACACATAGGGGAACAAGAGTTTGTGCAAGATTCAACGGGTACGTGGAAGACGGGCCTTCGTCTAGTTGCCGAGAGCATGGCAACACAAATTGGCGTCTCGAGGGTTTTTCGTTCACGGTTCAACAGATGGAAAGATACAGAAACAGGTAGTCCACTATACACACCCTCCCATCCAGGGAGTACAAAATTAATATGCGGTCCAATCGACTATGCGTGTTGTGAGTGGGGGAATAGCAGTAAATTTCTTCACATCGGGATGAATGGCCATCCAAGTATAGCAAAGTCCCAAATTAACCACCACCTCTCGAAGGGATAGTGTCATCCTGGGTTTCGTGGTCAGTGAGGGAGGGTGCCTGTCCAGTCCACCATCCTATACACAGTTAAAATCGCCCGCCCAGTGGACTGATACCGCTGCAGCTGGTGTAAAGCTTTCCTGAACCTAAAGAAACAATTGTGTGTCATCAATATTAGGGGCGACCCCCGAAGAGACCCCCACAAGGGCCCGCCCCAACAGTGAGGCAGATCCAGAGCTGGCCTTTAGGACTAATGTCCACACCTCCAAAGGTGAAAGCTAGTGGGCCATGGCGTTATCCCGGCCCTCAGCTGCCAGGCTGCCCAGCGCAGAAGCAGATACAGGGGGGACAGGATGTTCCAGCAAGCCCGCACCAGGCCTCCACAGATAGCCGTCAGTTTGTATAGAAAGGAACCCTTCACCCGTCGTGGTTCTCTCCATGCCCCAGAGCCCCCGCACACCCCTGCACCAGTCACCCAGGGCGGAAGAGACCTACCAGCCAGTCCCTTGCTGCACAGGGGCTCTTTACAAGGGGTGCGGGGGGGCTGCTAATTCCACAATGAAATCCCTTGCCACAGTGTCCAGAAATGGCCGGGCACTCACTGGTAAGTATTCTAAGTGGCCACAAACAACTTCATCGATCCAGAAGAGAGAGGCCCACTTCACAGTACATCAGCCCACGCAGGGCCCGCTTTGCCTTAGCCCAGGCCCTGATCCAATACGCAGGTCACACTAGGCCCACTGGCCCATCAGGCCACCAGAAGACCGTCTCTCCCCACCGGGTAGAGCACCGTAATGTGCACACTCCTTGTGTGCTCTGCAAGTCCAGGAGCCCATCAGATCAGGTTTCGGGCATTGCACAATTCCTGGTGAAGTTATAGGAGCAGAGAGGGCTACCGGCCAGCCCCTCAGTGCCTTGCAGCACCTCAGCAAAGCACCTGGGGTCCACAAATCCAGCGGCCACAGGAAGGATGCGGGCAGCTTTTTATGCCCTTCAGGCAGGGCCAACAATCCGCAGACAGAAATGGTGGATGACTACCAGCGATCTCAGCGGTCTGAAAGAAGAAGGCCAACGCACAATTGATCATCTCCCACCAGGCCCACTCCGACTGAGTCCTGGCCCCTGTGCAGTTAACTCTTGGCAACAGGCGTCTCCGGCTGCCCAACAATGGTCCTCACCCAGGTGGAGAAGCGTGGCTCAGTGGTTAGAGGCGGCAGACCCGGAAGCTGAGATCGACCGTGGACCAGGGTTCGATGCCTCTGCGGGTCTCGGCTCAAAATTCCACGGACTCGACAATTCTCGCTCTGGTGCCTACTCAACTCATGGGGTCACACTCTGCGACTCTGGGCAATAGCTTGCTTAATCTCCACTACGGCCCCTCGCGGCGGGATGCCTGGCTTTCACCTTGTGGACACCCTGCCGGGGTTTCTCACAGGGGAATACCAGGACGGGTTCCCTAAGCAAGCGCCGGGACGCTCACGGGCAGCCGTGCGCTTTACAAATCCAGCACATTTACATTACATTTACATTTACCCAGACGGTAGGCTGTACACCCAGGGTACGCTCTGTCGATCTGGGATCCCAAAAGACTAGGTGCAGAGCACCGCAGGGTATCCAGTGATGGCGCCCAGAGCGTGGGAGGCCGCAAGTGCTCAGGGGCCGACAAGTCCAGTGCCCCCAGACAGAACGTGGGCCGCTAGACGTGTTGCAGGCTCCACAAGTAGGCCCAGCTGTAGGCAGATGTCAATGGCAGCTGCATGGGGCCAACCAATGCCCCACGCGCTGCAGCCAACACACTCAAAGGATCAGGATCCGAGTACAGCACAGCCCATTTCCATGCAGAATTAGGCAGGATCAAGGCAGGATTATTCAGTGGGGCGACGGAGCTCCCTAGGAGCTCGTCCTGTTGGCTATCTTCCTTTGCCACAGCACCCCTTATCTGTACATACTTTAAACAGTAAATCATACATGCCAACATTTCAGAACGGGAAAGTGGGAGACTGAAAAATAAAAAGAAGACTTTTGGGGAAAAGTATTTTCCTCATTGACTTCTATTGGGAGACAGCCAAAAGAAAGCCATTTCTGCTTCAAAATTCGGGAGCCTATTGCATGAACAAATATCCAGTATTTTTCTCTGAGGAAAGTGGTAACCCTATATATAGTTATTCCAGGACAAGTTTTTTTCCTTTGCCTTCTGGTATTTGCAGTCCCGATTTTATAATGGATTTATATGAATTTAGGTTATTATTCGGGAGGAGGAGGGCAGGGGGTAAGTATCCACCTCAAGAGATAATCACAATCTGTGTCAGGGTAAACCACTGAAGTCACTAAATAAACCGGAGCTGAAATCCCTGGTAGCATTGGCACAGAATAAACTGGCCTAACTTAGAGGCAATGTGTAAAGTATTTAAGCAGTATCAAAACAGTAATAAAGTAAAAAAACAACACTAGAAAAATCCCAAACCAATTTAGAAAAATAGAGAATATTTTAATAATGCAAATTACATCCAAACAACAAAATTCCAATAAAGGGAACCCGAGTTATGAATTTCTACAGTTTAAATACTCAACATTGCCCCAAAAAGGGTTACGCTCCAACCATAGTCATCTGATTGCTCTTGAAGGGTACCTAGGCACAAGTTTAGTCTGATCTCAATCAAGCGCGGTTCGGAAACAGAAATCAGGTTCAACCCAGTGGGAAGTTTTGCCTTAGGACTAACCCCTGAAATGGATGTCAGCAGAGCAAAGCACCAGGCTCTAATTGAAGAGGGTTCCATATAGTCTGATAGCCATTGGAAAATGTTTTGGTGAAGTTGTTGACTTTCGCGGAAAAGCTCAAACTCGTAGGACACCCCCGCGCCGCACGGCCACCAGCTGTAGCGTGTGCTCCCCCGCCTGCCGCTGCCCTCAGCCTCGCTGAGCCTGCCTGCTGACCACACCCCCCGCCGTCGCTCGGTGTGCTCTCCTGCGCTACTGTGTTTTGTTAGTTATTTCTGTTGCCTTGTAGCCTATTTAGGCTTTTGCCCCCTTTTCTCGGAGTTTGTGTGCCCCCTTGTGCCGTTTTTCCCCGTAGCTGCCCCCTGTGCCATCCCGCCCCGCTCCCCGCTTCCCGCCACCGTGAGTAAGGACACGCCCCCTTTGCCTTCTGTGCCCTCCCCGCCTCCCAGCTGCTCCTCCCTCCCTCGCACATAAATGGCGACCGTGCGCACGCGCAGCGTTGACGCGCAGCGGGCACGCCGATTGTGCGCCGAAGGCGCGCCAAAGGTAAGCCCGTCTGCGCCCGTCCGCGCCTGGACCGCGCCCAGCGCCCGGACCCTTGGCCCCCGCAGACACCAGCTCACCCGCCGGACCTACGCCGCCACCGAACTCTACGCACTCAACGTCGGCCGACTCCCAGGATGCTACCGAGCCACCCCGAGACGCACCCACGGACCCTTCAGTTGCCACTCCTGCAAGTTCTCCTGCACCCGGTCCTGCACTGCACCCACCAAGCCGAGCACCAGCAGCAACCACCTGAAGTGCATCCTGCTCAACACCCACTCCTTCCACAGACACGCCGTAGAGCTCTGGAACCTGCTCGACACAACATCACCAGACGTCGCCTTCCTCACGGAAACATGGATGAACGCCTCCTCAGCACCCGACATCGCCATCGCCATCCCGGAGGGATACAAGATCACCCGGAGGGACCGTGGCAATCAGACCGGAGGAGGCATCGCCATCATCCACAGGAACACCATCCGTATCACGACCAACACCGACGACATCCCCACCCTCGCAACCGCCGAACACCTGCACTTCCAGATCCACACCAACCCCAAGACCACCCTCAGAGGCACCCTCATCTACAGACCCCCGGGACCACGCACACAATTCAGCGAAGACATCGCCGACTTCATCAGCCCGCACTCCCTTCCGCTGACTACATCCTCCTCGGGGACCTCAACTTCCACCTGGAGAACAACAACGACCGCAACACCACCACCCTGCTGGACAACCTCGCCAACCTCGGTCTCAAGCAGCTGGTGACCACCCCCACCCACTACGCCAGACACACACTCGACCCCGTCTTCTCATCCAGCAAGGACATCGCCTTCAGCCACACCACCGGACTCTACTGGACGGACCACAGCTGCGTCCACTGCAGCTTCAAAAAGAACACGATCCACCACCACCAGCAACAGGTCGCACGCAGAAGCTGGAACAGGATCACAGCCGACCAGCTCGCCGCATCCCTGAGCCAGGACCCTCCTGCCAGCTCAGCGAACCCCAGCCAAGCCGCCAACAACCTCACGAAGTGGATCAGCAACTGCGCAGACGACCTCGCCCCCCTGAGGATCCCGCCCAGCAGACTCGGCAGTAAGAAAGCACCATGGTTCACCGACGAACTCAAGAGCTCCAAGAAGAACTGCAGAGCCCTCGAGAGAGCCTGGCGCAGAGACCCAACACCAGACAACATGACCACCCTCAAGCTCGCCACTCGAAAACACCGCCAACTGATCCACACCACCAAGAAAACCGCATTCAAGGAACGACTGGACAACAACGCACACAACAGCAAGGAACTCTTCAACATCGCCAAAGAGCTCTCCAACCCCAACGCTGGAAACAACGACATCACCCCATCACAAGACCTCTGCAACTCCCTCGCCTCCTACTTCCACGACAAGATCGCAGACATACACAACAGCTTCAGCACACAACCGACGCACCCCATGACCGCACCAACGCCCCCCACCACCATCCTCCGCGCCTGGACCCCGATTAGCACCGAAGACACCCGTCGCACGATGAACTCCATCCACTCCGGATCTCCAACCGACCCCTGCCCGCACCACGTCTTCAACAAGGCCCACGCTGTCATCGCACCCCACCTGCGAGACATCATCAACACCTCCTTCGACACCGCCACCTGCCCGGAGAGTTGGAAGCACGCCGAACTCAGCGCTCTACTGAAGAAACCTTCACCGAACTCAAAAAACCCCACCGAACTCAAAAACTACCGCCCCATCTCGCTCTTCCCGTTCCCGGCCAAAGTCATCGAGAAGACCGTCAACAAGCAGCTGGCCGCCTTCCTCGAGACGAACGGATCCCTCGACCACTTGCAGTCTGGCTTCCGGGCCAACCACAGCACCGAGACCGCCCTCATCGCCGTCACTGATGACATCCGAACCCTGCTCGACAACGGGGAAACAGCGGCCCTCATCCTCCTGGACCTCTCCGCGGCATTCGACACTGTCTGCCACCGCACCCTAGTGCAGCGCCTCTGCAATGTCGGAATCCAGGAGAAGACACTAGAATGGATCATCTCCTTCCTCGCCGGAAGAACACAGAGAGTCCGCCTCCCCCCGTTCAGATCAGAAGCCACCGAAGTCATCTGCGGCGTTCCTCAAGGCTCCTCGCTCAGCCCCACCCTCTTCAATGTCTACATGAGCCCCCTTTGCGGCCATCGCACGCCAACACAACCTCAACATCATCTCTTACGCCGACGACACCCAGCTGATCCTCTCCCTCACCAACGACCCTGCCACCGCCAGAGCCAACCAACACGAAGGGATGACAGACGTTGCCAAGTGGATGATGAACAGCCGCCTGAAGCTGAACTCGGACAAGACGGAGGTCCTCATCCTGGGCTCCTCGCCCTCCGCCTGGGACGACTCCTGGTGGCCCCCTGCCTTGGGCAGCGCACCCAAACCTACAGACCACACACGCAACCTGGGCTTCATCCTGGACTCCTCCCTCTCCATGACCAGACAAGTCAACGCCGTCTCTTCATCGTGCTTCAACATCCTGCGCATGCTACGTAAGATCTTCCGGTGGATCCCCACCGAGACCAGAAAGACGGTCACCCAGGCCCTCGTCACCAGCCGACTGGACTACGGCAACTCCCTCTACGCCGGAACCACTGCCAAACTCCAGAAAAGACTCCAGCAGATCCAGAACACCTCGGCAAGACTCATCCTCGACATCCCCCGACACAGCCACATCTCCGGACATCTGAGAGACCTGCACTGGCTCCCGGTCAACAAGAGAATCACCTTCCGTCTCCTCACCCACGCACACAAAGCCCTACACAACCAAGGCCCAAGATACCTCAACAGCCGCCTCAACTTCTACACTCCCACACGTCAGCTTCGATCGACCAGCCTTGCCCTCGCCGTCCCCCCCCGCATCCGAAGAGTCAACACAGGAGGAAGGGCCTTCTCCTACCTGGCCGCCAAGACTTGGAACTCCCTCCCGACCCACCTCCGCCTGACCCAAGACCACCTCGCCTTCAGGAAGCAACTCAAGACCTGGCTGTTCAAGCAGTAGCGGACCCCCCTCCCCAAGCGCCTTGAGACCCTCCGGGTGAGTAGTGCGCTATATAAATGCTTGATTGATTGATTGATTGATTGATTGAAACTTGGAGGAATTTGAATTTCACGCCTAAGGACAGTCCCTTGCCGGGCGCACACTTTTCACGCCTGCACCCAGTAAAGATTCCTACTTTCAGACTTTAAACAAAAAAAGAGCAAGGAATAAAGGAGCTCGCCCCTTTCCCCTAATCAATACATTACAATGAAAAGAATGGGCTCAAGAAAGGTTTACTACATTTAATACCATTTGCATGGATAAAACCTATAGGATTTAAAAGAACCCTCACCCGCCAACCTAGTTGGTGACATGCTTCATTATTGGGTTCTCACATTGGGTGCAGAGTGCATCCTAGGCGTGCTTTGACGCCTGATTACAGCAGAGCAGGTGTTTGTTAGTGACAGATTGTGAAGATGGTAAATTAAAACTGTCACAAGGATCCCCCTCCTAGCCAGGAATGTTTTAATAGCGGGGTCATGTGGCAGGGTTAAAAATGGAATGCGCATATCTGAGAGAAATAATTAATCTCCTGTATCCGTAAAATTGGTCTACACGTTTCAGCCAAAAGGAATTGATTAGTAAGAGGCTTTCTTCAGGGCCATATGTGACAACCTCAAAACTATTAGGACTTGGGAGATGTGAAAGCACTCACGCTAAGGTGTGCTAAGTGGTAGAGGTATTCTCTCTATTTTTCTTGAGTGAAACAGTAACTCACAGTTTTCGCCTTTTACTAATTACTCTAGTTTTCTACATAGAACAGCAGAGAAACTAGCTTTTTGGGTTTTGTTACTGTAGGGACATGGAAACATTAATTTTCAAAATGTCCCACCTTTGAATACCCTGAACCCTACCTCGTGGGCTACAAGATCTACCTAGGCTACAATGGTAGGCCTGATGCCATGTTTTCTTTTGTTACACCAATGGATGGCACAATAAGCGCTGTGGTCCACAGGTAACAGTTAATTTTCATGCCATGGGTGTATTTGTACACCATTTACTAAGGCGTTATAAAAAAGTTAAGCATGCCAGTCAGGGATCGATCAATTTCTACATGTTTTTGGCAAGCACAGCACATACACTGGGTCCTGGACAGTTGTGCCCCAGTGTGCAGAGTCTAAAAAACAGCAATAAAATAGGGTACAGTAAAAGGTGAAAAGTCGGGGCTGACCACACCAAAAAGGAAGACTTTCCACACTATTCATTTAAGCGTTACATTAAAACATTCTTTCTCAATGCAATAAGCAGAGGGAAGGACATGTGATCAACCAGAAACTATAGACAGGCACTAACAAGCCGGTGCTAGGCACTTTTTGTGGGAAGAATATGATAAGACCTTGCGGAAGAGATACAACAATCTATGGTAAAATGGCTGACTTCAGTAAGCCTGCAGAGCTCACATTGTTGTGTCCTCTTCTGAACAATGCTATGCTTACTTGAACAGTTGGGAGGGCTTTTAAATTATGTGTAAATATGTAAGAATGCTCAGGGTTGAGTGTGCTTTAAGCAGGTATAAAAACATATGTGCAATTGTTAATACAAACAGCTAGGTATACACATTTTTTTTCAATCCTCAGTAGATAGAGTGTTGGTCTCTCAGATGGCAGCAGACAGTGTGCAGATGCTTTGGACACAGGTTTCACCACTTTCTTGGATGAGGTACCAGACAGAGATCCAGAGGACAAGGCAAGCAGCAAAGAGGAAAGTCCAGATCTACAACAGGATCTGGAAACAGATGGTCACTGTGGACGAGGTTGAGAATGGTGAGGAGGAGAGAATGCACCCTGTGATGATCGAGGCTGCAATGTCACGACCCCCTCCTACTCCCTCTCTGTCAAAACCCCCTCTTGTGTCCTCTGCATAGTGGTCTTGTGCGCAGGGTTCATGATGCTTTACCCCTAGGGCTACCTATGCACGCTACGACATCATGACTGGTGTTTCCCTGCATCCTCATGATCCATGTTCCCCCAACTCCCTCATGACTGGTGTTTTCCCAGCATCCCTCATAACTTATTTTCACCCAGCACCTAAATGCTTGATGCTCCCCCAGCACCATCGTGACTGATGCTTCCGCAACACCCTTGTGATTCTATTGCATTTGCATCTCTGCACACGTTTCTCCATAACCCTGTGATTCCAGTGCACTTGATCCCAAGACCCACGCACCCATAAAGCTCCTTGCACCCGTTGTTTACTAGGGCCTTGCTATGTTTCGTCTTTGGATCTTTACAAGCTTCCCTCAGTATCCCAGGAGCCAAAAGAATGCCTTGCACTCGCTGTGACTAGGGCCTTATGTGCTTTTCCATTGTGCAAGAACAATACATTTGTTTGCTGTTGGTTCCGTTTTTCATGCTGCACCTGCCCTCCCTGTAAAGTCAAAGCGAGTATACTAACACAGGTTTTTTTCCAAGGTTCAAGAACCTTCCAGAAGGCCATGTGCCCCACTGGCCACTTGTGACCTAACTGCGTCATTTGAACCTTCGAATGGGTATATAAATCCCCACCCAACCTAGAGTCTTTGCTTGGCCTACACTCACTGTGGAACAAGCTTCACCCTCCCACTCACCTGAAGAATCCTGCCAGAACCAAGAAGTGCTCCAGGCTCCTTCAAGTCCATGGTGTACCAATGGTTCCATGGTTGAATCTCCCTCAACGACTTCCTCCTGCACAGCTACTCCAGACCCCCTGCAACTCTTTGGGTCAAGGATCCGATATCTTCTTCAAACATCAGCCAAGTGGAAGAACTATGCTAAGTACTTGATATCAGGTTAGTCAGCACTAATCTTCCTACTGTAGTTAGCAGCACTGAGCACCAGTGTCGTAAAGAACAATAGACATTTCTTCCTTGCTCTTTCTATGATTTCCTTCAGCGCTTCTTGTGTACGCCTACTCTGGATCCCCTCCGTTCAACAACAGTACTTGAACTAATAGCTCAGAGACAAAAGACTGAATTCTGTGTTTTTCTGAATAAACAGTATTTTAAAGAGAAAGCATGTCTGAGTGTTTTGATATTTGTATGAACCTTGTACCTAAATGTATGAACTGTGTTTATCTTTGGGAGTGTTAATAAATTCAACCTATGCACCAAGTTTACCTTTGGAAGTGCTAATAACGTCAACCTATGCACCGAGTTTACCTTTGGGAGTGGCATTTACTCCAACATATGCAAGAGTTTACTTTGGAAGTGCCATTAACTCCAACCTATGTTCCAAGTTTACTTTGGGAGTGCTATTAACTCCAACCTTTGTTACGAGTGTTGTCCTTAGGAATGCCTCACTCCAATATGTGAATTTGGTCATTCTGCTCTCATGCTGTGCTGTTGGCGAAACCTGTAAGTGTATGTAACTGAAGTCAGCCCATGGTCATTGTATGTTGAAGCCTGTTAGTGTACTGGTGGTAATTGCCTCCTCTTGTTATTTCCAGTGTATTTTGTCATCGCAAACCCAGAGACTCAAGCCCAGTGGGTATCTACCTCGCAGACACAGAAGGTCACTGAAGCGACAAAATACTGTTACGCAGTATTGCTTAGCTGCTGAGCAGACACAGTACTAAAAGTCTCTCTTTTCTTATTTTATCCCAACCCCACTTCCTCCTGGAGACCAGCTTCTGCTAGAAGGTTTCACTTCCTTTGGCATGTCCTATCTTCAGGAGGTATAGGAGGTCTAGCATAGACTTCAGTGTGGTTCCCACAGTTGGGACCAGGCGAGTGCATGACAGAATGCCAAGCCATGCATGCTTCCACCACCCAGACGACATGGATGACCCAATACACATTTGGGACCTGCCCCAGGACACGGCTTGAGGACACCCCAAGTGTTTCAGATTTATCAAGCACCTTAGGGGATGTACGGCATGAGGTTCAGTCTTTGAGACAAGAAAATCAGTCACTTAAGGATGAACTGGTCAGGTGTCACTCTCGCCTTTCACCATGGTTAGTTAATGTGGGGATTGGGGCAGTTCCCAAGAGCACACATCCTGGTTCACAGCTTCCACACATTAGCTATTTGGGACATCTAACAAGCATATCTGCTACTGGAAATGCTAATCATGTTTAAGTCACAGTTACCACTTTGGTTCCCGTGCCTTTGGCTGCACTCGTACAATTTTTGGGGGACAGTCACGAAATTGATGCATTCTGGAGTCAGTGCCAGTTACAATTTCTTTGCTAAACAGAAGCCTTTCCCTCAGATACTGAATAACCTTTACTGTATCCTATCTCTAGCATACAGATGCTAGGTGGGCTATTCCACGAATTGAAAATAATGACCCGGTTTTACATGATTTAGTAAGGTTTAAAGAGATGATGCGTTGCCTCTTTGCTATACACACTTTTGCCCAGATTAGTTATAGTAAGTTGCTGTAACTCCGTCAGGACAATAAGAACCTTCTTACCTACATTACTGCCTTCTGAAAGCTGTTTATGGAAATCCAGTGGCCAGAAGAATATAGGATTTCCTTCTTTTATAGGGAGTGAAGGGATGACTTAAAATATTCTCTAGCACACATGATAGATTTTCTTTTCGATTGTTCAGAACTCTTTGACTTGGTGGTCAGGCTTGACCGTCATTTACTATAGCACCCCTGGGGGAGAACCCAGACTGCATGTTTTGCGGTCTGACGAGAAAGAGTCAGAGTCTAAGAATCTGAATAATACACAACCCAAGCAGTCTGGGGGCTTGCACAGTCGTTTGACCATCAAGGAAAAGGAACAAAGAAAGAAGTTACAATTTTGTTTATATTGCAGTAAAGCAGGGCATTTTGGAAAAGAATGCTCTGACAAATCTAAGGGAATTTGGAAGGCTATCAACTTGACTTCTGATACTGAGCTAAGAGGTTAGAAGTACCAGCTTATATAGGGGTCACTCAGTAAGGTATAGTTCTTGAACCGAATCCCAGTAACCTAGCTAATACAACACATAAGTATCAATGCCATTTAACAATATCAGTTACCCCTTATCCTAGCACCACGACAGAAGCAGGTTTTACCCATGCTCATAGATTCTGAGGCCACAGGAAATTTCTTAGATCTATCCTTGGCCAGTTCTTTACGTATACCACAGGTTAAAAAAGAGAAACTAGAGCCTGTTAGGGCTGTAGATGGTTCCGAGCTCTCTTCTGGGATAATTGTTTACCAAAGTACTCCACTATCGTTAGTGTGTGAGGAAGGTCACTCTGTACCCTTGACCTTGGATCGCATTGACACACCTACCTTTGGTGCCATTTAAGGACTCCCATGGCTTGAGCTGCACAATCCTGCTATTTACTGGTCCTTCCACCTTGTCACTGTTGGATTCCATTACTGTCAAACTCATTGTTATAATAACGCCCAGAAAGTTTGTTCTCTCTTGACTTGTGCAGCCCCTAGACAGACCCTTTGACCCCGTTTCCAGTAGAATGCCCGGACCTTCAAGGCATTTTTGACGAACCAGAAGCCACACAAATAACTTCACATTAGGGAATAGGAAGCTGCATAGACTTAATTCCATGGGCCACAATTCCACTTCATCATGATTATGCTCGCTTAGAGCCTGAGACAGGACATTCCTTTTCTGCCAAATTGTATAGAAATAAGGTACCTTTTTAAGTGGTCCCAGAAGACCATTGATGCCTTTCACTTATTTATGACAGCCTTGACTGAGCTGACTTCCAGGAGGCAGCCCAAGAAAGTGAACTGGACTGACACCTGTCAGAAGGTTTTTGACGCACTGAAGACTGCCATGTGCACAGCACCCGTGCTTCAGGCGCCCAACTTCTCAAAATAATTAATTGTTCAAACAGACGCTTCAGAGCATGGTGTGGGGGCTGTTCTATCACAGATGAAAGAAGAGGGCCTAGACCAACCTGGAGCCTTCTTCAGTAGGAGGTTACTCCCACGGGAACAGAGGTGGAGTGCAATTGAGCGTGAGAAATTTGCTGTGGTCTGGGCACTGAAGAAGTTGAGACCATACTTGTTTGGGACTCACTTCCTGGTCCAGACCGACCCTCAGATGGTTAATGCAGATAAGGGGTGAGAACCCAAAGTGCTTGAGGTGGTCTATTTCCCTACAAGGTATGGACTTTACAGTGGAACACCGCCCTGGTACAGAACACGCAAACGCTGATGGTCTGTTCGGATTTTTCCGCCTTCGTGTAGAGAACTCCCAAGGAGAAGGGTAGTTCTCCCCATATTTCAGCTGGAGGGGACACGTGTTAGACCTGGCATCATTGGCGTGAGTCTCCCTTCCATTTTTTCGGATTGCCTCCTGTTTTTTTTATATGTTTTTGCTGGTTATATGCTTTGGGCACTGTGCCACTGCTATTCAATGCCACAGTGCAATTGCTCCCTATGTTAAATTGATGTACTAATTAGTGATTCCATGATTGGGTTATCTGATTTACTTGTCAGACTCTAGTACAGTGCACCATGTGAGCCCAGGGCTTGTAAATCAAATGCTGCTGGTGGGCTTGCGGTACAAAAGGGGGTGGTGATGGACGGAGCATCTGAACCAATCAAACACTCACACCCAGTCAACAGATCTGGATTTAATCCATCACCGTTCTTTAGCCCACTCTGCCACCCCAGTTCAGACATGGCCATATGCAAATCAGTCTGATCCTGTGCCTCGTGGGAACAGTCAAGCCCGAACTGTCAAGCCATGCTTTCCCTGGACCGGAAACAAGCTTCAGAGGACTGGGTTCTGGCATTTCAGCCATCTTCAGCCAGGCTTGCCTGAATCCAGTGGCAAAGTGAGCAAGGGACTCACGTCTGAGCATACCCTGCCAACTTATGGCGAACAAAGCGGTACAAAAGGGGGTGGTGATGGACGGAGCATCTGAACCAATCAAACACTCACACCCAGTCAACAGATCTGGGTTTAATCCATCACCGTTCTTTAGCCCACTCTGCCACCCCAGTTCAGACATGGCCATATGCAAATCAGTCTGACCCTGTGCCTCATGGGAACAGTCCAGCCCGAACTGCCAAGCCATGCCTTCCCTGGACCGAAAACAAGCTTCCTAGGACCGGTTGTGCCACCCACAGAAGCAGCTTGTAAAGTGCGTCCCAGGCCTGCCATTGCAAGGCCTGTGTGCAGTCTGTGACTGCCATGTCGACTTGACAAGTGCACCCACTTGCCAGTCCCTAAACCTTCCCTTTTCTTCATATTAGACACCCCTATGGTAGGCCCAAGGGCAGGGTGCATTGTAAGAATAAGGTAGGACATGCCCTGGTGTGTGTAGCATTTCCTAATAGTGAATTACAGCCATTTCCGTTTTTCACTATTGCAAGGCTACCTGTTCTCCATAGGCCAGAATAGAAAGTTAGATTATTACATTTTATAATCCTAACTGACTCAGGGAACATGGTAGAAATGCAAATTTAGTATGCCTGAACTCAGAATGATAGAATACATCTTTTAGTAAAGTTGGTTTTAACATTCTGTGTTTTAAATACCACTTTTAAAAAGTTGGTATTTTCTTGTCTAACTGTCCAGGCCTGCCTCTGGTAGGTTGTGCATTCCTTGTCTGGAGTTTGAGTGACAGGGCTGGGGGATTCCAGGAAACAGAATGAGTCAGCCCCGTTGTGAATAGGGAGATCTGCATCTAGATGGGAGGGAGTAGTTGCACCTGGGGCCTGAATAGGGCTGGGCCTTCCCTTCACAATGCTGGCTCCACCCCCTGGGATGCGGCTGATGTCTCTGCCCTGCACTGTTAAAGAAAAGAAGGAATCATGTCAACAAATTGCTCCAGGGTTGTGCTTTCCCTACACAGTGCAGGCTCCACCTCCTGTGGGGCGCCTGATGTTTCTGCCCTGCACTGTGAAAGGAAAGAAGGAGTCATGTAAACAGAGTGCTCCAGAACTGGTTTGGACTGGGCAAAGGCCCCTCTGCCTTCAGAGAACAAAGAGAAAAGTAGTATAAATATTGGGACTCAGACCCAAGAACTTTAGATCACTTCTGGGAACAAAACAAACCTTTTGCCAAGGAGAAGAACCAAGGAAGCTCCAGGAGTTTGGACTGCCCCTCTGCCAGAGTGCTGTTTGCTGGGCTGGCCTGCACTGGTTTCTTCATTGCCAAGGAAAAGCAAAGGAACTTTTTAAGGACTTTCATCATCTTGTAGAATATTACTCCAAGGGCTAGAACTTGTGCTTGCCTCCTGCTGAAGTCTCAGGGACAAAAGACTTCATCTCCAGCTCCCCTCTGAATTTCCTTGCTGGGAATTCTAACTGCAGAAGCCTGCGTGTCGCTGGGAGCTGGAAGTACGACGCAACGAGAAGAAGCGTGACACCGCCGCAGCTGTAGTCGTCACATCGCCGGACAGCATGCCGCATCTCCCATGTCTTCATCGAAGCTGTCTGCTGTCGCAACATTGGAGAAGCGTGACGCCATCGAAAGGGTCGCCATCGAAAGGGTCGCTATCGCATCGCCGGAGAAGCGCGTCGCAGGACCTGTCACGGCTCCAAAGTACAGAGTCATCGCAAGGCTGCCAGGGCGTGAACGCATCATCGTCGCATCATCGCATCAAGGGTGCCATCTTCTCGCATCGCACCAGGATTGTCGCATTGCATCGAGGAGCCATCTTGCGCATTGCAACCGGGCCGCAGGCCGAGACCCATCGCATCATCCCCGCACCGGTAAGGATCACGACTAATTCCTTACTCTGCGCAAGCACTGAGGCGCGACGCATCATCTCCCCCGTAGCAACGAACCGACGCATCTCCCTTTGCAAGCCTTTTGTCTATTTTGTGTTACGCATCCAGGTAGTTTTGTGAGAACTGTGTCGCATTTAACACCAACTTGAACGAAGCAACTTTTACCACCTTTAAGTCAATCTTAAGTACAGTATTGTGGATTTTTGTCGTTTGTGGTCTTGTTTTAAGTCTACATAAAGAATACTTATTTTTTATAAAACCTGTGTTTTTTCCATCTATAGTGTTTTCACTGTATTACTGTGTATATTCATAAATGCTTAACAAACTGCCTCTGAGATAAGCCTGTCTGCTCGTGCCCAGCTACCAAGGGGGTGAGCAGAGGTTATCTAGGAGTGTAATCTCCTTATCTTGACTTAGAAGCAAGGGTCCCTATATGGAAAAATGGGAATATCATTGCCAATTAGAGACCCCCAGATCTAACAACAGGGTTCATTACGACCCCAGCAGTCAGACATTCAGACCCAACGCAGCCTCACTTGGTGGAGGCAAACAGCTCCCACGTGGATGTGTGAGGTAAGTTATCACTACACGACAACACTTGTCAAGACATTTTGAGACAGACACCACAGAACATTGTAAACTCAAAGCACATCGTAGGTCTATGGAATCCAGAGTCCTTATTGCATAGAGTTAGGCAGAGTAGGAGTCAATTAGAAAAAGACTCGTGTGACTACAGATGATGATCATGTGCACAATGAGCTTTATTACCATGGTACCACTTTATATGTTTCCACAAAAGAGTCAGGACAGGAATTCTTAACCTGGTGTCATGACATGCCATTGGTAGGTCATCTAGAAATCCAAAAATCTTAAGCAAACTATCAGTAATGGGTTTGGTGGCCTACACTGTCCAAGGATGTGCATGACTATGTTCAGGCCTGCCCAATATGTTCTCAAAACAAGACATCCCAGTCTGTTCCATCAGGCTATATACAAACCTTTCGAGTGCATCCACGTCCTTGGCATACCATGAGTATCGACTTAATTATTGACCTCCCCAACTCCAATGACTATAATACCATTTGGAGGGTAGTAGATCTTTTTTTTAAAATGATGCACTTAATTTCCCTAAAAGAAATACCTGCTTCTAAGAACCTAGCAATGATTTTTATTAAACAAAACATGGCGTTGCAAGTACTCACCTCGATCACCATTTGTGAAGGTTGCCCACGATCCATCCACTATTCAGGCACAGTCTTTGCACATTATTGCATTATTGGACACAGATGCTCAACTCTCAGTTGCCTATCAAATACAAACTGATGGGCAAACAGAGTGGGTACACCAGGCTTTGAAACAGACACTGCGATGGCCTCTACGCTTAAGGGTTGGGAATCCTTGTTAACTTTAGCTGAATTCGTTTACAATAACTCCCCATATTCAGCCACTAGAATCCCCCCTTTTTTTGTTTAATTGGTATACATCCACATATGTTACCCGAAAATGTAGTAATGCTTTCTAAAAATATACCTGTCTTACGAGACTTTGTAAAACATCTGGCTGATTCACAACAGCAGTTATCACACATCAGACAAGTTTGAGTATGGTGAAAAAATATTAATGAACACAGACTGCGTGGTGAGCCTCAGCTAGGCCTACCAGTGCTAGGGGTTCGCCCTTCTCTGCACAAAGTCCTTAGACCAATAGGAAGAAGTTGGCACGGAAACTGCAATCCAAAACAATGCGCTTTATTATCCTCGAGGTGGAACTACATTCACACAACACCCTCCGGTAGTGTATGAAGTAGCAACCCGAACATTAGGAACATGGACCTCTTATACCCACACAGGGGCTCAAAAGAAGGCGGTATAAGTACAGAAAGAAGGTTTTAGGTACATATAAGTTCATACAGAAAATGCACAATCAACAAGTAGGAGGAGCTAGTAGTTGCTAATTCTAGTAAACACATCCTGACAGTTACAGATCAATGACAGCTGCATGGACAGCTGAAAACTCAACTGAGCATGTGCAGAATAGAAAAGGCAAAATATAACCTGTCTCTAGGCAGAGTACAAGAGCAGAGAACAGAAAGGTAGGACAGAGCACAAGGTGAGCGCATTGTAGCACATGGCAGACAAAATGGCTGCCGAATCCAAGATGGCTTCGCTGACAAATTACAAGACAACAGCCAGACCACAAAGTTGGAGATCAAGTTTGGCTGTCCACCAAACACATGTGGTTACAGAGGCCACATAAGCTACCACCCCGATATCTGGGTCCCTTTACAATTGAACGAGTCATTGACCTAGTAAATGTGAAATTACAGTTGTCAAAAGGTTTACCCGTTCATCCAGTGTTTCCTGGGTCTCTATTGAAGCCCTTTTGTGGCCAAACTCGTCCTGTTCCCCATCCCTCACCTAGAACACTGGATGGTCATTTGGAATTCAAGGTACAGAGAGCCTTTGAATCTAAGCATGAAAAAGAATGCTTGTTTAACATGATTGCTTGGAAAGGATATGATCCTGAAGAACAGTGTTGAGAACCATTCAGCGATGTTCATGTCCTTAACCTGCTTCATTCCTTCCTTGCCAGTCACCCAGATGAATCACAACCTGTAGGTCGTTCCTTGAGGGGGAACTATCACAACCCCCTCCTGTAGCCCTCTCTGTCACAACCTCCTCTTGCTACCTCTCTGTAGTGGTCTAGTATGCAGGGTTCATGATGCTTTACCCCTATGGCTCCTTATGCATGCCATGATAACATGACATACATTTCCCCACATCCTCATGATCCATGTTCCCCTAACTCCCTCATGACTGAGGTTTTCCCAGCATCCTTTATAACTGTTGTTCCCCCAACTCCCTCATGACTGATTTTTTCCAAGTATCCCGCACAACTTATGTCCCCCCAGAACCCATGTGATTCCATTGCATTTACACCTCTGCACGCGTTCCTCCATAACCCTGCGATTTCCGTGCACTTGACTCCCCACCCCAAGACCCGTGCACCAATAGAGATCCTTGCACCCGTTGTTTACTAGGGCCTTAGTGTGTTTTACCTTTGAGTCTTTGCAAGCTTCCCCCAGTATCCCGGGAGCTAACATAATGCCTTGCACTCACTATTACTGGGACCAAGTTTACTTTGGGAGTGCCCTCAACTTCAACCTATGTTCAGAGTTTACTTTGAGAGTGCCATTAACTCCAGCCTATGTTCCTAGTGTCCTTAGGAGTGCCTCACTCCTGTCTGTGATTTTGGTCAATCTGCTGTCATTCTGTGCTGCTGGTGAAACCTGTAAGTGTGTGTAACTGAAGTCAGTGCATGGTCATTGTATGTAGAGGCCTGTTAGTGTACTGATGGCAACTGCCTGCTCTTTTATTTTCCAGTGTATTGCATCATTGCAAACCCAGAGGCTCAGGCCCAGTGTTTATCTACCATTCAGACACAGGCCTCTGAAGCAACAAACTCCTGTTATAGAGTATCGCCCATCTG